>NC_139562.1:34383168-34999168 GCF_965112155.1 Podarcis liolepis
GCTGTAGACAAGGTAGCATTGTGTCTCACAAGCTATTAAGCCAGTAGCCTTGCATTAATAACAACATAAACAGAAGCAGCCTAGGCATAAATGTGCAGAAAGGTTATCATTACTCTGCAACCATTCCAGTTTATCTATCACACACAAAATTGTCATGCAAAACAGTCACGACGGGAGGGAGAAGAGTGCAAATGTTGAGAAATGGCAGAAGCTTCAGAGTCAGTGCTGTGGCAGGTGACAAAACAGCAAACAGCTCTGTGATTCCGAAGCATTTTCATATTTTCAGCTTTTGTAGCTGCATTTCTCAAAGCCTGACAATAAGACCGAGCCGACAGCTTGACACTCATATTCACATAAAAACCATCTTAACACAAACCAGTGAAGTATCCCTGTACTTTTTTCCTTCAAAGTTTGGAAACGATTCATTTTAAATTGAAAGTAAATTCTACGATTATAGTATTTAGGATTAGCATTAGCTCTTGCTAATAGATGGGGAACAGTCTGTTAAAGGTAAGGCATATTGAACCTCTAGTCATTCTTGGATATATATCTGTCATGAATTTCAACTGTTTTGTTTTGTTTGGGTATTTTTAATCCTAGAGACCAAGTTTCCCAGGTAGACAGTGCCTGCCACCTGTTGAACATCTATTATCACAAAAAGGCACATCACAAAAGGACTAGTGAGGGGGAGGGAAGAGGAAAACAGACAAAATTAGGCCCCAATTGCTTATTTTTTAAAATATAAAAACCAGCTTGGGGTGGGGGTGGAACAGGTTGCTCACTGTTTAAAAACAGGCCACCAAATGAGAGCTGGTTCAAACATAAGATGCCTACATAATCACAGTTGCCCTGCAGAGTCTGCATGCTTCCTCTTGTTCAAAGATGGCCTGATAAGGACCAGAAAGGACCAGAGCCATTTAGCCAGAAAACAGCTGTCACTCATTATATTCTGAAGTACACGAAAAAGCAAACAATTTGGAAATGTAGGCTACTGCATACAGACTGAACTCACTGTATGTAGCTTGTACACTGTTACTTTTTACCTGCAAGCATCTCCCCCTCCTCAAGAACCATGATCCAATCAGTTGTACCCCTGATCCAGTTAGAGGATTTAGGAGACATCCCCAGAAGCAAGAGATAGACCACAAAGAAGAAGTTATCAGATGTCCTTAAAGCTGTGCTTAGAAACATTTGGGAGAGAAATATCTCTATTTCTACAGATAAGCTATATAGGTCAACCCAATGACAGGCAGCATGTCAATTCAGGCTGAGAAAATACAGCAGTCAAAATACATCAAAATAATTCTTTTTCAGTGTATTGACTGTAACATGTTAGAAAGGGCAGCAGCTGAAAAACCCTCCAGAGATATAACAAAGTATACAGTGCAATTCTCTGCATATTTACTCAGAAGTAGACCTCCTTGTGTCCAAGGGGACTGAATTCTAGGTGGGTGTGCATAGGACTGCAGCATTAGAAGACATAGTTATGCCTGGTCCTACTGGGGTTTGGTGGGATGGGAGACAGCAGCCAAGGAAGAGCAATTTTATCTTTGAAATCATGGTAGCAAAACAGGCAGCATATATGGCAGTGTGACTATCTGACCGACACACCTTAACACCTCATTACCCTCTCATTTATATATTAAAAGATGAAGTCTTTTGCGTGTGTGTACCTAGTAATGATGCCATTACAGTGCAAGGGTTGGTGTGTTGAGGTTGGACATGAGTTCAAATCCCAACCCTGCTGTGACGTTTACTGGGTGGCCTTGAGAAAGTCAGTAACTCTGTGAGTTGAGTTGCTGCAGAATTGTTAGAATTAAAATGTATTTTGGGTACAGAAGTACACTGTAAAACAATAATAATCCGCACATAGCATTAAACTCAAAATCTAACCATTCTTTTAGAGCAAAATAACTCAGTGCAATTTATTCCAAATGAACCCTTTTACCTTACTAATCTAGGCTTCCCCTCCCAAAGGTACACATTAGCAATTGTAGACCTTGTACTATCTTTTTACATAGTAATAACTGAAATGGGTGAGATGGTTTTATTGGAATGAATGTGCAAGAAGTACATTTCATTGCCCTAATTTGTTTATGCATATCCTTGAACAAATATAGTTGGTTACAAAGAAACAGTTTTATTCTTGGGGCTTATATTTTTAGGATTAAACATTTACTTGATAACCTTTGGACTCAAAGCTGACTAAGTAAGCTTGCTACTCAACACTGAGGTGTGTAACATTCGCAAAATGGGTGCTTTTTTTTTTTTTTTGGCCTGGAATTTCAAGGACTGGTGTAGTCCTTTTCCTATCCATCAGAGGCACCTACCACTGTTACGAATTCTTTCTTCCAGGAGGTCGGCATGTCCTACAGGAAGTTTCCTGTTGAAGATCTCAGCTGACCGAAGGAACATGGCTTCTACTGCTGAACCCTTCAGCAAAGCAATCTGATCCTCATGGTCCAGGGTCTGAAAACCTGGAATTAAAGTGCGTGACAATATCAAGCCAGTAGCCAGCATCTTTCTGCCAGCAAAGAATATTGTGCAGGGTGGCGGCACCTAAAGATGGTTGGCACGTCTGCAGATTTGGCACAAGACCAGCTGACTATCTAATTACGGGCAGTTGTGTTTGAAGAGTGTATTCTGTTTTCTTTCTCAAGCCACCAGGCAAGAATCCATCCAAGTCTCTCACACGTGCACATGCTTGTAATCTTATTTAAGATTGCAAGGGTGATTACTTTCAACTTGATTAGCATATTATAAATTAAATTCTTGCTTCACCTAAAGGAGAGCTGGTTGCGTTATCCTCATTCAGGACTCAATTGAGTAGTTCTGAGCGCTTTCATTTGCCCACTGGCCTCGTTTCCCTCACTACCACCCTCACCCCCGGTTTTGTTTATATTACAAAAAGGAACTGGGGTTACAAAAAGGGATTTTAATAGAACAATGAAAATATAAAGCAGCATGTAGATGAGAGAACAAACATGCACAATACGATCAGTATATTTCTTTACTAATTATTTTGAAAGGAAGCATGATTGCCTTCAGTCAGCTGACATGGATCCCCAAAAGATACAGAGGTCTGTGAATGTGTCCTATTTTTTCCAAGCCAGGCAGAGGTATCAAAATAAAATAGAAGCATGTCAGCAGCAGACATTGAGCTGGGCTACCTAAAGCCAACTCATGTAAACATGGGTGATAATCAGTGTTCTTCAACCTTGGTCTTAGGTATCCAGATGTTGTTGGACTACCACTCCTATCATTCCCAGTCAGCTTATCCAAAGGTCAGTGATGATAGAAGTTGTAGTCCAACAACATCTGGGGACTAGAACCTGCGCCAAATGAAAGAGTACCAATACCTATCCAGTCCACTTGTACTGAGAGATCCATATAGAACCAAATGGTGGGAAATGGTGGCTTAACAATAGGAATCTAGCAAAGCTGGCTTTTGAGGTTTATGGGCACAAACAAGTTGAAGGATATCACAAAACTATTTGTTAACAAGGGAGAAACAAAAAATAGACTGTACATTGCTGGGGCAAATACCTGTGCTCATGAACATTGCAAAGGAGTAGTGCAATGAATGTTGATGGTGAATTTATGGTAAAATGGAATTAATGTTGATAGAGCATTTGATCTTAAACTGCTCAAGTTTCTAAATTTTGAGGATAGTTTCCAGTTTTTGATTAAGTTTGGAGGTAGTTCCCTCCCCCCTTTTTCGGTGTGAATAAAATAAGTACACCAACACAGACATACAGCAGTGAAGCTGTCTAACCAAAACACAGAGAGGAAGTGTTAGGCCAAATGTATTTAACATATTATACCTGGTAATCTTTTGGTGAATTCCACAAGGACCTGCACATGACTGGTGGCCATTTCCGTTAAGATAAGAAAATTTTCTTCAGCGCTGAATTCCTCTTGCAACTGAGAATTAAAATGGAATTGTGTTGTTATTAATAATAGTACTAGTAATAGCTTTATTTGTGATATGGTGCGTAAAAAGACTTTAAAATTGGGTGGCTCCTTTCAGCTGAATGACTCAAGATAATATGGGTTATGAAAGGTTGAGAAAACTGATTATGCTAGACTGACAGCATTTAACAAGTGTTTTTTTAACACTTGTTCTTTTTAAAGGAGCTGGAGGTCAAGTGTTGCTGCGCAAGGTGAAGAAGAATAGCAGGCTTGCTTTCTGTGGGTGGAGTGTGATGGCTCTTTCCACATCATACTACGTAGAGCAAATGCACCTCCTGTAAATTCATGTACCAACTCAGGACCACGTGGAGAAAGAAGCAAAAGAAGCTGAATGTGGTGGAGCCCGAAACACCCTTGAATCCAGAGGAGAAGTGAAAACCATGAAGGGGGAGCTAGGGAAAAGAGCAGATTAGGTTGACCTATTCCTTTCTCCTCCCTACTTGTCCTGTATTTGCTGTTCAATGGCAGCGGCCTCTGTATGCTGCCGTCACCATTAGGCTGCATTTGCTGAATGGCAGGTGAAAGGAAGTGGGGAAGTGAGAGATGAAGTGGCCCGTCTTTTCCTCTCCCACCTGCATGCATTTGTTTACCTGCATACAGAACTTCCACACTCAGCGCTCTGTATTTGGAGAGCAGGTTTGTGCCCAATATCTATTAATCCTTACTATTTTACAAGGGGAGACGATTTCTAGAACTGCTAGAATTTAAACTGGAAATGCTTCAAGCAATTATTGGATTCTGAAATGCTTATGTATCTATTGTATTAAATGGGATACTTACAAGCTTTTTAGACACTTCGGGAGGGATTCGCTGTTTATTATATGAATCCATGATATAGTGAAGAAGATTCTGCTGTTCTGGGGTTAGTTCTACTTTCTCCTATACTGGCAATAAGAAACCATAAGCATCAGTAGCTGGATAAGATTCCCTGCCTCATATTTTAAACTGTACTGTACAGATTTGAGCCGCTTGGTGCCAAGAACAGAAGCAGCTATTCCTAAATTATATATGAATGTAATTGCATTCTTAAATTATATATGCATGTAAACCTGAATGTAAACAGATGCATTTTTCAGGGGATTCATACACTTGAGATGACAACTGTCTTTCCAAAACCAGCACTAGATATTCTCTTCAATGATATAGGGGAAGGGGATCCCATTATAGCCATAGTAAGACACCTTCTACCAATAAATGAATACTTCAGGTGGACCACACCTACTGCTACATCACTGTCATGGCCCTTGACTGAGAAGTATTAGAGACCGGTGTCTCCAGCAGCAGAAGCTCAGAGAAGGAGTCAGACCCACTTCCCATCCTTCTAAAGCACGACCCTCTACCTTGGACCCTGAATCCCTTGCACTAAAACTTTGAGAAGTACCACTGCCCACAAACTCTGAGAAGGTAAGCAGGAAGGCCCTGGAAAATGTTCCCCAATCAGGTAGGTCACTGAATTATACTCCTGAGAAGAAGCCAGCAACTGAAAAACTATATATGTTCCCTAAAGATACAGCACTAGAGCTTGCAGAAATACTCTCTTGGCCAGGCTATAAAACCCTGGTAGTTGCTGAGGTAGCTGACTTCTGGCCAAAAGATTTATGAGCCAATACTTGTAGAACTGTAGACTGAAACTTCCCTGATCCAGCTAACCAGCTGACTCTCTGTCCTCTTGCCTGAGCTGTCACCTCTCTGGGATGGCAATGGTTTAGGAGAATCACAAACCACAACATGAAACTGATGGAATATACTTAAAGAACATCTGACCATTAGCAAGGCTTTTGGGGCACAATCGCGCAAATTAAATGCAAGTAATGCACTTTACAAAGTATGAAAATAAGCCACAGCGGTACATCTTGCAATGCTTCTCCAGTGTGATCTTTAAGGCTGAACACAGAGACCAAATATATTTAATGTCAAATAGCATATTTAACAATCTGCATGAATAATTAACAAACTCAGTGACTGATCTATAAGAAAAATCAGGAAGTTACTAATAGGTAATTATTCTCATGCAGTCTTCCATGCTTATTAGTTGTAGCCAACTACACAACAATATGTTACAATAATTTTATTACCTTGTAGAGTTTGGTTGTAGATGACATTTGCTTCAGGTCAGGTCCCTCAGTATCTTCACCAGTTGTCTGATCTACAGGCTGTGATATATTTTTCCTAAGCCGCTTCGACTTGCACTGTATTTCTGTTAACAAACCTGAAACATTGTGCATAAAGAATATATACATCAGACATTTCAGCATGTGTATGAGCCACATTACACATAAACATCGGTCCACATGTGTTTAATATATTCTCTGAGCATTCATTCATTTTACTAGCTCAGGCTTGCATTACAACTACGCACAACCTCTCCTAGATAGTGATAGTCTAGCTATCCATACTCTGGTCACCTCTTAGACTACTGAGATGTGTTGTTCACGGGACGGCCCTTCAAGACAGTTAAGACATCGCAGCTGGTACAAAAAACATATGCAAGGCTTTTAAATGAAACAACTTGCTGGGAACATACCTCGGTGGTATTAAAATAACTTCATTTGCTGTCAGTTTAATTCTGAGACCAATTCAAGCTGCAAATGCTGACCCTTTAAAGCCCTAAACGGCTTAGATTCCAAGTACTGAAAGGAATGCCTATCAATCTGCCTGGAAGCTACATGCATTTCTTCCCTGCTATTAGCAGTGAAGCAGGAGATGATCAGGCAAATGGTACTTTTGATTGTTCTAGCTTGTGGGATGCCTTTCCAGAGAGGCCTATCTGGTGACACCTGTAACTAGCCTTTTGATGACATGCAAACCCATTTTTATTCTCCCTGCCCTTTGTATCTCAGTCTACTGTTTCAATCAGTGTTTTGTTCTTTTGTTCTTATGTTGATTGTATTTTAGGTTTTTATTTTATGAGGGTTTTTTAAAAGGGTAGTATATACGGTAAAATTGCCTAAATAAATTAAAGCATTAAACTGTGTATGTATAGTGAACTGTCTTTCAACACTCCTAGGTACAGATTAAATATGAGGATGAGGAGCAATATCTGTAGGGGACCATTTTTGATTGGATTAAAAAAGGGGACTATGGTTTAAATTCTACATTTGCAAAGGTACCTCAGAGACTGCCTGAACTCTTAGATTCCAGCTCAATTGCTGAGATCATTTGCAGAAGTTTTCTTAGTTGTTCCCCAAGCTGGCGAGGCTCATTTGAAAACAACATGAAATCAAGCCCATGTTCATACTCTACAAATTAGCAGGCATCTTCTGCTTCAGCTTTTAAAAGCCTTCTGAAAACTTTCCCATTCCATCTGGCTTTGCAGGAAATTAAGAATACATATTTTCATAACAGCTGATTTTTATTTTAACTTTTTAATATGGTTTTTATTGTATTGTTTTTATGTACAATTGTTGTAAACTACTCTGATTGTTTATGAATAGCGGTATATGTGTATATGTGTGTGTATGTGCTGTTTAATTCTCTCTCTTTCGTATTAATAGAACACAAAAAATTGGTAGGAGTAGGAGGAGATAATCTGCATTTCACGTATGGAACTATCACTGTTTACCAACCTTTCTTCTGGTTGAAGTTGAAATAATCACTCCGTATATGCTCTACTTACTTAAAAATATTGGCATTCAGATTCAAAGAATAAAACACACAGCTTCCCAAATTGTGATTCGAGGACCCGATCCCCGCTTGGGGAATAAAGACACGTGGACACAGTATGTAAGGTTAATGTTTTATTCTTTGAATCTGAATGCCAATATTTTTAAATAAGTAGAGCAGATACGGAGTGATTATTTCAGCTGAAACAATTACTAACCAGAAGAAAGGTTGGTAAACAGTGTTAGTTCCGTACGTGAAATGCAGATTATCTCCATGCATCCAGATGATCATGTGAGTCAAGGTTGGCTGTCCCCACAGACTGGAGAAGGGAACATCCACAGACACAGTTAATATATGGCAATATGTTTTTTACTGTTCAGAAATAATAAATGGTATGAAAGGCTATGATTTCCTTAATATGGAATATTGCATCTTTTGCTACATTGTGTTAATAAGATCTACCTTAACTTCAGATGACATCCTACCACTACACAGAAGCAGGCAAATATTAATCCAAAGGCAGAATCATCATAACAATTTAAATTAAAGTAGTTTTTTTAAAAACAGGGTCACCTTAGTTCCCTACTTTTGAGGCTAGAGAACAGGAAAATAGCCTCTTTCAGTGACTAGATATTGTTAAGGAAGATATCAATGAAAATACCTAATTCAGTGGTGAATGCTTTTAATATCCTGTATATTATAAAGTTATGCATCATAGAAAGCAAGCTTCCTCTATCACTGAAAGAAGAGGAAATTTAAAGGATTAAAATATCTTGAAGGAGCAAAATAGTATTTATGATAATGACGCAAGAACTAGATTTGACATTGAGTTTCATCGTTTCACTACTGGCTGTATGATGTGTGGAGTTTTTCACCATCTTTAACCGGTCCAAGCTGTTCCTATATGTCTATCACATGCCTCTGGAATGGTTTAGATAAAACAGTGGAATGTTTTAGAAGCAAGTTATATCTCAAAACACATGCCACACGCAAAGACTGGAACCTCAGCACATTGTGTTTATGCGGGTCTGTTTGTTTGATGTGCATCTTTCTCCTTCCATATACTATAGTGACACATAGTAACGCATGGTGAACAAACTCTTATTTGTTATATTAAAATGTGTATGCTACCATATAGGTGCCATTTATGGCTGTTTAATAAAATATATAAAACAGTGGACAAAAATCATATGTAAATAATAATAGTAATTAATAATAGCAGTTAAGAAAACACCTAAGACTGAAGCAAACCCATTTTACCCACCAAAAGCCCAACAGATTTTGTGTAGTGCCTAAAGGATAGCAATAAAGTTGTCAGGAGGATCTCACTTCAAAACCAGAGCCATAATTGGGCTACAGGAGCAAGGGGAGTCTCTCCCAGAGCCACCTTCCTGGCCTCCACAGGTTACTAAGAGAAGGCCTTCTAAGACAATCTTGTATTTTTTGTAATGCAAGGATGGAGAAACTGCAGCACTCCAGATGGGAGTTGGAGTCCAACAATATATGGAGAGATGTAGGTTCCCTATTCCTTCTGTAGTGTGCAAAGTGGATTTGAGAGAAGATCGTTTTCAAATTCTGCTTCTTTGAATTAGGTATACAGCTTTGGATTAAAAACTGTATTTTACATACATAGAATGACATTATTATACATTGAGTTGTCTGTGATACATGACTAATCAGGAGCACACAAGTAAAACCATAAACATTGCTAAGATTACTTCATCTCTCTCACTTTTTGCAATATAGCAAAACTGCACAGGGATAACTGCAGCACTGTCGTCTGAGTCAATGAAGCAAAGTCCAAGGTGATGTTAATTTCAAATAAAACATTTCACTTGAAGTCAATTGACAAATAGGAATTTAAAGATTAAACACTCTGGCAGACCTTGAATTAAATATATATCTACTACCACTCCTTATTTCAGGGTTGTTAGGCAAGCAGTTTGCAAAATGTCCTCATTGCTGTACTTCACAAGAAGATGCTTATGTTTAAGTTATGAGTTATATGAGCCTCATCGTAACGAAGTGCAGGTTTCCATTGCAGAGGATGATTCAGGTGGCAGCACCTATTGTTGGTCTTTGTTTCACACAAGACAATCTGAGAAAACGATCAGCTGCTTTAAAAGTTTCCATTTCCAGTATCCTTGGTCCGTATTGTTTACAATGGCCCATTTCCCCCAGTTTATTCTATTATTAGTCATCACAACAATATGGTAGTCCTCCCTCCCAGCTCCATCTCTCTAAAACAGATAAAGCTGGTTCTGGATTCAGCACTGTGGGGTTTTATTTTTATGCAACACCTACAGATTCACTAAGTGTTCCTATCACATTGGCAGCACTTTTGTTTGTGTGTTTTATGCATTGGGTGGAAATAGGGCATCTCTCAAGATCTCTGTGGTTTGTTAAATTTGCAGAATGGAAGATTAATTATATTATAATTCTTGCATGAATTCCAAACGCTGACAGAGGCTGTTGTTTTCCACAAAGCCTAACAGTTAATATAGCATCTCATGATCAGATTGGAGGATAGAAGTATATTAAAAACTCAGAGTAGATTAATTTCCTGTAGGGACCTAAATTGGTTTGACACTACAGTTGTGCCAAGATGATTGGAGCTATCAATAGGGAACACAAAATGCAGCCTTAATCCCATCCTTGCATTTTTACAAAAGGCAACATGGTGAAGTTTTAACTGAAGTATAGCTATAGCTCTCATGCCACAGTTAAACTAATATGGAGAGTCTAAAGGACCAAACTACATATTATGTGGGAGACCTGCAACTGCACATCCAACTTTTTTCTCCTTTGCTGAGTTACAGTTAGAGGACAACTTGTCTCCATATTCCTCCTCCTCATCCCATCTACTCCACCAAGGAGCAAACAGATCGGGGGGGGGCACCTATTTAGATCATGAAAATGCTTAAATGTCAGCATTTCAATATTGCAGAAACTTAACAAAGGCCAAAGCATTTATTAGAGCAGGGGCTGCCAACATTTTTGGACCAATGGGCACATTCAGAATTTTCAGAAAGTGCAATGGGCAGCCGTCAGAGAATGTCTGCTGTAGGAATGTGGCAGAATACAAAATGACTGGCGCATCTAGAAGAAAAGAAAAAGCCAGGAGCGCAACATGGTGCAGCCATGCCCCACCCAATCAGAAAAAAAATCCACCTACATCAGCCACCACCATGCTCACTCACAAAGAGACTCTTCGAACACTACTTCTGTTAAGAACAGATGGGAGGCCAGGTGTCCAATCTTGGCATTCAATAAAATGTTAGCATGTTGAACGGGGCATGATCAACGTAGGAAAGGCTTAGGGAGTGCAAAGAGGAACTGATCAGGAAGAGAAAACAGTCTCTTGTTCATTGCTGAGTTTTGAAGAGATATTTATCAAGACCTGAGGATCCCTTTACTAGAGGCTTCCAGTCAGATTATCAAATTAGCCAGTCCTTAACAAACACTGAGGTCCAGCGTCGAGAGCCTTCTGGCGGTTCCCTCACTTCAAGAAGCAAAGTTACAGGAAACTAAGCAGACGGCCTTCTCGGTAGTGGCTCCCACCCTGTGGAATGCCCTCTCATCAGATGTCAAAGGAATAAACAACCATTTGACGTTTAGAAGACATCTGAAGGCAGCCCTGTTTAGGGAAGTTTTTTAATGACTGATGTTTTAATGTATTTTTAATCTCCTGTTGGAAGACACCCAGAGTGGCTGGGGAAACCCAGCCAGATGGGCTGGGTATAAGTAATATAAGATGGTGGTGGCGGTAGTGCAGATGTAAGTCCCAAAAACAGTCCTGAGGAAAATAAAGACCAGGGTGCCCCTTTTGCTCCAAAAGCAGTTGACTGCAACAAAACATGTCTCTCTCACATCAGTCTCTACAGCCACAGCAGGTGCTGCAGTTTGACTTCACCCCTGAAGGCACACTCCTCCATTGTCCCCTGAGACAGACGGATACCAAGAAGTTGACTACAGTTCAAAGTATTTCAGCCAATCCTGCTATTTCCTATTATATTATCCATTTTCCTTAAGGGCAGCTGTCAGTACCTATGTCCCTTTTCAGGCCTCATGATGTGCTATGCTCACTTAAAAAAGCTTCTGTAATATGCTCCTCAATAAATGCCGGCTTCTGTCACTGTTTTCTATATTATTTAGATATTGCTACCATATTACTCAGTTTTACTTCTCATATATGCAGTCCCCTTTGAAGAGAGACTGTAGCTCACCAGTAGAGTACCTGGCGTCTGCAGGTAGGGAAGTCTGAAATCCTGGAGCACTGCTGTCATCCAGGGTCAGCAGTGCTGAGTTAAATGGGCCAATGATCTGACTTCGGCTTATGTTCAACTGTCCCATTTTTAGAAAAGACTGAATGGAATTGTTCACTTCACTAAATAAATCACATAGATTTTGCTTTCCCAGTTTGCCAAATTGTTTTTATTGCACTCTCTGAGGTCCCTGAGAGAGCACCTTCAGCTCTATGCAACCATAACCTGAAGACTATCTTGGGTTTTACTACCCTTTCCGCAGCTCCTACAAAATGGGAATGCAAACTACACAGGGTGAGGCCCAAGCTTACTCTCACTCAGAGGAGACACAATTGAATCAAGGGACACTGATTATGCAATGCAAATATATTTATACATACACTCCGCCAGCATTCCTACTTCCTTGCACTTCTGAAGACGGCACTTCTGACACTTTCTCCTCATATACATGTCCATCTCACAGTTCCCTCCATTTTTGCACTTGTATATAGCATTTTTGGTGATACTTCTTCTAAAGAAGCCTAGGGAAAGAACAATACATGCAAAATAAGATCTCAATATGAAACTAGTTTCTGTTTTAAAAGAATGAATTTATTAGTATCAACTCTTCAGTAACGCAAATACCTTTTCACCCAGTAGAACATATGTTCTGCTTTAATGGATATTGATTTCTGTCCCTTATGATAAAGAGATGTAGCTGATCTTATATTGCCATTATCCAAGTACCTGGAGGCCTGGATCATGATGTGTGTGCAACAGAAATATATGTAAAAGCCTAGAAATCTGGAATGTGTTTTATAAAAGGGATCAGTAAGTTCAGTGCTCTTTCTCCCAAGTAGGCAATTTGGTGCTTCCTAAAAGCAGGGCAGGATGAAGTCATTTGGCCCCAGCATCCTATTATTGGAAGTGCATTGTCTTCTGTGTGCACAAAGGGATTTCAGTTTCCTCTCCATGCTTTTCACACACACACACCATGTGTCCCCAATGGTTGGGCGACTTTCCAGAGCAGTTGGGTGGGGGGACAAGGGGATGTCCTGTTGCATAAGAAGCCCACTCATACAACCCTGGATATCACTCCTTTGTAAAACAGAAATATACCACCTCTAAAGTGTATCTAGTTTATAATTCCCAGCTTAGACATGCCTCTCAGTAACCAGCCACCAATTTTATTGCAGAATAATAAAACTGCTTCTTTTATTTAAAAAGAAACAAAACAAAAACCTTGCACTTCACTGTCCATTTGACGTTGAATCTAAAATGTCTTGTGCACAGTCTCCATTGAAATATATTTGACTGACACTGACCACTTTTGAAATGCAAATTATGTGGTGCTTTCACTCAGAGCCACATAGTTGCTGTTTTATAATTCCCTAGAGTTTAGTACATTTCCATACGGAGATTAAGGAAGGAAAAGGTTAGATTTAAAGCTGAGTTCTTCAGTGCCTGTTGAAAACATTTTCCTACTTTTAAAATAAATCATAATCTGCTTTTTTATCTTAAACAGATTTTTAAAATCCATGTTTTATCAAAAATTCATCATCAGTGCAAAAATGGTACCTGCAGACATTATTATTAGCAGCAAACAGGTTGATTTTATTAAGAGTTGATTGGATAAAGAGGTATCTTACATTCTATTGAGGTGAGAAATAAAATACAAAGCCCACAGAATATCTGTCTTACTGAAAATATTTGGTGAAGCAAGTGCAATTACGGTAGCATTTATACACCAATTTATTTCAGATATGTAATGCTATCTCACTAGAAGTTTATAAGATATCCCACTGAAAAAAGTCCTGCTAACCACTATACTTTATCATCTGCTTTATTAAGCAAGGCTCCCCTAAATCTCCTAGGAATCACATGCATATTTGTCTCTCAGTTAGGAATACTGTGTCACATGCAATTCCATTTGTAATAGATTACTAAGAGCTACCTCAAGCAGTGATGCTCTGCGCACACATAGATCTCTGTGAACAAAGGAACGGGCAGGCCAGTCCACTCACTTCACTGACATTATTGGGGCGGCCATTCCAGGCAAGGAACTCCACCAACATGCGTTAGAAATTCAAGTGATTACAAGATCAAAATGTCTGCACCGAGGAAAGGGAAGCTTTCAGCCAGCCTAACTTGCCATAGGGTGCAGTCACTTCAATGTGCAGTCAGTCCTTGCCTCACTTGCTAATCCTTTGCTAAATAACAAACGGCTCCACCACATAGTCCCTGCCTTCATTCACAAACTCTTCTTCTGATCAATAAAAGCAAACAGAACTTCCTATTCAGACCAATTAAACTACTTCGGGCCAATTACATGGTCACACAAAAATAACCTATCTTGTTCTACTTGCAATGATTTTGTTCATCCCACCTTTGCATCCTTCACAAGTCAGGGCATTATAATGGTACCCCGAGGCCTTGTCACCACAGACCACGCACAACTCCTCTCCTTTCGTTCTCCCTCCTGAAGGACCCATTCGAGTCTTCTTGGCCACAGGCATTCCCTCAAGGTCTGGCTCCTTTAGGGGAAAGTTATCAGAGGGTAGTTTTCTGAACTCATACATTACAGGCGAATACCATTCTTCAGGCTGTTGGGGATAGAAGCCAAAGCTGGAGTAATAAGGTGGCGAAGAAACGGGAGGCTGCACTGGAGAAAAGTGCACAGCGTTGTACTGTGAATAGGGTGACACATCGGAATCTTGCACTGGGGAAGTCATTGGTTCGGGAAGTAAACCTAGAAAACAACACAAAAGAACATTTTCTTTTATAAGGAACTTACTTCAACAGCTCTGTTCCCTAAAAAGAAACCCATAATCGCATTATGTTCATTATAATTTATTTTTATTTTTTTGCTGCTTCCTCCTCAACCTATATTTATGTTCAGTCAATGTGAATGAGATAAACAGCTTCCATGAATGGGTCCATGGCTGTGTACACACCACACATTTAAAGCACATCCCATCCCCAAAGGAATCGTGGGAACTGTAGCCTGTTAAGGGTGTAGTTATGTAGGAGGAAACTACAATTCCCATTATTCTTTGCAGAGGAATGTGCTTTAAACGTATGAGTGTATCTTTAAGCAATCCATTTCCTGTACTTCCTGGATGTCTCTCTCAATTAGCCAAGTTCTAAGCTATAATAGGACGCGGGTGGCGCTGTGGGTAAAACCTCAGTGCCTAGGACTTGCCGATCGCATGGTCGGCGGTTCAAATCCCCGCGGCGGGGTGAGCTCCCGTCTTTCAGTCCCAGCTCCTGCCCACCTAGAAGTTCGAAAGCACCCCTAAGTGCAAGTAGATAAATAGGTACCGCTTTATAGCGGGAAGGTAAACGGCGTTTCCGTGTGCTGCGCTGGTGCTGGCTCGCCAGAGCAGCTTCGTCACGCTGGCCACGTGACCCGGAAGTGTCTGCAGACAGCGCTGGCTCCCGGCCTCTTAAGTGAGATGAGCGCACAACCCTAGAGTCGGACACGACTGGCCCGTACGGGCAGGGGTACCTTTACCTTTACCTTAAGCTATAATAAAGGTTTCTGTTCTGTTAAGACTTTGGCTTTTCCACCTGATTCTTAAGATAGGCTGGATATACACTGATCTGTAAAAACACTATTAAAGCCTATTAAAAACATTAGATAGTTCTCAGTGCAATTTCCTATTGCCAACAGATCGCTGCTCTGCAGCGCTCTCTGGTGTCACATTTTTATAATGAATTTTTAACGTTATAATCGACCAGTGTAGACTCACCAGGAGCCAAAGCTACAGCATTCTGACATATAAACAAAAATATTATACGTTCAGTACTTTCGCATAAACTAACATTTATGAAATCTGCTGATCTGAGTTGATCAAATGTGGGTTGACATGCAAATAATTTTTTGAACCATTTATTCACAAGCAGTTCAAAATCAATATACATTTTTCAGAAGAATTGTCATGTGTTTTGGTCCCAAGACTCAAAACCTAAAAGGCAGTTAAAATAAAATTCTATGGTTGCTTAGTCTGCAGTTAATACATGAGCAGAGATGGAATCACCCAAGAAATAAGAGATCAGAAGATTATAGTTAATTACCTTTAGAAGTGCAATGTTACATTTCAGTCCTAAACATTTGTGACACTCTTTTCATCTGAAATTCTGGAATGATATTGGGCATTTTAATCTGTTCTGTTAATAGATATTTTAGCACCCATGCATATCAAATATCACTATTGGTATTCAGGCAACCCTTTTGGTTTAATCACCACTTTATTCTTCTAAGCAATTCTGTTAGGTTTTTCTTCTGTTTTCATACCCAATAACCAGAATGTGGGTTATATTGCATCAGTTTTCTTGATTATAATGCAAGTGTTTCCACCTTGTTTTCCGATATTCCTTTCACACTGCAGTACTGGTTGTGTTATGGAACTGTGGCTTTCTGACTGATATACTGGCATGATGCATTAAATTTCATTCACAACAGCAGGCATGCTGTGACACAACAACTAAGTTCATTGAGCAATGCTGTATCTTCCCCACCCTTTCCACTCATGCATGCTTCTGTTCCTCCATGATTCCCCCATGAAAATGGCAGGAAAGATCTGTAGGCCAAATTTAGTCATTTTACTCTCATGATTTTCTGGGTTAATGGGGCTGTAAACAGATTTTTTCTGCAAGTAACTGACAAGGAAATGAACACTTCCACTAGATTTCCAGTACACAGTGGCTTGTACATCATGTGAAAGCTCAAATATAGTGCAGAAATCAACAGAATAAAATGCAATGTGAATGCAGCCAGAACTGGAAGGTACCTCAGATCACTTAGACCAACCCATGCTTACAGAAGTGCATACACACACAAAGATACAATTCTTTATAATACACCCAGTAACAGTATCCTCAGGGCAACTTACAAAAAGAGTAAAAACAAAGTAAAAATGCATAGTTTAATCTTTAATTTTATTGTTCTGAAAGCCACCTTGGGGTCCTTCTAGATAACAAAGTGGGATATAAATATTTTAAAATAAATACAAATTATGGAGCGGAAAATTGTCAGGATATAAATACATTCCAATTACACATCCTCTGTACACACAAGCAAAAAAAAAAAAAGGTTCTATGGTAGGGGCAGGCAAAGGCAGAGCATGCTTTACAAATGATCCACAGGCCAAAATCTAGCTAGCAAATGCTGCTAGTTCCTGGTATTAATTAAAGGAATGCTGAACTAATCCTATAACATACTTCTTGCATTCTGAAGCAAGGGTGCATATTCATAATAATTTAACACAGATTAGTTTCACCTAATTGTACTTTTGCTTTATAAGTTTACCACACAGAGAACTGCTAGCATATATAAACTCATTCATGGTAGTCTATCAAAAGAACAGAGCAAAAGAAACCAAAATAACCCATATGAGGAAATAAAATGCAGGGCAAGGAAAGTACGTAACAAACTAAAGCAAAATGCGCTGTGCAAGTGAGTTAGTTTCGTTACATGACATAAAGATATCAGCTTCCTGAAAGCAACAGTGTAGGGAAACTTATACGGAGTCAGACTCTTGGTCTACCCACCTCAGTCTTATCTACAATGACTGACAGCTGCTCTCTAGGAAATCTGACAAGTGCCCGCCCCCCATTCCTACCTGGAGATGCCAGGAATTGAACCTGATATATTTCTAAGCAAAGCAGATGCTGTAGAACCTCTAAAATGTTGGGTGCTTCAGGTAACAAAGGTCAGATTCTAGATACTGATTTATGTATAGCAAAAACGATATTATCTAGTACAGTATTTAGAACCACAAACTACAAGTCAGCTGGAAAAGTATCCTACCTTGAGGGGCTGTTAATCTGACCATTTAAAAGACAAATCTAGTTCCTTCATCCAGTATGGCTCTCTCCCGCTTCCTTAACTTCCCAATACTTTACTCGCAAGTGAAAATAAAAACTTCCTCTAAGACCAGCCAAGGAAACACTAGGCCAGAGGTTATATAGTTTACTGATTAACTTTATTATGAGGAGCTGGTTTGAAAAAGTCTGAGAAAATTGCTATATAACATTTCCAGCATAATTTGTTAAAATCTGGAAAAGTTGATCTCAGAACATCAAAAAGAGTGTGGATAATCCCATTAACTTGTACAACCATTCAGATTCACTTATTGGATTTTTTTAAAAATTAAGATTACGGTAAATATATGTTGCATAACCTGTCTTACTGAAACAGAAGTTGGGTATTGTATAATTCACAATGGCAAGCCTATGCCAGCTCTTTATCCCCACCACTGAGGCCAGGGCACCTGAAACTGGAAGGAGGGCAATGCCATCAGCTCCCCTCCCCTACACACACACACACACAGACACACACACACACACACACACATACCTGCAAGGATTCTGACCGCTATCTAGCCAGTTGCCTGCAAAAAATAACTAATGGACATATAACTAATGTTCTGCTCCTTTATTTAGTGTAGAGGGAATGTTGGGGGATTGCTTCCAGATAGGGATTGCTCTTTATCTCATCATCAGAACCAAAACACCCAGAATCAAAGAAGAAATCAGGTATAGGGTGAGGAATTTGCCCATTTTTTCTAGGGTGGAAGATCTACAGCTGGCAGCACATCCCTGTGGAGACTGGAAATAATGTTTCATTCAAACATGTTTGTAAACCATGTTAAAGACCTAAAAATGGTGGGAAAGGAAGGAAATACATATCTCAGACAGATAATGTTTTAAGCACATTTCAAGTTGCAAGTCAGATAATATTGACTGGTACTATTCTCCCCTGCAGAAAGATTGTTGAGCCAGAGTATGAGCACTGGTATGTTAGGAGATCCTGTCTAGGTAGCCTGCTGGTCCTGGCTACTTTGGAATTGGTGGGAATTCACCCCTTTTCTCACAAGTCATTTTATTTTCAACATTTAACTGTAATTTAATTGTTGGTTTTTTAATGCCTTTGATCTTGCTGTCACTTTTGAGCCTGTTTATTATCTCTGCTATATAAAAAAGCAAAAGCCAGATGTTGAATTTTCTGCCAGAAGCAGCTTGATAACAAGCAGTTAGCTAACCCGCCTTATGATCTTCTTCTTGTTTAATCATTTTTGACCTTTGAGAAATTGCATTTCTTTCTCTCTCAACACAACGAACAAAAGGATTCAATCTTTCTCACCCCTCTCTGTAGTGCCAAGAATATTGTAGATTTTCAGGGGCTCTCCAAGTGTCAGCACACTGTTCACACTGGTGGGCAGTGGCGTAGCGTGGGGGGTGCAGGGGGGCCGGCCGCACCGGGCGCAACATCTAGGGGTTAGGGTTAGGGGGCGCAAATCCACGGGTTAGGGGGGCAAATTACTTGCCTTGCCCCGGGTGCTGACAACCCACGCTACGCCACTGCTGGTGGGAAGTAATATTACCCAATAGAAAACATGCTAAACCTACAGTTCTGCTTCATTTCAGAGAAGACAGACACGCATTGGCCTCAGTTTGTACCATATGTAAAGCCAGGCATTCATAGAATGTGACCATGGTGAGGCAATGCTTATCATGTCCTTGCTCAGGCCAGCCCAATATGTATGGCAGGCATCCCCAAACTTGGCCCTCCAACTGTTTTGGGACTACAACTCCCATCATACCTAGCTAACAGGACTAGTGGTCAGGGATGATGGGAATTGTAGTCCCAAAACAGCTGGCGGGCCGAGTTTGGGGAAGCCTGATGTATGGAGTATAAAATTCTAATTGCCACCCCCCCATTACAAATATAGTAATAAAATTACAGAGCTTTCAGTTTCCTGCCTTTTAATGGCACCCAAGCTTTGTTACTTGAAGCAGGCGGCTTACTCTACTCTATCTGAGGCAGCTGCCTTTCACTATCATCATTATCATTATCATCATCATTAAAGCGTTTTACTCATAGAAATGTTTCAAAGCCACTTTCACACACAATAGAAGTACAAAGGACCTGCAGGAAGTGGTGATGGTGAAGGAAAGGCAGTGTCTTAGGAGGCAGTGGGAGAAGAGCCTAAAATAATTTTACATTATATAGTAGCACTGTTACATTTTGTTGCTCCTTTAAAAATTAAAAAGCCTTCTGTAATATTTGTGCCAGGGAGCAACAACGCTTCTGAAAGTAAAAACAAAACAGCAAAAGAATGCACAAATTTAGCAATATGTATTCTGATAAAATCCAGCAGCTGCTCATTAAAATCCCAGGTTTGCCACAGGGTTTGTAGGGGAACACACTCAAATTGCATATGGCTGTTAAATATAATGATGGGGAGGGAGGCATTGCAAGACCTTCATATGAACACAAAAATATAACAACACACACAAGTTATGATCAAGGTGGTGGAAAAAAACCAAAGCATTTAATGAAAACATATTTGATCATTGTCTTTCTCCTGTAGTAATGCAATGGAAATCTTGTAGCACCTTAATGACTAACACATTTAGTGTGGCACAAGTGTTTGTCACCTACAGTCCACTTCTCAAATGCATCCTGCTATAAGACATACAGTAATCATTGTTGTTACAACAAATTAAACAGATGCCTCTCTGGAAGTCTTATACACTACTTATGAGTATAGGACTTTCTCTTTTGCTTTCAATTGTTAGATTTGCTTTATGAGCAACAACAGCAACAGATATATCATAGCTGACCATCCAGTTCAGAACTCTGTATACTGAGCCTCTTTGGTGTTTGACAGGAGTGTTTCCTAGCCCTACCTTGAGATGTTGGGGAATGAACCTAGGAGCTTTTTCATGCAGATTATGCACTCTGTGGATGATCTACAGTCCTTTCTTTCCCATTATATTCTGATTTCATTATGCCATTTATAATTTTTTCACAGTCGTGTTACGAATCATAACACAAAAATGTATTGTAAGAGATTAGCAAAACTAAGTACTTTGAACAAAAAAATCACATGTAGCTCAAAGGAGTTTATCAGAAAATGTCAGCGTTACTCCATTCTATGGACTGAATTAGCATTTTGCTTGTAATATATTTTTTTATTTACCAAATAAATGAGGAGCTTCGGAAAGAGAAAATCCATCTGCTGAAGGTAGGTGGGGATGCCCAATTAGGTTCATCTCTGATGCCATAGACTCTTGAATAGGCTGAGTTGCAGCAAATTAAGCTGAGTGTTGAAGGAAACCTTAAAAACACAAAGAAAAACAAAATGCTACATCTGCTTGCAACAGCGGTCATTCTAAAGGGCCTGTCCAAATTTTCAGAAACATTCAATGCGTAGCTTCTCCACAGATGCAGTTGTCTGGAGGGAGTACTGTGTGATTATTTCCATGTGGAGAGGCCTGTTTCTTAATTGTTATTCCTATGAGCACAGCAGCCTTTTTTTTTTTTTTTTTTTTTGAGCTGGCACACCAAGAAAGGCCACTATCAACCTGAAATGGTCACACATTCCCATGATGCATCTGAACATATGTAAATCCATGGAAGAGAGAGAGAGAGAGAGAGAGAGAGAGAGAGAGAGAGCATACTATGGGGCAGTATTCTAACCTAATAGTTGCTGTAGTACATGAAGCAGACCAGGACTGTATATTTTCCCTTGCTCTGTTGTATGTTTCATAATATAATTATCGTGATAATTGTCAACATGTTGGGAATTCCAGCTGTTAATCGTAATCAGTGAGTTGTTTATGCTAGATAGGAGAAAAAGTAGTCACTCGCTAGGATTAGGGGGGAGGTGCTCTTAATGAAACATCAGGCTCCCTAATTAAAATACAGTTGAGGTTATCCATGCATGGATAAAATAAACAATTTATTTTAAAACATCAAATGTGTTTGTTGAATGTCACATGTACTACATACCAATGGGACCTCTTATGGCTGGAAAACAAACTGTCAGATTAAATTTATGAGAAGCACCATCATATAATTCCCTTGGATGTCCCAGCACAACATACTAGCTTCCTGTCCAACACCTATGAAAATACGCTAGGATTCTACCCCGTGGAGTTATGTACTGGAATATGAGAGAAATCTTCTATTTTCCTACAGAAGGAGTAGGTCATGGCATGACACCTCACAGAAGAGAACAGGAACAACCATTTTATGATGAGCAGCTGGTTTCTGGCAGCTGATTTTGGGCATCATTAAAGGGCTACAAATTGTTATTTAATATATTATTATATTTTTACTGTCTGGCGCGGGGGGGGGGGGCGCTTTTGAGATGTTTGCCAGGCCTTGGGAACTATGTACTACAATTTGGGGCACCATTAACTGCTCCACCTGAGGCAACAAAATATATTGGTCCAAACCCTGAAGAGAGGATAAGTTCTCAGTATGTATCAATAATGTTAACCAGAAGATAAAGCTGTAAAAAAGAGACTGGGTCTCTCAGAATATTTCTACACCCAATTACACCTGTCCTTTTGCTGAATGTCAACTACTGTATATGTCAAGGTGCAAGTGGACTGGAGCTATCCAGCTAGCAGACCAGGTGCTGCTGGGATCAGTGATGGCCTAGAGATTTCTGCGTCTGAAATATTATGAATATTCAGAGGAAGTAAAAGGGTGCAATTAATTTAAACCTAAACTTAAAGCTTCTTATTAAAGAAAAAACAAAAGACAAAATAATTAAAATTCAATCAAGTCATTCAGTCCCCAATTCTATTAAAAGTATAATTTTCATTGGAGGCACTGATGTTTAGTGATTTATGTTTTATTGAAGGATTATAGCAATGAGAACTCAATCCAGCTTTGCCAGTTACTGTAATGCTTGCTGAAATTCTTAATTAGCCGGTCACTTTAATGCTTATTTTGTATTGTTTTAAAGGTGTTTTATGTTTTAGCATTGTATACGTCCCTGGTGTTTTATGATACGACAGTATATAAATACTTTTATAAATAAATAAATAGAAACAGAATTTAATCGGGTGTGCATAGTGTATAGTACATGCCAGTAATATCAGATTCTTGGCTGGGAAATTTAGATGCCACAGTAATATTAATAATACATTATTCCGCCATAGTTTTTAGGAAAAAATTGTACTTTGGTAAATCAGTACATTTTACTGACTGTTATAAAAGAGATAGGAAGCATGCACCTACATGCTTGTTATCTTTAACTGTAATTGAAAAAGTAATTATGATAAGCCAGTCAGAAAGTTTGGTATTTGTAAACTTTTAATTTCCATTGTAATACTTATTTAGTCAATATTTCTCCATGCTTTATTCTGACAATGGGGAAATAACAGTTGATCGCTACGACTGACATGGGCTGAAATGATAAAAGTGAGGTTCCAGGAAATGCTATGCTCACTCCCCAGTGATTTCTTTTTCCTCACCTTGCTACATTCATTCCCATCAAAGTACTAACTTCTGAAGAGACTGCTTATTATGAGACACCATATTATAGAAACAGCACAATCCTAACAGTGTTTAGTCAGAAGCGCTATTAAATTCAATGGTGCTTACTCCCTGGTAGGTGGGCTTAGGACTGATTATTTGTTTTTTGAGCTCTTTATGAAGCACACAAATTCCCACACTTGTTAAAAAAAAATGATATGATGAATTTATTTAATTATAAAATTTCATGCTCAGTTTTAAATAGAAAATAATCCCCAAACTGGGTTCAATACCAATAAAACACAACAAAATTTACACACTTTTATAACAGTGTTTTCAAATGTTCCAAGCCAACTTGAATCCAACTTGGGAGAAAGGCAAGATATAAATAAAATAATAAATAATAGTAACAAAAACAAACTATTGATGAAAATCAACAAAGCAATAAAAACAGAGAAGAGTCACAAACAGTTGTATGTAACATATCAGGGAAATGATGCACTTATCACAGTATTATCCCCAAAACATTATCCACTAAAATTAACAACTAAAAGTAGTAGCTTACACTTGGTGTCTTCCTGAACTCTAGCAGTAGAGACACAGTGCACTCAGTAGTTCTGCATTCAGCTCAGAATCCTAATGATTTTCAAAGCAAGAACATTTTTGTGTTGCTTTTCTCACTTTTACAGAAGGCTTCAACGATAACAGGCTGACTTTAGGTTTAGTCCTCGTTTCATTGGCTCAGCGCTGTCTTGGACAACGATTACTCATTAACAGTTCTTTCTTTGCTGAACTATCTAAACAGACTTGAAGTACTGGAACTTTATAAAAACTAGAGGGAGCAAATCCTGGGTAGAAGTTACGTCTTCTGGGACAGCAATTAAAAACCATATTGCCACGTTTCAACTTGCATGAGACAATTATTGTATGGATCCAATACAAAGTGGAGTTGCAGATACTGTACTGAAAGAAAGCAGAGACCTTTCAGATTTCACAGCTTCAGACAGGAGTACCAGCTTGACCCTACGACCGTGGGTGCCTGGGCAGCATGCATGGCACTGGCAATGAAATTTGTTGGTGTCTGGCCCCTTCAGGGGGAATTTTGTGGGTGCTCAGGCACCCAGGACCCCAGAGAACTGGCACCTATGACTTCAGTGATGCATTTTTAACACTAGTCTTCACCTTCTGAAAACATAAATAAAATCATGACAATATTGCTGAAAACAGAGACTGAACAGAGGTCAAATTACAACAAAAGATTATAATTGTCACTTCATATTTATATTTGTCTAACCAATATCTCCCACCCCCAAAGCGACAAATTGTGACTCTTGTCTTGGAAATCTCGCTTTCAAGTCTCACATCTGAGAGATAGGCAGGAAAAGACTACAGAATTAGGTTGCAATTCTAACCCCACTTCCTTGGGAGTAATAACCACAGAATTCAGTGGGAATTACTTCTGAGTAAACTTGCCTAGGGGTGTGCAGATTTGTAACCGCCCTGTAGGCCTGAGGCCTCCTGGCCTACCTGAATGCTTAAGCCTAGCAGCGCGGCTTGGACCTCTTCCTCCACCCAAATGTTTTGTAGGTGGGAATTGCCACTTCTTTGTCATGTCCAGCCCAATCCATGTTGTGTACCATCTTGATTCTTCAGCGGGTCAGCGGACTGGGTCGCGTGAGACTTCCATGGGTCACTTTTTGAGTCACACAACAGTCCTGTAGAAACCGCTCTCCGAATGACAGACAAAATGTCTTAAAATGCCAATAGGAAATGAGAATTTCTCCAGTTCAAGCCTGTTTACACATGGGGTATGTACTGAGGAGGAGCCGGGCTTTGCTTATTCACAGGCAGCTGCACAATCTAATACAGTACACAATATATTCTTCTCCTGTTCAGCTTCTGCTGTCTTGTTTTGTTCATACCTCAGAAACGGAACTTTTTCATTTAAGGGAACAAGTGTGCACTTTCTCCAGGTGTAGGCAATCCATTTCCTGGCTAATCTGGTCAGATTATGGCCTGTCTAGGGCCATTTTTCCAGACTGTGTCGAAACATTTCCTTCTCTATGGTTTGTCGGTCCTTCCTAGGAACTAACTGTATAACTTTAGCCCTTCCTTTGCCGAAAGGCCCTGCCTTTATATCTCTTTTGCTCTTCTCTCCCTAAAAGAGAGCAGGGAGGGACTATTTAACCCTTTCCACTCAAAATAGCCCCAGTGTAAAATAAGTAATTCTGATAAAGAGGATACTTTGCTGTTTAATTATGATCACATTACATGGTGGCCATGCAGTTAAATTTTCTTTTCAAAGGACCTTTCGGACATTCATCATGAAGCGCTGTGCTGTGCCTAGAGATATTGTGTATACTGCATGTGCGAATATTAGTGTAATGCCAAGATAGCAATGCTCATAGAGGGTACCCTGAGGATCATCTAGTCCAACCTCCTACAAAGCAGGAATATGCAGCTAGGGGATTGAACCTGCAACCTTGGCATTATCAGCACCGCGCTCTAACCAACTGAGCTGTCCAGCACATTAAATGTATAGTCATAGTCCAGTGAAATGAAGGAGGTCATACTAGGCATGGGTAAAAATCAGTATGTGGAAGGGGGTGGGCTGGATGGGGGTGAGATCACAGGTAATTTAACCCTTCCATCTTGCTGTGGCTGCAAGATAAATTCCCTTTTCCAAATCCAATAATTGTATTGAGAGGGAAGCATCCATTGGATCAAAAGCCGAAACAGATATGCACACAAATGTGCAATACGTTTTTTTCCTTGGCCCTGCTTCTTCTCATTTCTAAGATACCCTGTGGGTCTTTTAACACTGTAAATAACAGTTTATATTATGCTCTGTCCTTCCCTTTCTCATAATATTGTTTGGGGCTCTATATTTAGTTTCTTCATTGCTATGGATCCCATTATACTTTTCCTTTATTCATATTTTTACTTTGCCTCTTATATCTGCAACTGTTCAAGGTCTCTAGATAGTATTCAATGCTAGTCCTACTAAGGATAGATCCATTGCAGTTAATAAGTGTGACTAACTTAGGTTCATTTATTTGTGAGTCTCTGAATTTCCCAATGCTATAAACATGACCAAATTGGAACCAAAAATTGCTATAAACATGACCAAATTGGAACCAAAAATTTATACAAAGAATCGTTAGAGTTAATTAAATATGACAGTGGTAGCCTGGAAATATGCACAGAAATGGGTGTGCAGGGATAATTATGTTAAGTGGTACGTAATTAGTGACTAGGCTATTGTGGAGCAGAACATTTTGGGTTTTTGAAAAATAGATGCAACAAAAAAAATCTCTTAAAGACTTTACTGTATACATGCCTATTTTATCAGTTTAATCATTGACTACATGTTGCTTCATCTCTCCGGTACTTAGGCTTTTAAAGTCAACAGATAATAATGTGAAATAAATAAAACCTTTGTCACCCACTGCTGCATAAGATGTTACGTAACTATCCTAAAAATGAGAAACCTTTGAACAGACTGCCAGTAATGCACACTGTATTAGAAAGAATTGAGTCAACTCTGATCTGGAAAGGTATTGCTAATTCCAGGAATTAATCACATATTTAAACCTTTTCTACAAAGGACATGTTTCATGTCATGTCATGTCATATCATGTCATGTCATGTCATGTTGTTCTTCTCTGTTCTACCCAGGACCTTCCATGACTTCTTTCAATTTTGAAGCATAATGCTGCTGTCTTTGTTTCTTCCTGTGTTGTTCTAATTAATTTCAGTTTTACACCTGTTGTATATCGCCTTGCTAGCTCTGCTTGCATTTTACTTGGAGTACTCCAGTCCACTGCCTTGGTTGTATGTAATCCTTTCCTTCATGTGTTGCTTCACAACGCATTTCTCCACACAACGGCTAATAAACTAATGGAACTCACTGCTGGAAAATGTAGTGATGACAACTAGGTTGGATAGCTTTTCAAAATGGTTGGTGTAGCCAGTATGGCAGAGCTTTCCAAACTGTGTGCCGCGACACGTTAGTGTGTCAGCTGCAATATGTAGGTATGTCGTGCAAATGCTCTCAGCACTCCTCCCAGAGCTAGAAAGGGGTTAGTTTAACCTCCACTAGTAAAACTGAAATACTGTGCTGCATGAAACGATGCATGTCTAAAAAGTGTGTCACCAACATAAAAAGTTTGGAAAGCTCTGCTGTATGGTGTATTGTTATTATTTATTAAAATTGTATACCACCCTTCATGCGTAGATCACAGGGTGGTTTACAATATAAGAACACAAAAATATACACTATAATAAGAGACAAAAGCTGTACCCCACCCCACCCCCCGATTAAAAGGACCTAGATTGTTTAATTAGCCAAAGGCCTAGGAGAAAATGAATGTTTTTCCCTGGCACCTCAAGATATGTAACAAAGGCAACAGGCAAGCCTCCTGAGGCGATCATTCCACAAATGCAGAGCCACCACAGAAATGGCCCGTTGTCATGTTGCCACCCTCCAGACTTCTCGTGGAAGGGGCTCACGAAGCAGGGTGTCAGCTGATGATTGCAGTTGTAGTGGTTAGAAAGTCAGACGCAGGTTCAAATCCCCACTCAGTCATGAAGCTCACTAGGGTCACCTTGAGCAAGGTACTACATACCTCTCCTCCTACCCTGCCTCACAGGGTTGTTGTTTGGAGAAAATGTGGAATATAAATGTAAATTTTAAAAAACCTTCTTACAAAGACAGTATCCCTGTTACTTAGGAGCAAAGAACAGGACAGAATGCTCGCTTCCCAACTAGTGTGTCAGCTCCCAAAGGCTTCTGGGTGGCAATAACTGGAAACTGTATGCCTAACTACGATGCCTAACTGTTCTGAGGTTTTTTGTTTGTTTTCTTACAGTCAAACTGTATATAAATTTTATGGAATAAATGAAATAACTAACTAACTAGAGGGGCTTAGCTTTGATTATGCTGGGTCATTTTTGCATTGTTTCATTTATAATTTTTATTGTCACCCAGAGAGGCTGGGGCAACCCAATCAGATGGGTGGGCTACATTCATTCAGTCATTCATTTCCATCTTTCTTCCTGATACGTTGATTTCATTCATCCAAGCTGTACAAATTTTCATATGATTTAAAATGATAGCATTGCAGAAAAAGGCCACCTTTCTTTCATCTTTAGATTATGCAAATACTGTATATATTTCTATCCCAGCTGATTATTATAAGAATTTTGCAATGTTAGGGATTTGCTTACTGAGTTTGATTATTTCCCTTTTCCCACCTTTCCCTTTTCCCTTTTCTTTGGTTTCTGTAAGTCTGAGGGCGGGGATTGTGTCATTTTTATTTATATGTAAACTGCTCTGGGAGCCTTTTCAGATGAAAAGCATCTCACTTCTCGCTCCTTGAAGGAGCACTTTCCCCTTACTGCTCTGTTTTCTGCCTTGCCACAAGAGATGAGGTAGAAACACATTCAGAAGGAAGTTAGAGGTCATCAGCAATAGTGGTTCAGGTGCCTTTAATAATATTCTGACTTTTCACTTACTGACTGATCACCAGGGCCAGTCCTGTTTTCTGGCATAGTGAGGCAGACACCTCAGGCAGCACATTCTGTGTGTCATAAAAGGGCAGCAAAGTGTTAGTTACTCAATTCATTATTGCTGTATTTTTTTAACGAACAGAGAGGAAGAGAAGTGCTTGTGGGATTTACTAGCCCAAATACCAAAATAACTTGGCTGGCCTTGCATACTACATAATTTAACTTGGAGAAGAGGGTTGCCGCTTACTGTTCTGATTCAAGCAGCAAAAAATCTTGGGCCAAGCCTGTTGATAAACCCTGATAAAATTTCCTAATCAAAGCATGTCTCACATTCACAGTGCAGCTTTATTAAGGCCCATATAACAACAAAGCCAAGATTGCTATCAGTCATTGTGCAGTGATAAGTGTCAGTACTTTAGATTGCCCAACTGATAAAAAGCATTCCTATTAGCATTTACTATGAGACTTGTCATTAAGCAATTGACCTTTTAAGATCAAATACATTTTGCACTCCTCACCCACTCTGGACATTTTAGTGGGATGATCAAATTTATTGCTCACATTTAATGAGATCTGAGGGGCAATAACAGCCTAGCCTACCTCAAAGAGCTGTTGTGACAGGGAATTTAGATTAACCTAGGTATGCCACTTTGGGCTCATTTGAGGGAGGGTGTAATATTACAAAAGAAAAGTAATAGGGACCCCACAAAAATCACAGTGGGGGGTGAATTCAGAGGGGATAGGAGAGTCCAGCTTCCCTTCCCCCAGAAACACCTGTTGGGTAGAAGGATTGCAGTTCCTTGTGTTGGTGGCACCTGCTTTTCTCAGCCAACACAACTCCTCATGCCTCCTCCTTTGTGCTGCCCTTCGCCCCCCAGTGATGTTTCATAGCCAGTTTGAGGGGAAGGGGAAGTTATTCATGGCCAGAGCTAGTTTGAGAAGGAGAAGTTAGGGGGTCTCCCAAATATTTCACCTGCTATTTACCCCCTATGCTTCCATGTCCCTGTTTTTGGTTCCTAGACCATCTGCATGGAGACTTGGAGAGAAATAGATAACCGAGCTACTTTTGGATTGGTGCGCATCATCAGCCCAGTTCCTTAGCTCTTGGCACTCCACTACCAGAACAATGGCAGCAGCCTAGCGAAGTGGCTCATAGGGTTGGGTCATAAATCTACTGTCAGCATCTGAAGCTAACAATCCATGTGACCTTGACTTTTTCCCAGTAAAGAAACAAACTCCTATGTGATCCATAAATGAAAGACAGAGCACTACTCATACAATAACAGGTAGAGTGTGCCTGATGCTGGATGCTTCTACCATTGTTGCAACTACCTGCTCTCTCTCAAAATCATTCCCATTTGCTGTTTCTCCCCTACCAAGATTGCCATTTCTCTTTCCTCTAGAACCTAGAAAAATCAGCCATGCCCCATGATCTTTTCCTCTCTTAACCCAATCAGCTACTGGCCCCCACTGAATTGGCCATTTACCTTTTCCCTTCACCAACACTTCCAACACTGGTGTTATTTCTTTGGGAAGTCTTACCTTCTTCTACACACCTTCTCCTGCAGGTGTTGTTGACCTTCTCTTTTCCAAATTCTGCAACTGATCCCATGCCCCATGGGTTTCTGGGTACAGTGGTACCTCGGGTTAAGAACTTAATTCGTTCTGGAGGTCCGTTCTTAACCTGAAACTGTTCTTAACCTGAGGTACCACTTTAGCTAATGGGGCCTCCCACTGCCACTGTGCGGCCGCCGTGCGATTTCTGTTCTCATCCTGAGGTAAAGTTCTTAACCAAAGGTACTATTTCCTGGTTAGCAGAGTCTGTAACCTGAAGCGTCTGTAACCTGAAGCGTCTGTAACCCGAGGTACCACTGTATTAACCACGAACCACAGTTTGATGTATCAATTACTCAGTTGGGGGTGGTGCTGCAAAACACAGGGGTTAATGCTGAAAATCACTGCAAAAAAACTACAAAACTTTGGAACAAGTTTGGAAGGGATCCCAATTTTGGGGTTCGTAGTTAATAACTGGAATTTAGAATGGGGAATCTGTGGAGAACGAAAAGGTTAATTCCTCTCCTCCAGTCTTGATATAATTACCCACACACCCCCAATGCACATGTGCGCGCACACACACACACACTGCTGCTTTTAAAATAAATTATAATAGAAAGCTAGAAATTTCCAACATCCTGGTTAGTTTGGTTCTTGGAGCAGCCAATCCCAGTCCAACAGGAAAATGGGTGGTATGGAAGTATTTTCATATAAAAAAGGATTAATAAATATGCATTACATTATCATTGGTACAAACAAAGTATGTCGTTTCAAAAGCATGCATGAATTCAAAAACTAGACAAAAGGTTATATTTATGTTTCTAATTATGCTGTTCCAATATTTTCTTGTGTTATCAGGAAGATAAGGAAAATTTCAGAACACCATATGCTGAATAATATAAACACTTCAAGGAAGAGGATGCAAAAATGTTATAAGTAATGAAGACCAGAGCATATTTCCTTGCCAGGATTAAGTCTTATCATAATCTAAAACATGGAAAATATTTAGTTTTATTATATTATTCTAGTCTTTGTAAGAAAAAAGAAACATTATTTGAAACAAGTATTTATAAGACTCACTGCACAGTCATTTAAAATATCTGAGGTGCACTCTGATCTCTTCTGTACTGGGCAAACTGCTATGCCATCTTTGTCTTGTTTAGCTTTGCAAAACTGGGTGGAGCTTACTCCAATTCTTATTTTACAGAAGACAAATTGAGGGTAAGCAATAGATACTTGCCAAAGACCACTCAAGATCAAGGCTAAAAGGATAGATCAGGGATGTCCAACTTCCAAGAGACTGCGATCTACTCACATGATTAAAATCTGGCAGTGATCTACCTGGGTTATTGAGCTTTTTTTAAGGGAGGAACGTTCCTTTTTTGGGGGGGGATTCAGGTCCAAGTTGTTGAGCTTTTCTTAGGGAGGAATGTCCTATTTGGGGGGGTTCAGTTCTAATAAATGAAAAAAGTCGCTCAACAATAGATTGCTAAGGAGACACTCAGCCTCGCTGAGAAAACTCGCATCTTCTGTTATTGCGATCTAGAGTATGGAGGGGTGGATGGAGGAGCCAGCGATCGACCGTGATCTACCAAAACCTCCCAGGGATTGACCAGTAGATCCCACTCGACCTGTTGGACATCCCTGGGATAGAAAACCTAAGCTCAAAAGCCAAGAGCCTGCTCACCTCAGGTGTGTTGTGCCATACCAGTGTTGAAGTAAGACTCATTCATTCAGCTTCTGTACATGGAATAGGAAGCTCCATCTTGTTTCATTTTTTGCCTCAGGCAAAAGAATGCGTCTGGACTGGCCCTAAATCTATCCCATATCAGCTAGTATCTTAATTGTGGGTGGAAAATCCAGTTCAATAATGGCAGCTGTAATATCAGACATATATACTGCTACAAAGGTTGTGTGCCACCCCCAATCTCTGCCAAGCAGGTAGCAAAGATTCCAGTGTGTTCCAGGTGGGAATCAAGACATGGCAGAGACTCCTGTGTCTTTAAGAAATATGGTTTATTCTACACATATTTACACCAGCAGCTTTCAATGGAGAGAGATTTCACAGCATTCACATCTCAGGAGAAGCCCTTCTTTCACAGCAGCCCAACGATGGATTCCCAGACATCCCAGGGCTTCTCTCCCTGCCTTCAGCCAGCCAGTTGAGATGTTTCTGCCCTGCATGGCTTCTGCCCAGAGTTCCGGCACCTCCTTTCTCACCTCCCCAAGAATCTTTGCTGTGTGGCATCATGCCCTCCCCTAACCTTGGCATGTGATTTCTGCTTGCACAGACCCAAGGATTTCTCTCTGATGGGCCATCAACGCCTTTTGTCATGTTTACAACTTCTATTCCAGGTGAGGCCCAAACCCGGAAAGGAAACTTAGCCTGCATCTTTACATTGTCTTGGAATCTTCCCTTCAATGCTCCAAATGTTATCTAAATTCTACCATTTTTATTAATTTATAACTCTATATATGTAACAACATTTAAAGTTATAGGCAGATTTAATCACCCTCAATTTGACTATTTTCTGCCTCCCACTAAGAACCTTGAAGGAATTGTAGCAGCATTTTATCTATTTCTGTTAAAATGTCACAGTTGCACAACGTGACAGAGTCAATAAGAATCACAATGTGACAAAATGGTTTCACTTGAATTTTACTGAGAGAGTGATAACATGAAAACAAATGAATCCATCATTTACTGAAATTCTTCAATCAGAAAACACGGACAAGCCAGTAGCGATTTGAAAGTGATACAGCATGCTTGCCATGTGGTTGTCAGAGTTGGTGGGAAAAGATTTAGGCCTTTCAGTAATATCAAACATACTACTTGGTGTAAAAATATTATTGTAATAACTTTAATAACCAGCAGTTCCCCTTTTAAATAATACATGTTTGCTTCCTCAAAATACATTGCATAACATACATAGGACCCAGCCTAAAGCGAACATCATCTATGCAAACTACACTGAAATAAATAAGAGTTAAAGAGGACAACTGTTCTCTTGCACAAAAGAATTGCACAAAAGGATTTCAGTGGGTTCCCTGCCCCCACTCCAAGTTTCCATTAGCCTGGGCCTTTAGTTTACAAACAAGTATATAACAGCAGATTTCAGAAGCAAAGAACAGCATTCGGCTCCCAAACTGCCTATTTCCTTTCCACCTTGTAGAGCCAATTGCTGGCCCTTATGAACCTAAAGATAATCTGGTCCCAGACTGTTAAGGACTTCCTCTGCCGATATGAAGAACTGATATATATTCATTCACCATCTGAAGTGGGGGGGGGGGGTACACAGCAGGACCTTTTCAGTCATGGCACCTGCCTGGCCCATCATTGCTCCCTTCTGAATTGCACTATGCAGTAAGATCCTGACTTATTCCAGAGGGCTTTTGAATTGAACAGGGTTTTAGTATTGCTTGGAATGACTGTTATTGAAAATATTGTTCGTTCTGTTGTATTGTTTCCTGTTTATTCTTTAGTTGCGTTTTAAGCATCATTTTATCCGATTTCATATTTCCAGCTCTCTTGGAGACATTTTTTTAAATAGAAAAATGGGGTATTACCATTTTAATAAACAAGCAAACTTGTACATCCTTTGCTGAGGATCAATTATATAATACACATCAACATTTATAACACACATATACATTTTGGAGAGGCTAAAAAATAAATAAATCCCAGTCTTGGGGATCCATATGTTATCTCTGCCAGCAATTAAAAATTGAGAAGTAAAAGAAGCTCTCCAGTGGGTTTCCCAAAATGGTCTCTAACAAATTTCCTTCGTTGTCAATGATTTAGTCTTTGGTTAAACATTTCATTTTCTCCTCTGCCATAATACATTTTCTGTTGCATACGGAAAGGGATGAACAGAGCGGCGGTGGGGGTGGGGGCGGAATCTGCTAAAGGACTGGGTAGTCATGGTGTTAAGAGCCAATAACATAATTATATTACTAAAGGGTGACATGGTACATCCAGTACTTTGTTGCCTTTAGTGAAAATTCATGTGATGTAAAGGACTGTGACCTTTACACAGAGATCTAAATCCGTAAGTTTACCACAGGGACTTCTGGGAACCCAGTTTTGCTGTACTACAAGTTGAAAATGACAATATCTTACATCTAGCCATTTGGCATGATTATCTACAAAAAGAACCCAACCAAATAAATATAGATACTGCTTTGTTTCGTACAGCGATTGTAACGATCACACAAATCATACACAGTTAGATTTATGATGAATCTTGATAAGTCCCATTTTCATACTGACACGAAGTCTCTTCTTCTGCATCTTGCACCACTCCCTTTTGCTTTTGCAATGCTTTCCTTCGCCATTCGTCATCTTGAACAGTAGCACCATATGTTTTCTTCGGGCTAACAAAGGTTTCATTGCTCAGATCAGTCTCTTCAGCCAGTTCATCTTGGTCAATTATTCCACATTTCTCTTCATTCAAGCTTTCTGGGTCAGCCCATTCCTGCTTCTCACCAGAAGCAAAGATGGCATAAAATATCACTCCACTATAGTGAACTAGGGCAGCTATTAGGAAGACATTTTGCCATTCTTCGCGGGTCTGGAGGAATGATATAGGACAAGTTACTCGGAACAGGTTGTAAGAATCCAAAATAAAGCCAGAAGTTAGAGAAATGAAGTGACTGTTATCCATTCTATTTTCTAACCTGAATTTTGAAAGAATGATTTTTTTCTGATTCTATGGATTACCAAAATACATAGCAGAACATGCTTTATTTCACAGAAATATGGATTGCTATAATGGCAGAGAAGCATTTGGTGCAGGTCCAGCATTAGATTTGAGTGGGGCTTTCAGCACAGGACTCGTGAGAAGTCCCCAGAGTGCTAGTATAGGCCTTCTTAGCATTGTGGCAATTCTGTGGCCATAAGTGACTCACTCCTTCCCTGGACCAGAATTCCTGGTGTCCCTGGGACTGTTGGAATGTGAGCTGAGTGGTTGCTTGGGCAGTTATCATGTGATATGCTCCAAAATTCAACACCTGGTGTCCTTATTGGGAAATACGAACTTAATTCGTTCCGGAGGTCCGTTCTTAATCTGAAACCGTTCTTAACCAGAGGTACTTTAGCTAATGGGGCCTCCTGCTGCCACCGTGCCTCCACCATGCAATTTCTGTTCTCATCCTGAGGTAAAGTTCTTAACCTGAAATATTACTTCTGCGTTAGCAGAGTCTGTAACCTGAAGTGTTTGCAACCCAAAGTGTTTGTAACCCGAAGTACCACTATATAACATGGCAACCAACTGGCCCTGCTCCTAGCAGTACCAGGCCCATGCAGGGTGAGAAATGGGAGCATAGATATCAGTCCTTTGCTGGGGTGTGTGGACCTCAGCAGCTGGGCCTGATCCCATGGAAGTCAAGTCTTTTTTGACATGTCCTGTTGTAACCTTTTATCACAGGTTTAACGCAGGAAAGTTCATAGAATTTTCCATATTACTCTTGGGCTATTTTAAGAGAACACATGAGTAAAAATCAGAGAAAATCATATTTCCTTTATTCAGCCTTTTTCAACAACCAGCACGTCAAGTATTCACTAATGCTAAATTACACCTACTGAAGTGAAGGCTCAGCCCTTAAACATGTCAATAAGATTTTTCAAAATGACTGGGGATGGTTTGGAGTAGGCAAGGGTATCAATCCTTTATAGTGATAATTGACTGCAATGCATTTGAACATATTTCCAGGGAAAACAATCTAAACATCTTACCTTGTGTTTAGTCATTGCACCAACGATGAGGGGGCACACCATTCCTGACAGTGTCCCCACTCCATTAGAGATGCCCATTAGGATGCTGGCATACCGGGGCGCAATATCTAAATGGTTGACATTAAATCCTGTAACATAGAAAATTAGTCAACAATGCAGGGCTACTCTCTTCAGTCATAGAGAAAATGCCTTGAGCAGACCAAAAATATTTTTCATTTTACCTGAAATAGCAAATCCACTGAAGCCTACTGCTAAAACCAAGAAAGAGATTGCAACACCTCTTGTGTGAGAGAAGCCAACTACCAAAAGTAAAGTAGCCTCCATTCCAAAACCTGCAGAAAATAACACAGAGGAGGAAAGCAATTCACTGATAAATGTGGTATATTACATTCTGTTCCCATACTCCTACTGAATAAGAGTTATTTGTTCACTGTGATCCCTCTTCTCTGTTGCTAAACTCACAGTATACTATGTAAAAAGGTAAAGGGACCCCTGACCATTAGGTCCAGTCTTGGCTGACTCTGGGGTTGCGGCGCTCATCTTGCTTTATTAGCCGAGGGAGCCGGCGTACAGCTTTCGGGTCATGTGGCCAGCATGACTAAGCCTGGCGAACCAGAGCAGCGCACATAAACACTGTTTACCTTCCCGCCAGAGCAGTACCTATTTATCTACTTGCACTTTGCCGTGCTTTCAAACTGCTAGGTTGGCAGGAGCCGGGACCGAGCAATGGGAGCTCACCCCGTCACGGGGATTCAAACCACCGACCTTCTGATCGGCAAGTCCTAGGCTCTGTGGTTTAACCCACAGCGCCACCCATGTCCCAGTATATTATGTAACTCTATGAAAAATCACACCTTTTATTCGTACCATTAGCACTTACCTATGTATTTATCAGCTCTTTCCCCCTCTTCACAAACTTCCCCTTTCCCATTCTTTTCTCCCATTTTGGTTTAGATTTTATGCAATATATCCTTCAGCCAAGCCTCCCCCTTGCCCCAACATTCCATACTCTTTAAAAGAGCATCTTAAGAAAGCTTTTATCTGAGTCTTCTCATTGATATTTTCCATAGAAATGCCCCATATGTCTTTGCAAATATGGTCCTGAAAGAGAGTAATATGCTGGGCAAGTATAGGTAATGATTTTGTATTTCACCCCAATAACATATCTTGACTGACACTGGCCAGTTTGCATGCAGCTCAAATGCTCCTCCACTGCTCCTTCTGTCACTGCATTGCAGAGTCTGATTTGCTGTGTCATCTGCATGAGGGCTTGTAGTTTGTTTCCTCATAATAAACAATCGATGGTAATTAAAGATTGTTCAAACCATTTGCAGTAACCAAGCCTGGGCTCAGATGACTCTGACTTGTTGCATCTGTGGCATGGCAGGAATGAACGAGGTACACTTTTGCGTGGTGTGCACCAAACCCTGCTTGCTCATGTTAAACAACAATGTGTTTTAAACTTTTACTTATTGTGATGTATGAAGCAAGCCTCTGGAAGAGTGACGTGATCCTGTTTCACTATTGCAACAGTCCAATCAATTACTAAAAGGTGTAGGTACCAAGACTGACATCTCACATATTCATTTACCCAACAAATTTACCACTATTAACTTTCTTTCTGCATAACTGGGTTGCATAAAGCAACACCAGAAAGAAAGTTAATAGTGGTAAATTTGTTGGGTAAATGAATCCCATTCTCCAATCCACTATCAGCAACCAAGAAAGCCGCTGAAAGGCTAGTGTTCTTTAACAGGAAATGCCCATCCATGTGGCCCATGCAGTAATACCCAGTTCATCTGTTCCAAGACACTGGCACTGGCAAGTGCCAAAGCTGATCTACAATTACACACAATAAGCTGCACACCATACATTTCTACATTAGGTAGTAACATATAATTCAAACATTTTATCTATAAAATGTAACCATACCTCCACAGTTCATTATTTTTCTTACTGCAGTTGTGCTTAAAATTCTTCTGCTGCGTAAAAGGTCAGCCAGCTGCCCTCCAATAGGCACAATAATGGTCATGACCATATGTGGAACAGCAGACAAAAGGCCAACCTGAAAGTAAATACACACAATTCTGTGGAAGTGTACTGTATGTATATGAATGCAATGGTGCCCATGTTTTGTCTGCTTTATCCAATCAAACCAGTGCAGTGAATGATCTGGGAGCACTTCATGCTAAAGCTGAGTTTGAATGGATGGATATAATCAGTACCTGGCTGGGACTCTACTGAGTCTCTACTGAGATATAAGTTACCAGATTATGAAACAATGATACAAATGGAGAAATCCAACATGGCTACTTCTGAGGATCCTCAACCTTACTGATTTTTCAAACTAGCATGCATAAAGCTAGCTCCATCTTCTCTGATGAGGGATGAAGTGAAGCTTTCTCTTCCTGATCTTTCTTTCTCTACGCCATGTAACTGAGCAAGAAAGGTGTGCCTAAGCACTTAAAGCACATGCTTGAAGCTATCTTTCTGTTTATTCTACTCAAGAGTATTCTGCCTGTGTTCTTCTTGCTGCTGCTTGGATAAATCCATAAATCTGACCTTTGTAAGTAAAGCATTTTTAACTTACTTAGCAGTGTGTGGCCTTAGCAGTTCGTTGCAAGAAGGGTAGAAAGGGGCAACCACTGTATGCAACTAAATGGGATAAAAGAGTCTAACTACCTATATTCCTAACACTACACTGCTGCTTGACTTTCGTGTGTTTAAACTCTGCTACTGGTGGCTCACTACTGTTGGAGAGTGTGTTATGCCCCATGTTCTGAATCCAGGCACCCAGCAGATTCTTTTGTTATTTACCCCACACATGTGGGTCACAGGGATTTATATTTTCCTCTCTCACATTTTTATCATCAGAGTCCTAAAAAAACCCACCAGACCTTGAATTCATTCACATACCTTACTTATTGCAAATCCAAAGACCTCTTCAAAGTAAGCAGGCTGACTTATCAGCAGTAAGTAGAAAGTCCAGCTTCTGCAAAAGTTTGCCACAATGATTGCATAAACCGGCATTGAAGTGAAAAACTGTTTCCATGGCGTACTAAATCTCTAGAAGAGAGAATGTCCAATTTGAAGAATCATCTGCAGTGTGGCAGCAGTTACACCTGTTATATAACTATATTGATAAGAATGTCCCCTCTAATATCAATTGTACCACACAATCCTAATGTGTGTTTACTCACTAAAAAAGTTCCACTGTGCATTGTGGCTCAGTAGTAGTTCACCTTGTGGAGCACAGCCACAACAATAGTCTCCCAGTAGCAGCATCAGTGCCACTTACTAGGGGGATGGGCAACCTGGGAGCTACACCAATGAACTGGCAGGAATGCAGTATTGGTTCCACTGGTGCATCCGGGCAACACAACCTTGCTGCTATTATGGGGAGATGACTGCTGTGGTTCTGCCCTACTGGGCGAGCCAATTCTGGTGGGGCTCATTTACTAGTATGTGTATTTAGGACTACATCTTTAACCTTATTGAAAAACATCAGCAATAGAATGCAAACACTATGCCATGGTTTTCATAAGTAATGTAAGACTTACATACTCATGTAATACTTAATACTAAGATATTCAATTAAAAAAAAAGTTTTCAGACCTTCATGTTCTGAGAAAAATGAGGAATAGTCAGCCACTGTATGCTAAAAGCTTTGAAACTAAAATACGGAGAAAGTACTCCGGTCTATTACATTTACAGAACTTGTGTTATCCAAACCCGCTTTTGATGTGTTTGCATTGCCAGAGCCCAGAAACTGGAAGGCTGACAATAAGTGATGCCACACTTCTAAGCATTCTTAGAGTCCCTTTGTACACACACCAGAAAACAGCAAAATCATACATTATTGTAAAGTTTTTTTTTTTCATTTGTAGCACTATGGTTCTATAAGAAAACATAGCTTAAAAAATTGGAATTACTCATTTTGGGGTGGGGGAACCACTAAAAGCTTCAAGCTGGGTATATTATCAGCTATATCAGCATAAAATATGACACAACATCAGTGATATAGGGACATTACAATGATATCAGTGAAGACACATGGCCATAAAAGTTTAGGAGCGGGGTGTTAATCTGACATTAGAACTTGCAACAATGACCAGGGAAATTGTATACAAAATTATGAGGTAGGGTTGTAAAATGTTTGTACAGTAGTTTTGAAGAACGAATCATCTGCCAAGACTAAGCAGCTAAGAAATGACAAGGTGCACTACAGCCAGCATGGCAGAGGTGCACTAGTGTTGGACTAGGATACGGGTTCAGATCCCCAACTCAGTCATAAAACTCACAGAGTGACTTTAGGCCAGTCACAGTCTCTCAACCCAACCTACCTTACAGGATTGTTGAGAGGATAAAAATGGAGAGGAGAAGAACCAGGTACGCAACCTTGAGCTCCTTGGAGGAATGGTGGGATGAAAATGTAACAAAAAATGAAATGAATACCACAGTATTTTAACTTACACTGGCACTGACAAGATTGGCTCCTCCTATACTTGTTTCTATGTAAGTTCTTTCCTCGGTGGTTATTGTTGGGTGAACAGCTGGACTTTCATAGGCGTGCAACAGCCAGAACATGTACCAGATAATCCCAAACATTCCTGCAGAGGAATTCAAGGAAACATGAAATGGTCAACTTCATGTTGAGCACAATATGTAAGAGTCAAGGCATCTAGCAATATTATTTCAATAATCATCTTCTTCTTTGGCGATCACTCGTAGCCGAGTAAGATTGTCTTCCATAAACACAGTTTTAACAATGAGTCCGTAAGTGACTGTGGGGGCCAATTCTGGATCCACACGTCCTTCCACAGTGGGGACATTGGTTTCCAGGCAGGAGTTGATCACGGTGTGGATTTGCCAAGCGTGCCTTCCTCTTAGCACGTTTCTCCCTTGCGTCCTGAGTTCGAGTGTCTTCAAAGTCCATGCAGCATAAAGCTAAACTAATAACCCCACCCTTTAAAAAAAAGAAAAAGTAGCCAAAAAAAGTCTGGAGTGCTGCTATATTTAAAATAGTTTAGAACTTTATTGTACAGTTTTAATTGCATTCATTTTTGCCACTAGTCAACTTACCATATATATAAAAGACAGATGACCATCCTATGTACTGCACCAATACGCCAGCTAGTGGCATAGCAACCACAGCCCCCGCATAGGAGCCTGCAGATAAAAGGCATGTGTATATAGGTCAATAATTGTGTTCTAACACCTCCAACTCATTATCATTTATTAATTCAGGTAGCTTACAGCAGCAGGGTCTTCTGCTGAAAAACTGTACCATAGCCAGTAGACAAAAGGAGAGACTTACAATCGTCCTAAACAGTGCATGCCAGTGCATATAATCACAGTGATGGCCAAACTTGGCCCTCCAGCTGTTTTGGGACTACAACTCCCATCATGCCTAGCTAACAGGACCATTGGTCAGGGATGATGGGAACTGTAGTCCCAAAACAGCTGGAGGGCCAAGTTTGGCCATGACTGACGTAACAGGAACAAAAGATTCTGTCCCTTTAAGAAGGTTAGCAGCATTCAGGAGGTACAGCTCATTGCTGTAGCACTATGGGAAGAGAACTTACACTTGTGGAATGTCATCCTGAGAGGTCTTAAAGGGACAGAAGCCCTTTGGGGAAATGTTTCTAAATGTACTGTAAAATATAAGAAGTTAGGGAAAAAAACAATTCTAAGGAGTATGATTTAATAGACTTTGTGATTATAAGATGCCAGTGATGAATGGTTAAAAAAAATACATGTTATTTCAATCATATTGAGAACTCATATAGACAAGCCATGAAATTCTAGTTTGGCCTTTACTAGTGTTGCTAATGAATTATTCCAAGGGATGAACAGACTCAGGTGTTCTTCTTTTCCTCAATTGACATTGCTTCATACTTTGTTAATGAAGAGTTAACCTACATATGAACCACTGTTGGGCATGTTGAGAACACCTCACTAGGAGCTACCCTTGGAATAATTCATTACCAAACTTGTTTAACTTGTGATTATTCATGCTTGATGTGTGTAGTATAACCTAAAAGGTATTTTCCAACCACTTTTTTAAAGCATTAACTAAATCAAACACGGCAAGTTGCCTAATGAAAGAAATAGATTTTAGCTTACTATAGCTGCACACTCAGTCAAATATTCACACTGTATGCAAACAAACTGGAACTTAAAAGAAGGAAGCAGTTCAGACACTGGGGGGGAATGAATTATTCTAGCAGGATGATGCCAAAAGAGACAGAGAGAGGTATAAGTGAGAAGACCAGAGCTTAGAGACAGAATATTATCTATGAAATTTCTATACCACCCTTCATCTGAGGCTCACAGGGTGGTTTACAATGTAAGAGCAGAAAATACATAACAACATAAATACACAGCAACAAAGTAATAATAATACTGTTTAAAAGGCAAAATTTAATTAATTTGTTTAATTGTTTAATTAGCCTGAGGTCTGGAAGAAGATGATTTATTTATTTATTTTGCCTAGCAGTTAAAGCTACGTAATGAAGTTGCCAGGTGACCCTCGCTGGGGAGAGCACAAATGGGGAGCCACTAGAAAAAGACAGAGCAGAAAAATAATGTCTGAAAATTAATAACGTCTGTGTATCTGAAGAAGTGTGCATGCACACGAAAGCTCATACCAAGAACCAACTTAGTTGGTCTTTAAGGTGCTACTGGAAGGAATTTTTTTAGTCTGAAAATTAAGTATGTGGGTGAGTGGTAAACAGGCCAGCAAAAATCTGAATTAGCAAATAAATGTGGAAAGGTAAAAAATTAGAGGAATTTAAATGGAGAGAGAAGAACTAAGATATACTTCTATTTTTTTTCACAATTGAAAGGGGGAATGGGAACAATTCCCCTTGAATGAGATATGGCAGATAATACTTTTACCCTTGACTCCATTTTGAAAGAAACTGATGACAGGTTGTGCATTCTTGGGATATTAAGAGATCCAGGGAACTAGATTATGCCTTTCAACCCCTGAAATGGAAACAGTCAGAAGCCCTCAAATGAGGAGTGACCTGAGACCCTATTATTTATAATTAATGTTATGTTTTCTTTAAAGTCACAGTACACACAAACTTTTTCTCAAAAATATATATGAAAACTTACCACAGAAAGATGTGGTTGCTAGTCTACTTCTTTCAAGTGGAGGTGCCCATTTACTCCACATTCCATGACACGCTGGGTAGGTCACCCCCTGGTAAACGTATCAGATAAAAAGCATTCAATTTCAATTTAATCCCATCACTTGTATACACAGTATTTATCCTCTTCAACTAACTATTTATTTATTTTTTCTTTTACAGCAGTACAGTTGTACCTTGAAAGTCGAATGGAATCCGTTCTGGAAGTCTGTTTGATTCCAAAATCTTCGAAAACCAAATTATGGCTTGTGATTGGCTGCAAGAATCCTGCAGCCAATCAGAAGCAGCGGAAGCCCTGTCAGACGTTTGGCTTCCAAAAGAACGTTCGCAAACCGGAACAATCACTTCTGGGTTTGCAGCGTTCAAGAGCCAAACGTCCAAGTTCCAGGGCATTTGGGTGTGGGAAAATGATCCAAGGTACGACTGTAATTCTATGCATACACAAGAAAATAAGCCCGACTTCACACAAAAGGACTTGCATCTTAGTAAGCAGGGGAATCCACACTACAAATTAAGCAGAATTAAGAGGTTTGGCCAGGGCTGGATTACCATTAAGCAAAACAAGCACATGCTTAGGGCATCAAGGGAAAGGGGGAAACCACATAAATTTTCCATTGCCAGATTTTTAACATTAACTATCACAAATTGCTCAGCTGAGTGTTCATTTTCTCATTTGAAGTATATTAATAATCCCAACAGGACAACTATGCCACATGGCAGGCTGGATGCCTTATCTCAACTAAGTATAGAAGCAGATGTGTTACATAACATTAGTTTTGAGAATCTCATTTGCCATTAGATAAGTAGGATAATTTTTTCAGGTATAAAGTGGAAGTATACAAAAAACAAACATTTTCCATTTTACTGTAGGTTTTGTTTCATTTTGAAAAATAAAATGTTATTTTATGGTTTATTATTGGTTATATTTTGAATTAGATATATGTATGGGGGGGCACCAAAATCTTTTAAGTGTTTAGAACCTCTAAAGGTCTTAATCCAGCCCTGGGTTTGGTGGAGTGGGGAACATCCTCAGTTTAACCACCTAAAATTCAAAGAAGTGCAGGTTTCACTGGATAGCTATGTTTGAGTACTGTTAAAGTTTTGTGCATAGTGTGGCACTGAACAGCAAATATAGTTTGGTTCTCATATAACCATTTTCGCAAGGTAGGTGTCACCACAAAATTAATATTCCCTCAGTATTCCAGCAGCTAACAGGACTTTGAAATAGTGCCCACTTGTGGTAATCTTGAACGTCTGCTATATAATGATTACACCACATTGGTGTCAAGTACTAATTCAACCCAAAACACCCTTTGTAAGGAACAAGCTGCACTGTGCTCAACTGGGACTTACTTATAAGTAAACATGTAGAGGATTGCACAGTACAACCTACCATACAGAAACTTTAAAAACTATTGTGAACCATTCTAAATCAGTTAACGTTCAGTGTGACCTCATACAAATCTCTGATGTGACTGTATTTGGAACGCTGCATCCAGTTCTGTTTGCTATACCTGAAAAGGGTAAGCAAAATGATGCAGGGGCTGGGGCAACTCGCCTGTGAGAAAAGGTCACAAGATTGGGGGCTTCTTAATTGGGGGGGGGTGAGCGGGGCATGATAAAGGTGTACAAAATGGTGCATGACATATAAGTGTGTTTAGAGAAAGGTTTTTCTCCCTCTCCTATACTAGAAGTTGGGACATCTAATGAAGCTGAGTATTGGAAGATTCAGCAAAGACAAAAGAAAGTATTTTTGTCATATGTTTCACACAGAGCATGGTTACACTATGAAATTTGCTGCCATATGATAACAATGGCCACCAATCTTAAAAGGGCTTCCAAGGGAGGGCTGGATAAATTCATTGATAAGCCTATCAGTGGCTACTAGTCATTACGGCTGTGTGCCATCTTCAGTATGGCAGACACTATGCCTCTGAGTACCAGTTGCTAGGAAACATGTGAGGCAAGGGTTGTTGTCCTCACGCCCTGGTTGTAGGCTTCTCCTAGGCATTTGGTTGGCCACTGTGAGATTAAGATACTGAATGAGATGAGCCTTTGGCCTGATCTATCTTGGCTCTTCATATGTTCTTAAGAAATATCTTAGACAAATATATTGGATACCTACCTCCACAAGACCTTGCAAAATTCTTACAAACAAAACACAACCATAATGTACTCTGGCAGCTGCAGGAATGAACATATTTAGCATGGAAGTTAGGAAAATAGCTGCTCCAAATACCCTGTAAAGAAAGAACAATATTTTCCCCATATTACCTTATAGAGAGATAATACTTCATATTGTACATATATAACAATCTAAACAGCTGTTAATGATATAAAGTCTTAAGAGGTGCATAGCTAAACCATGTCATCCATCAGCAACTAAAAGAAGGGTGATTACAGTCAGCCTTTTGTGATTTCTCTGTGTCTGGGTGAAGATCCTGCCCATAAATTATCATTTGATTTATATCAACACAATTCTATAATATGTGAATTATGTTCATAAGCTTTCTGGGAAAATTCTCCTCTTTTAGACCTGATGTTCAGAAACAGTGGCCCTGGATGACTTTGCCAATTTTTTACATGGACACATCTGAGTTACTTGACTTGCATTTGAATAAGACTCGTCTTGCATTGATCCACATTCTTAAGGTGGGTAAAATTTTGTGATTAGTTCAACATATTAATCTGGCAAACTTCAGAATTAAGTAATCTTGTTCTAAAACCTGAACATGTCAAGCTCTTCGGAAGACTTTGTAGATGGCTCTTCACTGTGTCTCAGCAATAAAGTACATGGGGGCTGATCTGCATGCTGAATATTCAAGTTTAAATCTCAGAAAATCTCAAGGATGGGTTAGCAGGTGACAGGAAAGGCGTATGTCTAAAGTACCAGAGACCCCACTGTCAGCCAGTCAGTAGAAGATGCTAGGATAAATGGACAAAGAGTCTGACCTAAGATGGCAGCTTCCTGGTTTCTTAAAATGAGTGCAAAAACCATAATCTCACAAAAAACGAACTATCTGCAAATCCACAGGAAACTGGGCATGTGCTTTAGTGATGTGAGGTGTCAGCAAGCCACACTGATGTTCTTTTCAAAAGCAATATTGCATAAAATGCAATTATCATTCTTAAGGAATAAGATTACAACAACTCATTGACAAAAGATGTTTCAACATCTATTATCTTTTTAACTATTACTCACTGAATACGGAGTTTTCAGCAGGATTAAATTAATTTATTTAGTTATGGCTTGTGAAAGGCTGTAGAAGGCAATTTATTTTCTGTACAAAATTATTACTGTTAAGTTTTGGAATATTAAATACAAAAAAGGCTATTATTGCAATTATTTTGGATTGGATTTTATTTGGCCATATCTTCCTTGTACATACAGAAGAAAACACAATGAGTGACATTCAAGTTTTATTCAGAGTAGACCCACTGAAATTGCACTTAACCATCTTCACACAGTTTACATATTAATTCCTACATCAAAATGCCTTCCATGTAGGAATCAAATAGTGTGGGGAATCATCCTAAAAAGCAGCTTTTAACTTGTTCATGAGGTGGCTTTCGACAATCCAGAAATGATGAGAAGTTGCCAGCATGAAATCTGTTCTTAAATTATGTATGATGTTGATCAACAAGACTCTGTTCTTGAAAGACAATATTCACGTGTGTCACATTCCTCGTCCTTTTATTACCAAATACCAGACAATTGATTGCCTTGTAGAATGTATACTAAACTATGATTTGAAATAGATTCTTAACCTTTTGCAATTCCCATAAGACAAAAAAAGGTTTTTAACCTGAAGCCAAGTTGTTCTCAGAATATTATTTTTGAGTTGCAATACTTGGTGGCCAGCAGCGCTTGCCTGATCTCCTGTTGCTAAGGCTTACCAGGGGTACGGCTGGAGGATAAGGTCATCACAGTGCATAGGCACTGGCTGGATTGGCTCTGCTGGTGTGTTTGAACCATGACAACCTCACTGCCACCTCACCCTCCCAATAAGCTGCAAAGGCGCTGCCTATGACAGGCATTGACATCCTTGCCAACTGCTACTGTTAAGTTGTGCTTTGTTCAATGCGTACATAGGATAGATTAGCTTTTGCCAACCACTTGTAGTTTTGGACTACAACTCCCATTATCACTAGCCAGTGCAGGTGGATGGGGATTGTAGTCCAAAACATCTGGAAGACAGCAGGTTGGCAAAGTGGCAAAGGTGATTCAGTGCCAACTACATATCTTGGTCATAAGATATTCCAACAGCCAGTATCTAGCCTTACAGGGTTCACGGTTCATCCTGAGCAATGGCCAAAATTGAGTGCTGGACAGTGGTAATCTGATTACAGATATACAGTACAACACAGTACAACTCTGCTCCACAAATGGTCGTACATAAATACAGCTCCCAAGTCATTCTACCCCTCTGTGGATGAGTTTGTATCTTTTTATTTTGATAAGATTAACTGTAGGAAAATGTAGACCCTTTCTAGATCACTGTGTATCTAGAATTATGTTCTCTAGTGAGATGAGCAACTGAAATGGCTTTCCTTTTATTAAGTTGACATCCAGGGCTTATTACACAAGGAGCAGAATACCTTCATCTTAGACACAATCATTAAAATTAAATAGAAACTAGTATACTTCTGCCTTTTAATGTCACAGATAGTATCATCATCACATCCATTGTGTAAGTTCACAAACTGTTCCCAGTTGCTAAAACTAATGTGGAGTTCATGAAATATAACTTGGTTTTAAAAAATACAGCATTAGATAACACATAAAATTGTAGTAATTACTTTATTACATCATATTATCTTATCATACCTGTTAGCTGCAAGTTTATTTGCAATGAAGCCTCCTGGAATTTGTGTTACAATGTAACCCCAGAAAAATGAGCCATGAATAAGTCCTACTGTTTCTGGATCCCAGTTGAATTGTGCTTTCTACAAATAAGACATATACATATGAAATTTGCACACCAGTGTTTAGAAGATACATTTTGTCACATGATTGCCTGCACTCACTTTGGAGTTGCAATATCATGCAGAGCGCTGAACCAAAATTTGTGGAATTTTGTTTTGCCAAAAGCTATGAGAATTACCTTGTCTGTGTCACTTTGCAACTACCTTTTCATCAGTTAGTCGAGGTGCAGTTAAATTATCAAATATTATAAGGCCCACTATATAATTTCCCTTCTAAAGTTTTTTTTCATTTAGAAAGATATCATTAAATGCACAAGTGCCATTTAACAAGATTTGCTTTTGTTTATTTGAGGCATACTATGTGAAATATTTTACTGACCATAACCATAGATTGGAGACAGAAGACAAAAGCAAAATCTTAGCTATTTTAAAAGTTTTAACAAGGGTGGATCATCTACCTGAATAGGCAAGCTGGTTAAAGTGGGTTGCTTGTTCCACAACTCTGGCAAAGCACACACATCTCTGCCACCTATAATTGTGGGCCCTATAATTATCATATTTACATTACAATCATATAGTTCTTTACTCGGAAGTAGCTCCCACTGTGTTCAGTGGCGCTTACTTCTAGGTAAGTGTGCCTAGGATAGCAGCCTCACCTATTATTCAGCTCTTTGGCGCTGAATTAAAACAATTGGTAATCAGGTATTTTCGCATATTGCATATTTGTTCCTATTTAGGACTAAAGTGTGGGTTTTCCAGGGGAAAGCCATAAGGCAAAGGCAAAACCTCTCCTACCCATGCTTTCTAGGTAGAAGACAAGCAGAAGCATGGACGAGCCCTTATACTATCTGAATACCCATACAAAAATGAAAGCACTTAGCTATCATCTTTCACACATCTGATCTGGCATACGGACCTCTTACATAGGTCTTCCCAGCTAAATGGGGATGACATTTCTCTGTATCAAATAACATATGTCCCTACTCACCTCAATCTCTGGCTTTCCATTGACATAGATTGTGCTGTTGTTAACCATTTCCACTATGGCAACACCAAGATTGCATCGAATTCCAAAAGAAATGCAAAACCCCAAGCCACTCATGATGGCAATGATGTAACGTTTGGGAAGTCCACAGCAATAGCAGTCAAATAAAGGTTTCCTCACGGCCTGCACAGGCCTTCCTTCTTCATTCAGTTCAATGTTATCTTCTTCTTGGTTGGTTCCATCAATTTTTCTGAAGATGTTAAAAAAAGTAAAAGTAAAAAGATGTTCTTAGGACAAGCTGTTGATGTGTAGTTGAAGTAATACGCTGATTAGCTGCTACAATTACATTCCCATGTTAGCTGTTCCCAATTAATTGTAACCGGAACATGTGAAAGAAAGCAGCTGGGGTTTTTGCATAAGGCCTTGAAGATTTCAGAGAAATACTGGGGCAGCTGTCAGGTTCGTCTCAGGCCCATTCACACATCATGTTAACTATGGATGAAAAACATCCAACCCATAGGCCTAATTAGACTTCTCCATTTTGCTTGGGCAGCTGTTTTGGCCAAGCCATTCCAACTTGCTCTACACCTGATATCATTTGTGACATCACATGAGAGACAGGTAAAGGCAGGGCTTGGACCAAAGGCTGTGCTGATTCCCAGCATTTCCCAAGTGGATGGCAATCAGCTGATGGTTGGGAACTTGGGAAGTGTGTGTAAGAGACTTTGCAAACCTACCTTGGAAATAAAAAATGGTCTGCTTTTACAAAGATCTCCCAAAGGAGATTTTATGCCTCAGAAAAACCTAAGTCTGTATTAATTTATTTGAAACATTTCTTTGAAATAAAGAAACATGCATTCTTTCCTGCATTTCATTTAATAAATTCAAGAGGGCTAACAGCAGTGTGTGTGTGTGTGTGTGTGTGTGTGTGTGTGTATAAAGGTAAAGGGTAAAGGGACCCCTGACCATTAGGTCCAGTCGCAGACGACTGGGGTTGTGGCGCTCATCTCGCTTTATTGGCCGAAGGAGCTGGCGTACAGCTTCCGGGTCATGTGGCCAGCATGACTAAGCCACTTCCGGCGAAACCAGAGCAGCACACAGAAATGCCGTTTACCTTCCCTATTTATCTACTTGCATTTTGTGCTTTTGAACTGCTAGGTTGGCAGGAGCAGGGACCAAGCAACAGGAGCTCACCCCGTTACTGGGATTCGAACTGCCAACCTTCTGATCAGCAAGCTCTAGGCTCTGTGGTTTAACCCACAGCGCCACCCGCGTCCGTCCCTCTCTCTCTCTCTCTCTCTCTCTCTCTCTCTCTCTCTCTCTCTATATATATATATATGCATAGGCAGCTATTAAAACAATGAGACACAATCCAGCAAGTTCTGTGCGTTTAGTTGTTTCTGTTATGAGGACCTGCAATCTAACCTTCAAATATACTAGTTTTGGATCTTACTAAAGCCACTACCTTTTGGCCTGCTTTATTTCCAAAGGGATTTGATGAAATAGATAGTGTTGGTGCATAAACAGATAGACTTCAGTTTGTGCAGTAGTTCCTCTTTCTCTTCTTTCCCTTGCAGTTCCTCCTTTTCCTGCCCCACTGACACACCTGTTCCAGAGGTGTCCTCCAACCCTCCAAAGCAGCTTTCAAGTTGCACCAGAAGCCCAGTTGCATGAGCAGAAGTCCATTTTGTTTCTGCACCAACCCAACTGAATATTACCCATGGTTTCAAGAGAATGTTGGGGCCACCATTCTGACAGCATTATGCAGGCTCATAGACTTCTATTGCAAATGCACCTGGCATCAGAAATCAGATGAAAAAGTTTGCCTGGCATGGCAATAGCTGAACATCTGTCACAAACCACAGTGCTCTTGGCCATAGAGGGTTTCTCCTAATTAGGTTCAAATCAGTTTATCTGTTCAGATACATTCTTCTTCATCTTGACTGGAATAATTGCCTCCTCATAATTAATTCTGTAAGCAATAGCAGTTAGGTCAAGTGAGGAGAAGAACTGACAGGGATATTTAGATTGCCATCTGGGCTAACCTTGAGCTTTCTGGAACTCTCAAGTGATGTTTACCACCTCCTGTTTGCTCCTTTCCTGCAGTAATTCAGAACTTTTCTTATCTTGCTACACTGGTCTTGCATTTATTGAGCTAGACATGCCTTTGCCACCACAGCTGCAACTGGGAGGCATGTTTGGTGTGAGATGTCTCTGGAAAAAAGAACTGTGGACTTGCAGGGGCAATACCTTGTTGCCAAAGTGGTTTAACAATTCATGAAGCTCTTCTTCAAATAACCACTTACTTCTTTCCATGACCTCTTCCAGGAACAAGGTCATCAGCAGAAAATACTTTGCTCACATGCTTTCAGTCTTATAATATGACATAATAAAAATATGACACAATGCAAAAGTTAAAAGGGATGTGAAGAGAAGCAACATAACCTCCAAAGACAAGGCCAGATCTAATAACACCCCTAGATGGCAAACCTGAACATTTAGAAGGAATGCAGTCCAGAAGGGGCTGAAGATGGCTTCATTGACTTTGGAGGCCCTAATGGCTTCTGAGGGGGCTGAATACCCCCTCCCAGATCAAATGAGCCACCCACCTACAATTTCCAGAGCAGCAAGTTGTGTTCTTATCAACAACTTTTTGAATGGCTGCTGTAAATAACATAATTGTATTTGTGCATACTTTCTGTGTTATATTTCCCTCTTATCCCACTGTATACAAACCACCCACCACGACCATGTGTATACATACCTTCTCAGGGTTGGCCCAAGATATTTTGTTCCTGAGGCAAAGGACAAGATGGTATCTAATCCATGTAAAATACCAACATTGCATTGTATCTAGGCATAGCAGTTTGGGAAGCTCTATACAGAAGTAACCCATGTTTTCTAATGCCATTAAATGAGACTTTTCAGGAGGTAACCTGAATGTGGTTTTCAGATTCAGGGACCAGTACTCAATCTAGCTGAAAACATGGTGATTTCTTGTCCGTCAATTAGAAATGTGTAAAACATGTACCCATCTGAGTTAACTCACAAAACCAAATTATGGTGCTAAAGTTGTCTTGCTCTAGGAAAGGGACAAGACATCTTAATCACCTTCCAATACACAACATGATGCTTCCCTCTTGTCTACCAGGGGCTCATGAGGAGGGTCCTTTTTAATTTATGCCTCCCCCCCCATGCGGTATACTCAAATGGCAAGTGCTAAGCAGTGGCGTAGCGTGGGGGGTGCAGGGGGGGCGGCCGCACCGGGTGCAACATCTGGGGGTTAGGGTTAGGGGGCGCAAATCCACGGGTTAGGGGGCGCAAATTACTTGCCTTGCCCCGGGTACTGACAACCCACGTTACGCCACTGGCGCTAAGCACCTATCTTCTCCAAAGATGCACTTCTCTCTCACTTTTTTACTGTTTTCTGATGGGTTTTCTCCACCATGGATGGGTTTGAGTATACTTTGCCTTCACTCTTGGTTGCCTGTGGAGACTCTGTTTGATCCCTCCCGGGCTAGCCACCATGCTGCCTTCCAGATGTTGCTGAATGCTCATCAGTACTAACTAGCATTGCTAATGATCAGATATATTGGAAAGTGCAGTCAAAAACATCTGGAGGGCACCATGTTGGCTAATTCTGATTGGAGCTATAAGGATTCTAATGCAGTCATAAAATACAATACTTCTTTGAATAATTTCAAACTATTAAATGCACAATTGTCAACCAAAACAATCTGCCTCATTATTATTGAATTCAAATTAAACATTTTCTGCAGGGCCAGTCTTGCGCCTTGTTGATCCTAGGTGACTATCTAGAGCAGCACTTTATGGTACCAGTTTTGTTGCAGCATACGGGAGTGACTTTTCCTTTCTAGGTTGCTTTGATGCTTCTTGTTTTGCTATGCAGAAATTAGAGCATTAAAGAAAATATATGGGTTTGATGCAATGTAGGGAGCAGTGTTTGAGGCAGAGACAATGAGAAGGCCTAAGCAGCAGGAATTTACTGGGACTTAAAAGTACATGGAATAGATGGGTTTACTGGTGCAAGGGTTATTGAAGAGAGACCCAAAAAACAGGTTTTCTGGCTGACTGGAAATGGAGCAGAAGTTTGAAAACCATACAATGAGTTACTTTATACCTTCAAAGCAATGAAGGAACCAATGCAGAGCTGAGTACCATTTAAATATTTTGCTAGGGTACCAAAATAGCCAGAGTATGACCTACTCATCCTACCTACCGGAGATACCTTTGTCAATCATTCATAGATATATATTAATTTAGGTAGCACAGTAACTGTCAAATTCAGCTCACTGTTGACGTCAACATGTAATATGATAAAGCAGGAAATCTGTAGGTGTATGAAGTTATATTGACCAAATGTCCTTGGCCAATGAAAAAATATCTTCCTCATAACATATCTTCCTAACAATATTTATGAAGAAAAACTGGGAAAGCTTCAAAATAATCCTAGGAACTCTAGTACTTTTCACATTTAATAGCATATACTGTATTAATATCTTTAACTGCTTATGATGTCTTTATAGTTTAACAGGTCTTATTTTAAAAGACAAACACCTTAACCAGATCAAAGCATTGAGTGACAGATGCTCCTTATTTCATCTTTCATTTTATTTCTGAAAATTTCTTCTACCTGTCCTGCCCTAACATGTCACAGAAATATATTATCTGAGAAGAGGCATCTCTTAAAAGTTTTTTTTAAAAAGCTTTGCATGTAATAAAATTCAAAAATGATACTGGAGTTTATTATATATCTACAGATGGTGGGTTGTTTGGGTCTTTTAAAATAGTTTACAAGAAAATAAGATATGAGACAAGTTGGCTACCAAGGGCGAAACAGAAAACTACAAGTCCTATATCTGTGCATTCAGAAAGTATGAATGAGTCATTATATATGAGCAGCATGAACCAATGCATGCTTCCTCAGAAGTAGATCTGTTGTCTTTAGTGATGCTTCATCTCAGGTTTGCAACCTAGATAGCATTGCAAGCTACATAAATGATAATATAATAGTATATTATAGTGTGTGTGTGTGTGTGTGTGTGTGCGCGCGCACACACACACACACACACACACACACACACTAAGTGAGTCCTGTTAGTGGTTTTGTAAAATATTGGAAGCTGCCCAGAGACTTTATTGTTTAGGGATAGCATAGAAATGACATAAATAAATACATAAAGAGAATCTTTATTATTAACAAATAATTGTGCTGTTTTGCAAAAATGATATGCTCCCCATGACAATACATCAATTGATTATTTGGCTGGTAAAAGAAAAGTCTAACTGTCTGAATCTTTCAATTTTTTGGAAGATTAATGATAAACTTGTTAGTCTTTAAAGTGGCACAACACTCTGTTGTTTTTACTGCGACAAACTGAAACAGCCGCCCCTCAGGAAATTCGTGTATTTGAAACAATGTGAATATTGTGAATTTCTGCACTTTCACCCCTATGGTTTTTCTCTTGTAAACTTTTAAATGGCTGCCAATTTTTAACATATCCAAGCATATTATAGACAAACAGACATAATCCAGTTAAGCTAAAAAGCTTGCATTTAAATTGATGCTGGTTACGATCTTAAGTACACCTGTACTGACAAAATCAAGTAAAGTTGGACTATCTAGCTACATGTATCAGAAGATCAAAGAGTTTAATCAGATTCATGGTCACTTTTGCAATTTCAGTTTTACACAAGCTACAATTTTTGAATTGTGCTCTATGTTTCACCTCTATGTTTCTAAAACATGACATGGATATAAATTTAGATACATATATAGATATAAAATCACATGAAATTTTCACATTTATTTTCAGTATATGTTTCTTTTATTTCAGTTTTTTTATTGATATTTTATTTTCCTTTGGTTCTCTTTCTGGATATTATTTAGCATTAAATCAGCTTTGTCTAAGTTTTATCAACAATATTTCAAATGCTTAATACTAGGCCTATTTTGCAATTATTTCATATTTTAGCAGCTCATATTTTATAGTGGGGTTGTGTGTGTGTGTGTTTTATCCCATTACTTTGTTACTAAGGTACAGTTCTTTGCATACGCTGCTTATTCAATTATGCTTACAAATTTCCTTTCCAAATTTAAACCTAAACTTTATTTGCTTACATTTTTGAAGTTTATATTAAGTTTTTACCTTTGGAAGTGTCCCAGTGAATCACTCACAGTATTCTTCACCTCTTCCTTCCCAGGCTTTAAAAACCTCTCCCTTAATGAGTTAAACACTTGAAAAGGCATCTTGTCTTCCTTAAATAAATCCTTTAATGTAACATTTTGTTTGCTGTCATCGCCAGTTTCCCCCAGACTTTAGTAGCCTGCCTCAGTGTTTTCCTTTATTTATTTTTTTCTGTTATCCCTGGTACGACGACCGGATGATCCACACAATGTTAATACTCCAAAATATCCGTCAGAGTGAAAATTTCAGCAGAGTCTCCTCAGAACTGCCAATAGCTCAAGCAGAATTGTAGTGGCTCTGTTTTTCATCTATTGTTGTTCCGCGGCTGATCATCATTAAAGAACAAAGGGCTACACCTGGAGGTCAGAAACGCTGGACCTGGTGCTTCAAGCTGGTGCACCCGACTGAAACACACTATAACTTGCTCATCCTCTCTCCCAGCTTTCTTCCGCCGTCTCTCTCACACAGATCCTGTGCGAGGTGATGCTATAGTAACGAACACAATACCTGTCCCTCTGGCCACTCAAGCTTATTAATAGATCTCATCCACTGCAAACTTTATTAAACATTTATACATTCTCCCTGTCACAGGACATGGACTTGTAGCTCCATTTTACTCTCAAACTTCCTCTGCACCCCAACCCCCCAACAAACAGCTTTTGTTGGTCTCTTGGAAATGTAGTCACCCTAGGCATGTCGTTTATGATTGACATCATTAGGAGCTCTGTCTAAAAAAAACCCAAAGAAACAGAATTGCTTTAAAACGCTGTGTGAGTAGTCATTTGCATTAATCCAAACAAGAACACATGGGTCATTTATTTACTTATTTATCTGTTTATTATAATCATAAAAAATGGATCAGAAAGCGAGTTATAAAAACAGAAATCTGCTTCTTTTTCTGAACTGGCCACATTGTGTGTTTACCTCTAATCTTATTATACTTATTATTGGAGTTAACAAAAGTGCATCTTTTGTAGAAAATACAGGGGTGGGTCAAAAGTTGAAGCACTAGCTCAACCAACTGTGCTCTCTTAAGGTCAGATAAGGACCCATAGCTCTAGGTTCAATTAATTCAAGTTCTTAATAGGCCAAACTCAAGACTGGATTTAGGGCAGTGCTCCACTGCACAGAGTGCTGAGCCAAGGGGGCACAAAACAACAACAACAACAACAACAACAACAACAACAACAACAACAACAACAACAACAAGCCTATATTTATATAGAGGTCTGGAGGGGCACCAAATTAATTTTTTTACTCATGGTGCCATACAATGGTACCTCTGGTTACAAACTTAATTCATTCTGAAGGTCCATTCTTAACCTTTAAACTGTTCTTAACCTGAGGTACCACTTTAGCTAATGGGGCCTCCTGCTGCCACTGCACCACCAACACGTGATTTCTGTTCTCATCCTGAGGTAAAGTTCTTAACCTGAGGTACTACTTCCGGGTTAGCGGAGTCTGTAACCCAAAGTGTTTGTAACCCGAGATACCACTGTATTACAAAGTCCACCCCTAGGCCAAACTATTGCATTTTCTACAGCATGTCATTTATACAACACACATCATATACTGTATTATAAAGCATATACAGTGGTACCTCGGATTACAGACGCTTCAGGTTACAGACGCTTCAGAAGACAGACTCCACTAACCCATAAATAATACCTCAGGTTAAAAACTTTGCTTCAGGGTGAGAACAGAAATTGTGTGGTGGTGGTGCGGTGGCAGCAGCGGGAGGCCCCATTAGCTAAAATGGTACCTCAGGTTAAGAACGGACCTCCGGAATGAATTAAGTTCTTAACCCGAGGTACCACTGTACAAGTAATTGGGGGTAGGAATCAAGAAATGGGGTCATAAGCAGGATAAACAAACTGACTGACAAGCTGAAGCTAAGAACAGCTGCTGCTGCTACATTACTGGCTGAAGGCAAGGAGGATTGAAGAGGTTCTTGCACTCTTACCTTATCATTATCATGGTGAGTCACGGCCCCTTCAAAGCACTTCAGGCCTACTTATATTCACTAGGGCTAAGCAATTTTCTTAACGAAGAAAAAGAAATTTTAAGGGGAGTTGTAGTATTGGTAATGTTGCATTACAATCTCTAAAATTAATTTGGGATTTGCTTCCACAAGATACGGTGATGGGCGTAAATTGAGAGTGATTTAAAAGGGAATTTGACAAATTCAGGAGGGGGATAAGACATAGAATCAAAGAACTGTACAGTTGGAAGGTACACAAAGGCTCATCTAGTCCAATCCCCTGCAATGCATGAACCTCAGCTAAAGCATCCATGATATGCTGGCCATACTGTCACCAGGATCAGAAGTAGCAAGCCACTGAATACTGGTTTCTGGGAAACAGTGGCAGAAGACGGCTACTGTCCTCACTTCTTAGCTGTGGGCTTCAGTATGGCCAGTTTGGATCTTATCCTTACTGACAATATGCTGACAGGGCACCAGGTGTTCACAGAGAGGCCTTATAGGTGTCTTCTTCTGATCTGCTGTACATTCTGGGTATCCTCTTAAAACCTATCTAAGCCATCTTTATGAAGGTTGACTTTAAAGAAGAAGAGCGGGAGCGACAGACAGGTGTGGTAATTTAATTTTGTTGTTGGAGGGTCAATGTGGGCTGGAATACAGTATATATTGAATGAATAGGGAGTGTAGCATCCTGATGTTGACTTTTCCTCCTTCCCAGCTTCAGTGATGTATGGTTTTTCAGCTTGGAAAGGCATTACAGTGGTGCCCCGCAAGACGGAAAACCCACTAGACGAAAGGGTTTTCCGTTTTTGAGCTGCTTCGCAAGACGATTTTCCCTATGGGCTTGCTTTGCAAGACTAAAACATCTTGCGAGTGTTCCGATTTTTTTCCGCCCCCCCCTTTTGCTAAGCCGCTAATAGCCTTTTAGCTGCTAATCCGCTAAGCCTTTAATAGCTGCTAAGCCTTTAATAGCCGCTAAGCCTTTAATAGCCGCTAAACCGCTAATAGCGCTAATCCGCTAATCCACTAATAGGGTTGCTTCGCAAGACGAAAAAACCGCTAGACGAAGAGACTCGCGGAACGGATTAATTTCGTCTTGCGAGGCACCACTGTATATAGACATTCCTAGTTGTTGGCCTCATTCACCATGACACCAAGAGATGGGCAGGATTATCTACCACAGCCTTTAAGATAGGACAGGTTCAGTAACAACATTTATGGTGTCTATATTGTTAGCATCCATCTGTCTCAAGAGACAATGGCATGCGTCTCCAGGGGTGAAGGCAAACACTGCATTAGCAGCACTGAAGTGACCTTTCACAGTCCACAAGCCTAAGCAGTGTGTATTGAGGGCTGGCCAGACCACAAGACCCCCCTCTCGGCATCGCTGATGTATTCCAAAGGAAAGCAGAGCAATACGTTTTGTACTAGCTTGGATTCAGGAGCTGCCGGAAGGAAGCGTACAGGCCCCATCCATCTCTGGATTTGTGTAGGGTTTACAGTGGTATCATAGAATCATAGAGTTGGAATAGACCACAAGGGCCATCGAGTCCAACCCCCTGCGAAGCAGGAAACACCATCAGAGCACTCCTGACATATGGTTGTCAAGCCTCTGCTTAAAGACCTCCAAAGTAGGAGACTCCACCACACTCCTTGGCAGCAAATTCCACTGTCAAACAGCTCTTACTGTCAGGAAGTTCTTCCTAATGTTTAGGTGGAATCTTCTTTCTTGTAGTTTGGATCCATTGCTCCGTGTCCGCTTCTCTGGAGCAGCAGAAAACAACCTTTCTCCCTCCTCTATGTGACATCCTTTTATATATTTGAACATGGCTATCATATCACCCCTTAACCTCCTCTTCTCCAGGCTAAACATGCCCAGCTCCCTTAGCCGTTCCTCATAAGGCATCGTTTCCAGGCCTTTGACCATTTTGGTTGCCCTCCTCTGTTGCCGTTCCAGTTTGTCAGTGTCCTTCTTGAACTGTGGTGCCCAGAACTGGACACAGTACTCCAGGTGAGGTCTGACCAGAGCAGAATACAGTGGCACTAATACTTCCCTTGATCTAGATGCTATACTCCTATTGATGCAGCCCAGAATTCGGGTAACTCGGGTTAAGTACTTAATTCGTTCCGGAGGTCCGTACTTAACCTGAAACTGTTCTTAACCTGAAGCACCACTTTAGCTAATGGGGCCTCCTGCTGCTGCCGCACCGCCAGAGCACGATTTCTGTTCTCATCCTGAAGCAAAATTCTTAACCCGAAGCGTATGTAACCTGAAGCGTATGTAACCTGAGGTACCACTGTACTCCTTAGCTTTGTCACATCCACTAGCACACTGTTGGAACTCATTAAGTCTTTACAGTCTTTACAGACTGCTTCACTTCTCATTATCGGCACGATAGATCAATAATACAATCTTCTGGACTTACTCTAATTCGAAACCATTCGGCTCTGTTATACCAAATACTGCACCAATAATTGTTCTTTCAGATGTTTGTATTGTATGAGGTACATGAAACTATATTTTGTATAATTCAATGCTTTTGCTATCGCCCAGCACTTTTGCTCAGTTACCAGAGTATTAAAAGCTCCATCTTTAGAGCTCATGAGCATGAGACTTAATCTGAGGGTCATGGGCCCAAGTCCCTTGTCAGGCAAAAGATTCCTGCATTGTAGGGGGTTGGACTAGATGCCCCTCATGGTCTTTTTCAACTCTACAATTCTATGACAAAGACTGATAATATTAGTTTCAGAAATACTGTAAGTTATCCTGGAGATTGAAAACTATGCAGTCAGTTAAGTACATCAAACTCCTATATGGAATTAAAAACAAAACAGAACACACCCACACCAAGCCACATTGCTCTCAATTTGCCAACTTCCATACTTTTTGAAAATCCAACTCTGTATCGTTTCATAAGGTGAGCAATTAGGGGAACTGCTTGCTGCTGAAACAAATTAGGCTCATGCGACTAAACATTTGAAGGTTTTATGGTTATCCCTTGCAAAAATTCTTAATAAAATTAAACATACACATGAATACATAGGTCTATGAGGATTACAAGTCACCGAAAACTTTCCTTCAAGTTGCTTTTGTCCAGCTCACATATATTTACTTAGAAGCAAGTTTACGGTAAATAATATGAAACTGAACATATATACCAAGCCCCTATGAAAGTGAATATGATGTTGTGACCCCAAGTATGCTTGCTCATCCACTTAACTTGAGATTCATTTTTAATTGGGGGGGGGGGGGGCAAAAGTTCTTCGGTGGCCTATGCTACACATAAATGAAGTTTGGCTGTTAATGTGACATGAAACTACATTTGACTTAAGAACTTTTGGTATTATGTTCCAATTTAGAACCTCACACTTGTTATGCTATAGTGACATCTTATGGTCATTTTATTCCATTTAGTTTCCATGTATATTGGATGTGTGTTTTTTGGTTCATTTGTTTTCTAAATTCATTGGACCTATGATGTACCTTATTCTTTGCTGTAGTTTCAGCTTAATACAAACATTACTGTATCATTTCAAGAGTGCTGAAATTTATGGTACTCAGAAATGCTGCAGTAACAATGTATATGCAGCGAAAACACCACCACAATGATGAAATATTAGGTACATTGAATTTTAACCATTTGGGAGGCATTACACTCTCACCTTAAAAGGTGAAAATATGAAAAGTTTATTATTTCAATAAAGCAACATCATTCAAGATTTGAAAACTACACAGTTATTCATTCACAGTACAAAGTTGTAGGAATTTCTTGTAACCATCACTGTACATTTTACATATTTTAAGTATTACCAGTTTTAAAAGTTGATATAAAGAATAGATTTATTTTGAAAAGCAGCAAAGTCCAATAAAACCAAAATAGAGTATCATGCTCCAACCATTCTGCTGATCACAAACCACAGCAACACTAGAGTAATATCATTACTTTACACACACAAAATTGAATGCCTTACAGTCTAAACATAAAATTTGCCACAACTAAGGAAGGACTGTACAATTAGACGGACATTAAATATTTTGAATCAGGCCTGAGTTCAATACATATAAAGCCATTGGATATACAACTTCCAACTTGAGAGATATATACAACACTTAAAATTGCCTGAAATTTTAGTATTTCAAAGAGAACCTCTTTTTACAAATTTCTGTACAAAGGGAGCCATTGAAGATTTAGACTGGAAGCCAAAATTCAAAATCAGAACCTGCTTGGAGTAATCCTAGCTTTCCCGTCAATTTCTCTTTGAATGCAGATTGTCACAAGAAATCTGGTGCATCCAAGTTCAGGTTAATTAAAATTGCAATCATATATTGTAACAGTCAATATATACTACAATGCCAAAAAGGCAGACCCAGGTAAATTGTTCTTTTAAAAAATATATCTGGAACTGCACAAACCCGGCAAAATTCAGAAGATATCCACAAGTCAATTTTGAAACATCATGTAACCAGGAGCGAGAGAGCAGTTGTTTATTTAGAGTGAAATATCCACCTCATACCAATTAGGCTAGATCGATGAAACTACAGCATACAAAGATAGAAAAGTATTATTTGTATGTGATACATACATGTGGAAAACTGCAAATCAATTGTCACAAGTTTACACTGAAATAATCCTCAACATTTTCTAATGTACAAACGACAATATTGCTTACTTGTTTTGTTTTACTGTTATGAGAGCCAAAAGCCTTGATATAGTTGAGGGGAAAGCAAGGCTACTGAAATATTAGCCTGCCTGTGAATTTCAGTGATTCGTGTTTTCCAAGTATTAAGACTTCTACCATAATATTGCTTTACAGACCCAGCTAAACTGATGTCAAGCTATAACTTTAATTCCTTCAATTTATAAGGGTGTATATTGGGTTATATCTAATTGGGGATCTGCTGACACAATGACACACATACACACCATCTGCTCTGGAGTGTCCCCAACTCTCTGCAGCCAATTTTGAGACTGTGCAGAAAGTTGGAGGGGACAGGAGAGGAAGTTCCATTGTGCACATGGAAGTCTCTTGTGCAAATGAAACCCCAGTGTTAGTAATTTTAATAAGGGAATATCATGAAAGTAACTGAATATAATAAGTGTTTTTTCATTACATGAACTCCTAACTTTCGTTAGGAACTACTCCCATTTGAAAGAGGGAGGTTACTTCTAGTTACATCCCTTCCTTTCTATTTGTATAAATAACACTATAGCAAAGGCGTTCCTCTTAAATGCCCAACTTGATGGCCCATTCAAACAAATTACATTTCAGCTCATGTTGAGTAAACAGGACTTGATCCCTGTTAAATACAAACGGGGCATATTTAAGCAGGTTTATTATCTGCTGCATCTGCTTTCCAAATTACATAATAATTTTTGTATTTCAAGGAACCCGAGAAGCTGAAACTAGGATTTACAGCTTGCTTTACTAATTAAGATCATACTTCAAGGTATTACAATTCTTAAGAGTACAATAAATAAGAATAGCATTTGTCATCAAGCATTTACAATCATTGTGTCTTTCATACTCCTTCACCCTATATGTTTTTTCAACCATCACACTCTTGCTAGTGACACCTGTCAAGTGATCTAAAGGTGTTGACATATCATGTGTAGATTTCCCGTCATTATGAAAAGGTGAGAGTACTGGTGTCACTAGCATTATCCAAACATCCTATTGAGCACATAGCAGCTCCTTTGTTTAGCTCACGGTAAAGGAAAAAGTCACCAGCTATAAAAGCATAAAAACAGGTCAGGGAGATTTTCATAAATGAACTCTACAAGGAATAGTCTATCTCCAAATTCACAACATCTTCTTGCGGAAATGGCAACTTCGTGGAATTCGGAGAAGTTGAACAAACATCTCTGCTAGCAAATCAGTGAAAAAAATTCCTTCCTGACTCCAAGAATACATAAATTATCTTGAAAAAGAACTTTACTAGAGATTTATTTGATAATCTCAGAAAGAACTATTCACATGTTATATTTAACAAGTGTCTTTCTCATCTGTTGTCTTATGAAAGGTAATCACTATGCTTCTATAAGCAAAAACATAACATGTTGATTTTGTAAGAGACTTTAGTCATGTATCAAGGTGTTTCCTCATTACATGTTTTTTCTGCTTGCAGCCTTAGCTCAAATATAATTGTCACTATTAAAAAAAAAGTGGCCAACAAAATTGCCATTGATCAAAGGTTTGTAAGGTAAAGCCTCCACAGTATTAGTACAAAATGATTTCCCTCCCCCTGCTCTCTCTCAAGCAGTCTCAATGGAATAATGAAATCTGAAAGGCTGAAAAATAAAAAGGTTAACAAGCAAGGCCAATCTCACATGTGAGTATACATATTTTTTTTTACAACAAACTGGGGCAGGGAGCTGTGGCTGGAATACAAAACTTATAATGTTTCATCATGGGTCATGATGGGGAGTTGGAGTTCAGAAACATCAAGAGAGCCCAAATTTAGCCACCCCTGAAAGAAACCACCCCCAGCCTTGTGTCGTTAAAGAAACTTGTTTTCCACATATTATAGGGAAGCTTCATATTCTGCTTTTTTAAAGAAAAGCTTTACACAAAAATGTAAAGTTTGAGTCTTAAGAAACCTGGAGACCATACAAGGAACCTAACACATTTAATATTCATAAATTTACACACAGATTTATGTAGCTAATTGAGCATATTCAGTGAGAGTATTAATATAACATAAATAACACAAGTGTTGTGTGTGTTTTTCTTTTTTAAAAACAACAACACAATTTTATCACTGGTCCCAGAGATACAAAACAAAAGTACTAAGGCAGCAGCTATAATACAAAGTTCTTAAGATACATTTAACAGTATTACAGCTTAAAATTGGAAATATAATTTAACAAAATACAGCTCACATTTACAGCATAAGGCCCTTTGGTTTCTTAAGCAGCAAATGAAAATGATTCAATCAGTGAAAGGCTTTGAAAAATAAAGTATGTAGGCTTTCTATGAAAACGGTAACTAATTCTTTCCTTCTCAAAATAGCCAGCTATAGTCCAAAGTATTATGTAAGAAAGATCTCAAAATTCCCAGGAAAGAAAGAGTTAAATGTACAGTAGAAATAGCAGACAGGGTAGAGACTGGTTCATCCCCCAACTAATTAACCACATAAACTGTTAATTAACCACATAAACTGTTGCTTCCATTTTGGGGGAAACTTATATTTGAAAGAATCCTTTAAGGGAGATGCAAAATGGTTGTTCACTCCAAATATGACTGCAGAAAATTTTATATTAGGCTTTAAAGTGAGACTGAACATTATGTATACAATGATTTGGCATACATTAAACAACCTGCCTTAGTCAACTGGTGCATCATCCAACTTTGTAATTTATTCAACTAAACTAAAACAATTCACTGAGGTCTGTTGAATGTGATCAAATTTAAGTTCAAAAGAAGTATGCATCGGAGGGATGGCAACCTCTTACTTTTGTCTTAAAAGTAACCAGAAACTTGGAGTACGAATTGAAGCTCTTTTCCTACTAGCAAGCCAAATTTCAATGTGATCAAAGTGACTTCTGAATTCTGAGGTCATCCACCTTTGCTTCTAGGATGATCCAAAACAGATTAATTTGCACTTGTATTCCTTTAGCGCCTAGATTTTCAGTGTAGACATAAGCATGATTATTTACTTACTTTTTTAAAGACCTGACTTTAACATCACCATGCCAGCATAGCGGCTTCTATGGTAGGGACTGAACTTTTGGCATAATCAACTGGAGGCAGGTTATGTAGCATGGTTACCTAAGCAGCATTTTTCAGTGATAAGGAACACATCTCAACTGGGAAAATATCACTCCTACATACCTTATTTTCTGCTGGGAAGATTGTAAGTAGCAATCTAGTGTCATCATGTTCAATCTTGTATGTTTATAGCAAGTTCCAGACTAATGTATGCACCCTACTATAAGGTATTATATTATACCAAGATGTATTTAGAACTCAGTATCATATCAAATTCAGACAATACAAGATCAACAAGAGCCCAGGGTTTGAAGACTTCCAACAGCTTATCAGCAATTACAACCTACTGCTAATTTTTATTAGTTAAGATATTTATTTGTAAAATAACATGGTGGTCAGAAGACACATTTCTGAAGTTGTGAGGTATGCGGTTTAAATTTTTTTCTAACTCTGGGCACCTAGATTGACACAACCTGACCTTAAAAGTTTGAAATTAGGGGCAAGAGAGATCACTTTGTGCCTAAGAAAATTAAATGCATAGGCAAATGAAAGTGTATTACTAAGTCGCATCCTGGAAATAGCTTTTCTCTTGTCCATTTTGCTAGATGATGTTTCTTCAAATCAGGTTTTTAACCATACATTAACTCGTTCACAATCAGAGCTATTACCCAAAGAGGTCTTTTAAGTCATTACTAGCTGAGCTGCTGCTTGTCATGCTGTTTGTTGGTTGTGTGAAGTTTTGAGGACTAAAGAAAGGATTTCCCTGCAAGCCAAAGCCAGATTGTCCCATCGCATTCATCTGCGTTCCTAAGGCAGTACTGTTGGAACCCTGAGGAGGTGCAAACTGATTAAGCCATGGGTTTGTTTTTTGTTGCGACAACTGATTCATACTAACTTTAGGTTTTTGAGCCGTAAATAGGCTATCTAAAGCTGACATATCTGGTGGTCTGCTTTGTTGTGCTGGTTGTGAAATTGCAGCTGTAGTGTTCATAGGACTATAAGGTGCCATGTTTGCTGCTGGCATCATATTCATGTTGGCCATTCCTGTGACACTAGCAGTACTGAAGTAATTCTGGCTTGTAGTACCAATTCCCATCCCAAATCCAGACGGCTGAAATCCCATATTAGCATTTAGTCCATTTCTCTTAGCGCTCTCAACAGGGGATGAAAACCCCATTCCAATACCCACTGAAGAAAAGCTATTTGAAGAGGGAACTTTAGGTTTGTTGATGGACTGGCTGGTCAATGATGCCATGCTTTCTCTCAAAGTGTCAGTCAAGTCCTTGGTCTGGAAAAAAAAGCACCTATGGTTAAAATACTTTGCAATAGCACTCAACATAAGCAGCAGCTCTAAGGATGAAAAATAGATGACAGTGCAGTAAGATCATTTTAGGAGGCTGGAATGCCATACTGTACGAGCAACTCAAAGATGAGTTTACAACAGGGGATGCTAACCTATGACCCACCAATAACCTTTTCACAGCTTTCCAAAATTTATCTTTCTTTCTTTCTTTTAAATTAACCATTTGGTTTGCTGCTGTGATGCTCAGTAGTTCTGTGGGCTTGGGGAGGATTCAAAAATGTCCTAACACCCACCCTCAATCAGGTGATAGCAGCACTGTATCCAGTAAGTTGTCTCATGCTTCCTTAATTCACGGGTGCTTCTGCTTTACATAATTTCCTAGAGATTGGATCTCTTTGCTCAGCATCATTGCGGCCAGGATGGTCAGTGCCAGCTGACAGAGAATGTGTGACACCAGAAGTTAACAGCAAAAGGGAGACTGAGTACATACTGCTCCCTCCTTCCACTTACCAGATTATTCATTTGGAGAGAATAAGCTACAATCCATGTGTATGTTCCCTGGCATGTTTGTGAGACATACGTGCACACTCTGTTGTGTATGGGATGTGTGTACATGTGCATGCTTATTGTGGGGTGGACAAGTCCCTTTTATGCCATGCCCACAATAGGCATGTACACTCATACAACAGATTGGAAGGTGCCAGTGTAGCCCTCAAGTTGGAAAAGATTAACAACTCCTGGTTTACAAGTAAATGTATGCGGTTACGCTTTTGCATTCACACATTTGCAACCCAATCACTTTATTAAAACAATGACTTTGGATGCTTATATGCAATTGCAAATTGAGATTTGGAACTTCAAATTTTACAGGATAAAACTTATTTTTATTAGTTAGCTGCAACAGGACCAAAGATTACAATGAAGACTGAATTCATACCTGTTTGACTGGGGCAGTAACTGTGTGAGGCTGAGGTTTAAGTGGCTGTTGGTTTTTCATTTTTTGTGCTTGTTCTTGCTCTTTTGCTAACTTTTGCTTCTCTTCAAGTGTAAGCGATCCCTTCAAAAGAATACACTGTTAGTGAGTGGCATCAACTTCAGAGACTTGAAATAGGCCCAACATCTATTCAGTATTAAAATTATTCAAAAAGAGAAGAGCCTTGCTTATTTATATTTGCAAAAGAATTTCTCAAGAACAAAAAAATAAATTCCTCAGTAGACACACATTATATTTCCTCCTAACAGGTGAGTTTAGTATCAGTTTTAATAATAATAGTAATAATAAACTGACTTAGGTGGAATCTACACACATATAAAAACCGTTCTTAAATGTTTATTTAAAGTGGTTTAAAAAAAAATTAATACTGATTTTTCCATAAGGCTCACCATCACCATCTAGTGTCACATTGTATATTGCACTTAAAACACACTTAAAACGTTTTATTTACAGAGGTTGCATCCAGATATAGTCCCCTCCACCTGCACTGCTTTTCTTTTCTTTTTCCTCACACCTTCCTCTATTCTGGCTTGTGCTGGAGAAGAACATATCTCTGACTTCTCCCTTCCCAATGCACATCTTCTCAGTCCAGGCCTTTTCATTTTCCCACTGCAGATTTACAGAGCGATTAAAGTACTGTTTCATTCAGCCTGCAACTGAGGATGGTGCTTGATCAAGATGAACAAGAAAACTGTCCATTTTAGCCTAGTACTGTCTACACACTGACTAACAGCAGCTCTCCTGGGTCTCAGGCTGAGGTTCTTTCCATCACCTTGCACCCGATACTTTTAGCTGAACATATCAGGGATTGAATCTGAGACGTGAAAAGCATGTTTACTACTCACTGGGTTATGGTCATCTTCCTAAGGTGCAAGCCCTGATATTAGAGGTGGCTGAGAAACTAGCTGATGGCTGAGTGTCATAAATATATAAAGAATGAAAACGAAACCTTCTGGTAACTTGCTTGGCCAGTATTTTCTTAACCCTTTTCTACAAAGTTCTCTTTTGGTTCCAATAACACCCACCCACAGGGACAACGAAAATCTGTTTGTACAATGGGACTTCTGGTTTCTCTTCTCCCCACTGCTTCCCCCATCCAAGCTTCCATTTTAAGAACATAAGAAGAATCTGCTCAATCAGGCCAATGGCCTATCTAGTCCAGCATCCTGTTCTCACAGCAGCCACCCAGATGCCCGTGGGAAACCAGTAAGCAGAACATGAGCACAAGAGCACTCCCTTCCTGTGGTTTCCAGCAACTGGGATTCAGGATTGCTGCCTCCAGCTGTGGAAGCAGACACAATAATCATGGCTAGCAGCCATTAATAGCCCTCTCCTTCTTGTATTTCTCTTATCCTCTTTTAAAGCCACCCAAGTTGGTGGCCATCACTGCATCCTGAGGAAGGGAGTTTCATGGTTTAACTGTGCTGGGTGAAGAAGTACTTTATCTGTCCTGAATCAGCTTCACTGGATGTCCATGGCTTCTATTTAACGCATTCTAGATTAAAAGTAATTCTAGCCAATATTTCAATCTGATTTAAAGATGCAAGAAATTCAACAAATAATTGGATTGGTCATTCTGATAAGTGCTTCCACTCTTTTGCTGTAAAAAAACCAGTTTGGCAACAATCAGGACCACTATTTCATACAAGGCTCAGCATCATCTCATGAAGAAATGCTGATTATTTCTATCAGAAAAACACAGGGGACACCATCTCTCTCCAGCACCCCCTCTACATAAAGGTGAACAATTGAGTACTTCCTATTCCTGACCTCGCAAATCTAGATTCTGAACTCATGAAACCCTGAACTAGCAACACCAAGAAGGAAGGAGTGCACATGGGTCAACCAGGATCCATTTAAACTGGGTTTATTCGGGAGCCTTGGTAGACCAAGATACATAGCTCAGGACAAAGAACCCCTGATAAGCATACTGATGAAAAATTCCTCCTTATTTATACCTTGCACAATAATTTATAAAAGCTTACCTTTCTCTTATTTGCCAACATTCCATTCTCTTTACAATCAGGTCCACTAGTTAAGATATCTGTTCCTAGGCTGCTAAACACCTTGTCAATCTGTTCAAATTAAAAAAGATGGATGAAGATGCATTTAACTTTAAAAATAATTTGATTAAGCAAATACTGGAATGATCCAATAAAGACAGCTTCTTGCCTGATTGCCTGTATTATTGGCTTTTGTTTCTTCAGGTGGGCTCATTGGATTAGTTATATCGAAAGATCTACAATGCAAAAATACAATTGTAACAAGGTGTTAGCAAATAGTTTCAGCATAAAACCAACCCCATAAAAAATGCAAATTAAGAAGACAAATGGTAGACAATTTGCTGTAATGAACTTCTAATTCAGTGTAAGAGAATATGTGCTTTGATTCACCTATGGGTGAAGAATTTGCAAGCTACTTTGCATAAATCCAAAATGATTTCTAATATTAATTTGTATATGTACTTCATGAAGTAAAGCTTATCAGATAATTAAAATATAAGCAACATTAGCTACTATTTGATAGTTTAAAAAAATCTCCTTAATAAAAGATCTTCACCTCTTCGGTTTCACCTGTTAGATAGACAGCACCTTGCCCAAGAGTATCTCTTTTACTTGATAATACCAAAAATGTCATTGCATACTTCTGCAAAATATATTTAGTTGCATCCAAACGTGTCATTCATTCCATGAATGGGACAGCTTCCCATGCTCCTCCTAAATCTGCTGCAGAGTGTTTCCCATTCCTCTGGAACAGACTTGGGGAGTTGCAGGGGCAGGATGAGAGCTGAAAATTGCTGCCTTCTCCGTTTCACTCATGGAAGTCTTATGGTTTCATGTCATCCTTAGTAAGAAAATCTATGTTGTAGGTAGGGAGTGTTTTTCAGCCTGAAAGCCGCATTCCCTTTTCGACAATGTTCCAATGTGGAGTGGTCTGGGAGCTGCATTTAGCTGGAGGGTTTCCATCCCTGCTGAAGAGCAATAACTTGTCTCCCAATTTTGTTTCCCTTTAATAATAGTTTATTCATGTGACAAAATAGCAAAACCAATAAAAAGTATGCTCAAAATATATATACAGTATCGGCAGAGCTAGGACTGAAACAATTGTGCTAAGGAAGAGATTGCTATCTGGTCTTAGATACTGCAATTTCATTTCTAAACAACATAGAAAGGTCATTTGGTTAGCATGGTTGATCTGCAACATAAAAATTAATATTTAAATTAGTGGGAGACATAGTGGATTGATTCCTTGAACATGGAAAACTGGTGTTCCAAGTTCTGCTGTTGAAAATCATTGGTGACTAACCTACCTGACAGAGTTGTTGTGAAGCTAAAAACGTGCCCTGAACTTCTAGAAGAAAGATGAATACAAATAACCAACCAACCAAAGAAGGGTTCTTCAAAAATGGCATTTAAGGAAAGGTTGGTCCAATTTGTTAATTCCCAGTCTTTGCCAATACTGGGAACTGGATGGATATGCAAGAAATGCAGATACCAAGTTAAAAACCCATTTATTATAAGGAAAACCACACTAAAAATATTTGAACTAAAAATTTGAACTAAAAATATAAAAAGGAAACTTGAGTGGTATAACAAAGACACTTGAATCTTGAATGAACAGTGAAAATTTTCCAATTAGTTTGGAAACTATAAGACTGTAAACTATCCTCTAATTCACTGTACATACAAACAATATGCACACTTACTTTTGCTGTTCTTGCATAATATGGATCTGTTCAAGTTTGGTCTTATGCTCAGCTTCCAATTTACATAACATCTCTTTTATGACTGAAATGAAGGAATTAAACTAGAAAAGAAATACATGTATTTTTAATTATTATTTTAAAGGCTGTGCCACCATGAGCAGAATACAGTCACACCTCGGGTTTAAGTCACTTCAGGTTGAGCGTTTTCAGGTTATGCTCTGCGGTGACCTGGAAATAACGGAACGCGTTACTTCCGGGTTTCGCCGCTCGCGCATGTGCAGACGCTCAAAATGATATCATGCGCAAAAGCGGCAAATCGCGACCCGTGCATGCACAGACACGGGTACCGTTCGCATCCAGAGGTACCACTGTATGCAAACAAGAAATATTCAAACTAGTTCCTAGATCTGCTTTCATTTATTAAATTATTAAAAGCTAAATGTTGCACAGCAACTATTGTGTCCCTCAGATTTAAGTTGAGGTAAAAATACAGAATTTTAAAAGTATTTTAAAAGGCATATGCTTTTATTTTTCTAAGAAAATAGATCAAAGTAGCTAACAATGGAATACAAACCCAGTAAAAAACAAGAAACAAACAAGGCAGGGAAGTCAAAGATGATATAAAAAGCAGCCTATAAAATGAACAGTTATAAATATTTGTCCTCGTCCATGCATTTGATCCATATATCTTAACAGCTGACTTTAAGACAGAATATGAGACTGGAAACTAAATATGGATCCCTTGAACATTAGAACACCCACTAGCTAGAGAGAGAAGTTCTGAGTACTGGGATCAGAGAGGGAAATACATTTCTATCAGCAAATGAAGATAAGAGTTGTTGAAAGAGAAGGGAGAAACTGGGCAGCAGAATTAGCATCCAAGTACCGTATTTTTTGCACCATAACACTCACTTTTTTCCTCCTAGAAAGTAAGGGGAAATGTCTGTGCATGTTATGGAGGGAATGCCTACGGGTGGCATGCCTACGGATTTTCCTCCTCTAAAAGCTACGTGCGTGTTATGGTCGGGTGCGTGTTATAGAACGAAAAATATGGTACATGTGAGAAGAAATGGTTCACCATATTTATGTAGAACTGCAATGGATAGCAGCAGGATATTTTCTGCTTTATAGTGGTGTACAAAATGAATAGCATTTTACAAAAGTGTTGCAATCTTACCTATAGCTACAGTTTTTGGTAAAACATGAGACTCTCAGGGTGGTGGGTTCAAGCCCCACGTTGAGCAAAAGATTCCTGCATTGCAGGAGGCTGGACTAAATGACCCTCGTGGTCCCTTCCAACTCTTCAGTTCTATGATTCTAAATCCCAATGAAATCAAGGATATTTACAAATAAACACAGGAGAAACATTATCCTACCTGATTTAGATTAAGATTGTTCTCAATGCTGAGAGGAATCAGATGGGGCAGAACCTTCCCTGCAAGTTGCTCTTTTGTAATTCCCAGTTTCTTATGACTAAACGTACATTTGTAGATACCTTTTATGAAACATTAAACACAATGATTTATCTAATAAATCTAATAAATTATATAATAATCATTATATATTCCTTTGAACCAAAGGCTAGGTTAAATGTATTTTTATTTAAAAAAAAAATTATCACACACAAACTACAATTTACACCTTTCTTAAAAGGCGAAAATGGAGAAACAAAAAGATGCTATATTAATTATTTCTATAACTGTGGGCATTGGTGTGAACTTTAAAAGTTAAACCAAGTCTTTACAGCGTTTGATCAAATTAAAAGAAAACAAAAAATATGGGATATTATTTTTAAAAGTTATAGACTTGTAATACCTTGTGGTATTGTACATTTAACAGTACCACAAAGATTAATACCACAGAGAGACTACTACAGACAGCACAAGAAACAAAATATCATGTTACCTAGAATTCCCATAAGGACTGCGGGTTCCTTGGAAGGAATTTGTTGCAAAAAAGGCAGAATATCATCAAGAACGAACCACTTATCCAAGTATTCCAAAATCTTTCCCAAACAGACTAAGGAATTTACACGTACCTAATGAATATAAAAACAAACCCTCTAAACTAAACTTTTATAAAAATAGAGAAAATGCTTGAAAATATCAATACAGGAGTTTTAAGATTTTTCAGTAGCCATATGTTCACAGGATTTGAATTTTGAGTTAATTTCATATAAACAATTAATGCTTCAATCCTAAACTTACTTGTCTGAGGGTAAGCCCCATTGTACTCAATGTGACTGACTTCTGAATAGACCTAATTTCCCAAAGTAAAGGATTTAGGAAGCAATGTGATTTATCTATTTTTACACACACAGGAACATGCTGGTTGGGAACTACATGTTGCAGTAAACTTACACTGCTGCAAACAGTATCCATGTGCCAAGCTCTCCCACTCAATTGTGTACTATTACTTAACCAGTGGTATAAGTCACAACACATTTTATTTAATATATCCTACATTTCAACCCAATTTTGGTTGCCAACAGATAAAACACTATCCAACACACAATATATAAGAGAAAAAGCAACCCAATGTCCTTACTTCTTTGAATATTGTAAAACAACCAAACTATGGGTGACATCCAACAGTAGTCATAAGCAGAGTAGACCAAATGAACTTAATGATTTCACTGGGCCTACTCCAAGTAAGACTAACACTGGAAATTAACAAAATCTTAACTATGACTATGAACAACAAAAACAGGGTCTTGAGGGTACGAAAAACATATTTTGGCATCAGAGTAGGGAACCTGCAGGAGTAATCAGGTTTTTTTTAAAAAAGTTCTTTTTGAAATAAACATGTTTTCAAGGGCTTAGGAGAGTTACAAAAAGTTTGGGCATTCATGGTATCACAGCAGGGACCCTCCCAGGAAAAATCTTTTGTTTAATGCCAAATTAGGAGGGCTCTGACAGACCCCCCCCCCAAAAAAAAACACTGCTGGGCACCACCTGTGGTCTACAGGTTATTCTGCCCTACCTTAATCTGAAGAATGAAAATGCTCTATTATATAATTCTTGATTTGATGAATCCACCACATTCAGTACCACTTAGGAAAGGCAGGTCTATGGTCACACAATAGTATAAGTCCAGTTTTTCACTATATATATAAATCCTTCAAAACTGGGGTTCTCAATGGAACAGACAGCCTATGTGCACAAAGCTGTGTGCAAATAGGCCCCCACACCTGAAGTTGAATGCAGAGATGTTGGGAACTTCCCTCTCCATTTGTTCATGTGGGACGGAGGATTCATTTGAATCCCTTTATAATGAAGCATAACTTGCAATTGATCAGGATATTATTTTTTTTAAAAAAGAAAATTAACAGCAAAACAATTTCAATATGGTTTTAAAAACTTCTGAATTTTCAACTTACAGCAAGAGATGATGTTTGTAAACAGGCATTTTTAATTCTTGGTATCAGTGAATTTTTCATTGATGGATAGTCTATAAGGTTGGCAAACGTAGGAATTATGTTTAAGCAGAGTTCCTGAAAATAAAAGTATCACAATTAGTATATATGAACAATATGCAGTTTTTAAAAATAATACTAAATCCACAGTTCTGTCTTTCTCTCTGTCTCTAAAACTAAATATACCATAGCATTTTATTTATTTGAAACAAAATTTAGAATTCCACATCCTTAAGAGTTCAGAGCCGCTAATAATAATGAACAACAATGTTTGGCCCTCTTGCCACAGCAAGCACAGCCAATAGTTGGGGATAAAGGGAGTTGTAGTCTTACAACATCTGGAGGGCCACAACTTCCCCGTTACTGGTGTAGGAAAGCCTCCCTTATCAATGTTATTAAAATATTCCTCTGGTAACAAAATGTCCAAAATAAGATGATTAAGCTTGAATGCTGCCTGCAAATGTTTTAGGAACTTTATACAATCACAGAGAGAGTGTAAACTTCCACGGGTTCCATGAATCATGACCAGAATGTTTACTAGAGAGAATCCTTTTATCACTTCTAACTTTCCTAACATTTCTCTCAGAAAGGGCTTCTGATTTAGTGTTGGCACCACTGATGAAAGAGAAGTGATTTTTTGCCTATACTCCCTTCCCCCCTGCTGTTCCCCCGCACCTATCTCCTAGAGCTTCTCTCAACTCCCTGGAACCATTTTCAGGGGTTACTGCAAGTGGAGTAAGCACAAATAGAAAAACAAATAAAAATGTGAGAAGAGAAGAGTGAGTTCCTTTCAGTAAGCAAATCTCCAGCTAGATTTTCCAGCTAGAATGAAGCTGAACAAAAACTGAAATTACCAGACCTGAATCTGAATCGAAGGTGCTTCTAATGCTCGGTAAACCATTGGTAGAACACTGTTCTTTATTTCTTCGGGAGGTGTTTTGGTTAGCAGCAAGTCCATTTTTTGAAGAAATATCAACAGAATCTGTTTTTAAGAAATGCAATATTGACATGTGTCAAAGCTTTAATTTTTGTTAATCACTTCCAGGGTAACATTTGCTATTACCTTATATAATCAAATATTCATGTAAACATAGCAAATGCACACACTCACCATGTTGCTAGCCTGGAAGCATGGAAAATAAGAACATTCTGACATTATTTAAAGATAGTAATCCAATAGCATACATTTGAACTTTCCTAGAGTACATATACAAAGTGCAGTGTTCTAGACTGACAGACAATATATACCCGTTCACTAAAAGTCCAACTAGAACCTAACCAATACAACTAACCAATACACATACTGAAATATGTGGCTGCTTGGAAATATTACTGGCTGTTAAGCTTAATATCATCATCATCATCATCATCATTCCCTGCCTTTTTCCCTGACAGGAATTCAAGGTGACTTACAGATAAAATAAGAACAACTAAAAACATGGAAATAATAATGATTAAAAATCAATTAAACATAAAAAGAATATTAAAAACATACAAATAATTACAACAAAAACAGTATAACACAAGCTCTTTCCTTAAAACAGTCAGTTCCCAAAAGCCTGTTGGAAAAAGAAGTTCTTCACTTGCCAGTAGAAGAACAAAGGAAGCCAGTCTAACTTCTCTGGGGAGGGAGTTAGTCTGGGAGCAGCCACTGAGAAGGCCCTCTCCCACATCTCTACCAAGTGTGCCTGCGAGGGTGGTGGGACCGAGAAAAGGGCCTCCCCCCAAGATTTAATAACCTGGTGTTCAAAAGATAGCCCTAAACAAGATAGCTCTAAAAAACTGGGTAAATGGTTCAAATGGGACCAGAATTATGTTTAAGACAGAAATGTACCTGAATTGGTTCCTGCTGTTTAAAGACAGGGTTGAGATCAGGTAGAATTAACTTTATATACTCTTCTTTGGAACATTCCTCTGCAATGAGCAGAACATTAGGCAGAACAAAAGGTACCATGTCTGGGTTCACAAATTCGGATGTCAAGGCAGGCAAAATCCTCTGCACTATAACACGCTGAAAGAAAACAGATATTATTTTGTAAGGAGATGAAATTTCTTCAGAAACCTGCAAAAAGCATGCTATTCCTATGTATTGCAAGGAAAACAGAAATTTTGCAAAATGTTAACAATATTGGTATATATCAGTTTGCCTTATAGCACACTTTATAAAATGCCAATTTAAATGAGGAACTGTTAAGGCCTTTGCTTTGCTGTATTGTTTTTAACACTTGATTGGGAGCCGCCCAGAGTGGCTGGAGAAACTCAGCCAGATGGGCGGGGTATAAATAATAAATTATTATTATTATTATTTCTTACTCCAAGAACACTATCATAGAGCAGCAATGCATGTTTTGGCTACAAAAGACACAGAGTTCTGTGTCAGTACACATGTCTAGTAAAATAATCTGAGATTGCTGACCTTAGGCAATTTTGGTAGAACTTTTGGCAGCCCTTTAAAAAACTGTGACTTTTGAAGATTATCCCTTTGGAATAACGAATCGAAGTACTGTAGTGTCATCGCCCCAACATCATCAAAGAATGGTATCTAAAAATACAGATATATTTTTTAAAAAGAAAGTGATATTTGAGGTCATAAGCATGGTATATATTAAACTTTTTCAAAAGCACCATAACATTTGCAGCACAATCTTTTCTATGTCTACTTGGGAAAAAGCCCCATTGAATTCACTGGGGTTTACTCCCCAGTAAGTAGGTATACAATTGCAGACTTAATACAATTAAGTTAAACCTGAAAAAGCATATATGAAAGAGAACAAATATAAAATCTCAATTAAATAACAAAGATGGGAATAACACTGAATGGAATTTTTTCTCTTTTTCATATATAGAGAAAATACATATTATCTAGCTTTGGCAAAACATCCTCCTCTAAAAGAAGAGAACATTTTGCAAAATAACAGTTCCAGTTACTCAACGAGTGCTTGTTATCGGGCAATAAAGAAGGTTTAGTCTCCTGAGTTGAAAATTTTAAACCAGAATGTTGTTTTTAAAAACCCTTCAAAATTTAGCAGTTAAATGCTGCTTATTAAAGCACTTTAAAAAAGGTTTTTCTTATATTCTACAGCTATTTTAAGTACTCTTTTTACCTTAGTCATTTGGTCAGCATCTGGTCTGACTGCAGGAGCTACGTTTAACAGTAGTTTTACATGCTCACGGACTTCTTCTGGAATGTCTTGAAGGTTATTGGCGCCCAAACGACTAAGCTGCATAAATAAAGCACATGCATTAGCATTAAAACAAAAGCCTGCATACAGTATGACTGGAATAGCGCTTGGAATTATGTAGTTCAGTTGCATGAATTCATTGATCTACTTTAAAAAATCATTAAAAAAAATCCCTGAACTACATGGAAGGTAGTTCACTTAATTGCTAGATAAACGAAATATGTGTTAAGTTCATTTTGGGGATAATATACCCCTGCTCAATTCATGAAAGACAAACCAAGAGCTTCCCCAGTGTGGCAAATATTCCCACTTCTGCACCCATTCTACATCCATTTTAGATGGTTTCAGAGACACTAGAACAGGTCCTGTAGCTGATTTTCCTTATCCCAATACAACACAATCAAACTTATGAAAATGCAAGTAAAACACATATTTCTACTTTGGTGATGTTCCTTATCAGCAAGGATGAAAGAAACTTTAATAGGGTCTTCTCACACACAGGTGAACCCAGTACCCTGAAACGTGGTGATAACAGGCTCTAAAGCATGAGGCAAGAGTTTTATTTACCCCACATTATTGCTTTCCATGATGACAGACAAGCCACCTCCTTCAGTACAAGTTAAATGTTCTTTTCATTAACATAGAACCAAAATACTTGTAGACACTTTAATACTTTTTCTTCATAATACTTATGTATTCAAATGTGAATTTAACAAACAGACCCATAAAATACCTGATCCAGCTGTCTGCTGAAACTTTTATAAATATCCTGTTTGTTGACCTCAAAAATAGGTTTTCCATTATTAAACACAGCATACATAATTGCTCCTAGAGAGTACATGTCACTGGCTGTCTCACAGCTCACTGAGAGGATGTATTCAGGGGCCAAGTACTCAGGATTTGGAAGACACAAAGATGGTAAGTTTGGATCCCATTCTTTACAAGAGAACTTTGGCTGGGAAAAAAACAGCAAAAAGGTTACAGAAACATAATTTAAAGTGTAAGTTTAAAGAAACATAGCTGGAGTGATTTTCTTTTACATTAATAATGACCTAAAGAGATCTAAATCACTCATGATACCTGAGAGACGTTATCCATTATATAAGGTAAGTAAATCCTGTGTTTACTCTGAGTGCATCCATTTTTTAAAGTTAAGTATATGAGGTCTTTACCATAACACATTAAGAAAATATAAACAGAACATACTTGTCTGTTTCACATTAGCTCTTGGCTAGGTAGCAAGATTATCCCCATTAGCAGTTAGGTAGCCTACCTTCAACATAAATTAAAAGCACTTAACTGGTATTGAAACACTCAATGTGTTGTTGTTTTTTGCGTGAGGGAATTATTCTACTATAACAACGCATGACTTCACATATATTAATGGGCAATATGCTACTCCAAGAAAGACTGTATAACTTAGGAAGAGTAAGCTGCTTAATTCTTGACTGTGGTCGTATCCCTAAAGTTTAATCCTGAACTCAGCAGGTATGTAGCTAAACATTAAGAGCTTAATTAAGAGTCCCAATGTTTCCAGGTTATCCTTTACTGACAATGAAAAACAAATTGAAACCTTACCTCTTGCTCAGATGGATTTATAGATGAGATGCTGAAGTCAAATCCAGTAATTTTCCATGCTCCACTTTTATTCAAAATTATATTTTCAGGAGTAAGGTTGCCATGGACCATTTTCACACTGCTATGTAGAAATGACAAGCCTTCAGAAACCTGTTAGGAGGAATATATTCTTGTCAGGGTGTTTGTTTTAGAGCATTTGGAATAAGCTTAGATATGATGGTATTTGTTGTTTTCCTCTTTGAGAAACAAATAATCCACAGAAGTGAACTGTTCCTAGAAGTGCTGCGGCTGGGGTAAAAAAGAAAGGGGTAACAAAGTAGGGAGATTCAAGTCCAGATCAATGACCAACACACTTTTACCTTCAATCCTTTGCCACAGCAACAGCCATTAGGCACAGCTGTGTCCATGGCAGCAGTGGTTTTGAAGCAGACCCGGATAACTTGCATAGCTGCTATCTAAATATTCCCACCTTTGTCTTGATAACACCACAGTGTACACCAGGATTTGGCAGATCGTAATTTGGCATTTTAATTTTCCTCACTTGTGGTTAAGAAAGAGACCAGCCATTTGTTTTTATAGAATGGGGTGGAGAACCTTTTTGCATCCTAAGGGTCAGAGGGCCTCAGTGGAACACTGCTGAGGACTGGTTGCCAGTGTTTGGTCAGGGGAACATACAGGTCTTTTTAACCAGCCCCCCCCCCACCTGTCCCATATCCAGCTTACCCATACAAAAATCACTGCCCCCTACAGAATACACACACCCTTTACCTTCTGCTCAACCCCTCTCGCCGGCTAATCTTGGCAGATCAGCCTAGATTAGGGTTACTTGGAGGGTTGTTTGAATCCTCATTGCAATGCTGGGATGGGGATGAAAATCACATTCTCCCTGTACATACCTTCTTCCTAATCTTCCCATCCTACACACTTGATCTCTTACTTTAGACAGAGGACATTCCTATCTGTGTCAACAATGTTTTTCAGTGCTTTACTGGAAACCACATTTCTGGGGTCTCTGAATTTCTTGGGGAAGCTGCTGAAAGCTGTTGAGGACTTTTGAATGTTTCCATAACTATGTGCACAGATTCAAGCACTGCAGAGGATCCAAAAATTATGCAAGAGACAGTGACCACTAGAAAAAGGCTAAAACCATTGGTAGAAAGGTCCTGCTCAGTCATATCTAACTAAATAACTGAAATAGGCTGGTACGGTGGGAAAGTGGGCATGATATGGGGAGTGTAGGAGAGGTGAATCCAGCAGCCTAGAGGTTCCCCATACCTAAACTAGAGCATATAAAGTGTGAGGAATAAAATATAAAGGTTTTCTGCTACAGCTAATTAGTTGCTGTGACTTCTTAACATTGCCTTCTAAACAGACGAGGGAAGAAAAAATGTTTCTGCAGGTGGCTATAGTGTAAATTTATTGCCTGGTTTATATAGGTTGATGGCTAGATATTGAGTGCATTATACCCACCCATGTGTAAGACTACCAGCACTACAGACAGGTCACCAATGTGCATACCTGAAGCAAGCCATATTTCATTTCTACATCAAAAAGTTTGTATTCTTTGATGTCAGATGGTAAAGGTGAGGGAAGATTGTCCCAGCTGCCAAGTATGTTAGCCAAACTTGCGCAAACTGGTTCTGTACAAAATGCCAAACAGTCCCTAGAAGGAAACAAATATCCTTAGTAAACACCCCAAATATACTTCAGAACAAGAGGTAAGTAGGTATATAGGTAGACTTTGACTTTGTGAACAGCAACAGTTAGGGAATAGACATTATGATGGTGCAGGATGTTCAAGAAAAAGCACCAGGTGTTGGGCTTCTTAACAGCCTGAAAAATGAAACTCCATGACAGTGAAATCAGCATTCAACATAATATAAATTTCTACTGCACCAGAGAGGGGGAAGGTTCACAAGACCTTCAGGGAATCACGATGAGAAAGTGAAGAACAGAACTCAAATAAGGACAACATGAACTTGGTGAGTTTTGCTCTGCCAAACAGCAGAAAGGAAAGCAGAATAAACCACATCAGTTGTATCTCTTAAGCACTAAAATAATAACGAGGATGTGAATACTTGGCATATATTCAGAATACGGATACACATTGGACAATTACACAATTTCTTTTGGAAGACGTGGATACAGTTTCCAGAAATTAGATTGTGTAGATTATTTAATTTTTGGAAAGTTTTGAGCATGTATGAAAACTCAAACCTATAATTGTTTTAGTAATAAACTTACCTGGATTCTTCCAATGGATGTTGCACGGTCAGCAGCCGAGGATGTCGCAGCCTTGTTAGCTGCTGAACTCCTCGTTTTAAGGAATCAATGATTTGATCCTTCTCAAATTTCTGATATTTGTCTATCAGCTTTTTATCAAAAACAAAAACCGCCACTTCCTAAAAATTAATCAAAAAATATTATTAGTGAACTATATGAAAAACTAAAATGCTACAAAATAATAAAATACTTTTCAATAATAATAAATAGCTTTTGTTGTCTTTCAATTTTAAAATAAATTAGCCACTGCTATAATAGTGTTTCCATCCTGTCTTTACATTATTACAGTGGGCCACTTCAGAAGTTAGGTGTGTTTGTGTGTGTGTAAATACAGGGGGAACTCACGGGAACTCAATTCTGGCACCTCTCAGGTGGGTGCTATTGCCATTCTAAGAACTAGGGAAGTGTTAGTGGTGCGTTCCAGCACCTCTTTTTCTAGAAAAATAGCACTGTATTTTGTGTGTGTGTGTGTGTGTGTGTGTGTATACACCCAAGGAAATTTTGAAACGTTGGAGATTTGGCAGAGGGAAAATGGCAGGAAAATGCACCCTTCCTTTGCAGCCCATCAATGCCAAATTCTGCCCTACCCCACATAGCAACCATATTAACATGGAAAGTTTGCTCCTTAATGTTAAGTTGTACTAACAAATTCAATATTCTATTGAACAATAGTTTGTCTAAACTGCATATTATATTCTCTTCCAGTAACAATTAAGCAAAATGGAAGGTGTTGTGTTAGATTCCCACAATGTCTACATATTAATTACCAATAATGTCCAAACAGATAAATGTCAGACTGCATCTCTATTAGATAGGCTTGCCATACGTTGGATATGTCTGACGTATACGTCCAGGGGGAATTTCTGTTGCAAAGCAGTGGTTCGCCCTGGATCTTCAGCAACACAACTGAATAATTATGTTCACTTTTTTTTTACCAACAGCTCAACAACTTGGGTCACATCTCAAAACAAAACAAAACAAAACAAAAACTCAACAACTTTAACGTTTTCCTAAAAAAATATATGGCAACCCTATATTAGAACACCACAAGACTTCTAAAATTATCCAGGAGGTCTTGCTCAAAGTGTCATCAGGATGTTACACATAGTAAAACTACAGCAGATAGAAGGGACTTATTCACATTGAGCATTTCTCATGGAAGAAACATGTCAGAGCCAACTCTGTTACAAGATTTCAATAATAATATTTTTCTTCAGAACAGAATTGCATAGCTACCAGTATTGTTGTTGTTGTTGTTTTAAATAACTTTAAGGTTTGCTTCTCATCATCAGTGGTAGGCAGGGCAATTTGCTACTGGCAGTTTAATGTGCTCATTTATCCTCTGTTCAACCAGCAGTTAAGCTTACTGAAGAAGAGTTGTAGTAACGAAAATGAATGTAGGAGCACTGGACAGACAGCAACTCTGGAACAGCCACCAGTCACAATGCCACTCACTGAAACCACACCCACTTTACCAAAGCATGAAATGCTGCAATTCTAAAACACACTTCCTTGGGAATTAGTCCTATTGAACACAATGGGACTTTAAACTGCACATTGAACTGCACTGCTAAATAAACACAGATTGCTAATGTTGTTTATACTATTTTTTCCTTTGCAGTCCACATTTATAGTATGGTTCATTTACCAAACAAGTGCATTCAGCATACTGCAACCCTTTTACCAAGCTGCTATGTTTTTATTCCAATAGTGTTTCACCTTAGTAAGTTTCCTATTGACATTTTACCACTACAACTGGCATTATATTAATAATTTTTGCTCTTTGTTGAAAAGATGCACAATATTAGTTATTTATCTACTTTAATACTTGTTATACCAGAGTGCAGATACATATATTGGTATAAGTGCCTAGAACTGGAAACTAAGTTTCAAAGGTATGTTGCTGAAAGACATTTGAATAAACCTATAACTTTCAGTCCCTTAAAACAATTGAGCTACTTTGTTCTGAAGTTAAATATATAACTGCTAAATCAAGTGGAGCAATTTGTTCGAAACAAATCAAAGGTACACACAAAACCCAATATAAATTACAAAGGACTTGATGTATCTATTTGCAAACAGCCAGAGCTACTTGGAGGTGACTAATCTGAGAAACTATGACTAGAACATTTAAATCTTTGCTATTCTTTCAAGATCTGTTTAACCTCAAGGACATTGTGCAAACCATATGAGTGCATACGGTACACTGTTGGCACCTGTCTGTCTTGAGAGACAATGGAGTGTGCCTCTGAGGGTGAAGTCAATAAGCCACTGTGTTAGCAGTACTGAAGTGACCTCCCCAGGGTGCAAGCCTGGGCAGTGTGTCTGGAGGTCCTGGGTTGCCAAGGTGACAGAACCCCCTCTTGGCCTCACTGATGTGGTCCAAAGGAAAGCAGAGCAATATGTTTGGCAACAGCTTGGTTACAAGAGTTGCTGGAAGAGGTGTAGAAGGCGGCATCCAAACGTGTAGGGTTTACTCTTTAGCCCTTTCTTCTCCCAAGAATGTACCGCAAGGCAGATGAAGTCTGTCTTTGCATGCAGGGGTATTCCCTAACTCACGGAGGGTTTGAAACCCATTTGCTACCCTCACTTGGTTTAACTGGCCAGTCAAAGCCATTTCTGGGGTGTGGCATGCTGACAGCTTCTAGGAGTCGTGGGTGAGAGATGAGTGCTGAGTGGCAAGCAAAGGTGGACCAACTACCTCAGAAGGAGCATAATACATCCCCAGCAGAGGTACTCCTCCTGCTTTAACACCCCATACAACTTATACAGTAGATACATAAAAATGATAAGTTACACATACTGTGATTTCTTTTTCTACACCTGTTAAACCATTTATTCTTAGGCAATTGTTCCTTAAAACATCATTGTAATGACATTAAAAGCAATACGTATTTCCCTCCTAAAACCTCACCTGTTTTGTTGATTTTTTAGTCCCATTAAAAATCTTCCAAGCAAGCCCATTGCCACCGCTAGCAATATGTCGTCCAACATCAAATTCCCTGGTAACTGGATTTCCCATGACTGCACTAGTGACATCTGCAGTCACTTTCGTAACCGTGCTCTTCAATTTGTTTAGCATGGACTCCATTGTTATGAATGTATGCTAGTACATTTGCCTACAAAAAATAATAATAATCTCAGAATCCATCTTGGAAATTTTGCTAAGCAGAACATAGACTCTAAATGTTATTAAGTAAATGATATAAATATTTAAGTCTATGTTTTTCTAGCCGGCATTCAATCTCAGTACTTATATCTACTGAAATATTCTGTCACAAATAAGAGCAAAAAGCAGCAGTTGAAAAACAGTTTCTATTCTTGTTTGAAGCGTCAGTATGAGAGATGAAAACTAAGTTGCTACATTTAACAAATTTTAACACAGTTAGCACTTTCTGTTATAATTTAGGTGTTAAAGATATCAGCTGTTTGGGCAAGTGAAAGAAAAACTGTATCCAAAAAAGGATGAATCAACAGATCATGCATAGGAATAGGCAGACAAAGTTAATATGCCAGTTAGGTCTGCCCCAGAATTTATGAAAAACTAATTAACCAGTAGAATTAACATCGCATTGATTGCAAAACAAGTGAAGAAAGTTCAGGGTGTGAATTAGTTATCATAATTGACAAATACCTGGATGTTTAGAATGAGTTCATTTAAAAGCTTAATTGCTGCAGTTGGATAGGCCAGCAAATATATTTTTTTAAGCTGAGCATTAAATGTCTGCTTAACAAATTTAGAAGTATGCCCAAGTGTGCTGAGACTACTTAAATAGTTTCTATCCATTACCTAACACAAACAAATCACTGGATCCAATACTCTTATCTTATCACCTATTGTACCTGTGTAGCAGAGTATATTTGTACAGCTTTTGGGGGTGAACAGGGGAGCTGCAGGGGGTAGGTGAGAAATGCAAAGCCCCACTACACAAGTGAATTTCTGTCACACTTAGCAGGCTGACCTCACAATTGAATCTTACTCACATAAAACTGTTGGATGTCAGCTTTGCAATAAGCAGCAGATAAAACAGTACCAATATATCATTTAAACTGTAAAACATTCTTCTTCCAATTGATTTCCTTATAAAAACCATGCATTACTTGCATAAGCAATTCAGAGCTTATAATGGATCATTTACTGCATTTTTTGTTGTTTTTTCTTAAAATGTTGAGGATTTATAGTGAAATATCCCAGTATACATGTGCAAACTTTGTCTTTCTCCCTCACACACAATATTATACTTTACGAAAGGTTAATGAATGCTACTTATCTATTAATATATAGTAACACCCATAAGACTGTAATGCCACCCTACTTTTAGCAGAAGGATAATTTTTAGTTTTCAGAGTTACTTATGATTTTCTCACAGTACGGTATCTACATTTTAAACTTAGTAAGTCATTCAAGAAAACATACTCTGATGATATTGCGGTATTATTATAAGCATCACAGCACTGAATTTAGTGGTTCCTATGGGAATTTTTAGTAAAGAATTCAGACTACTGCCACTAGCAACTTTCCCCAGGTGGTGTTTTCAAAGGGTAAGATTTCCATTTAACTGCTTACTGCTGCCAACATGCCTCCGAGGCTTGCTGACTATATTTAAACTGAATTGTCAGAAGAAAGTTTCAGAATGGACATTGAACATTCAGTGTCGGAGGCACCGGAAAGCCATTATTTCCTATACAGCAGTAGCCTAATGAAGGCTGTTCCCTTAAAAGAAGAGGTGTGGCTTAGAAGAGACACCTGACAATCCTCACAAGGGCTTTGTCACATACAGTCCTGTAATAAGCAAGGGAAGTAGACATAATATGTGCACAGATGCTCTCACGCCCCATTTGGAATCACAAAAGCTGCAGTTAATGTTCTACATAAGTCACTCGGGTGTGCTTCTGTCAATACAAGCCTTCAAATATATTTTCACGGTAAAATCTACCGTTACTGGACACTTCAGCAATATTTGTGCGGGATACTTTGCATTTATCACAACGAGACTGGTTTCATCTTTTAACGAAGAACCTTTGCTGCTGAAATCAGAGCGACAGTGGAGTAAGAGCAGAAACCTTAAAGAGCAATTAGGGAATTTCAATACCTCGACCGGCCACCCCTCAGCACGGCAGAGCAGCCCTCCCTCTTACCTGAGAAAGGGTTTGAGAGCTCCTGCCACACCGCAGGCAGATAGGCCCCTTGCCTTCCCTCTCCCCAAGTCGGCTGACAGCCACTCGGCAACTGCCTGTTCGTGGGCGGCGGCACAAAAGGGAAGCTCCCCCACCCGCCAAGCCCTCTTGCCCCACTTTGTGAGCAGCCCAGGCCCAACCCTACGGTTCTGAGGAAGGAAGCCAGCGAGCCCTTCCCTTCTCCGCGGTCTCAAGGCCACGCTCGGCCCCCCGCCGCAGCAAACAGCCCCGCGGGCTTCTCACCTCAACCTGAAGGGGGGGAAAGCGCTGCCCCACCGCGGGGCGTGGTTGACCGTGCCGCGACCCCCGGCTCTGCTACGCCATGACGGCCACCTCAGCACAACCTAACCTGACCGGTTCGAACACAGTATATATATATATTTATTTATTTCTCTCTCTCGCTTCCGCCTCCGCTGCTGTCACTGGGAGAGAAAACAGGGCACGGGAGCTGAGGCCGGAAGTCGAGCCCTAGGAAGCCCCGCCCCCCCGCCTCGCGCCGCCAACGGTGGTTTCCGTGAGGGCGGCAAGTTTGATTGTCAGGGCGACGAAGCGCCGGCCTGGCCCTCCGTCGAAGAAGCGACGCGGCGGGTGTGTTTGTTTTGCCCCCCCCCCCCCCGGGATACTTTCGAGCCTCCGCGGTTACCTTTCCGTTCTCTCACAGCGAAATAAAGCGGTGAAGTTATGGGAGAGGAGGAAAAGGCGTAACAGGTTTAAGGTCGAGGAGGAGGAATATATACGGACTTGGTTCTCTCAGCAGAGTGGTCCATGCAAGTGGGGCAGGATAACGGACCCATTACAGTGGTACCTCAGGTTAAGTACTTAATTCGTTCCGGAGGTCCGTTCTTAACCTGAAACTGTTTTTAAACTGAAGCTCCACTTTAGCTAATGGGACCTCCCGCAGCTGCTGCGCCGCGGGAGCACGATTTCTGTTCTCATCCTGAAGCAAAGTTCTCAACCTGAAGCACTATTTCTGGGTTAGCGGAGTCTGTAACCTGAAGCGTATGTAACCCGAGGTACCACTGTATTATTAAAATACATACTGAGTGAATGTACCACAAAAACAGCAAAAGGAATTCTGTGTAAGTGGACGGTGTTCAAACTTCACTAGGTTTGTTTGCTTTTTCTATGAGTGTTGCTTTTTCTATGAGTGTTTTACTTCTAAGGCAAGGAGCCCCAAGGCATAATGTTGGCCCTCAGGCAGTGTATGGTTTCCTATGGAAATGTTAAGGCCTACAAACATGAAGGTTCTGTGGTAGGTGACCATAAGGAGTAATGACTACCCACAGAGATACCTTAGGGTTGTTTCATCCCCTTTATTTGTCAAGGTGTAGCTTTTTAGGAAGATGAATAGGCAGGATTCAGCCAATGGGGTGGGATTCTTCCCATTTCCTCAATTATTCCTTTATGCTGCAGCTACAGGCTTGAATGAATCTTTATTTGCGCCAGCCATCAGCCATAGCAATAAAACAATTCTACAAAGAATAGAAATAAAAAGTCAATTATATAAAATACATTTTAGGGTTTTGAATCAATAGTCATTTATCTTCAAGGGCTCTGGGCTCTCTTCCAGCTTTAAGATTTAAAGTCTTTCAAGTCTTCCAACGAGCTGATGTTCCAAATAAAGGTCTTCCATAGAAAGCAACATCATAGGGTATATTTCACGATTAGTAACCTTTCCCACATCTTCTAATCCACTAGCATACGTCTTGAACAAGTTGGCGTTGTGGACAGGAGTTGCTTCCAAACTACTGTTTTGTGAGGTATAACTGTTTGAGCACACACGCAAATTGGATGCCTCTTTGTAAGTGTAGAACAGCTCAAGTAAACATAGCAATGGTGTCTGGATGCTCTTCTCTGTCCAGATTGCACCACACCTATGAGCAATGGGTTGTCATTCTGCAATGGGGGAAACAAATTATTCCTCGAACAAAATCCAAGGTGGGTTGAAGAGTTGCAGTTTTTTATTTTAAAAAGCAACACATGGCCTGTAGCTGATTTGAGCTGTTTCTCTAATAAAATACTTCATAATACTTTTTATTATAAAAATGTTTTAAATTGGTGACTCTTTTTGTTTGACTTGTTGTCCTCTTTATTCCCTTTCACAGAAAATAAAAGCATTCCTGCTTAAATCCCTCTTTAATGTAATAGTAGATAGGAATTGGTTAAGCAGAGTGTTTGAATAAATCTGGAACTAGCCTTCTAAATTTATGATCTAGTGTTCTTGTGTTCAGTTACAATACAACCACTATTTTCCAAATAAACATTGGATTCAAATGTTTTATTTCATTTCCTACTAAATATTCTAGCATATTTTTAATTGAAGAAATGTACTTTTATGGATATATTTTCAGTTCAGCCATTTGCATCCAGATTTCAGTTTCTACCAGCATTTGAGTGGCAAAGAATATGAAGGAAAAAACCCAATAAGCTACATGTATATAAAAATGAATAAAACCTTACATATATATTAATTGACAGTACAGTTTCATTCTTTAAAAAAAACTACATCAGGGTTCCAATCTAAGAAAACTTCCCAGGTCTTTAACATATACAATATAATGTCCATATCTTGTGAACCATTTAAATATCAAATTTCTCTTCACATATACTATGTCCATTTTCTTCATAGTCTTCTCTGGTTACTACCATATCTTCAAAATCGTCATTTTCAGAAATCAGCTTTCCACCTTCCCAGGAATAAGTAATAGGGCTGGAAAGTAAATAAAATAATTGTGTAAACTGTAAAATACAGTTAGTTTACAAAGTTAGTTTAATATTGATTTTCAGTATCAGCAAGTACTACATTATATGACAATATGGAATATAAAAATAGAGTGGGTAACTGTCAATTGAGAATCCACATTTGTAACTGGAAGGTTACTTACTTCTCTGGAAGAACAACAGAAACATCGTAGTCAGTGGGAGTGAGGCATCGGACCTCAGAGTAAACACGATCCCTGAAGCCGGGGAGATGTGTGTTTCCACCAGTTAAAACAATATTCTTAAAGAAATGTGGTTGCATTTCTATGAAGACCAGAAAGAAACAAGTTATAATTCTACAATAACTTGCTTGATTTCATATAGTTATATTAAGTCTGTAATGAAAAGCATTGGAAGCACTTGCATCAGAGTCTGCAATGAAAAGCACTTGCATTGGAGGCAGTACCTCAGTCACATGTTTAAATATTCTTCTAATGCAAATTGCTTACTTCCAAGTTTATGAAGAGGGTGCTAAGTGTTCTGGCTCCCAATCAACTTTGGATGCATTATACTACTTAATTCAGAAGTCTGGATATTGCATAGGTAACTTCAGCAATTTTACAACAGTAACATGTCAAGAAATAGTGTTTATTACAATTTGTTACTGGAGAATTACTAGAACAGAGGTTTTCAGCCTTTTTGAGTCCGTGGCTCCCTTGACTAACTACATTCTTTCTGCAGCACCCCTGTGGGGCTTAGGAGCCCAGCCTCTCACCATTTTTCAAACACTCCCTTGGGTGTTCCCTCAGCCTTCTCTCCTCTCCTCAGGGCAGCCACTACTGCCATCTCTGAGCTGTCCCCCCCGCCCACCTCAAAGAGATGTGCCTCCTCACACTGCCCCACAGGGCCTGGAACTTGTCTGTCCATTCCCAACAGCAACGGCTGGTGGACTGGCGGGCTGGGCTCCCTCACCTGTTTGCTTGCTTACTCCAAGGGTGTCTCAGTTCCTAGCAACCAGCACCTCTTTACCAGCCCCAGAGGCACCATTCGCCTGCAGAGCTTGTAGCCATGACTGCTGCAACAAACAGCTGTACAAGCCTTTGGGAGGCAGAGATGCAAGAGGGCATCAGAGGAAGGAGGGAAGGAAAAAGGGACAGAAGTCAGTGTTGCCCATAATACCCCTGACCATCCTTCAAGGGTGCCATGGTACACTGGTTGAAAACCACTGTTCTAGACAACTGAGTTTTTGTCCTTGATATGGGAACTTTAGAAGCAAAACAAAAAGTCTAACTATGCAACATGTTCTACAGTTAATTTTGGTAATTACATTGTTTAAATAAGAATACCTTCCGGCAAGTTCTGAATTGAATAAACAATGGCTTCAGGAATTCCCATTTCTTGAATACCAATATCTGAAGGATGGAAGAGTATCTCTGGAACAGCAAATCGCTCATTTGTAAGACGAAGTATTTGTTCACCAGTTTTGTATTTTCCACTTAACACCATTTCTTCCCTTGGCTAAATCAAACAGATGTGAATTAACACACATGTAATAATGAAACCAGCTTTTAATATCAACATTAATCAGTCACCTTATTTGCATGATTTTTCCCATGTAGTAGCTGGGATCCAAAACCTGTATGGGAATCTGAAACTTGTATATTTCTTCCATACAATTACAGTGGTGCCTCGCAAGACGAAAATAATTCGTTCTGCGAGTCTTTTTGTCTTGCGATGTTTTTCGTTTTGCGAAGCACGGTCCGTCGCAACTGCGCCTCTTCAAGCGGCTTTTAAAAAAAAGTGCAAGACGTTTTCGTCTTGCGAAGCAAGCCCATAGGGAAATTCGTCTAGCGAAGCAACGCAAAACCGAAAAACCCTTTCGTCTAGCGAGTTTTTCGTCTTGCGAGGCATTCGTCTTGCGGGGCACCACTGTATACCTAGCTATATCAGCACATAATAACATAGAAATTGCAGCCAACATGCTATGACTGAACAGTAAGAGGATGAATCAACAAACGAAAAATGGCAATTCACATCCCCCCTCTCTCAATAGAGACTATTTTTTTTCTAACTAGGTTGCATAAGTGTTGGAGAACCTTTCATCCTCCAGATGTGTTAATTACCTTGTTTTAAATTTGCGTTTTACATCTGACTTCCTCTAATAATGTTTCCTTTTGAAACATTTAATATAATTTTTATTATCTTTGCTGCATTAAATGTGCATTCTGTAGTTGACCTCCTTTGTAATGTTTTAGTTTCAAAATCTTAAAGGCAATATTTTAATTTCCTGTTAATTATGCTGCTTTGAATATATACTTTATATTGGACTTTCTTCTGTAATGTCTTCTTCCGGATTGTTTTATTTGATGTAGGTTGTAAATGCTTTGAGATCTTTTTCTTAAAAATATATGTAAGTATAAAAATGAAATGAAGAAGAAGACTGATTTTATGCAATTACCTTACAAAACCCTTTTTTTATTGTGCTGAAGTCTGGTAAAACATAGTCCAACATTACTGTATTTTCTTCCCCCTTCAATCTGAAACAGGTTGGAATTCAGAATACATCCTAAGTTAATGATTCTTCAGAGGCACAAAAAAAAAGTATTTCATTGTAAATAAATAATTAACAATTTACCCTAATATGGGTCTAAGTCCAACTTTCTCAAATGTGGAGACCTCTCAAAAGGAGGCTTTGATGATAACTAAATAAGAAAGCTGCATAGGATAACCTCCTTTTGACTTTTAATCAGTAAGACAGCTCACCACCATGTAAAGCTATTTGGGGTATTCAGTGCATATAGATGTTGAACTTAATAGCGGGACAATCACACCTTGCATGGGGTTTATGTTCTGGGGATGGCAGGAATATGCAAAACTGTGTAAATTCAAACCATCCCCACATAAGTATCCTTGCCAAGCGAGCCTTACCATCATCCCCCACACCCCGGGAAGACAGCTTTTAAGCTCTGCCATGCTTACTGGGCAAGTCCCACACACTGCATAGGCTTTGGGGTGCTCTTGCAAGTTCCTGTGGGACTGTCTGAGTTCCTGTGAGATCTTGCAACAACATGCCAGAACCTGTGTGTGCTCTGCATTGCATGCAATTTCAACCACGTAAGTTAATTGCATATGTAGAGCTTGAAAATGATTTGGAACATTGCAGATGTTTCAGTAACGGAATCAAGACTATAAACTCAAGTCTGGCTGAAATGGGACCTCAAAGATCATTATCCCTGTTTCCAGATATGGGGACTTGGGTCAGAACAGCACTCCATACATGCTCAAAGGCAGTCTTCATAACAACATGTTTCAGAGCTAACCCTTAATGAACCCAAGCTTAAATTTAAGCCCCAGACACAAGATGCTTTCAGTAAAGGATATTTAATGTATTCATAGACCACTGTCAACAGAATGGTGGGTTTTTTTCACCACAAGGCAATACATAATAAATTCTTCAGGCCATAGACAAAATTACCATTAACTATATTTAGCAGTATAAAAAAACCCATACTTGGCAGTCTCCATATCCTTGAAAAAGTCTTGGGAAACATAACATACATCTTCTTTCACTTGGTTAATCACATGGGTTTCATCCATAACATGGAGTTGCCTATAATTTTTAAAGAAAATAATGCTACTTTATCTTGTTTTCATTGCTGGTCTGTTATGAGTATTCAATATGAGTATTTATTGAAGCTTAAATGTTATAGTAAAGCTGTTAGATTAATTGTGGAAAACTCACTTAAGCCTTTAATCCTCTGTGGAGTAGGGCATGCTATTAAACCAAAGAACAGTAAGAGGAGGATGAACGTTCTTAACACTGCACTTCTTTGAATTCTCATTAAGTTGTGATTAGGAACTAATCTGTTAAACCAGATGAAGTTCATGGTTTTTAGTAGAAAAAGTTAATAATATTCTCATACCACCCTTTCTATACAAGAGGAACAAAATTATGTATATAGTAAAGGTACTGTTTGATGGGGCTTTTTAAAAAAGGTTATACACCTTTACAGAAGACATTCAGAATTGGCACATGAGTAGTATCTAACACTAAACATCCCTCTAAATAGAACCAGCAAAACCTAAGGATGCAGGGGGATCTTCAGAATAGAAAAGTTCTCACTACTGTTGAGATGGGGGATAGGACATGGGAAACAAGTGGCCATGAAATCTAGGTTGAGCAGCTTAACTCACTGTGAGGAACCCAGCTGGTTTTGCCCATCTGTATATTCCCAATGAACTTTCTAGGGTGTAGCTTATGAAAGTTTGTGTATACAAAAAGAGGTAGCCCTCAAGTGCATGAACCTCGCCCCATTATAGTCTACTCATGTGGCCTAGCATACCTACAGATTCACTCAGATTCTCCATGGAACCAGTAGCATTTGGAAACAACCAACAAGATATGCCAGTAAATTATGGTGCAGTTTCATTACCATACCTAAAACAATTCACAGAATAATTTTACTGCTCATTTTCTGGAGTGTTCCATCTATTTTTCCGATTTAACTTCTGCTGCAATTAATTTATTGCTGCAAAAAACCTAATTTTAAGTATCATTGCATACATTGCACCATAATCGAGGCAAAGTAAGCCTTCACAGTCCTTCAGCAAACCTTGATATCAAAAGTGAGCTTCTCTTTTATCTTTTTAAACAAGTATTTTTGCCCTATAAAATAAACTATGTTTTTATTACTGTGAACCAGATAAGATTGTAATAAATTCTAGTTAGTGTTTTACCTGTAAGAGATTATCTCCTTTAGATGATTGGTTAAGAGCTTTCCTCCCACGTTAATCCTAAGAACAAGAAAAATTTTCTTTTTTATATTGTAAAAACACGAATACATCTTTTTTAAAATATTAAAAAATATGGTTTTTTACCTTATAATGGCCTCCTTCTTCTTTTTACTCCTGCAGTAAGGTACAATGTGTGTAAAAGAATACCCACTGTCTACAATGATGCAACACAGTTCTGATGGGTTATCCCGGAAGTATCTATGGGCACTGAGAGCCCCAGCTGAAAAACAGAGCCATATCATAGTGTCAGATACATTTCTTAACACGTGTTTCAGGCAGAGGGCCTTCTCAGCAGTGGCGCCATCCTTGTGGAACACCCTCCCATCAGATGTTAAGGAGATAAAGAACTACACAACTTTTAGAAGACACCTGAAGGTAATCCTGTATTGGGAATAAATGTTTGACATTATGCTTTTACATGTCTTGGAAGCCACCCAGAGTGGCTGGGAAACCCAGCCAGATGGGAGGTGTATAAATATATTATTATTATTATTATTATTATTATTATTATTATTATTATTATTAGCAAACAAAGTGTTGTAGCAATGCCAAACGAAAACATTTTCTCCCCCAAAAATAAACAGTAAGAGGACTTGCCATTCACCATTTACTCTGAGAACTGCTTGGAATTGGTATTCTTCAAACAATATTTCGTTCATGGACTCTTGTATTGAGCTGAAGTTGAAATAAGGTTCTGTGATGATGATATTGGTATCTACAAAATCTACCTATGTAGGAAAATATTTCAAGATTCAGAAGCAATCTTTCTTTCTTTTTAAGAGTGTATCTAAAATTAGGGTCTGACTATTAATAAATATATTCTTAATAATATGTACAGAGAATATTTCAAAACACTTCACATAAATTATCTCAATAGTATTTGGAACTGCCTTAGAAAGATAGGCCAGTAATGCTCCTCTGCTGCAGATGAGAGACTGGGTAAAAGTGGCTTGATGAAGGGTCATCAATGGCTAAGGTGACATTTGAACTGGGGATTTTCTCCTAACTCACAGCTCACACTTCTTGCCACTGTAGTATAGTAGCTTTCTGTTGTGACAGCAGGAACACCTACTTGAAAAAAAATTGTAGGTTATACAAAATTTAATAAAACCTACATATTTTTACAGAGGTAACTAGTGAGTGGGCAAGTGACTAATGGATGAAGTAATTCAAGCTACCCATTTACCTGCAAGTAGGCTTCACTGAACTCAGAGGGACTTACTATTGTGTATACAGGTACAGCAGGGATGTCCAACAGGTTGATCCCTGGGAGCTTTTGGTAGCTTGCGGTCGATTGCTGGATCCCTTTCCTGCCCCCTCTCCCCGCCCTCCATTGTTGCATGATGTGCAGAATGTAAGACCTTAGTGTGAGCTTGAATTCTGGTTCAGCAATGTTATTTCCTTTGTGTTCTATGGAATTCTTTAGGAAACTGAGTGGTAACTTGCAATAAAAAAACCCCCATCCTAAACTATATCCTAAACTCTATAATGCACTTGCTAAAATGTATCATCCTGTATGCTAAAGACAGTAACCAATAAAAGTCTTGAGTAAACACTGGCTGAGATGGGTTTGCCATGATGCATCTTGGGATGTAAAATCAGCAGGTGCATCGGGGTAGGTCAAACTCCAATTCAGAAAAATATGCAACACTGAGATAAAATACTCTATGAAGGTTTGACAGATCCCACAAGCAGATATGGATTATTTTATCTGCTGATACATCATTCTTTAGAACACCTACACTGAACAAGCACATTTTTGTAAAAATAAAAACCCATGCTTTAAATGAAACAGTAAATGCCCTCATTTGTAGAAATCAAAACACTCACAGTTTAAATTAAAGCTGATGCACAAGCTTCAACTATTAGGTTATGCTGACTTCCAATAAGCAGCCTGCATTTTTATATTCTTCTAGTGCTACCTTCAAGATATAGGAAAGTGTTTAATTACCTGATACATTTCTTTTCCATAAAGATAGTCCCACACTTGTCTTTGAACATCCCAGTTTACCAAGTAGCCCTGTTATTGAAAAAGTAAAGTTACTGCTCTAACCATTTGATATTTGCATAATTTTACACTGTCCTTCAAACTTTCTTTAGCACCCTACTGGAAGAAACCTGATCTCTTGAAGGTGTTTGGATGATTTGGCTCCTGTCCTAGAGTAGTATTTACTCCATGTTATTTATTTATGATCAGGTATAATAAATACATTATTTAAGACTTTATCCTGACCATTTCTATATATAAGCATATTCCTCTGAAGGCAGTGGGACTTACACCTAAATAAGTGTTAACAGGTTTGCAAGTTTAATTTATTATTATTAAGATGCACAGCTAAATACAAACAATAATTTCCATCTAAGGCTCCGTTATATAGAAAGAAATGTTTCCCTCCTTTCTGATTTTAATTTCATTAATATTCTTCATGACTATTGTTCAAAAACTACATCTACTCATGCATAAATCTGACTAAACCATATCCATGCTATTTAAATTACCTTCTGGAACGGGAGTATATAGAAAAGTCCAGATGGATCTTTAATTTCATCCAGTTGGTTAGCTGTAAATGTTTTCAGACGAGCAGTCTTTGATCTAAACTGACAGTTCGGAATAACACTGTGGGGAGGGGAAAGAAACCCAACAGCTTTATACACATTTTTAAAGGTCAGTAACGTAAGTGGCCAACCAATGCCTGTGGGAAACCCACAAGTGTGACCCAAGCACAAGAGCTCTCTCTCCTGCTGTGGTTTCCAGAAACTAATATTCAGAAACCTTACCTCCTCTCACTTCAGAGGCAGAGTATAGCCATCATAGCTAGAAGCCTTTGAAAACCCTCTCCATGAATTTTTCAAATCCTCCTTTAGGTTGAATTTCCTCCCACCATCTAGGTTGGTGGCCATCACTGCCTCCTGGGAGAGTGGGTTCCACAGTAAACTACGGTACTTTAACGTGTCAATTTGCTGGAAACACCTTTTGTAACCCAGATCTCTCTGCCTGTTCCAAAAGAATTTAACTCCATCCAGACCTCAAGCGAATGAGGCTTCTCACCTGACATGAGCGTGACTGTATCCGATCTTGGCATTGTAGGCGCCGTTATCTAACACGAGAGTCGCCATTTTTCTCCTTTGGTCCTTCAGCTCCGCCCCATCTGCAAGCCAGCGCTAAATAACCATGCGGCTGAAACGTCTTTAGTCACCACCGGGCGGATCCTCTCTTTCTCGCCTTCTTATTGGTAAAAGGAACTTAGCCCCGTTGAATGATGGGATAGTGGAGGACTTTCCCGACGTAAGAGAAAATACTGTAGGGGGAAAGTCATAGAGATAGGAAATAATAGAAGAGCTCTAGCTTCCTATGTTTGAGTATTAGGCGTAGACTTGTAATCTTAGACTAATAGAGTCAGTTTTAATATAAACTTAGACTGCTTCATCCCAGTTTCCAGTTTCAGTTAAGTCCATTCAGACAAGAAAGGGGGATGTCTGTTCTTTGAAACTCGGCTCTTCCGTGGTGTGAAGGGAACATTATGTTTTGGGGACCTTTTGGGCATGTATCGGGTGAGATGCCCGGATAGCATCAGCGTTCACTTACAATATCTGTATCGCCTTATATTTCCGCATCTATATAATATGCGAGTACTGTGTATAATTATCGTGGAAACCTCTGTAAGGGAAAACTTCAGCCTCCAGCACTTCTGCAATGTAGGGAAAATTATGTCGCTCAGAGCCAGCTCTCGTCATCTGCAATATAGTCCAATATATAGACTTTTTATTTATTCGCTGCTGATGAGCAGACTTTTCCCAGGACATTAAAAAAAAAGCTTAAAGGAATGTGTGTGTCTCATTTTTCACCCATACAAGGCAATCTGGAAAGATTACTCTGCTGCCAAATGTTGTGTCCTTTAAACACGTTTAAACATTTATTAAAGTGGAAGGTCAGAAATTGGAGAGTCAAAAGGCAGTATTTCACTTACACTAGTTATCCCACACTACATAAACAAAATCCTATCTTTTAGTTGAGGGTAGGTATTGTCTTCATACTTTTAAAAATTCTACTATGACTTTTTCCCTTCAGGCTTTTGGATAGTTTGCGGGCTTAAGGTGATTTTATTCAGCTTGACACTTTGCAATTATTTCAGTAGTACTTATTATTCCCGAGTAATTGTAACCAGGATGTGCTCTTGGATTTTGATGGTAATTAGATGCTAAAATTGGTGAGGAGAAAAATAGTATAATGTGGGGAGGGGCAATAGGGAAGGAGTTCTAAATTGCTTTAAGGAGTCAGATCTTCATTCCCCTCTCATAGCGAATTTGGGTGACAGGGTTCATCGCGAAGAGAGAACACAGGAAAATAAATCGTGTTTTTGTATTACGCTCCTGATAAACGTTGCAAGTGGACCTGGAAAACAGGTAGTTAAGTGCTATTGTGTAAAAGCTGCCCCTCTTCGTTGCAAAAAAATCCAACAACCACAAAAAAACCAACTCCTCAAGATATTTCTCTTTCCCAGCATGGAAAACGGACTTTTGTGAGTGGGGCGGTGAAGCTTCCAGGCCGGCGTGCCTCGCTGCCGTGAAATTATTCCACTAAAGCTTGGATTTAGCGGGCGTCATTCACCGGAGGCAAAAGGTGACACCAGCGTCAGGCAGCAGCTCCCGGGGAGCCCTTGTGGCGGGATCCTCGCCGCCCTTGCCCGCCGAATCCCGGCCGAGAGCCGCCCGCTTCCCCCGTCCGGGTTCCAGGCGGGCGGCGCTCCTGGCGCTGGTGCCGCCCTTTCCCCGCCCGGCTCTGCTCAGCGAAAGCCTGTCAGCTGGCGATACTGCAATCAAGATGGCGGCGGGGCCGGAGAGCGGGTGAGCGGGGGCGCCTCCGCTCCCTGGCACAGGACGGCAGGAAGCGCCGGGATGGGTCGAGGAGCGCCGGGTTTCTTTCGGTTTCCCTGAAGCGGGCGGGGGGTGAGGCGCGCTGGCCATGGCGGGCATCATCAAGAAGCAGATCCTGAAGCACCTCTCCAGGTCAGTGAAGTGGGGCGTCGGAGGCGCCCTTGCCGGGGCCGCTCTCAACAGGCTTCTCTGAGGGAAGGGGGCAAAACTGAACCGCCTCGTAATAGTGCCCCGTTTCCCTTTCGCCGTGGGGCCGTAGGCGAGGGGTGGGAAAGTCCCCGAGGTTGGGACCTGTTCGTCCCTCTTGTATGTTTTGGAGGCGTTGGGCTACCAGAAAAAAACGTATCCCTGACGCGGAGGGTCACTGCGTGTCTGCACCTGAAGCTGGGCAGGTGTGTGTGTGTGTGGGGGGACACTCGCCCTGCAGCAGCAAGAAAACTGAGGAGGGGGAGAGTCTTCCTTGGGGGAAAGGAGCGGGTTGGCCGCCCCATCTCACTCTCGCCCCATCCTGCTTCTTGCCGCAGTCGGGGAAGCCCGCACAGGAATCCCTTCCCCTCGCGGCGTTAGAGGAAAGCCGGGCAAAGCGTGGCGGCGCCTGAGCCCCTTCGCCCGTCCCCGCCGGTGCTAAGCGCGCGGCGGCGACAAGGCAACCGAGCCGTAGGTGTCTCGAGAAGGGAGCCGCGCAGGCAGGAGCCCGAGGCAGAAGTGGGTGGATTGTAAATTGTGTTTGACACGTTGTCTGTGGGAGGGGCGAGCGGCAGCTTGGCTGATGTCACCCTGCACATTGTCTGTTGCAGACGGGTCTGGAGACGCCAGATTTGTGTGGGAATGAATGACAAATCGGGGTTGGGGGAAGCTTGGCAAGTTGTGCACCACGCCGGGGCAAAGGAGATGTCTGTCCGGGGTTTTGATTCGGCAAGGCGCACAAAAACAATAAGAAGAAAAATGGTGATTGGAACTGGGTTATGCTGTTTTCGCTGGCCGTATAAGCAAACCTTTTCAAATATCTCTGATATTTGCTATGCATTTGTAATCCATGATGATTTGATTGAGGGATGTGTATTCGCTGTTGCAGTCAAAGGTTGGCATGATAGGATCACACACAAATGAGGCATTGAGGAACACACACAAATGAGGCTATTTGGCTTGTGCTGCCAAGAAATGAAGAACTGGGGAACAGAGCAGAATGTAAAATCAAAAGCCCTTCCATACCACATTCAAGAGCATCTTATGGAATCTAAATATTGCATATTAAAGGCAACAGATCTGTGTGGTAGGATTTGGTGTTTTTATTTTCTGCCATCGTCTTGAAGGATGCCCTGATTTTCTGGAAAAATATTACTGAGCTTTGGTTTCCCAGAGTATTTGCTTTGCATGCAGAAAACTCCAGTTTCAGTCCCTAGTATCTCTAGTTTAAAAAGGACTCAGTTGGTATGTGATGGGAAAGAGACTTGGGAGGCTGCTGCCAATCGGAGCAAACAGTACTAGGCTAAATGCAGAACTAGACTGATATAATGCAGCCTGCTGTTTATTAACAAGGGATGTCAGCTTATTAAAAAGACTATGAAGTTGTCAAACTAATTAAACATATAATTACTTTAAAACAAAACAAAGCAAAACCAAGCAGAGATATTTGGAAGTGCAATCCTGCACATGTCTACTCAGAAATAAGTCAGACTGAACCAGGTAAATAATTAAACGATTGCAACCTAAGGAGGCCAAAATTTGATCAACTGGGATGGGAGTGGGAATGAGGTATTGTTTTTAAAATGTGTCACATATTCAAGCAAGTTTTGAGTGAGTTTTTTTAACCTTGGGCATTGTCCGAGGGCACATGATACAGCAATGCTGTTGGACGCTAAGGAGGTGTACTTAGAGGAGAGACTGCCAGTGAGCACAGTGTATGCTGTTTTGAATTCTATGATGAAAACAGGGTGAAATATAGCTATCTTTCTGCTCCATCATAGAACATAAGATGATAGTTCAACCTCTTCCTCCTGTGTGCAGTAACCTTTTTTGCTTTTGTGTGAGAGTATTAGGGGTAAGAATATAAACCACTGTTTATTCCTGTTGTAAGTAATAGGTAGACAAGTATAATCCTTGTAATGTGTAGCTTGGTTCCCTTGCTTTTTGGAGCTTCTGCAGACTCTATTCTGTAGTGCATCAATTGTCCTACTTTCATCTCTTCTCTGCATTCCCTAGTCTAGATTATAGGCATGTGTCTGTATGATCTGGAGAGTTCTGCATGTTGACAAGGGATTGCAATTGATTGCCCCAGGCAGCTTTCACATCTCCTTCTGTGAACCATGGTCTAAGATTCTTAAGTAATCAAGTGAACAGTGCGCTAGAGCATTTTTGCCCTGATTTCATTTGATCTGCCTAAACAGGTGTTTGCTTGGACTGTTTACACAATACCATGTGCCCTATTTTTAGTTGGGATTAGTGTGCTTTTGTTTTTCATTTTTACTTGGGGATGAAGTAGTATAATATTTGTTGTTAGTATATGCGAATGTCCTTTGAGATAACAGTGTGTTGCAGTCCCAGCAGTTTTTACATTGACTTCTCTCAGTGCATTCGCCATTTTCACAACCTACTTTGTTTCCTTCCCTACCTGTCAGCATGACACAGTCTGTACCTTTTCTATCTGGATGTTCTATGGACATTGGACTGTCACGAATAGGTGCATACTCAGATATAGTGAGAAATGTTATTCAGATTCTGTGTGAAAATGTATACAGTGGTACCTCGGGTTACAGACGCTTCAGGTCACAGACTCCACTAACCCAGAAATAGTACCTCGGGTTAAGAACTTTGCTTCAGGATGAGAACAGAAATCGCGCAGCAGTGGTGCGGCGGCAGCAGGAGGCCCCATTAGCTAAAGTGGTGCTTCAGGTTAAGAACAGTTTCAGGTTAAGAACAAACCTCCAGAACGAATTAAGTTCTTAACCCAAGGTACCACTGTACAGTGATGTGAATGTTAGTCCTAGTTCAAGGTGGGAACAAGTATGCTAACAACTGGTTGGGCATATCCTACCTGTTGTAGAATTCCTGACCAACTGCAAATGCAAGCCTTTCTATTTTTGTTGAACTCTTATAAATGGAGAGATGCAACAAGGAAATAAATCAGGAAGTGAAGGAGACTGGTGTAGAAAGAAGTTCTAATTGCTTTGGATTGAAAAACTGTAGTTAAGGATAGATCTACTCTGTGGCTGAGAATACACAATTACTTTCTTTTTAATTCTTTTCAATGGAATTTGGTGTTCATTCATTTATTTAAAGCATTTTGGCCCAATCTTCAGCTCTCAGATCAGCTTACAGATCAATAAAAAGCCAAGACAAAATTGACTAGAATTATTCTTTTTGGTTTTTACTTTCATTAGATATTATGATCATATCTGAGGCAGGAAGTACTTTGACAAAGTACCTGCCAGAATTAATTTATTTCCTTTTGGTCAGCATAAAGGAAGCAAGACCAAATAATTCATGTTTATTACTTCCTTTAGAGTGTACTAATTCATATATATTTTATAGCATATGTGGTAAAAAACACGCTCAGTCTTATTTTCCCCTGTAACTCCTGAACTACATGGTAACAGCGTAGTTGTTTGTTGGTGCTATACTATTTATTTAAGCTTTATAGAATCTAAAATCAGGACTTGGCTTTATCTTCTCCCCACCCACAATTTGAAGGCTTCATTTTAAGCCATTGAGATGAAATAGAAACTTCATTGTAAATTATTATCCAGTGTTGCTTATTAATAATATTGTTGTTAGTTATTAAATTTGTATATCACCCTTCATCTGAAGACCTGCATATGATGAACGGAAAGGGCATTTTGACTGTGTTTACATGTCACTATTGGAATCCTTCCATCTTGGTAGTCAATGGAAAAGTGCACCTTTGGGGATCAAGTCAAACTGTTGGAAGGTTATAGTACCTGCTGTGGCTGTAGAGATTGATATGGGAGAGACATGTTTTGTTGCAGCTGGAGGTGTCCAGCTGCGCTGCTGCAGATGCACCATGGCGTTTCTTCTCTCTGTGCTCCTCCCAGTGGTCAACCCTTCTCTGGTCACTGCTATGGATGTATGACTTTACTGTCTGTTTCCAGGCACTGCAGTTGCCTGCAAGGGCTTCCCACATAGCAGGGTTGATGTTGCCAGCCTTCATGCCACTTCTGCAGTAATCTTTGTAATGCAGAGTTGGTCTGCCAATGGGCCTCGTGCCTGAAGCCAACTACCCACAGAGCATGTCCTTGGGGATTCTCACATCTTCCATTCTGTGGACATGACCAAGCTAGCATAGACGTTGCTGAGACAGGAGTGTGAACATGTTGGGAATGTGGGCTTGGGAGAACACATCTTTGTTTGAGACTCTGACTTGCCCTGTGATGCCCTAAATCTTCCTGATGCAGCGCATGTGAAAGGCATTGTGGTGTTGCTGCTGCTGGTTGTAAGTTGCCCACAACTCACTTCCATAAAGCAGTGTGCTCAACACGCAAGCCTGGTAGACCTTCATCTTGGTATTGAACATTAGCATCATATTCTCCCATACTCTTTTGGAGAGATGAGCCATTGCCGTAGGTGCCTTGCCAATATGCTTGTCATTGTAATCCATTACTAAAAGTTTGCCATGAATGTGCAGATGGCTTCTGATTCGTCCCTCCATTAGGGAGAGCAGGAGCAACAAACCATGATCTCTGCCTTATGATTGTGGTAATTGGGGATTGTAGCTTGGGAAACTTGACAGTGGCGTGTTTTGAGGATTTAAATGAGTTCTCAGTAGAACAGAGTGTTGTTATCAGATTTGCTAGTGTGTCAATGCACTCATGTACAAGAAACCATAAGGGAATTAGCAATACTATTCTTTGGATCTTTGCTGGAGATTGTACTCTACAGACTGGATTGCATTGGTTGTGATCACCTTGCTTAGCTTGGGAACTCTAGGATTGACCAATATTAGTGTAACTTCTCCAGAGAGTGAGCAATAAACAAAGTGAAGTTGCAGTTGTAAAACAATTATGATAATCCATGAAAGCACATTGAGTTTTACTAGAGGTTAATGGCTTTGCAGCTTGAAACACTCATACAGAGACTTAGAGTAGAAGGGGTTAATAATGTGGGAGTTTTGCAGTTAAACCTATTAATGCATATCTATGCTGGTTAGTAAATGATCACAGAGCTGTAAATGTTTAGAGAAGGCACAGTTAATGCTCCCTCACCTTCCTGGTGGGAGGCTGTGTTGTTTGTTTCTGTTCCTTTCTCACTCTCTCCTCTTCCTTTTGAACCATGTCAACCCAGTAGACATCTGAGCCTGGGACTTCAGATTCAGACCACATGTTTGAGACTAACTTATGTATTTTGAAACCAAGAATACCTTGCCTGTGTTGTTTCTGCTGTAGCATTGAAGGATGCATGAGTGAGACCTGTGATTACTGTAAGTAAAGCACTGAAACGCACTTAAGGTGGTAGACTATTTACTCCGAGAGTGGTAGAGGCAGCCCCCCCCCCCCGAATTTTAAGCGCTTAATACTGGGACATTTAAATATCTAACCACTTATATTTCCCGTGCTTTACAAATGCTGCACAGATCTGTGCTTTAAATTCTGCTGGAGGCTATTTTGGCTAAAGAGTAAGCCAATCCCCACATGCTTTTTAAATTCAGAGTCACTTTTTCTTTGTACTTCCCCTCATGTGGGACTTCAGAATTAATTGGTATTCACCAGTTATTTATTTCCCAACAACTAATGCATTATACAGGCTAGCTAACCCCACCTTCTTGTTTAATTACTGTAGCACAAGGGGCAGGGCAGGGGCCTACAGGTGGAAACTTGCCATAAACGTAAGTAGGAGGCTGAGCCTTGCAGATTTGGCTGCAAATGGAACTGGGAGGCACAATAAGGTTGCAACTTTCCCAAAGAGTAGCAAATTAGGAAAATAAAGAAAATAGGAAGAAGCAAAAGAATCAAGACATGAAGATTTATCTGTCCCGTGCTTAAAGAAAACTGGAGAAATGAAAAACTTGAACTTCACTATAACTTAAGAGGAGTACTGTCAAATATAGGATAGGAATCCATGTTTGATATCAGACATAGTTTATTTTGGGGCTATTGGGAGAGATCAGTATGTGGCTCTCTTTACATAAAGAATTTTAATCAGCAAGCCTTGTAGAATTATGGGATCCCCTAATCCACCACAGTTCTCCGCATGTTACTGTTGAATTTTAATTTTGTTTCCAGTTAAAAATGTAAAAAATCCTCTTCTAGGAAGATACTGGTGGATGCCTTTCCATTGAAGAGTTTAGAGGCAAGGAAAGAACTGAGCTAATTTTTTTCTAGGAAAAGAGAGAAGGAAGACAGATGCTGTGGCCATCTAAAAGTGTGGTAGAGTGTCTGAAAAAGCGCAGTATGGGGCAGCTTTCTAATGTAGCTCCCAAGGCCTGAATAAATTGGGGGTGCAATGTGTACCCAGTTATAGGATAAACTTACTGGTGAACTGGCTGTGAATCTAATAGGACTTAGTACAAAGATCCAGGCTTGGACATGAGTACCTGATGATGCAAAAGACACTTTTTCATGGACCATGTTTAGATAAATAAATGTGCTATGGACCATGTTTAGATAAATAGATGTTGGCCATGTGATGAGACTTACATTCCAAGTTGACAGGATTACTGCATATCTGTACTTCCGGCAAGCTAATCAGCTTTTCTCCCAGCTCCATTTGGTTCTTTGCATTCTTTCAATTTCTATTTGTGTGTTCTCCTTGTTTGCCTCTTATAAGACTTAAGAGTTCAGGGCTGTGTTGCTTTTTTGGCTTTCCCTATTTCTAGTTTCAGAGCCATATCTTTACCTAAACATAGAATAGAGATGTTGTGGGTATGCCTTTGAACTACTGATTTTTGAAGCTGTGTAGCCTTCAAAAGGATATTGTAGTACTGAAAATTGGCACAGGATCCTTTTCAGTCAATGAATCTGTTTTCGATTCTCAATGCTTCATATTCCATCACTAGAATTCTGTCAGCCCTCTGTCTCTCTGCTTGTTCACTGTTTCTTCATTAATCAGACCCTCTTGTTGGAACTTTTCTTTTGTTAGTCTACTTTCCCATTCTCTCCCCCCCCCCCCCATTTCAGATCATTTCTTATTTCTGCTTTTGAGCTTCCTCTGTGAGGCAAACATTAATATTTTTCCTCCCCCCCCTTTCATTACTGCTCTGATTTATTTTGGGCTATAGCTCTTTTCTCACTTGTGTTGGCATCAGCAGTCACTTGGGAGGGTAAAATCTCCTGGACCCCTATAGGTTCACTGGCACTTTCTGCTAACAGATTATCCTTCCATAAATAGCATCCTTGATATCCTCTGTTAAAATCTATTCCTTCTCTCTTTTCAATTAGGGTAACTATTCCTGTAATCTCTTTTTTCCTTCCAAAGAAAACATCTCAGTGTTTGGCAGCACCTGAGGATGACAAAGCAGCCAGGCTTTAAATGAATTGCTATATACCTACTACAGTAATTGGAGATTGCTGGGAAAAGCTTTTTCACAACGGAGGAAAAGTCTGAGAGGAAGATGAATGATTTTTGGAGAGGTTGGCAGGGAAGAGAACTTAAGGGTTTTGAGAAGACAGGATGGAAAATTTATGTGAAAGTGTAAAATGTTGTAACTAAAAGTAATACACCCAGAGATCAGAATCTGACTAAAATTAGGTTTCAATAACATAATTTAGACTTTGCTTTAGGGATGGCATAGTAGTCAAATACTGTCAATAAGCTATTGAATATTTGACAGCGACTAAATAGTCAAAAAATATCATTAGGTAGTTTTTCTCTTTTAATTCATCAAAGTTTCATTTGTTGTCAAGAGCAGACATAACTCCCGTTTTTGCAGCAGTTGGGGGTAAACCTAACTGCCTAGGGGACATTCAGATATAGGCTACTTGCTATTACAGCAGACATCTCCAAGAGGAGCACAAGCCATTATTAGTGGCAAAGTCTTTGTCAGGCAAAGTCTGTTAATTGTCACTTAGCCTAGGTCAATGAACCATTTTAAACTGAAAGGGAAGAGTAGAGTTATATTCAAATATGAACTTCAGACTTCTTGTTGTAGTCAAGAGACAAACCACGTTGGTGTCTTCTCATGTTTTGATATTTAGTTGACTGTGCCCAAAGCTGCTTTGCACAAATAAAATCCCATTAGATATATTTTAAAATATTTTTTAAATTTGTATATGTTTAGATGTTTTATGTGTTTATCAATTGTAAGCGGAGTATTTGCTTTGTTGTGAAATAACTGCAGTGTTGATATTCTGTTTTAGGTTCACCAAAAACCTGTCACCTGACAAAATCAACTTGAGCACACTAAAAGGTGAAGGTCAGCTAACCAATTTAGAGCTTGATGAAGAAGTGCTTCAGAATATGCTGGATCTTCCCACTTGGCTTGCCATCAACAAAGTCTTTTGCAATAAAGCATCTATTAGGGTGAGTAAGTGATTTTCCTGACACAGGAATAAAGACCAGTTTGCCACAGTGGATTGGAGGACATTTGGTTAATAGGACGACTGAGGCAGGGTCCTCAGAAGTCTTTTGCTTCCTCTTCCGAGGGCGGGGGGGGGGGGGAGCTGGATTGGTCCAGACTGAATCAGATCAGATCAGGATTTACAAATTGTTTTGTACAAATAAAAATTGGGGTGGAGGGAATCGATAGCCCCAGTAGCTTCTTCTGCCCATATAGCTGTATGGTGTCTGTTTCCCCTCTTCTCTTTTGCAGGTGTTTATTTTTCCCTCCCTTGTTGCTTTTTTATTTGCTGTGTCCTTTTTCTAGAGCTACGGTGCTGGCAATGGACAGAATAGTACATAACATGGTCACCATCCATTAGAGGATGGAGGGTGCATGTGGGGATGTGAACACTAAGATATACTATAATCTGTAGTAATTTGTGGATTAGGAAAATGTCTGTCAAAAAACGGAAGTGCATTCACTATCAAATATAGGTGAGATTATCAGTACCCTTGCTTCTAACAGTGGTGATTACTCTGACTGTGAATTGAGTTACGGGCATACAGCAGTTTTTTGTTTAGTTTGCATATCTCTGGATAAGATTAACACCATGTTAGCTTCAGAAGCTAGGTGAAGGGAATTCCTTCCACATGCATATATATTGCATACAAGTATGTAGACCTACATGGACACACAGTCTCTTGACATATGTAGTAAAGTGTATGGAACTGATCCTTACTGAATCAGATTTGTATGTCCTTTTTGGTTTTCTTAATTTAAGTGTCACAGATTATAGGTTTTTTATATTGTGGTGTAATTCATTTTGTTTTGACTTCATTTGGTAAGTTTGCAAACACTTCAGTCCTTATGAACAAGAAGAGGCAAGTCTGGTTTTAGGCTTGCAGAAAGGTATAAATGAGACATTTAATTTTTATGTGTATTGTTATACGCAACGTGAGATTTCACAGTTGCTTTGAGCATTTTCAAAATAGATTGGTGATGATGCCATATTTTCTTTAATGATTTTGTTTTTATTTTATCTTGCAGATACCATGGACAAAATTGAAAACACATCCAATCTGTTTGGTGAGTATGGAATTCAGCTTCCCAAATTAACTATGGTAGAATGTTGATGCATTTGTAATTTCCTTGCAATCATACTGAAATCACTAAGTAATAGCTAGTGGAGAGAAGAACATTTTGCCATTACTGGCAATACAAATACAGGGTTGAATCCAATGAAGTTGTTCTGTTCAGCTGAGGACTTACCTCCTTGTCTTTTGTGCCAGGCCCCCCAAATCTTCCCCAGAGGGTTGGGGGGAAACCCAGAACAGATATGGGGAGCTTGTGGAAGGAGAAGAAATCCCATTGTGCACACCGAAGGTCTTGTACAAAGAGGACAATGTGATTGGATACAACCCACTGCATTTTACATGATTCTAAAGTGTTATAAAGTAACTAGCCAAATTGTTTCTGAAATATTTTGTGTCATGTATTTTCATGTGCTCTCATTCTAAGTTTTAATTCTGCGAGGTGGCTTTAAATTAATTAGTCACTGAATGTAAAGCATTTCAATTGTTCTAAATTTCTCTTGCATATCTAAAGTCACTGGATAAAGTAATAATGGAAATGAGTACATGTGAAGAACCACGCCCTCCTAATGGACCATCGCCTATAGCAACTGCATCGGGGCAAAGGTCAGTCATAATTTAAATGCTGCAATAGAATCAAGCATTACATATGTAGGCAGTGCTGAGGAAAACAAGCTGAATAGGCTTATATATAGTTGTTAATTAAAAGTGGGCTAAATGGCAGATCTGCTTGAGAAGGGCTGGGTTAGGTTAGCTAGATTTGTAGAATAAAGGTAATCAAAGCCCAGTTTATGCATATGATCCTAGTTCTTGTCTTTTCCATGTGGTCCCCACTGTGTAAAGGATCACATGGAGAGACCATGGTGTGAAGTGGGCTGCATGCAAGTATAGCCCACAGAGGCCAGTAGTGATTTCCATAACTGTGTGTGCATTTTTACAAGTCACTGTGACTACTGGAAAATGGCTGCTAGTCAGTAGTCCACATGTTATCTGTTTCATGCTCACATTTCTTGAAGCAATCCAAAGATTATATGTAGAAATAGGCACCTATTTCTCATGTGTGTCTTCTCTGTAAGTGATAAAAAGACCCCCTCCTCTTCCTTTATCAGCTCCACATTGCACTTACAAAGCTTTGGAGAGAATTAAATATAGCTTGTAATGTTGTCTGTAGGAGGGGGAAACAGCCTTGATATGACTCTACGTACACAAAGGGGCCTTATTGAATCATAATAGTGTTTGGGGATTGTGGTGGTGTACAATAAAAGGCAAACCGGTATATGGCTCTTTCATATTTCTCCACCCACCCCTGCAAATGGCTCAGTGTGAAGGAATGTGGTTCGTGGTGTTGTGTCCCAAATGCTTAGGATGCATTGCAGTGTGGCAAAGAACATAATATCTATTATCTCACCTACTTTTTCAAGGTGATCTTCCTGTAGTTCTAGTTTGGCACTCAATTGCAGAAGCTAAAACAGGGGTGTTGACTCTTGGTCTACATAGTTCCAGATTATGATCTGTTCTAAGTTCTTCTTTTATTGGTCTCTGAGTGATTTCAGTGCTAGTTTTATCTTCATTTGAAGTAGTTGTTAAATCTATGCTGAAATTCTGTTTTAAATGCTTGCATTTTATTTCACCAGTGGATATGGTTTTGCTGAAAAAGTTGTAGAAGGAATATCTGTTTCCGTAAACTCCATTATAATCCGAATTGGAGCAAAAGCATTCAATGCTTCATTTGAACTCTCCCAGTTGAGAATATATAGTGTAAATGCAAACTGGGAACATGGTGATCTAAGGTTTACTCGATTACAAGAATCTCAGCGTGGAGAGGTAAGGCTGACTTCAAATTTAGAACAAGCTATTTTATTCTCTCTTTTCTCTTTCTGTAACTAGTTTATTTTCTTTTATACAAAGAAAAAAAACACATTACAGAATCCACATTCCTATTGTAGCATTGTCTAATCAATAATATTAACCTAGTTATTTTGCTTTAATTTTACCATTAAACCTACATTATTTTAATAGCAACTTGCCGTATTGAGGCCCCTATCACCATTATGGCATGGCCTTTAGTTGGCATAGTTGCTGCTGACTTTGTTTGCATACTTGGCATATGACTCATTATTTCTGGCCCTTGCTAAGCATGATAAGTGAAGTGTAAGTGGGGTGGAAGGCTTTTGTGGACCCTAGCCAGTCTACTGGAAACCATGTCATGTCTAAAGAACAATTCCTATGCATGGAGCAGGATACAGCCAAGTATGAATGACAGTCCTTCAGCTATTAGTTATTTGCTACTGATGAACATAGATACCATAATATCTTCCTTTATGTTTAACAAGGGCAACATACTTATACAGTGAAAAAATGTGCTCAGGCGAGGATTTATCTATGAAACTAAAGAATAGTAATTGACATTGCCTTTTTAAAATAGGCATGTCCCTTGCTTTGTGTCTGAAAGTGAAACCATGCCTTTGAATTAAATGTATATTTTGAAATGCATAATATGTGTTTAGTATAAACATTCAGAAATATACTGTGTTTCACCAAGCATAACTATAATGGTAAAAAGGGACTTTTTAGAACCAAAGAAAGCTGGTTCTGCCTGCCCTAGTTCCATTGACTTCAACAGGCCTTAGACATGATTAACTTGGCCCAACCTGCAAAATATAGGTTTGACCATTATATATCTGACCCATTTAAAGTTGATACAAACATGTTCAAATAAAATAACGGAAGAAGTTTTGGATGCTTGATGTCAATTTATTTTTCTTTAATTTATGAGATTATTCTTCCAGGTAAGTTGCAAATTTAAATAGAAACCTTTTTTTGTTCAACAATTAAAGTATGAAGGGTAGAAAATTGAACCCAAGTTCAGATGTGACAAGTCAACAGGCCTGTGGGATCTAGGGAAGCAAGTCTGCCTTTTTACAGTTCTCAAACAGATATTTTAAATCAGGGTACGTGTGTTTTATTTTAGGTACTGACATTTAAAGAAATCAACTGGCAGATGATCAGAATAGAAGCAGATGCTATCCAAAGCTCTCAGCATGAAATCATGAGTGCTCCAGTTCGCCTCATTACTAACCAGTCCAAAATCCGGGTCACACTTAAAAGAAGGGTAATACTGCTTTGTGATGATTTTGTATATTCCTTAATGATGGCAAAGGTGATGGAGAGATTCTGCAAAAAAATATGTATATTTATGTTCAGCATTAGATTTGTTTAACATTCTATTTGACATGAAATGGGTAGAAATTTTAGTTAAAACACAGAAGATTATTGTACAAGCAGGATCCACAATTATGCTGACATGTTTGAGCTAGCACCATTTTCTTCTGATGAGATATCCTGCCTTTCTCTGAGCTTGGAGAGGAAAAGTACCACAGAGAGAGAGAGAGAGAGAGAGAGAGAGAGAGAGAGAGAGGTTGAGAGAGAGAGAGCTTGCTGCTTTATGGATTTCCAAGGCTTATGTTGGACCCTGGAGGTTTTCCCCTAAGTACCTTGTTTGTAGTACCTCTCATACCCAACATGATTACAGGAATGAGGGGCAGGATTACTGATGAGTGCAAGGTTTGATTAGCTAGTGGTCCAAGGCTTCCTAAAGCTTGTAGTCCTTTATTCACAGGTATACTCATTTGTGCTTGTTAAGTCATAGATAATGGAGGATATTAATCTGCCATACTTGCAATAATTTTCTACTATCATGAGAAACAAAGTCTTGCAACAGGTGGGAGTCAGTTTGGCATCTTTGCTGCCAACATTGGATGTCATCAGAATGAGGAGGCTAGCTTTCAATTTTCAGATAATGTATCACAAGGTTTATTATATATATTTATTTTGTATTGTATGGTTCATTTTGTTAATTGCCTTGAGCATGCTAATGGTAGGCTTTGTTAAAAAAAAGCTCAACAACTTAGCTGGTGTCAGGAATTTACTTTTTAAATATGACAATCCTAGCTAATGGGAAGGTGGGTTATAGATTTAATAATGAGAGGCATTGTTTTGCCTCTAACTCAAAAATATTTTTTTCCTGAAATTTCTTGGGACAAATTGATTAGGTATATATTTGTTAAATTAAGCTCCTGAAAAATACTTGTGTAAATTAATGATGCAAATTCCAGCTTGCCTCTACTCTTACTGCACTGCTAATAAAAGGTCACTCTCAGCAGGAGTACGAAAGAACAAAAATAATTGAACAAAGATTCCTGCTTTATGCTATGATTACTGTTATGTCTTGCTTTGTGTTTGCTTAAAAATCATTGACTGTAGTCTCAAATCTTGATATAAAATATATTCTATCAAAATCAACGTTACCAATATTCCAATTTTACTTTTCTCTTCACAACAGTTAAAGGATTGCAATGTGGTGTCATCTAAACTGATTCTAATACTAGATGACTTGCTGTGGGTTCTAACTGATTCCCAGTTGAAAGCTATGGTCCAATACGCTAAGTCTCTTAGCGAAGCTATTGAAAAATCAGCTGAGCAGAGACAAAGTCTAGCTTCTGAACCCACACAGGTAAGGAAAGCAATCATTATTGTGGCTTAATATTAGTAGGTATATTTTCAGGTAAAGTTTGTCTTATCTAATGGGACTCAAACACATTTTAGCCTCAGAAATTTTGCCTGAATGGGGCTTCTGAGTGAATATGTACAGTACTGCACAGTTAAGATTGCGTTAGGATCTACTGGTAGCCCTAGGAGTAACAGTATTGTATGTATTTGTAGTATTCTCTCTGCCTCTAAATTATATTATGCATAGAAAAGCTTTTATCCTGGGGGGTGGGATGAAATGCTGCTTTAAAAAATTATATTCCCTTTAATGAAATTTTGCACTTACAAATTACTCCCATGAAGTAATACAGTAATTACAAATTATTGGCCAGGCAAGTGAGGAAGGAGCTTCCAAAGAACAGGGTGATTGTGTGGGAGAAGTTTGGTATGATGCATCAAGGTACAGTACTTTTGCAAAGCTATCCTCTGTCCCACATGTATATCAGTATATGACTAAGAAACAAGTATGAAAAGAAATGCTTTTAGATTTGTTGAAAGCACCTAACTTTTAAGTTTGGATAGCAGTGAAATGTCATACACCCTTGATGATTAAAGGCGTGTTTCAGATGCTACATTTGAAAGCTTTCCTTAACATGAAAACAATAAGCATTTATGGGAATTCTTTTAACTCTGAGATTTTTCCCCCCAGTGCTTTGTGGTGAGGCTCTTGCTAAAGTTATATATTTGAATGTTTCCAGAGTTCTGCTCCTGCATCCAGTTCTCAGCAGGTGAAAACACAGCAGTCCTCGGCCACTAGTGATCAAAATGATGCAATTGTGAAATTATTCAATGATTTTGATGTTAAGGAAACTTCTTATCATCTAGCAATTTCCCACTTGGACCTGCATATATGTGATGATATTCACGCCAAGGAAAAGGGTAAGTGTTTTGTGTGATTCCTTTATGCTGTTTAACATTGCTAGTCTTTTGTTATGGCTGTCCAAAGATTGATTGCAGTATATTACTAGTCAATTGTGTTCATACACTTTCAGGTTTACGCAATATTTGTTGAATGCTAATTGGTCCTCAACAGCACAGAGCATGAAATGTGCATTGATATAGCCACACTTCCCTATAGGTATTCATAGTAAAGCAGTTTGAGACTTCCCAAGAAGGGAAGCATGTTGTCTTAAAAGTTACCATTAAAAGGCACTTCCTCACAGAACAAATAAGAAACACTACATATGCAGTATTTTTAAGCTTTGTATTATTTTGCAGATGCAAACAGGCATGTTTCAGGAGGTGCTATGCAGCTTTCCTTTAGTCAACTAACTGTAGACTACTACCCTTTTCATAAAGCAGGTAAGAGTATATGCTGAGTGGTTGTTTTTATCAGTCCTATTTGATCAAAATTAGTTCCCAGTATGATCCTGAAATAAATGTTTTTTTGTACTGTATACAACTTATTAAACTACTTGCATGTAGTTTAATATAACAGGAAATGGAATGAGGATGCTGCAGATTCAATATCTTGTGCAAAAATGTGTATTGCACCTTGCTTTCTGCCTGTTGAAAATATGCTTAGATATGTTTTAAAATTAGTGTTCCGAGCACTTCACTTACATTCTCAATAGTCTGTAAGATATATTATCTACTGGTTATTGACTGAAATTTTGTGTGTGTGTGTGTGTGTGTAGTCTTAGCCCTGTAGGATTGCCAAGCAACACCATCGGAGCCTTTGATTCACAGCTCAAATTCTTACCTCTCAAAGCATATGTTAAAATTTGGGCTGCAGCATTAATCAGTTAATTGAACTATCAAAGTGGCAGGTCTTGATTAAAATTATAGCATGATTAATGAAACATTGCTCATACGTCATTTTAAGCCCTTTCAGCTCTCTTCTTGGTTGTGTGCTGCTTCTACCAGAAAATGGAAGATCACCCCAGAACCACCTGTGTTAGTCATGCGGAAACCTCTGGGAGTGATCTTCCATTTCCACAGGGAGGAGCATCTGGGGGAAGGAGGTGGTAGCTTATGTGGCTTTGAAAAAGAGAGTCAGACAAATTAATGGAGAACACATTTACAGACTGAGAATATTTTAAAATGGCTTTAAAGGTGCCGGTACTCACAATGAAGTTGCTACAGTAAGTGCCACACTTTTTAACAATAAAAAAAGAAGTGCCAGTACTGCATACCCCTGAGTACCACCTGGGGGGAAAAGCATATGCTTTAAATAAAAGAGTTAAAAGAGTTTTAAAAAATATACTTAATGGCATGTTTCTAAAATTATTTTTAATTATTGTCCAAATATGTCATACTTACAGATGAGAGCTGCAGCCATTGGATGCATTTTAGCGATGCTACCAAAGCCAGAAGTGGATGGGCAGAAGAATTATTACACGATTTCAAAGGCAATGTTGAATTGCTTAAGCAGGTTATGAAGGATCATAATATAGATTCTCCCAGTAAATCCCCACCCCAGGGGTCTCCACAGCTCATACAAACAGGTACATTATGGCATACATTGTTAACTTATATGAGATGGTTTATATAAAGATATTTTACTGAAATCTTTACAATTGATTTCATGGGTATAGGCCACAGTAGTTTCAGTACATCAGAAGGAATAGTGCACATGCATTGTGATTAATTCCTTTGGGACTGTAAAATAATTTTTAGAAAGTGATGCTTAGACTCATTTGAGGAAAATAGCTGATTAGATTCCAAAGCCTGCACAGATATGGCAAGTGTGCAACCACCAAATTACAAGAATAATCATTTATATTTAGCAAATGAATGGGTTTTAATTTTGATACTGTTGATTTTTACTTAACATGCTTCTCCTTCATTTATCTTCCACTATTAGGTTATATTTTGACTACCCAACAAAGGTTTTCTAGGCAGTTTACAAAGCAAAAATTACAACCAAAGGCAACAAATAATGCAGCAGTGAGATTTTATAAGTAGTGTTTTAGTACAAAGACAGAGAAAGAGTTAATGCTAAACATGATTATATGCCTTCTGTTTCCTACAGGCAAGGAACAGATACCTAAAGGAATTGCTAAGCCTTCCCCTGTGTCATCACAGCAACCAAAGGATAAACTGATGTCCAGCCCTGTGGTAGTTAGACTTGCAGATATTAATATTTATCAGGTATATTTCAGTACAAATTGCTGATATCAGTTCTTTTGTTTGTTGATATCTGCAACTATGTTGAAGTTTTCTTTATACAGAAGCTGACTTTAATGAAAGCTGACACAGGCTTTACCAAGTGGGCATTAAAATGTTTATCTCTTGCAAATCTGGGCTTCCAGTTGTGCTAATTACATGTTTTAATATCTTCTCCTAACTCTGGTTCATCCTCACAATCACAGGGTCTTGTAAATTATTTGGGTCCTGTAGAAATGTAGCCGGGAAACATAGCTGGATTTCACACTGAATTTTGTTTGTGAAATTGGCTAGGTATGGTACAAGTTTGTTAAGGAACCCTTGCTCCTAGATGTTAAGTTGTTCCTCTTCTATTTTAGAAAATAATTACATAGAAAATGGCAGTTCTTTTCTAAGTTTATTCTCCCTTATGTGACATAAATACCCTTTTAAAAAATGTACATATTGATGAATGGGAATCTGAACCCCGGTCTTCAGGCCCTAGTCCAGCATTATAAAGACTCTCCTCCTGCAAAAAGAGGAGTGGTTGTGGGCGGGAGCCGGTCTCCGCCTCAAGCAGGGGGCGTCACCCCCCTGCCTCCCACTCACCTGGCTGGCGCACCATGCCCACGGGCAGGCACCCATCCAGGTGCCTTCGAGGGGGCGTGGACGGCAGCGTAAATCGCTGCCGCGCCAGCCATGCGGCCTCATTCTTCATCGTCCCCGTCGCGAACCACAACACTGGGTAATTTAGGCATTTGTTTGATCACTATAGTACATCAGTGAATTATCTAAACTATCACTGATCTCTTCCCCCTCCCAAGCCTATTGGCAAAATTGGGACAAAACGGGCTATAGTAGGGCAGCTGAAAGTAATCAGCACTCTGAATTTTGAGCATTTTAAGGCTGATACCATCTGAACTGTTCTTGGTATAAATCCAGATATGTGGAAAAGTAGGATAGGTAACAAAACAATTTACAACCCTGCTCCCAAAGCAGTGAAAATACTTTCAAATGTTCGAATACCAGCACTATGATAAATAGAGAAGCAATTGTTCACGTTTGGTACTTCACAAAATCTAAAATATTCTATTGCTAAATGCTGAACTTCCTAATTTCAGGTTTCTACAGCTGACCAGTGTCGTAGTTCTCCTAAAACGCTTATTTCATGCAATAAAAAGTCTTTGTACCTTCCATCAGAAATGCCAGCCATTCATATTGAATTCACTGAGTACTACTATCCGGATGGAAAAGATTTTCCTAGTAAGATGTTTTTAATTTATTTTTCCTTCTTGTAAAGTGTTACTTTTTTATATAATAGAGCATTGGCCAAGGGCAGTTAGACTATTTTGCAAACTGTTACTCTCCTTTACATCTAAATGGGCTTCATTGTGAAAAATGCGGAGCAAAATAGCCCAATGCTCAGAGTGCTCTTAACTTGGTGTGGTCCTTAAAGCCCCCTGTTTTTCCATACCAGTGAAAGCTATGTGTAAGGATGGGAAATGTGTGGCCCTCCAGATGTTGGACTCTCAAATCCTATCAGCCCTAGAGTGGTCAGGGATGAAGATAGAGTTGTAGACCAACATCTGGAGAGCCACAGATTATTCATCCCTCATGTACAGAAGTGTGCTGTGCTCAGATTATGACAATTGGAGATGATACTGCACAGGGATTACTACCCATGCATATTATTTCCAACATATTCTGTATCCAAAATGAGCTTTGCAATATGTAGAATCAGTCTGTGAGTAAAATGTTAACTAAAAGTTGTATGTAAATAAAACAAAAATGTGTTGCTGAATTCAGCATAAGTTTTCTTCAGGCGTTCAGGTGACAACAGTGGCAACAGGGGTGAGGCTGGTGCTTTCATCCTTATTGCCTCTCTTCACATATTTACTTTAATACCTGAAGAGGCTACAGTTGTGATTATAGGAGGTTAACAAGTGAGAGGTGAAGCCTGTTACTTTATATGCAAGGGTTATCAAGTTACTGATGGTAACCTAATAACTTTCAGTAAAGTTGGTACAGTTACAAAGGAAGCTGTTGCAAGCCTAGTGATTCACAGTTAGTTCTGTCAGTTTATATACTGGACAGGAGAATAAAAAAGGTCAAGATTTTGATAGCTCAATTGGAGAACATTATATTGGTGTGTGATTGAGTTTATTCAGTCTTACTCTTCCATGGGACATAGATGGGACTAGGAGAAGTACTGTAACTTAGAATTACCTTACTTTTCCTGTGATAAGGCTGTGTCCCTCCATCATTCTTTCCTGCCCCCCCCCCATATATGGGATTGCAAACATGGTGCTATCCAAATTTTTTATAGTACAGTTCCCATCATCCCTGACCATTGGCCATGATGGCTGGGGCTGATAGTTGTAGTTCAAACATCTGGAGGGCACTACATTGGCTACCCACATTGACTATACACTTAGAATAGACTCAGGGACTAAGATATCACCACTATGTGGCCAAATGAGGCAACTGGGGACAAGAGAGAGAAAGCATGTTCAGGAGAGCCCCAGTTGTGGAAGTAGAAAAAAAAAATCAAAATAACCCATTAAGAACTTGGCATACTCGGTAGCCACTGAATGCAGAGTTCAGAATGCAGTTGTTCAGAAATAGTACTCTGTATACAGCCAGAACATTGGCTTTCAAGATTGGCTTTTCCTATGCCCATAATACTGGATTTAGATTTTGTTAATGCTCTCAGCCAGTTGTTAGAGAGAATGGTGCTACTTCTAAAAATGTTTTTAAGATAATAATTTTGTTTTTATTCCTTTAGTTCCAAGTCCAAACCTTTACATTCAGCTAAACGCTCTGCAATTCACACTGGATGAGAGGAGTGTTCTTTGGCTTAACCAGTTTGTGTTGGACTTGAAACAAAGTCTCAGCCAATTCATGGCCATATACAAATTAAATGACAATTCAAAGCCGGAAGAACATGTTGACGTTCGAGTTGATGGGTTAATGATAAAGGTAATGTTGTCAAAGATACAGCACAACATTGCTCAGTGTTGAATTCCTGCCATGAATGATGCATGGGAGCGGCCACTTTAGAGAGAAAATATGTATTGCCCAATAAAGGGCAACTTGTGAAATGCAAACCACACATGATATAAAAGGGGTAAGTTGTTGTTGGAGATTGAGGCTTCACTTACTTTAAAAGTTAATTTCCAGCTCATTTGACTGAAAAAAAGTTAATTGGAGCAGGTTTTCAGAAGCACTTCCCAGTGGAACATTAGATACCACACAACTTTTTAAACTCTGTAAGCATATAAGGGAAAAAGAGTATGGGGTAATACAGATAGGTAGCCGTGTTGGTCTGCTGTAGTCGAAACAAAATAAAAAAATTCCTTCCAGTAGCACCTTAGAGACCAACTAAGTTTGTTATTGGTATGAGCTTTCGTGTGCATGCACACTTCTTCAGATACACTGAAACAGAAGTCACCAGACCCTTATATATAGTGAGAGGGTGGGGAGGGGTATTACCCTTCTGAGTAATAGTCTAGTAAACAAAGTTAAAGAGGAATAAACTCTGTGGAGTAGACAATTTAGATCTGAAAAGTATTTTAGTAACTTACAGTGTACTAATTTAGTGCATACACAAGTGGAAAACAGCCCAGAATGGAATATATAATCCATTTAAAGAATAGAATATATAACCTGCCAACTATAAGCAAAACCACTTGGCATCTGATAAAGAAGATTCTAGTCCACAAAAGCCTTAACCACAATAAATCTGTTCATTTTTAAGGTGTCAGAAAACACCCTTTTGTATTTTTATTTGCTATGCATATTTATCCTCTTATTTAGTTTTTATTAAGATAGCTTGTTATACTTTGTGGAATTATACCACTAAGGACATCAGCCTTTGTGCTACCCACATACAGCAATCCCACAATTTATGTGGGGGTTATGTTTCAGGGATTGTGCATAAAGCCAAAATTGTGTTTGGTCAAAACCCCATGGGTTCTTTGGTGGGTGGGATTCCCCATGTCATTTTTAATGGAATCCTGCCCCTTTCTGCCTCTCTTTAATTATTTTTAATTTTTTGCCACATGCGTAAAGCACAAGTTAAATGTACTTAAGGTGTGGGCTTACTGTATTCCTTCACCCTACTTTTAGCTTATGTAGTCACTCCAGTGTCACTTCAGCTCCAGTGGGAAGTAGCCAAGAATGTAGCAGTCAGGCACTCAACCTCACTCCAATTTCTCAGCAGTTCCAGTGGAATTGCAACCTGAACTTTGGGAAGCTATGATTGCTCAGAATTTCTGTGTGCTTTGATCAGTAATGTAGGCACTCCCTGCGGTAGATCACATTTCTTTCTGGCATATATTCCTGTAGTTTGAGAAACACTTTTCCCAAAAATTCTGCACTTGAATCGCTTTTGATTTTAAAATTAATATTTATGCTTTTTGTTGCAGTTCATCATACCTTCTGAAAGGAAACGAAACCATAAGGATGATCCACATTCAATTTCTATTCAGAGTTCTGAAATGATTTGTACAAACACAAGGCACTCACCAAACTGTAGGCACTCCGATTTGGAAGCAGTGTTCCAAAACTTCAAAGATTGTGAATTTTTCAGTAGAAAATTCACAGGCTTTCCAAAATCCCCTGACTGTTTTAATCTTCTGCATCCAATTTTCCAGCGACATGCCCATGAACAAGATACTAAGATGCATGATGTCTATAAAGGTTTTATCACTCCCCAGCTGAATAAATCTGCACTTAAAACATCTGCTGCTTCTGATGTCTGGGCAATTCATTTTTCCCAATTTTGGATGGACTTTGAAGGAATGAAGAGTGGAAAAGGACGGCCAGTGAGCTTTGTGGAGTCATTTCCACTAACACTCTGGGTTTGTCAGCCCACAAGATTGGAGCAATTGCACAAAGAGCCTTCTTATCAGAAGCCCCACACCTCAAAACCTGACTCTAGTGACCTTGCAAACCGACTGCAGCGCAAAAAGCTTCTGAAAGAGTATTACAGCACTGAGACTGCAGCCTTGGCTAACGGTATTGAAAACCTGTGCACTATGAGATCCCAATCTACACATTTTATATCTGACGCTGATATTCATGTTCTTGTTCATGTCCAAAAACATGTGAGCATGCAAATCAATCATTACCAGTATCTTTTCTTACTCTGCCTCCAAGAATCTCTTGTGTTGCTCCTGGATAACTTAAGAAAAGATGTAGAGACTGTGACAGGCAAACCTGCAAAACAGGCAGATGTCTGCATTGGGATCTTACTGAAAAGTGCAGACATAGCTCTGTTGCTTCATCCACTGATGCAAGGAAGCACCTGCAAGTCTCCTGTTTTAAAAGGAGAAAGTCCAGTGGCATCAGACCTTTCACCCCTGGAGAATGGAGAAGCTTATGCATCGGAGAGCAAGCCAATTCCTACTAATACTTCACAGATAAGCAGTTCAGATATGAATGCCGTAACTGACAGTAGGTCTGTGAATGCTGATTTTAGCAAAGCCATTCTGACAGACCCTTTTTTCAAATCAGATAGTGATTCGCGAAGGGGAAGTACGTTCTCTGATGATGCCTCAGAAAAACTCTGGGGGAAAATAAATGAAGAAAATAGTGGGCTTTTCAGTCGAAGTGATTCAGAAGAGATTTGTGAGTCACTCAGTGACAAGAGTAATACATATCCCAGGGATTTGGTGAATGTTTTGAATTGCAGAGAAGATTCTCTTGAGATGTTGATGGAGAAGGAGGATGACAAAAGTGTGTTTTCAAATAAGGAAAGTGGAGCAGGAGGTTCACCTCTTAAAGTCAGAGACTTCGAATCTGATGCTGCTTGGCAGTCTGAAGAGCTTGAAAGTGACAAAGAAAAGTTGGCTACAGCCAAAACGCTTGCATTTCAGTCTTCATTAAGGTATAGAAAACTTATAGAAAATTGACTTTGTTCAGATTCAGTAAAGTGGGGGGCCCATGCGGATAACCATATATTGAGACTTAAGGCTACTCTAACATGTTACCATCATTAGGAAGTTGGCAATGGGATTTCTATGGTAGCTTCTTCTGTGATAGCTGTACTGTGCAAGTGCCAGCTGCTGCCAGGAGAAATAAATGGGAGGCATGACTTCAATGAGTAAGGTAGAGAACCAAGTAATGCATAGTATGGGAGGAGAGAAAACACAAACCATGAGGGAGGTGGAAAGGCAGGATGGAATCTGAAAGGGGTTCCTGGTCTTTGAGAAAGGGGTAGACGTAAGCATATTTAGAAAAGGTTTAGAAGGCCTATACACATAAGAAATATATGCCCTATAGCTGTGGCAGCAAAACATTTCGTAGATGCTGGTTGGCTATGCACATTGTGCAGCCTTCCCAGAACAGTTGCTCTAGGAAACTTAGGAACATAGGAAGCTGCCTTATACGAGTCTCAGACCATTAGACCATCTAGCTCAGCTTCACTGACTAGCAGTGGTTCTCCAGAGGTTCAGGCAAGGGTTGTTGCCCCCCCCCCTGCAGCCGCCGCCAACCTGCAAAGTAGGTGTTGTGCCATTGCCATAGCCCTGTGCCATCTTGGAACACTTTTCCTTTCTTGCTGTTCAATTGCCAGGTTTGTTTGTTTGTTTTTAATTAAACAAATCTGTTTTTGACAGAAGTCAGAGCAGGATAAATTTTTGTACTGGATTTAATTATTGCCTTGTAGAAATACAAAATTCTCACCAACATTTGCCTTAATTTAATGGTTTGGAACATTTTTATTTTCTTTGTTTTTTAGTTTTTTACCTTAATAATTTCCTAATATCTTTATATTAAAAAGTGGAAAGCCTAAGGAACGCTGCCAGTCCAATCTCCCTGCATTCTCTGTTTCTTATAAGAACATGAAGAAAAGTCCATCACAAGCCTCTTTGGATACCATGTCTATTGATAGCATGTTGTTGGAGGAACAGTATTTAGAGAGTGATGGAAGTGATAGCCACAGCTTTTTGGAGAAAGGTAAGTAAATGTCCAGTTTTGGGAGGTTAAAGTGATAGTGAATCAAATAATCTTCTGAGTTTTTCTCCTTGATTCCACTAGTGCTTAGTACTAGTTTTAGACTGTATGTAGAAAAAGAGAGAAATATCTTATTTACATTTGTATATCTCAGAGGTATCATTTTCCACCTCTTGTGAAACTGCCATTGTTGTGAAAATACTGTACATTACAGGCTGAGCCCATTGATTTGTAGGGTTGGTTTACCATATGGCTAATGAGTTTCCACTTGACATTAGTGCCAGCATATCTAATTCCAGCCAAGCAGACTGGATCCTTAGAGTATTCCTCATAGATAATTGTTAATTATGACTAAATGCTGTTGGTGATTGCATGACTAATTTTTCCTTATATAAATGAGACATTTTATTATAAAGGACAGAGTTTGACTGGATATTCAGTATATATATAAGTTTTATTGAATTTACTTTGCCATGTATATGTTTAATTATTATGAAAAATTCACTTGAGAGAAATGTATAGATTAAAGTGTGAGCAAGATTTCGAAAATTAGCTTTCTGAGTATTTTTCTGCTGGAGACAGTACCTTATTTCAGTTTTATTGATTTCAGCAATTTGTATACTGCTTAATTAAACATTTCTAAATGGTATACAAGAGACTCAATACAATAAGATTAAAAATGAATTAAAACTATAAAATCAGAATTTAGTTTAAAAGCCTGTTGGATTAAAAAATTCCTGGGTGTTCCTTAGTGATGCACTTTGTGTTTTGTCTCATTGCATAACTAAGTTGGGTTCATTAATTTTAGTTCTACTCTGAGTATAATTAGGTGGATGCCACCTTGTGTTTGAGAGCTGCTTCCTGCAGTCTAAGATGAAAGACTATTCAAACGCTGGGTGAATTGCTTAAGTTGTGCGGTATTTTTGGAAGAGGCTGTAGGTAGATAATGGTTAGATGAACTGAAATTGAGCTGGTCAGTATGCCACATCCATAAAAGATAGATAACGTACACAGCAGTATGTGTGTAGCCCCCTTTAAAATTTAGAAACCTAGTGACAACTGCATGAAGTATCTATAAAAATATACAGCAAATGTAAACACACCTGTCTTTTTATGACTATATAAGCTATCTTGTCAAATAAACCATTGGAAAACACTCCTGATGAAAACACAGTGATGGAAAACTATGGCGGATCATCTCCGGATGTCCTCAGCGCAGCTTCAGAGAGTGCTCAAGATGCTAGCGAAGAAGAAATGGTAATGGTCTCCCAATAAGGAGGATGCTCTCATAACGTTTCTACTGGATGGGGTTGTTTGAGCAGATCTTTGGTCATGAGAATTGAAGCGTTGCTGTTTTGAAAATAGTGGGATGGTGGGGAAAGTATGCAAATGAGGGTGGCACAGCCTGGACAAAAAAAATGGTCCTCAGTGAAATAGGGGAGAAGGCTACAAAGTTCACTCTGCTTTAGCAACTACATAAAAAGAAAGTACAGTTGTACCTTGGTAGTCGAACAGAATCCGTTCTGGAAGTCTGTTTGACTTCCAAAACGGAAGCTCCTGCAGCCAATCAGATGCTGCAGAAGCCCTGTTGGACATTTGGCTTCCAAAAATAGTTCACAAACTGGAACAGTCACTTCCGTGTTTGCGGCATTCAGGAGCCAAAATGTTTGACAATGAAGCTGTTTGAAAACCAAGGTACAACTGTATATGTTGAATAATGTTTCCCCTAGCAATTTTGGAATTAGCAGACAGCCATGGAATCATACAAAAAGTTATGTAACTTTAACCTTTTGTGGCAGCCTCTTTAGTTTAACTACAGTGGTGCCCCGCAAGACAAATGCCTCGCAAGACGAAAAACTCGCTAGACGAAAGGGTTTTGCGGTTTTTGAGCTGCTTCGCAAGACGAATTTCCCTATGGGCTTGCTTCGCAAGACGAAAACGTCTTGCAAGTTTGTTTCCTTTTTCTTAACACTGTTAATACAGTTGCGACTTGACTTCGAGGAGCAACTCATAGAACACGGTGTGGTAGCCTTTTTTGAGGTTTTTGGTGATTTTCGAAGCTTTTCCAAAACTTTTCCGACACCGTGCTGCGCTAGACGAAAAATTCGCTAGACGAAAAAACTCGCGGAACGAATTAATTTCGTCTTGCGAGGCACCACTGTACTCTATAGAGGGGCCAGTATTTCCTTAAAAAGTGAGAATGGGGCTTGTGGATTTAATTATCTACACACACCCGAACAGTGCTTAGAGTAGGAAAATTCAATTGATATATTTATTTCTCATTATGCATAAATCATAAGCTTATGAACTAGCATAAGGTGAACAAATTGCTCCATATGTTTGAAAGCAAATAAATATATGAAGTCCTTCTGCATGGATCTCATGAATGTGAATGGGCTTTTTGATGAGCTGCTGCCAAAATAGAGCTTCTGTGGGTTACATTCACAATTATTCTGTTCTAATTATTTATTTTAAAACTCGTTCCCCTGCAAAATGCTCAGAGCCGCCCACAATAAAATGGCAATGGTATTTCCTTTGAAAAGAGTTTAGAAACTCATTCTGGTTGAGAATACAGGTATCTGACTGGAGCCAGATAGCAGAGCAGGTGGTGCCCTTATTACAATTGCACTGACATCCCATTAGAGTTCATGCCAGTTCAAAGTGCTGGTTATGACCTAAAATCCTAAAAGGATCAAGTTATTTGAAGGATTGTCTTATTCCAGTATAAACCAACCTGTACATTAAGATCTGTGTGAGACCCTTTCAGTGATCCACTATCTGAGAGAGAGAGCCTTCTTAGTACTGTGCCCATGCTCCAAAGCATTCTTCCTAAAGAAAGCTGTCTGTTCCCTTCTTGGGCCTTCCATGGGCATGCAAAGACCTTTTTGTTTCAGAGGCCTACTGAGTTGATTTGATTATGTTATTTGTCCTGCAAAATACATGTTTTATTAGCTCGTGGCTCTTTAGCTTCTCTTCTGTATTTTGACATGTGTGCTATTTCATTGTTTTATCTGTAATGTTGTGAGCTGCCTTGAGTATATCGTATGGAAAGGGAGGATATAAATTTCCCAAATTAACTAAAAATAATCTATCAGCCCAAATATTCAGTCAGCATCCCTGAAATAAAACAACTGAAATTCATCCAAGCAACTATGACTAACAGATGTATCAGATATCACTAACACACAATAGCTATGTTCAACTTGGAGCAGATGTAAGTAGTTTTATACTCAGTGCTATGAGTCAAAAGTTCCCAATGGGTTACAGAACCTACTCGAACTGAAATTGGTTTTTATTTCCCTTCTGTTCTGTTACTTTGACTATGTGATTCTTTGATTCTGCACATTTGTCGGGGTGGGGTGGGGAGCTTTCCCAGATGAGTTACTAATTGTATTTTCATTTTGTTGACAGATGTCTGTTGTGGTTTTTAAAATATTTGGTGTTAATGGTGAAATTGACATCAGAGGTAATGACACAGATGTATGCCTTCAGGTAAACCAGGTTGTACCAAATCAGTTGGGCAATATCAGTGTTCGGCATTACCTTTGCAACCGAACAGCAGGTAAGAACTAATTTAATATAAAAAGGCATTTCTGGTGCTTTCACGCTAGTGAAAATGTTTAAGGATTCTGTTTTGTTGGTTTTAGTATGTTATGACATAGCCTACAGATTTGGACAACTAAAGACTTTAAAGGGGCTTGAAAACTGTTTGCCTTTAGTGGATTTGTAGGTGTGTCTGTGTACTCTTCTGGAATTATCTGAAGAAAGGCCAGAACCTAGATTCCCCCCCCCCCAAGACTTCTCCACCTGCATTAAATGATTATCTGTATTCAGTTGGGTACTAGCATACAGTGGAATCCCATGTGGAGCAAATGGGACTATCACCCATGCAATGGCACTTCAGCTTCCTGTACCTTACCGTCTTTCATATGCCCCCTAAATCTGCTTTGAAGTGTTCTGTACCTCTGCAGAGCAGATTTCGAAGGCATACAGTGGGGCTGCAGGGGATAGAGAAAGTCTCGATCAGCAAGAATAAGTATTCCATTCATTCATGGACAGCATTGGATACAGCCCATAGATTATTCTGCAGGATTTATTTTATACTTTGTTGCGTATTCAGTACATCTGAAATGTCATTAAAAGGAAGAAATGCTATGCTGTGAAATTAATTTGTAAAATAGGCATTTGAGGGGAAATTATGAATACTTCCTTTATCTGATTACACTCCCTTTGACTTTAAAGATTATGGAAGCAGTTTCCATCCTTTTATAGATTTTTAAATCAAAATACCTAATGCAACTTAGCTGTCTAGTAGATGACATAGCCCCATTATATTTTGTGTTGTTTCAAAATAGTCAGTGTTTACATCATGTTGGAGGATAGACTATAAACAAGAGACATTTAATGTCATGTAAAACTGGTTTACCTGATTCTGTACTGGTTTTATAACAGGTTCAGATCCTAAGACTGTGACTGGGCCAGTTAAATCAACTCCTGAAATCAGACTGAGATGGGAAAGTGGACCCAGTGCTATAATACATTCATTGCTATCAGAAAAAAATGGGTTTCTACAATGTCATGTGGAAGGCTTGAGTGCTGATTTCCTAATGTCTTCACTTATGAACATTCAACGTTTTTTGGAAGATGAAATGGTTGCAGAAGTGATGCCCATGAATATAAAAATTTCTAATACAAGGATCAACTTAAAAGTATGTAATTTTTGGAGTGAGATTGATGTCAGTTCAGAGTAAATATTGATAATTCGGGATTGAGGGAAAGCATTGCTTAAAAAAAAAAGCTTAAATTAACAGTTCCTGTTAGGTACTAGTCAATAGTTTTAAAGTTATTAAATGATGTGATGTTTTCAAGCAAGCACTATTGAGTAAAATTTGGCTTCATAGAAAGCTATCCTAACATAAGTGCTGTATATTGCCTTCAGCTAAACTGCAAGATTAGATGAAGTAAAATTCAATGTTCTGCCTTGTTTTAGAGATATTTAGTTGGATGTTTGGAAGCATATTCTCATGAACTCTTTGCAGTATAGTCTCAGAGTTCATCTGTCAGAAACTTGCTTGTGAAAGAGGAGAGTTGGGCATGCAGAAGCAGCCATTTCTCAGAGTCAAGCAAAGTCTCTGTCTCTCTCTGCTTGATGCTTTTGGGAGTTCTGCCATTGACTCAAATATCACAGAGAACTTTACAGTCTGCTTGAATTTAATGTGATATATTTAAAAAAATATGCTCGTATCGCTTATATTTTCTAGGATGACAGCCCACGTGACAGTCTAACTGCTCCTGAACCAGCCCCTGTAACGCTGAATATTGACCTCCTTATGGTGGAGAGGAAAGATGACGGTTCATTTTGCATCAGAGGTCCGCCTGCCTGCCTTTATTTTACCAAATTATTTTTAGTGTTTGGAAATATTTATATTGAAAGTGGGATAAAACTCATAAGAAAATAGAAATAAATATTATAGTCTAATACCGTCATGGGGAAAAATCATGTGTTGCACAATCTAGTCCAAGCCTCTTATCATTTGTGATGTTGTTGGCATCTGAGAGACAATGGAGTGCACGTCCAGGGGTGAAGTCAAAGCGTTGCGTTAGCAACACTGAAGTGACCTCCCTGGGGCACAAGCCTCGGCAGTGTCTGGAGGTCCTGGGCTGCCCTTCTCAGCCTCGCTGATGGTGGTCCAAAGGAAAGCAGAGCAATATGTTGGCACCAGCTTGGTTGCTGGAGTTGCTGGAAGGAGGCGTAAAAGGTGTCATCCAATCAACTTGGGGACTCCACTCTGGATTTGTGTAGGGTTTACTCCTTAGCCCTTTATTCTCCTGAAGGTATCCCGTAAGGCAGCGAAGGTTTAGATCAGAGTTTTCTTTCTCCTGGATGTGCCACCTTCCCAGGTTGACAAGGCCCACCTGCCCCTCCCATTTGGGCTATATAAGGGGGGCGGGAATGCAGCTAGTTCAATAAAACATTTAAACTATGGAGTATGCTAAAATACTAAACTGTAAGTTCAACAGTTTAATGTTAAAGAACATCCGATTTTCCCAATTCATGGAATGAGGCAAGGATGATATTTATTCATAACAAAAATAAACATCATTTTTTATCATATAGATTGATATCATTGGTGAATCATGACTAAGTTTTTGCACTAATAGATTGAACCATATAGGTCAAGATCAGTCAAGCTTTATTAGTGGGTGAACAATCTTCAACAGCACAAGGAGGGTATTGAATTTCTTAAATTATTACCCTGTTGTTGCTGCTTGCCTGATCACCATAAATATCAAATGCAGAATTTAATAGCTTTTGTAATTTTGGACACTGAAATAGCATTAAATCAAACAGAAAGAAACTTTTAAATTAAGACTTTGGAAAATGCAACATAGGTGTAGTTTTCACTACAGGTGATATTAGCAGCCTCATTTAAATTTATAAAGGATTTAAGTTGAAGATGCAAAAGACTAGCTTGAAACTAACATATGAAAGGATAACTAGTTAAGCTTCCAAATATATCTCGAATGTCCGTTTGTAACAAGAGGGCCACATAATTTGGAAATGTATTCCTAGCCCCTATATGGCTCAGAACTCTTAAGAAGTTGCTGATACTTAAGTGTGAAAGGATTAATTTAAATTCTGATATTTGATTTGGGAGTATGACATGTAAAGACATAAATCTGTATTTAGCAAACTAACAGGAAGAAGTAAATGGTAAAACAAAGATGTGAACACTGACTCATTTCACTATCAATAATATTATGTGTTGGATGCAGCGAGATACTAAGGCAAAGGTTGTCTTGAGTAGTAAGAGTTAAAATTTGCTTCATAAACAATAGAACTCCCTCCAATCCAGATATTTTGGAAAGTAAAAAATGAATCCCCCAAAAGACTGATGGGGTAAAGTGGTTAGCTACATCTATTCACACAACTGTAATATCGTAACAACCACTAGACCAGTCTAGCTTATCCTTTTAAGGGTATCTGGTGGCTACACACGTGCCATTAGAACCATAAAGTCTAGTCTTATAAAGGCACCTCAGTTTAAGATGTCTGCAGAGATATAGTTATGTGAAGGTGTGATTGTACAAGGATGCACTTTTTGAAGGATTAGTTATTTACGAAAGCTTATGCTATACAGCTTAGTTTCATAGTACTTGATACTTTTTAGCTGTAGATCATTAACTATTTAATTTTTTTTATATTGACACTGTGCAATTCAAGTTACTGAAATAAATTGCTGTTGAGATACAATCATTGGATGCTATCAAGTGATTTCACTCTTTCTACTCAGTATGACTGATATTGCTATTTACTTATATTCTGCCTTTTTCCTGATTCAAGGCAACTTACAGATAAGAATAAGAACTGCTAAAACACAGAGAAAACAATGATTAAATAACAATTAAACACTGATTGACTTAAAATTATATACATATATAAAATCTATTGAAATCATACCAATAATTACAATAAAAACCAGCATGGCACCAGCCTTTTAAGAGCAGCCAGTTTCCAAATGCCTGTTGGGGAAAAAACCTCTTCATTAGCCAGCGGTCCCTCGGCGGGGGAAGGACCTCAAAACCTGGGCTGGAATGCAACGAGGGAATGCAAGTCTTTCAGATAGCTTGGACATAAGCTGTGTAGGGCTTTATAAGTCATAAGCAGCACTTTGATTTGTGCCCAGAAATAGACTGGTAGTAGTGGAGCTGTTACTGTTGGGTATTACCCATTTTAATTATTATTTATTTTTAACAGATAACCGAACACCTAGCAGTGATGTTCCAAAGACTAAGACAAGTAATGATACAAGAGAACAAACTGCTGAAGTTGATGCGCACAAAAAACAGAATTGTCTGTCTCAAGCTACACAAACATCTCCAGAAATTAGCGGGTCTCTTAAACCTTTTAGGAATTTATCTGATTCGATCAAGGAGCAGGTAACCATAAATCTACAGAACAGTTCATCGTGCAGGTCTCTTGACAAAAATTGTATGTTTTAACATGATTTTTTTCCTTCTGCTCTAGACCATTCCTTTTCAAACTATTCCCCCATCAAAATGAACTTTACAAAGCATTTTGAAAGAGGGAGATGAAGTAATTCTAGATAACTAATACCTTTGGTTCAAACTCATGGAAATTTCAGCATTATTTGGGGGGGGGGAATTGTTAAGAGGAGTCTATATAACACTTATTAAATTCTTAATTTCTACTTTATTATTCCAGCTGATTGAAGAAAATGAATGTCTTAAACAAGAACTAGCCAAAGCTAAGACAGCTCTTGCTGAAGCTCACTTGGAAAAAGACACCCTGCTTCATCAAATGAAAATGATGAATACTGAAAATAAATGACAGAAGACTCTATAATGTTGCACTGGAACAAAAAGGGATACATTTTAGACTGTTTTTGGAACCTGAGCCCTGAACAAAATTTCTGCAGAATAATCAGTTCTGTCAACATCTTCAAGGAATTAGGATGTGCTTCTCTTTAGCCTGAATTTAAGATGCAGTGATGCAGGGAAAATCAATTTCTATTATATGTTACTAATTTGTTTAATAGGTGGTGGCATGAATAAAATGTACCATGTGTCATTGTTAGGCTATCTTCATTTGTGAAGATAAAGTTCTGTTATTGGTAGAAGAAAAGTACTATTCAAGGGAGATTAAATTTGCACTATTAACTGTAGGTGGGCACAACGTGCTCCATCGTAGCTAACTAATACTGAAGTAATCATCCAGAGACTGGGCCTAACACCAACAGAACTTGCCTGGGACTGTGCACCCCCTTTATGCCTACATTATCAGCTGTGTTAATGTGTTGAAACCACTCTTGGAAAGGTGTGACCCAAGAAAATGAGGAAACACTCCAACTGTTCTGGAACCATGCTAATGTTTGGTTTCTTTTTATCCAGTATTTGTGACCATTATACAGTGAAGAATATTGGAGTGGTGCTTGGTCAGCTGATCTGTCACTAATTAATGATTAGACCAGGGCTCTTCAGAGATGATCACTGGTCATTTGTAGGAACATTCCTTACTTAAACCTTTTAACAGATTGCTTTTTTTTGTAAAAATGTAATCTAACTGTATATTAATGCACTTGGGAGGGGGAAAATCGAATAACTGCCCTCTTGGACTTGTGAAATTCCATTAAAAATGTAAAACTGCATTATAAACTATGGGCTACTTGTAAAAATTTAAATTCTAGTTTTCAGCTGAAAACTACTGCAAATATATAAATAAAAAGCACAGATTTGTGCAGGAGGTTCTAAATTTTTAAAATAATGAAGACTACGCCCAATAGGAAAATTCACTTTGGATAGATCTTTCTGAATCATTTTGTTGAAAACATTGTCTGGTATTTGTTTCACCTGAATTATACAATGTTTTACGGAATTGGGAAATACCTTGTTTTTAAAAGTGCAAACCAGAGTCCCAATATTTACAGTTCTGTGGTTGGAGTTTTATGTGTGTGGGAAAGTGAAGAACTGGCTTGGGTGGAAGTGTCTTTAATTAATTGTTTCTCCTGACAGCAAAAATGGGAGAGTGTATATATACTTTCCATTTTGCTAGTCCAGCTTCCAGCTTCCAGCTTCCTCTCATAAGGTCAGCTGCAGTGATGATATTGTGGTTGAAATGAGATAACACTTTTCAAAAAAAGATCTTGTCATTTTTAATAATTTCTTATCTCTAACTTGAAGTGTCATATGTAGTATACTCTGGGATTGCACCACATCATCTCAGTCATCTGGTCAATTCTGAAGAACTCCAGCTCTCTTCTTGTGTCATTCCCAGTAGATGATTCTGCATTAAGTAGCAAAAGTCTTTAAACAGATGATCTTACAGTTTGTATTATTACATTTCATCCAGTTCCTGTAACTCCAGACAGTGAGATCATTTGGTCCATCCATGTTATCTTTCAGTATTTAATTTGAACAAAAAATATTTTTATATTGACATCATCAGTGCATTATCTAAGTTCCAGTTAAACAAATTGATTTAGTTGAGGAGTTTCACTACCTCCTAAATATGAAGCCTTGCTTTCTGGAAATACTTTGATGCCCTTCGAATTAGGCTTTAGCCACATGCTTTACTAAACATTTTTTTATAAAAAAAGATTCCCAAGGAACATTCATTGTTGCTTCAATTACAGCAAGCTGAAGGACTTCAAGGGAGCACCAGCTCCATCTAGTGAGAACTCTTTGAACCTTCCTCTTGGGTTTGGAAATTGGAAATGCATTTTTAGTTTAGTTTCAAGGGTAAACTGTTATAGTTAGTCTTTATGAGGGTTTTATGAATGTAAAACCTACATTGACCAGAATGTCAGCCTTATTACAAATTCTTTTTTATGTGAATAAGTGATCTGATATTAACATAAATAGCACAGGAGGCTCAAATGCAATTTAATTCTCACATATAAAAACAGTCCTTGGCTTTTGACCTATACAAAAACCATTCTGCTTCTCCCCTCACCCCAAATGAAATGTGAGATCAGCAGAGCCATTTTCGCAAGCAACTGTTAATGCTTTTATTCCAGAATATAGAATACAGCCACTAGTCTTTCAGTTTATTTTGAAATGTAAAAACTGATTTCAATATCATTTGGAAAATGGCATGCATGTATTGTCTTTGTTAAATACACATGTCAAAGATGGGAAGAGAGGCACCTTTGGCGAAAACTCCAAACCTAAACATAGTAACACTTTTTGAAAACCAGCTCCTCCTATTTAGCCAACCCAATCCTCAAAACACCTTCCCTCTTCCTTCTAAATCAACCTACCAGGCATGACAGAAGGAACAGCAGCATTGCAGCCAGGATTACAGAGGGAAGGACAAAAATCAGATTTCAGCCCTGCCCCCTCATTTCAGCAATAGCAGTAACCCATGAAAACAGAACTCCCAAAGGTCATCTCGATCATGCTTGCAATGTGCCCGAGAGGAAGGAAAGGGAGATCAAGGGAAATGGAGGGTACAGGAAGGTAAGGTAAGAATTGTGGGTCTTGTGTAGCATATGGTTTACTAGAGGTGAGCTTTACTAGTTCCCCAAAGGTCATATCACAGCCCAGCATGGTTCACTGGCAGCTTAACCTTTGTGCCTAGTATTTTGCAATAGTCTTAATCTCTCATAGAATGTTGGAAAGGTTATGGTCATATAAAGTACCCATTATAGTACCTGCAAAAAACCCCAACTGATTTTATCTGAGCCACCTCGTTGGAAACACAAAACAAGCAAACAGAAAAATGTTGCTATCTTTGTGGACAGACAAGCCCTACAGGTGTACAACAAGAAGCTAAAAGCAGAGGAAGAATCAGAGCATTGGTAGGAACTAATAATAGATTGAGCATCAAGAGTACGGTAATAGGAAGAAAGCAGGCTGCAAGGGAAGAATAGATAGCAAGGTCCAAAGCATGCTCTGCTAGACCATGGACAGCTCCAGGATAGCAGATGACACACTTTGCATTTTAAAGAAACAAACATGATACATGAAGTAGTGTTCATAATGTCACTTAAGCACTTAAGTCACACTTGTCTTTTCAGCTTGTTCACTCACTGCTTCTCCTGGATGAAAAAACCTTGGAGATAAAATAGAAACAAAACCTTACCTAAGAAGAGTTAATAGCAAAGTCAGTGACAGATTTAATACAAGGTGCCACTGCTGTTCTGTGAACTTGGAAACCAAAGAGTGTATTTGGAACGACCCCAAGGAATTCCTGATTCCAACTGATTGGCAGAAATTGTAAACCTGTTGCCCAAATTATGTACAAGTTGTATTCTGGTTAACCATTGGTTAAAGGAGATCAATCATACAGTCATCTAGGAAACTGTTCCCTAATAGTCTCTGAGGTGGGGAAAAGGAACTGGTATAATGAACCTAAAGACTCAGCTATACAGCTGCAAATATAAGCTTTTAAGCGTGTTTTAAGCGCATTATAGACACTAGACTGGATGTCGATAGTACACTTATGTCAAATTCAATGTATTTTTCAAAATGTCTGTTTAAAAAGCATTTTAACAGCGTTTTTTATATGTGTTGAGATTCTACCTAAGAGGGGCTATGGACAGAGGAAAACACACATCCTCAAGCAGGTTCTGAAACCTTGCTATTTGAAAAAACTTTCTTAGTCAGAAACTGCATGTAACCCATTTTTAGCATACCCTCACTGGGGGTCAGGGATTTAAAGTTAGAGGTCTAATGGTAGAATACACAGAAGTCATTCAAAGTTTCCCCAGTGAGTTGTAAAGCTTTTACACAAAATCTTTACAGAAAAATCTACTGGTTTATACCCAACTGTACAGAAATTGTTCAAGGCACTATATTAAGATTGATAGTTTTCTATTCAATCTAAAGTTAGATCAAAATTCTGTTGAACCCTTATCAGTAATGTCTGATAAGTTTATCACCACAAATATAGAATATTAAGTTGAAATACTTTTCACTGAAAACTCTAAAAGTAGTGGTAACCTATAGAATGAAGAGAGATGCTTCAATTCTTCTTCTAGTTTTCAAATACATTTAAGCCTATTTGACATCAGAGGTTTTGCCAGTCATTACAGTGTTGAGATTTCTTGAGATGAAGCATGAGAAAAGCTTTTTGCTGATGAAAAGGGAGGAACTTAAAGGGGCTCTTCATAAATTGCATATTACTGTTGTGGGATCATACATCAGTGGCTGAGTCACTACATTTTAAGTGCCAATCAGGAAGCAACATGGAAGGATTAAGGTACTTATATAACTCTCATGATTTTCTATGCCAGGAACTGCCAGCTGCTGCATGTTCAGCTGTTCTGAGAGGGAAGGAGGAGGTGCAATGAACCATGTTGTTTACAGTGGAAGAGTTTAAAAGGGTCATAGGCAAGAGTTGCCTTGACTTATGGGACTTCTAATATGTCATTCTGCTGAGAAACAGAAAAAGAGCTTTCATATTTTAAACTTATTAATCTTTTTCTGGAATAGGTACGTTAGGGAAGTCATGGGGGTATAGATTTTGTTCTACGTGTATCTTTCATTTTACAAAAAGCAAGTGAATAGAACTTGAAAATAATCTCAGAACATGTTACATCTTTTATGAATTCCCCTCTGAAACATTAATATGCTCATTCTGCAATACTGTTTGGTAAACATGTAATTTAATTGGAGCTGATCCAGCATATTATGTAGACCATATTTCCAAGACAGCCTTGCTGTGCAAGGATAATTTCAAGGTTTTGACATGAGAGTGGCAGCTCCTGAAAACTCAGATTTGAGGAGGCACATACTAATACTGGCGTGGTGTGTGTGTGTGTGTGTGTGCGCGCGCGTGCGTGCGCGTGTGTGTATAATCTGAGCAGATTCTAATAAAAACATGATGTGCCATTTCTGAGCAAAATAGATCAAAACAGAAGAAACCACTCATACATCCAGGTCCTAAGCATTTTTTTTTTAGACTCAGTACAAGCTTGAAGCACAGTCCCCATTCCCCACACATAGCAATGCATGAGTCATGAAAGAAAATGGTCTAATTTCATTCTAAATTTACTTTTTCTACATTTTTAAAATTACGCGGGACTTTTCTGTCATCAGAGCTCAAGCATGGTATCTGCCCCATCTCTGGGTCCTGGTACAATGCATCCTTCTCAGCCATCCACTTAGGTTGAGCATTGGAAACATCTAGCTACAAAAACAACATATAGTAGAACGTTGGAAGTCTATTCATTCTCAGCTCAGTTTATACCCTCTCCAGTATGTCATCTACTTCAGTAGAATGGGACTACATTACCATTCGCCTGCTTTCTGAACATCAGGCATAGCAGAAGAGATTTCAAATACTAGATAACCATCATATGTTCTCTCAGAAAGAAAAGGAGCTGCTGCTAGCCTGTATCAACTTAAGCTTAGCAGCTACAGCTATCTTTTTGAGTAAGTCATTTGTCATTTGCTTCAGGAGCAACACCTTGTTTTACTATGGTATAATCAGTTATTGCTTTGGAAAACATTTTTAAGAAAGAAAAAGAGAAAAAGACATCTGCTAAACGGAACAGGTTGATGTGGGATAGCAATACTTTTCGTTTGAGAACCCCTATGGTATGCCATTTGTTGATGTTCCTCATCCCTACTTTCTGTTCAGGTGCTGTTAGATGGTAATCCTGATTCCTTTTTAGAATTTAAAACTAGTAGAGGGCAACCCTCACCAATGCTGAACTAAACCTGAAAAAAAATGCAACAAATAGGGAAGAGTACAATATTAAAGGCTGAGCTGAAAATTCTGTATAGAATGCTTTATCTTGAGGTTTGTCAGGGCAGGGACAAAAGGCATATAAAAAACAAGGCTATTTGGGGAGAAATGAATATTTTCAAAGTGTTTTGTTGGGGGCTTACCATTGGTGGAATCTGAGACAGCCTTTTTTAAAAAAAAAATCCTGCTAGAAACAGGAAGCTAGATTACACTGAATCAGACTACAGATCTCCCTTACTCAGTGTTGTCTACTAGGGCTGTGCAACTGCTTCATCAGAATCCTGAAGTGACTGTGTTCAGACCCAAGTTGGGCCTGCTTAAAGTGATCCAAAATAAATACCCCCCACCAAAGCTCTTTGGAGATTGTTTTTTATTTTATTTTATAAAAACGTCAGCCCATCTCTAAAATGATAGAAAAAAAATATGAAGAACATAATATAAGTGCCAGGATGGGGGAGAGGAAGGAAGGAAAAGAACTGGATCTTGATCATTGGGAGTTAGAATCTCACCCAACACACTCCGATCACAGTGTTTGGAGGGATGGATATAGCGTAATGGCTCGCTTCTCCAAAAGGGTATGGAGGAATACGATGCTAATAACCAATACCAAGAATATGGTCTACCTACCAGGCTTGTGTGATGGGCACGCTGCTTTAAGGTAGTGATACGAAAATCTAGGACTGTTTTAGAAATTATTAACTAGCAAGGCTAAACCTTTACAGATTGAAACAAAAGAAAGATTAGGGGAAATTAAGAAGAATGTTATAATAAATTTGATTTTAAAAGTTGTGTTAAATATTTAAAGATGTTCTAAAATCTGACCCCATTGCAATAGCCTCAGATATACATAATGCAAGTTCCACTCTCCAGCATAATGACTCTACAGAGTGAAGCAAGAGATATAATTCAATTCAGAGAATTAATTAAAAATATTAAGTTTCTTCCCTTTGAGGAGCCAATAAAAATGAAACGGAAGTACATAAGCCACCATACTGCACAGATGTAGATAATTATTTATATTACTGGCTGAGAAGAAACCACCTGCAGCAGGATAGCTATTTTTTTTATTAAAATAATTCCTTCTCTAATACTCACCAGGTTAGTGGACTTGGCTGTAGTAGTGGAAGTGCCCTGCGAACTTGAACCTCTTTTTTTAAAAAAATGGACTGGGGAGGGGAACCAGGCAACCCATATTTTAAGACAGGGAATCTATGGATTCCATAATATTCCCACCATGGATTCAAAGGTGCCATTTTCGTAACAGCCCAGTGGGTTTAGAGAGGCAAATCTGCCTTGATTAGTGGCTGGGGTGAGGTGTGTGGTGTGAGGACACCCTTTTAAAAAGTGTGGACGCACCGACAGCAAATGATTACTGCTGCTGCTGGTATGCACCCTATGGGTCGCCTCCGCTCTGGAGAACCCCAAGTTCCCCCATATATATCTCCCTTCCCCTCCCCGCTCCCCTTCTCCCAATGGGCAATCCTGGCCTCCCTCGTCACTCCCGTCGCAATGTGGGGAGGGCGGGGAGCGGGCGGCCCAGCTTCCTCCTTCGAAATGTTGTTTTCCTACTTCTCTTTCCCCACCCTGACGGGACTACACCGCGGTCTCACCCCACCTCACCCTCCGAGCTCCTCCCTTTCCCACTCCCTCCCTAACGCTATTCCTGCGTGAGGGTGGGTGAGCGCGCGCTACAGCCACGGCGCGCGTGCGCGCGCAGCTCCTCGTCCCCCCCCCCCCTTTTCGGGCAGCCGTTATCGATCGAGCCGTGCGCGCGTATGTATATGTGTGCGCGCGCGACACCGCAGTGGAGCGCGAGACGAGCTCCTGTTACAGTTGCTGCCGCTATTTGGGCGGGCTGGACAGCTGAGGGAGGGCAGCAGAATCCCTCAACGCAGCGGGAACGGGAGCAAGGGCACGAGACCGGGAGCCAGATAGGGGAGGGAGGGAGGGAGTGGGGGGGGGGAGACCCACATAGTCTGCCAGCCATTCAGAAGCGGAGAACTCTTGTCTCCTCAGCAACGGGCCTGGGTGGCCAAGACTGCGTCTCCCCTTATTTCGCGCCCTGCTGGTCGTTAAGATCTCCCTCACTCTTCACCCGCTTCAGCCTGGCACGAGAGCTCAGAGCACTCACTCTCTCTCTCTCTCCCCGCTTCACCAAACTAGAATTTGGGCAGAGGGTGGGGGGAAGAGTCTTTCTTCCTCTGCGCCCCCCTCCTCCCTCTATTTTTCTTCCACACTCCACCCAGAAATGATCTGCTGAAAATAGGAGGAGGTGATTTCCCCCCTCCCAACCACTGCTCCTGCTGCTCCTTTTTCTGCTGTGTTCTTGTGAAGGCTTCAGGAATATCCCTAAATCGCTCAGTCTGACAGGCGAGCAGGGAAATTATTTTTTTGTGGCGATGGTCCATTTTTGGGTGGGGAGGCGGGGATAACTTACACGGCGTTTTGGGGGTGGTCTCGTGTGAAGGTTCTCTGATGATTCCCGACCATGGGGAAGGACCAGGAACTGCTGGAAGCTGCTCGCACTGGGAATGTGGCTTTGGTGGAAAAACTCTTGGCTGGCAGGAAAGGAGGGCTCCTGGGCAGTGGATCTGGACCTATTCCTTTATCCAACTTGCTGAGGTAGGGATATGGTTTCCCAGCAGGTGCTGGGGATAGTAACCTCCTCCTCCTCCTCCCCTTCATCATCATCATCACCACAACCACCGCCACCCTCATTCTTGCTGTATTATAGTAACTATAAAATATGTCTTTCTTCTGAGTATGTACAGCTGAGGGAGAGGTGTGTGTCCTATATGAGTTTAAAAGCAACTGGCCATGATGTTATTGACATACAGTAGTAACATTTGCATTTATCTCCTTCAGTGAACCGGTAGGAACTTGTATTGGCTTCATTACTTGTACTAGGGCAGAACTTTGGAATATATTGGACAACTTGATGTGTACATGCACATTATTTCTCTCAGGTTTTCTTTTTTCATCTGGATAATAAAAAATTAGTTCATTTGGTAATTAAAGGCATGCTTGCATATTTGTAACTATATAGCAAATAGCCTTCCTCCATTGACTTATGCTTACTGCCCTCATTTGCAACAGAAATTAGCCATGTGTCTCATTAATAGGACTATACTGTTAAGAAATTTGAACTTCCTGGTGAGAGGTCAGCTACAAGCAATAGGTGCAAAATGTATGCAGTCAGTGATTAACATTTTCAGAACTATATGAGACTAGGTTATTAGGCATTTCCAGGTGGAAGGGGCCAATTTCTAATCCTGAAAGAGCTTATACAATGTGTGGGATAGCATTTAATGTAAAGCATGAATGGTACAGTATCAGTACAGTATCTGCAGGTGAGAAGAACATTTTTTTTCTTTACAGGTATTTGACTTTAGTCAAATAAAAGAAGGTCTGCAGCACACAGTTCTCTGTTACGACAGACACAAGTGCAGCAAGGGAAAATGAATTGGCATGCTATTGACCTAAAACTTGAACTAATCATTAAATGTGTTCCACTGCAAGAACAGAAGCAGGCCTGAAGTAATGAAAATTGTTTCAGTGACAAGCAAAAAAAAGGTCATGTAGTTTCCAGGATTCTCCATAGTAACAGGTTTAATATTTTGTCAGGCTGCCACATTATCTTTTTGCAAATGTAGTTGTTTTAAAGGTTATTAATTTTCACCCACTTATTTCTTATTTTTATATTTTGCAATGGTTCAATAAGAACAACATTTTTGTTAGTGTATTGGTTGGCATAGTGAATATATAGGATTGTTTTTAGTAGTATAATTATATAACTTGGGTCAAAAAGGAAATGTCAGTTAATTTCATGAATTTTAATGTAAGCATCATTAATTAAACATGATTTAAAAACCAACAACAACCCTACACATACCAGAAATTCACTTTGATGCAATTAACACCCATCTCTTCTGTAATCAGTCTGTACAGTTCTTAAATGTTTACTTTCTTTGGATTCCTTTTAATAGAGCAGTGTATTCCTATACACATCTCTTTGAGAGAATTTGATGGCTCATTTTTAAAAATAGGGAATAGATTGAAGAGATGCATTTGTAATGTGGCTTGAAGACTACAATGGTGGGTATTATAGAAAACTGTTGATTACTAAAAGTAGAAAGTTACATTAAGTGCTATCTGGCACTATTTTTAATAGAAAGCATATTAGTTTTTTAACGCATTACAGTTGCATATTGCTGCACTTTCCCACCACTCACTTAGCCCTGCTTTTGGAACCTATTTAAAACAAGACAATACATATATGACAAATGTCATTCAGGTTACTCAACAAAGCCAAAATTAAGGCCCTATCTTCAACAAGTACAAAATGTACATATTTATCAGTAAGGCTGAAAAAAAATATTTCTTATTTTTAAAAGTCAGTTAACATCCTGTTTCCTGCTTGGCAGGGGGTTGGACTCGATGGCCCTTGTGGTCTCTTCCAACTCTATGATTCTATGATTCTATCCAGGGTTGTATTCTACTAAGTTATAGAGCAGGCTAACTGAAATCAATTTGTCCATTGATTTCATTAGGTCTACCCCGACTTCATTGACGCAGTTGGTGCTGTGGGTAAAATCTCAGTGCCTAGGACTTGCTGATCGTAAGGTCGGCGGTTCGAATCCCCGCGGCGGGGTGAGCTCCCGTCGTTCGGTCCCAGCTCCTGCCCACCTAGCAGTTCGAAAGCACCCCTAAGTGCAAGTAGATAAATAGGTACCGCTTTATAGCGGGAAGGTAAATGGCGTTTCCGTGTGCGGCGCTGGTGCTGGCTCGCCAGCTGCAGCTTTGTCACGCTGGCCACGTGACCCGGAAGTGTCTTCGGACGGCGCAGGCTCCCGGCCTCTTGAGCGAGATGAGCGCACAACCCTAGAGTCGGTCACGACTGGCCTGTACGGGCAGCGGTACCTTTACCTTTACCCCAACTTCTTTAGATGCAGCACTAAACATTTGCATGGCAGTGTAGAAAACAGATAAATACAGGCACCACCATCACATCAAGTACCTCTCGAGCTTCTTTTGATAACTTTGTTGATAACATAATAAATGATCAGATACATCATATTGCCCTGATACTGCATTAAATTGCTGTTGGATTTAATGGTTTCTTATTCCTAGACTTAACAGTATCACTGACATCATAGTCACTTATTTTGTCTGTTTTTCAAGATCAAATGCTGGTGGCAATTGTGAATCCACTCACAGATGTAGCTTTCTCTGTACAATTCCAGTATTAATTAAAATTTCACTTTTGAAAACTGATGAACTCTCAAACTGGAATGCTTACTACAGTGAGATGAACAAATTTGCAGCTGTCTATTTGGATATTGGCATATGCAAGTGGGAATATTGTGGTATTATGACCCATTAGGAGAAGGATCATTCACAGGAACCCTGAACTTGTATGGTCCTGTACATATAAAGTTTGGAAGTGAAACAGGCCATTCAGAAATAAGCCAGCAGCTTTTGCATTCTAAGGTGGAATCTAGGTATACAAAATTAATTTAGTTTGTATCTTAATAATTGTCAAAAATACCTACAAGCTTGTTGGGGCAGAGGTGGATTTAAGGGAGAGTGATTGGTTCGCCTGCACTGAGCCTTGAGCTGAGAAGGCACTGCAGCAATAACTTAGACCCTCTAAATAGAGATGCTTGATCTCTATTTTCCAGGGTTGTCCCTGATTTAGAGAAGCTATCCCAGCTTCTGATTTGATCCCAAAATGTCCTGCTTTTCCTTAGGACGTCCCTATTTTCATCGGTTAAATGTTAGAGGGTATGGATACAGATAGGTAGCCGTGTTGGTCTGCCATAGTCAAAACAAAAAAATTCCTTCCAGTAGCACCTTAAAGACCAACTAAGTTAGTTCTTGGTATGAGCTTTCGTGTGCAAGCACACTTCTTCAGATACGAGGGTATGGAGGGTATGGAGTTATTCGACTCATGAGTTGTCTGAAAGCAATCCTGTATAGGGAAGTTTTATTTAATTTTTAATGTTTTACAGTGGTACCTCGGGTTACATACACTTCAGGTTACAGACTCCGCTAACCCAGAAATAGTGCTTCAGGTTAAGAACTTTGCTTCAGGATGAGAACAGAAATCGTGCTCCAGCGGCACGGTGGCAGCAGGAAGCCCCATTAGCTAAAGTGGTGCTTCAGGTTAAGAACAGTTTCAGGTTAAGAACGGACCTCCGGAACGAATTAAGTACTTGACCCGAGGCACCACTGTATTATGTTTTTATATATATTGGAAGCTGCCCAGCGGTGGCTGAGGCAACCCAGTAAGATGTGTGGGGTACAAATAGTAACATTATCATTATGGAATGAGATGTCCCTATTTCATCGGATAAATGTTGGAGGGTATGGAATAGAAGGCAAGAGGCCAGGTTGAAATTACCAGGGCCTAGCAATCTAGAAGGGGTCCCAGGGCCTGACTATCTTGCATTTGTTTTATGTAATTTCTAATAAAATATATATTTCATATTCATTGCACACACAATTCTAAATAACTAGCTTACCAACTTGTGCTGTAAACATTTGCGACTCTATATGAACATTTGCTTCTGTGGTTTGACAGTATGACAGTGCAGTCACATTTCTATTTTTTTTAAGTGATACACATTGTGTTGTGTTACACATACAAGTGTAACATTTAAAGTACTGTATAGCTAGTTGAGCAATTATTATATGAGTGCTTATTGATATTAGTCATTAGGATCTTAACATTCTCAATAGGTACAAATATTATATTTATTATTAAACTAAAAATGAGACCACACATTTATTTTAAATCCCATGTAAATATTTTTAGTTGGCCTGCCCTTGCTGGAGGGCACAAATTTTTTTTCCAGTGGGGCTCGAACCTGCTTTCAGTGGCTCTGGGAAGAGAAAGGTATATAAAAAAGAGAGAGGGAGAGAGAGAGTGGCAGGGAGAGGAGGTCTCACCTTGTGATACTTTTAATCCCTATCATTGCAGTACTGAATTTTCAAATATGAAAAAGGGATATACCGTATTTTTCGCTCTATAACACGCAGATTTTTTCTCCTAAAAAGGAAGGGGAAATGTCTGTGCGTGTTATGGAGCGAATGTGTGCTCCCTGGAGCCGAAAAATGAGGCAAAAATCAAACCGCGCTTCAGGGAGAAGGGAGCTCCGTGAGACAGGAAGCTGCTTTCCTGCATTCTGCCTCAGGGTCTTACTGCCCGCCCTCTCTGTTTCCTTGCTGTGTTTGCTCAAACGGAACAAAGAGCAGGGAAAGCCCCTCCCCTCCAGGCAAGTAGAGAGGGAAAGCAGAGCGTCCGAACAAAGAGCAGGGAAAGCCCCTCCCCTCCAGGCAAGTAGAGAGGGAAAGCAGAGCGTCCGAACAAAGAGCAGGGAAAGCCCCTCCCCTCCAGGCAAGTAGAGAGGGAAAGAGCAGAGCGTCCGTCCTTCTATCCTCTCCCTGCTCCGGAGGAACAATGTTTGTGAAGGGAAGAGAGATTACAGGTTCGGCTTAAAATTCTGATTTGACTTCCTGCTTTTTGTTTTTGGAGACACACAGCATTCAAATATGCTTTCTTCCATTTAAAGAGGGAGAGAGAGAGAGAGAGCGCGCGCGCTGGCTGGCTTGGGTGGGTGGGTGGGGGGAAACTTTTGCCTTCCTTTCCTCACGTTATAGCCCTCTCCTGCATTCTTAGCCTTCTGTGTTTTTCCTTCCCTCCCCACTTAAAATGTGGTTACAAAGCATGGATCCACATGGATCCTCAGGATCTTTGCATTGGGTCACCCCAAATTCACCATCAGAGCACACAGCATGCCCATGGCTACAGCCTGCCCCCCCCCAAAAAAATCACGCACCCACTGTTGCCTGGGGCTGCAATGGTGCAAAAACATGGTTACAAAGCATGGATCCACATGGATCCTCAGGATCTTTGCATTGGGTCAGCCAAAATTCCCCATCAGAGCACATAGCATGTCCATGACTACAGCCTGTCCCCCCCCAAAAAAATCACGCACCCACTGTTGCCTGGGGCTGCAATGGTGCAAAAACGTGGTTAAAAAGTATGGGTCCACATGGATCCTCAGGATCTTTGCATTGGGTCAGCCAAAATTCACCATCAGAGCACATAGCATGTCCATGACTACAGCCTGTCCCCCCCCAAAAAAATCACGCACCCACTGTTGCCTGGGGCTGCAATGGTGCAAAAACGTGGTTACAAAGCATGGATCCACAGGGATTCTCAGGATTTTTGCATTGGGTCACCCCAAATTCACCATCAGATCACATGTCTGTGGCCACAGCATGAAGCACAAAAATGATACGTCCACTGTTTCATTCAGAATATTTTTTCCCTTGTTTTCCTCCTCTAAAAACGATGTGCGTGTTATGGTCAGGTGCGTGTTATAGAGCGAAAAATACGGTAGCTATAGCTAGGTTAGCTGTACACCTTTAAACTCTACAAGTCTGGATTAATGGGAAATCTGTGTTGTTGTTGTTGTTGTTGTTGTTGCCCACACCTCCCAGTTGGAGAAATCTTGATGTTTGCTCTACACTGCTTTGAGAGTTCAAGAATACAGTACAGCAAACCACTGATGTTTTAAAGCAGACTGTGAAGTGGAGCAATGAACTGTCAATTCAGACATCACCCCAGCCTGTGTATCTGACTCTCTATTTGGTCTTCAGGTTGCAATTATAGCATTAGTTAGAAAGTCGTTTTATTAGCTAGGGAAGTGTAGTGTTAGGGAGGGAAGTGATACATAAAATCATTATATCTTTTTAAATGTAAGTGGGATTTCTTAGTGGTTTCTGTATTCTGGTTCTACCACTATCAGTGATGTTTCAGAATCATAGGGGACTATTCCTCCTCAGTCCTTACTGGATTGTTTTCAAAACATCATGCTTGGGATCAGTTTAAATACTTCCAGCGAAATGGCCTTCCTTTTCTTTTGTGGACATATTTGGAACAAGGCCATCTCCAGGTTTTGGAGGGTTTTTTGACAACATATTCTCACTGGGTCCAATTGCTTGCTGAACTCCCCACAATTTGCTCATGACAGCAAATTTGTGTCCAGCGTGGAGGTGCCAGGTGCCTCAGATTGACTGCAGTAATATACATTGTGAAGATGCTACAACTCCAGTTTCTCACCTTGTCCTCATTCTGTGCTAGGTTGTAAAAGCTACACAAGCTTAACAGAGAGGCTTGCCAATGATGTGTCTTTCAAACCATGGAGAGTTTGTTTCTTTTTCTTTCTTTTTTAAAAAGAGCTCTGCAGAGATGGAGGAGAAGAAAATCAATTTCTTGTATCGCTGCTGAATTATGAAGCCCATTCCTTTCCTGGGAAGAATGAGCTCAAGATTCATGTCATTTATGAGCAACCCAATGCCCTGGGGATAGCTAGGACTGACTCTGATTCTTCATGTGAGGAAATGACCTGTGCTGATGAGGAATTTTGAAGCTAGCAAGAATCTAGCTAATTCAGTAAGAAGGAAGTATGTTTCTGATTCAAGAAGACTTGAGCAGTGGTATCCCATTTGCAGAAGGAAGCTAATCAATAGGAAAGGACAGAAGAGAAATTATTATCTTTCATCTGCAAATGAGATACCATTGCTCTCCACTGAAGTCCTCTTGAATCAAGAGACATGCTTCCTTCTTACTGAATTGTTTGCTTGATTCATCCATTCATTTGCTACTGAAGGGGCAAAGATCAAACCATCCATAAATTCCCCACCCATTGGGCAGAGGTTGTGAGTATGTCTAAAGTGCAATGAGCTCCTGGCTCTCTGGGAACAAGCTTGTTCCCTTGAGGAAAAGGTGGTAGACCTGGAAAAGGGAAGAGAGAGAAATAGTGGTAGATGCAGCTTTCAGGGACGTTGTCGCTGTTTCCTACTGCCACAATGACAGCTGATATGCTGTCAGGGAAAATGAGGGTCTCAAATAAGGAAAGTGAGGAAGAGGGAAACATTTCCTTAGAAGGGAAATGAGGGGGACATCTATCTTCTGCTGAGAATACTTCTCCAGTGGGTGGAAGGATTGTGGTAGTAGGCGATTTGATCCTTAGATACAGTGGTGCCTTGCAAGACGAAAATAATCCGTTCTGCAAGTCTTTTCGTCTAGCGGTTTTTTTGTCTTGTGAAGCAACCCTATTAGCAGCTTAGCGGATTAGCGCTATTAGCGGTTTAGCGGCTATTAAAGGCTTAGCGGATTAGCGGCTAAAAGGCTATTAGCGGCTTAGCGGCTTAGAAAAAGGGGGGAAGTGAAAAAAATCGCAAGACGTTTTCATCTTGCGAAGCAAGCCCATAGGGAAATTTGTCTTGCGAAGCGCATCGAAAAACGGAAAATCCTTTCGTCTAGCGGGTTTTTCGTCTTGCGAGGCATTCGTCTTGTGGGGCACCACTGTATATAGTTGGGTGTGCAATGGACATACAGACCGCAGGGTGAATTGACTGCCGGGTGCTAAGGTTGAGGATGTTACCTGCCACCTAGATAACCTGGTAGATGAGGAGGAGACAGTGGTTGTGGTGCTTGTGGGCACCAACATCATCAGGAAATGCAGTCACGAGGTCCTGGAAGTCAAATTTAGGTTGTTAGGATGCTGAAAGCCAGGGCTTCCAAATGCTACTGGTCCCATGGAGGGTCAGCCAGCTAGGCACAGCTTTGTGGTCTCAATGCTTGGGTGAGACAATGCCTTTGGGAGGAGGAATTGGTTAAGTTGCAGGAAGCAAAGAGTAGGAAGGAGTAGAAAGGGGTTTCCCCCAAGGACAGGTATTGGAACTTGTACTTTTTAACTTGTTCATAAACAATCTTGAATTAGGAGTAACATGATGATGATACTAAATTGTTTAATGTGTGTGTGGGGGGGGGGAGATTGTGAAGAGCTCCAAAAGGACCTCTTCAATCTGAGTGAATGGGTTGTAAAATGGCAAATGTAATTCACTGTAAAAAGTGTAAATTAAGTGATGAATGGGACGCGGGTGGCGCTGTGGGTTAAACCACAGAGCCTAGGGCTTGCCGATCAGAAGGTTGGCGGTTTGAATCCCCGCGACAGGGTGAGCTCCCGTTGCTCGGTCCCTGCTCCTGCTAACCTAGCAGTTCAAAAGCATGTCAAAGTGCAAGTAGATAAATAGGTACTGCTCCGGTGGGAAGGTAAACGGCTTTTCCGTGCACTGCTCTGGTTCGCCAGAAGCGGCTTAGTCATGCTGGCCACATGACCCAGAAGCTGTACGCCAGCTCCTTCGGCCAATAAAGTGAGGTGAGCACCGCAACCCCAGAGTTGGCCATGACAGAGACCAGCCTTGTACATACACCTGATTAGATACTAGCCTACAAGTCCCCGTAAGTTACTAGCCCATAAAGGCTGAATGAGATAGATGAATTTCTATAGTAAGCAAAGTGGAGGAAGCTCTCTCCTCTCCCATGTGAAACTGTGTGTGTGTGTATTGTACAGACTGGCACACTGTCTCTTGGATATCTTATATATTTGATTAAAGGATATCTGGCCCAGATATCTGGCCCAGTCAGCAATATAGAAAGTTTGATTAATAAATTCCACATAATTTCAACATTTGTATTATAAGCTGTGAAAGCTGCCCTCAGACAGGTTGCTATTACAGTCATGGTCATTGCAGCCAAGATCTATGAAGACACTTACATGTAGTAATTAAAGGCATAATAGCAATTAGACTTTTCAATAGGCATGTTTTTGCATTACACCTTGGAGCGATGTATGCAGTAATTATAAGCAGTTTGTAGTGCTGCTTATTCAGATGGATGCTGATTATTGCTGTGTAAATAAGATAATTTAACAATGAGTTTTTCTGAAGATACTAGTAGTTTGTTTTAATATGAAATATGAACTTAACATCATATATACACTGGTAGCAAACAATTCTTGGCTGTTATGCCTATATATGTTGTTTTAAGAGCAGATTAACTTTAGGCCAAAATGAATTTGAAGAAAATTTTGAACATAAGCTCATGGTAAAACAGATTCTGATTGTTTCCATGTGGTGATTACAGTAGTGTTTTATTTGAGGGTTACGCAAAAACACATATACTTGAATCACCCCCTTGGAACTGCCAGATTCACAAGTCTACATACACAGGAAGGGCATTAGCATCTAGTTGGTGGTTATCTATAACCTCTGGGTCCAGGTCTCTTAATAAGAAGGCTCTTTTTGGCCTACTCTTGAAGGGTCAAGAGAGCCTAAGTAGTTGGACAGACCTCTGTCCTTATATGTCCTCAAGCTGCAATAACTGGATCTCAAAAAAATCAACCTGACAGTGCTCTACTCCAGGCATAGGCAAACTCGGCCCTCTAGATTTTTGGGACTACAACTCCCATCATCCCTAGCTAACAGGACCAGTGGTCAGGGATGATGGGAGTTGTAGTCCCAAAACATCTGGAGGGCCGAGTTTGCCTATGCCTGCGCTACACACTTCTCCAAAATCTACATTAATGTGTTGTCAGTGTCAGCACAGATGTGATAGCTGTGTGGGACTGTCTTTCCTCATACAAACTGACCCAGACCCTGCAATCATCATCTGTGGCTGTTCTTCATGTGCCTCCTCTATGAGCGGTCCCCAGAGGGTGGAAACACAAGAATGGTCCTTTTCTGTGGTAGCTCCCTGTTTGTAGAATGCTCACCCCATGGTGGCTCACCTGGCGCCTTCATTACATATATTTAGGTGTCGGGTGAAAACTTTTCTCTATAACAGGGCCTTAGGTTGATTAACTTTCTAAGGCCTTTAAAATGTGTTTGTGTGAGGGGAGTTATTGTTTAGTTTTTGTGTTCTCATTTTGTATTTTTATGTTGTGAATCACCCTGTGATCTTTGGGTGAAGGGTGATATACAAATTTAATTTTTTTAAAAAATGAAATAAAACATGAGCCAGTTTCATAGGGTCCCATCCCTTGGTTTAAAAATCTCTTTTAACTGTGGGGTTAAGGCAAGAGTGTTTTCTTATTCTATTTATGTTTGTCTTGCTTTAATGGTGTTATGTTTTATTTTCTATTTTCTATTGTCTTTATATTCATTTATTGTAGGCCACTCAGATAACTTTATGTTTTGTGGCAACATATAAATATCGTAAGTAAATAAAATTAGTTGATGATAAGGGCCATGGTCCTATCAAATTTGCACAAATTCCTACACAAAATCTGGAAATTACATAACTGGATTTTTAAATTATTAACCACTTGCAATGTACTGAGATCCAACCCGTGTAATGGCCACAGAGAAAGGAACAGAGAGTGAGAGCAGCCTTCCTGCCGTTAAATAAGGAGTTGGCTCTGTGTCACACGCAGCAGGTAGACTGCTGCTGAGACTGCTTGGCTGAATAGAATCTCTCTTGATTACTGCAAGTCCGCTCACCCCTTTTGGTGTGGCAGCGTTGCAGGACGGCCGAGGTTTCACAGGAGCCCCAACGATGGAGCCATGGCTTCAGTGCATTTCCTGGTAGGCAGCAGAGGCACAAGCCCCCATCACCTATCAGGAGCTAGATCCTAGCCTGCACCCTGCTTTAGAGAATGGGGATGCATTGGCAGAAATGACTGGCAGAATCCGAGACCTGGGAGAAGAGACAGTGGAAGAGGACTGGAAAAAGTTCAAGGACTATCTACAAAAACATTATAAACTGTATGAATGTTAAGAAGATGCAGGATAGAAAACAATATGGCACCAGCAATTTAAATTGAAAGAATATGAGAATAAGTGATGTTTAAGGAAAAGATGAAATTTGGAGTAATATTATGTTTAAATTAAGTATTTAAGCATTTGAAAAAATATTTAAAATTGGAGACATAATATTTGAAATTTATAAATTAATATTTGGAATAAGGTGACAAATTGCTGCTCATAATTTTATAATTGGGAACGCAGGATAGGGAGATGTGAGGATGTCCAAAAAGTTAAGAAAATATGCTTTATAGACAGTTGATCTTCTTTTATATTTTCTATTCTTTGTTTATCTTTTTGTTTCTTTCTTTTTATCTTTCTTTCTACCGTGTTTGTTATATTTTGGTGATGGTATTTTATATGTTTGGTGATTATATTGTCTAAAATCTTTAATAAATATCTTATAAAAAAAATAGAGAATGGGGATGCAGGTTGGGATCTGGACAGTGCCAGGGGGCGGAGCTGACAGAGCAGGTAGGCTTCTCTCGGGTCCACCCCCTGGCCATTTAAGTAGCCTGCACCTGGGGCACTACCTGTTTGTTCTTTCATCTGGTTTCCTTGCCCACCCACCCTTGGTTTAGGCTGATAGTCAAGGACCTTGCTGTGGCTATGGTGGTTGCTGTTCTTTATAGGGCGGGGTAGGAATTTGTCCACTGGGCATATTGGTTCTGACTTGGTGGTTTTGCTTACCTCATAGCAATCATCACAACTGAGGTGGGGCATTAGGGCAATCCGTTGTTTTGGATGGAGGGGAGGTTGTAGTATCCGCCTGCCCTTCCAGACACTCGGGTATCCTGTTAAAGGGATCTGGGGGGTGGGGGTGCTCATGTCCACATGCCCAGGCAGCGCCAGGACTGAAGGTACTCCCCCAGACAGCGGTCCCTGTGGGGGTCACCCTATTTCATGTAAGTCTTTAGGAACCCCTTCCTGGATTGACCTACATGTCATTTCCGGTGGGCAGGCTGGAAGTATTTTGATTGCCCCATGCCCAAAACAAACCTCGTTCATCTGTATTCAATAAAGTTGTGGCATGTTTTCATCCAAACAAGTCTTACTGATCTCTTATTTATCTGGTTTGAGGATTGTGGAGCACAGCGCCTTGGCCTGCAAATGGGCCTATCAGGCAACTAATGGGTATTTGGGATCCAAGCAAAAAATATTAATATTCCTTGCCAACTGAGAATCTTGCTCCCCTTGCAAATGACGCCTTTCATTAATGGGAAGAGTAGTTTTGAGGCAGAGAAAGTTGGAGAGCTAAGAGTTTGGATCTGTGAGTTTAAACTAGATTGGAAGTTATTTGGAGAACTGTAGGGGTCCACACATGTTTGTAGTTGGATTAATTGATTGTATGAACTACTCACATTTGCTTTTTTAGTTTTCTGAGTGTGTGGTCTTCAATACATTAATTATTTCATTTTATTTGCATTCTTTTAAGGCTATATAAGATGACTGAATGTGGCAGGTTGATTTCTTTAGAATATAAATAATCCAGTCCTTTAAAAATATACACACAAATATACAGATTCAGTGTAAGAGTTGCTATAGCAACTAGCTGGTATTTTGATTGGGACATACTGATTGCTGTACAGGTTTCATTATAGAACAAAGAATACGCAAGCATTACAACCCTCAAATTCTGTGTTGAATTAAGATCCTCTCCTTCCTATCATAAATTTCTAAAATGGCAGCTTTGCATAGCCGGAAAAAAAACCTTTCAGAACATCTGACCATGGAAAGTCATGAAAGGTAACCAGGGCTTGCAGTGGCTTGCAGATCACCCATGATTCTGATTGACTATGGCAGCTTCACCTGGAAAAATACCTGGGAAGGAGAAGCCAGCACTCACAGATGGAGAGAGGGTCCTCTGAGGAGAACGGACTACCTCTGTGAGGTGTTTATACAGGTTCGGCATAAGAATTTAAGAAGAGCCTGCTGGATCAGGCCAATGGTCCATCAAGTCCAGCATCACATTCTAACATTGGCCTACCAGATGCCTGTGGGAAACCCTGTTTTAATATCTTCATTCAATCTAATAGAGCTAAATTGCTCCCTTAGATTGGGCAGGGAGATTTAAATAGAATGTACTTATGAAAAAGCTGGTGGACGTTAGTTGCTTCTCCAAACTCAGAAAGCATCAGCTGAAGATGGGAAACAAAACAGAGTGGTAATGGTCTAATATTAAGGCATAGTAGAGATATTTTTTAGCCAAGATGTTTGGCTACTGAACTTTGCTCATTGGTACCTGACTCCATTACTATTAGCAAAGATTATGGGCTATGTTCCCCCAGATTGTTGGAGAAGGTGCAAAACTCTCACATCCATATGTGGTAGGTGTACCCATTGGTGCAGTTTTTTTGGCACTGTGTTCACGAGGAAATACATGCAATCTTCAGACAGAAGGTGCCGCTATTAACTCTGCTCAGCCTACTGCATATAGAGTTAATAGGGTTTTGCTTTGTTTTTTTTATTTGTGGTTGCCAGAGTTGAAACACCAAAAAAACTGGAAAAGTGCAGGAGGGTTATCAATCAAAGGGTATAGCTTTGTCTGAGGAGCTGACATGTACAGTTCATATTCTAGAGGAAATACTAACAATGTAATGTAATGTTACTAAAAATGTAATTCTACATTTCTTATGTAGAATTATTTATTTAAAATGTATACTACTTAATAAAATAAAAATTCCCAATTGGTTTATATAAAAATAATAGCAGTACAAGAAGTCAATAAAATTTAATAGCACTAAAGTAAAATCACAACTGTGGGACAGTTTTATGAAATATATAAGTCATCCAGATAGTCAAATGCACAGAGGTTTTTGGGAAAATGTATTGCAGCAAAAATCAAAGACTGAAATATTATGAAAGTAAAAGGAACTACATATGTGTGTTGATTTATGTCATAACCTAGGTGGGATGTGATTTAAAACACTTATTTTTGACTGTTGCTTAGTTTTTTTAATGAAATTTTGGTTATTTCTTGACGGTATAATAAATTATTGCATAAGCACATTATAATTAGCTCATGATTAGAGAGGAATTTTTTTCTTGTCCACTTTCACTTAAACTCACATATATTGTGGAATATTTTTCCAAATTAGCTTCCTGCACTGGTATAGTTTCCATACTTTCGAGTATACTGACAAACAGATTTTATTCTGTTGTTATAGATTTACAGCAGTGTTCAACTAACCCATCCATCAGTGCAATTATGCAGTGGGAATCATCCCTCTGTCCTTACCATGTACCCTATTCCCTCACCAAATCTGTTTCTAGAACAGGATTGTGTGCACACGGGGGAGGAGAGAGGTGGAAAGTACCGTCGTGCAAGCAGAAATCCTCGCAATGACTGAACATTCACTTAGTGATATGTTGGTTTCCACCCATATTATTTAACCCTAATTTTGGCTTAGAAATGTTTGTATCTGGTTGATACTTTGATTTTTGGGAATAGCATGATGATTGGACTCAGTTTGAAAATTCTAAAATTGTTGCTCTATTTAAGGCAATTGATGTGTTTCTCAGTAATGTATTAGTGCTTTGTCTAACTAATGTAAACAAGGCCACCTGTGGATGAGACTTCAGGTACTAACAGTTACAGCCTGGCTGAGCAGTTATTTCACAATTTGCTTGTTTTGAACCTGAAGTGTTCTGACTACAATGAAAGTAGTATTCCTTCAAAAGTCTCTTTGGATGATGTAACTATACACAAAGCTCAATAAACTGCCTTGTGCTTCCTTTCAGAAGGAGGCTAATGAGAGAGATCCATTGTTGGACACAGTTAACAAAGTTTTCATTCAGTGTAAGTTAAAAAGCTATTTTTTGACGAGTGGCAGAGTTTTTAAACTAACAACCTGTAAAGTAATAGTAAGGCCTGTAAATGTCATAAAAGATTTCCCATATTTTATTGTAAATGTGGAATCATATAAATGCAAACAATAGTAAACATAAGCAAATTAGGTAGCAGATACACAAACATTAATCCAAATCATCATGTTCTACTCATAGCTAAATATTCTTTTCTAGAACTTGATTTCTGTTTTAATATGGGACACATTTCATTCACATTATTATGCAGGACAGCTATTACATTATTATCCCACAGAGGTATTTGTGGCTTTTTCACTTAGGCCAAATATGTTCCTTCAGCACTGGAAAACTAATTAATGTATTGTTTCTTCCTTAGAGGTTAATTTTTCAGAGTTCTGTGGCATTTTTTTCAGCATGTTTAGACTACTCTCTTATCCCTAAAAAAAAATGTAACTTACACATTATCATTTTAAAATGCTGTTTTAAAGCAAGATATCCCTTCACAACACAACTATCTTTTTCAGGATGTAGCAGTACTACAAGTCACTTTAAGTCCCCATCAGGGAAAAAGCTGGGATATAAATATTGTGGGTATCCATCTGTCTCAAGAGACAATGGAATGTACCTCCAGGGGTGAAGTTAAATGGCTAGAGAATCACAGTGCTTGGTGTGGCTACAGAGACCAGTAACTCATAACTGCTGCCTTCCACTATGCTGTTTTTGTTGTGTTAGCAGCACCAAATTATCTCTCCAGGGTGCAAGACCCACTCCTTTCTCAGCCATGCTGATGTGGTCCAAAGGAAATAATAGCAATACATTTGGTGCCAACTTGGCTGCAGGCGTTGCCAAAAGGGGGCGTACAAGACGCTGTCCAACCATCTTAGGGACTCCACTCTGGATTTGTGTAGGGTTTACTCCTTAGCATTTTCTTCTGAAGATCCCGCAGGAGAGTGGGTCTAGATTATTCCTTGGGATTTACTCCTAGAGCCTTTCTCATAAATGAGTATAGTTGCAAGGGATATAACAACAACAACAACAACAACAACAGGAAGAAGAAGAAGAAGAAGACTATGAGTGATGCTAAAAAGTAAACACCTTTTGTTATTAGTTTTGCTCATTTCTATCCATATCCTTGCTACTGCCTAAGAAGATAAAAGTAGTCTATTTGATCATAGAATCATAGAACTGTAGCGTTGGAAGGGACTCTGAGGATTGTCTAGTCTAAACCCTGCAAGTTTGGTGTTATCAGCACCACGCTGTAACCAACTGAGTTATCCAGGAAAATAAATTCACTTCAGTACCCTATCCTGACAATGCAAAATCCAAATCCTTAGGGCATTGGATGCACAGGAAAATAAAATTAAAAGCAACTCAAAGTGTTAAATTTCCCTAAGCATATTTTGAAATTGCACACAGAAAAGTAGCAGAAAATGGTTTCTGCTTTGTCTCCTCAGCATATTCTTTGAATTTCAGCAGCATCCTTGTATTTCATTTGCCAGGGTCATTTGAGAAAAGTTCCAATACTGATCCTTAGAGATTATTTCTAGTAATTTGTTCCTTGGTTAACAATATTGATTGAACCTGTTTTACAGTTCCTGTGATATTAGTCACCTTACTTAATAATTTATTGTGTGAAACTGTGTCCTTTAATGAAAGCCAAATACATTAAATCAGATTTGTTTTCCTTGCCCAGAAAATTTGTTACTATTGTCCAACTCCACCTTACCTCAAATGTATCTAATGCAGGGAAGCCAAGATTAACTTTTGATTATGTTGGTGTGTTGGTCACATTAAATTACCTGACAGGGTAAATCCTTACAAAATCAGAAGGTCCATAAGCTAAATGGTTCACAAGAGCCTCATAGAGAACCAGCAGGAGAGGGGAAAGTGAGAAAGGAGGTTAAGGGCAAGAAAACAACAGCTGAGGCAAGAGGGAACTAAAGCCAGCATGAAGTCTTGGACAGTGAGGTTGTGCATGGAAACATGAAGCAAAGGGTGTGTAAAAGAACAAGATTGGGAGTACATGCTGGAAAGTTCCAAGCAAAAGTTGAACACAAAGTCAGGTGGACTTGTGCGGAGGCTAATGCCTGTGTCTGGAAGCTTTTATCCTCAGAAAGGTCACTTATGTACAGCTTATGGGTGGCAGTAGTGGGGCTTGACAGGCAGATCTATAGAAAGAAAAACCCATCAAGCTGAACATTCTATTCTCTCAGTCTAGGAAGTTGTCATCTCACTGCATTAAAAAATGTTGGTTTACAACTTGGAGAACTAATAATCTGCTTGTTGAACCAGTCTCGAAAATTACATTGCCCTGATGTGTGTGTGGGGGGGGGGGTTTACTTTTGTGGCCCCACACTTGTGGCAGAACACAGTCTGAATTAGATTAGACTAGTCTGGAAACCATCTGATGATTGCCATATTGAAATACAGTGGTACCTCGGGTTAAGAACTAAATTCGTTCTGGAGGTGTGTTCTTAACCTGAAACTGTTCTTAACCTGAAGCACCACTTTAGCTAATGGGGCCTCCTGCTGCCGCCATGCCGCCGGAGCACGATTTCTGTTCTCATCCTGAAGCAAAGTTCTTAACCCGAGGTAATATTTCTGGGTTAGCAGAGTTGTAACCTGAAGCGTATGTAACCTGAAGCATATGTAACCCGATGTACATAGCATGTCTGTATTTGCCAGCAGTTCCCACACAAGTGTCTCACAAATGTGTAGGGTGCAGGCAGGCCTGTGATCAGTCTGCACTCACCTTCATATATTGTTTGTAAGACGTGCTCATTTTTTCCAGCTGCTGCAATTGTACATATCACTGGCCACAAGCTTGTCCCTCATTCTTCCAAGTTGCTGATATGGAGGTTGCTAGCAACTGTGAGGTAGCCCTTAGTTCAGCCTTTCTGTGCTCCTGTGAAGTTTTGGACCAGTTAAGCCATATGGTGCAACCGTCTCATTTTGAGCAGGATATCCTAGATTGACAGAAGCCACCCCAGTTTCTGATGCCAATCTTGGATGTCCTGTTTTGGCTCCCTCTGCCACCACCTCTACCACAGCTGTTGACACACCTTTTTTGGTGCTGTGCTCCCCTATTTCTCCAGTGCCACTTCTGGAAATACTTGCATGTGTGGCATGTGTGTGAGTGTTGGCAGTGGGGGGGTAAGGCTGGCTGGTGGCGAGATGGTGTGAATTGTGGGGAGGCAGTTGTGGTAGTGTATAAGGGTGGCCGGTAGTGGGATGATGCAGGGGGAGGCTGCGGCAGTGGTGCATAAGGGCAGCAAGGTGATGTTGAGGTGTGTGGGGGAGGTTGTGTCCCAATTAGCCTTCCCCCCCCCCAGGATGTTGGAGGGAATGCAGTTAGAATTTCTGCTCTTAGAGACTTGTGAAGCTTGCTGGATCCTAGAATTTTGGCCACTTTTGATGGTTGGTTCCAGACATGTTTTCTCACAGTTTTGTTGGCATAAGTTTCCCTAGTTTATGAACAACCTGAAACTTATAAAACTGAAAGAGGGATTATTGAGAGAGCAGGTGGTGTTCAATTTATACCAAGCACAACAGGTTGCAGCATAGATCATTTTTATAAATTTCTCAGTAGAATGGGCAGTTGTAAAGGAATATTTTTATCAGTTGCAATTTTGCCTGAAAAGTCTCATTTGTTGAGCTCTTCCACCTAGTAAATTCAGATTGTTTCTACCATACTTTTCAAACAAGGACTCTGTGAATTGAAAAATGTAACATTATATGTACCTTTGTTATCCATGAAAATCTTTTAATAAAAACATTTTTATTAAAAAAAAAACACTTATGTTTTGTTAAACTTGAACCAAAAATTTTAATGCAGGTCAAGCACTGAGATGTTGGAAGCTGGTTTACAGGAGAGTCCCAAGGGCCAGATGAAGAGACCCAGAGGGCTGCATCCAGCCCTAGACCTAAGGTTTCCCACATTGGCCCTAGTCATAAGAGGTGGGGTGCATCACAGGCAGAATCAGTGTTTGAGCATCTGTACTTGAAATAACAGCCCCACTTGTATGTTCTGCTGTGATATTTAAGATTGATTAAGAATGTGAAAGAAAATTATATTTTAGAGATAAGGCTTTTGGATATTGGTCATCTTTCTGAGGTAATAAACTTTTCACATTCAATTGCTTTAAAAGCTGACCAAAGTGGTATACTCCCCACCACAAGAATATTCTGCTTCTGATTTTCTTGCTTAAATTTACCTTTATTTGTTGGCCAGTGTTTACATTTCAGTGAGCCTCTGTCTGTATATAATGATTATGGCTAATGTCTTTGAAATAAATAAACCCACAAAACTATGTATTTATTATAATAGAGTTTGTGCTTTATTTTCAGCATCTGGCGAGGACCAAATATAAACTGCACAGATAGTTCGGGTTACACTGCTTTGCACCATGCAGCTTTAAATGGTCACAAGTAAGTGTCAAATGGCTATCAATATTATGCTGGTATTACTTTGTGTTAAAAATGCTGGTATTAACCTGCATTAAGTTTAGACATAGTCATATTTTTGTGTGCACCAAGCTTTAGTAAACTGCCCTACTTAAAATACCTACCCCACTTCTGCTGTTGTAGCAGCCACCTCCATTTTCATGTGTACAAAATAATTTTGTTCTTTCTTTCTTTGGCGAGAAAATTCAATTTGGTTAACAGCAAGCATATTTAAAACACAGCTTAGAGCCCATTTTGGGTTCTAATCCAGGCAATGATAGTGGCAAAGAAATCACCACCATCATTGCATCCTCTCAGTTTCAACCATGGAACTTTTCTACATAGGTAAAGGCCTTTTGCAATGTGACTAGGTTGAAGATGGATTGGAATCTTCCTGCTCGGACCATGGCTATCTACATAATAAAATGCAGCAAGGTTATTTTGTTGTTGCTGTGTTTCAGGTTGTCTGTATCAGTCTTAGAGTTGTCTTTCTTGGAGCTGCCTGTCAGCATGTAAGCAGATTTTCTGGTTGATTGCAGTGCCTGGTATTATTTGGTTGCTGGCTGAGTGGGTACAGCTGGGGTGTCAGTGTGGAGTCATATGCCACACTAGAGGAGTTCACTGCTTTGGGTTACCACTTCAGGGAGACACAGGGACAGGGGTGTCCCACAGTGTCGGCTGGGATATAGAATTGTAGGCCAGACAGTGGAGGAGACAGGCCCATGACCTTCACCCATGGTGACAGCCTAGTTGAGGGGAAGTTTTATTTGGTGGGGTTCCCCCTGAGTGAGAGGCAGAGGGGAGAGTTGTAGTGGATGTACCATCTTCCACCTGACATTGTAGGATGTCTTAGTTTACTATCTGTAGGCCTAATCTCCCAGATGTTTATAGGGATGGAAGAAAATGGTGATGAAATGTGTCTGGGTGGGCAGCTAGCAGAAAGCAAGAAAGATGCTGCTCCAATTCCAGTGCAGGGGAAGGTAAAGTTGGAATGAAGGGACTGACTACCATCTGCAGTGGAGGCCTATATGTTTGGTTTCGGTTCCTTGTTCCAGCCATCCGACATCTCTGGAAGGTACTGGTAGCATTTCCACTGAGCCCTCCAGTCTGCTGGTGCTGTTAGTGAATACCAAATCAGTCCTTTATAAGACCAAGGTCATCCTAGACTTGATTGTGAAATTTGGGTGAGTGAGCTGGGTGGGCTTGACCTTATCCAGCTGTGCCCATCTGGGTACTCGGGTCAACACCAGCCTATACTAGTGCATTGAGAAAGAGGGTTTGCTGTTGTCCACAATAAATATACTTTATTACAATATCCTTGAACTTAAAACCTCTTGACCCTAATATAGATTTAGAGGGCCTGCACCTGGTGTTGGGCCAAAGAGACAGATTGGGGATGCCGCTGATCTACTGACCACCCTGTTCCCCATCAGCACCCCTGATGGAGCTAGCTTTGGTAGTCTCTGGGGTATTGTTGAAGGACCCAGGGTGATAGTCCTGGGTGACTTCAATAGTCATGTGGAGATTGTTACTGGGCTTGGGGCTTGATAGCCTCCATGACAACCATTGGTCTGTCTCAAATGTTCATCTGTCCCACACATCAGGCAGGGCATGATGTAGTCTTTGCCCCAAGTGATATGAGGGATAGGTTGACAATAGGGGTAGTGAAATGCACTCAGTTGTCAGGGTTGGACCGTTTACCTGTTATGTAGAGTGGTGGGCCCTTTTGCCCCAGAGACGGATGGAACTGGTGTGTTCCTGAATGCTCTGGGGTATTTTTAAGTGGAGAAAGCTGTCAGTGCTATTGAAGCCCTGGTCTCACTATAGAACAGCAAGATGAAACAGGTGGTTGATGTGATTGCTCCCGTGTCCTGTCTGGCATTGTGGAGCTCAAGTGTCCCCTTGATATTCTGGGGAACTTGAGGCTAGGAAGCAAGCTGGACAAAGATTTCAGTGCAAGTGACCCAAGTCTCACTCTGAAGCTGCCCAAACACTGGTTAAAGCATGTAATCATGTAATTATCAGTCTCTGTGGCTGTGAAGAAGGCTCATTTTGCAGCTTGCATTGCATCCTCTGGTAGCTAGCCGGTAGAATTATTTTGAATGGTCCAGAGGTCACTGACTCACACTGTATGTGAGGGACCTCTGAGTATACACAGAGTATAAAGTAACTTGACTTCAGAGTGATCTTGACTCTGCACTTATTGCAGCTCTAGCTGAAATACCCAGTGCCAGTAGGGTGTAGTGTGTATGGGGGCACTGTGGGGTGATTGCTCCAGGCATCTTTGGGGGGGGGGGGGCTCCTCACACCATCTTCCCTGAGCCAGCCTTACGGTGCTCTGTGAGGCTAGGATCTGATTAGATCCCAACCTTGCAAAGTGTGGTTGGCTCGGGAACAGCCAGCTTTGCCCTTGAGGGGCTGGGATCAAAGGGCACATGGTGTCCTTCTTATGACGCCTTCCCCGAGCCACTTTGCAAGGCTGGGATCTGATCAGAAACATAACTAAGAACCTTAAAATTTGAACACCTTATTATTATATAGAAGAATAGTTCGGTTATGATTATAACATGGTTTTGGGTGATATATTTTATTATGACCACCAACCAATATAAGCTGATAAACAGAGAATAATTAGTTTACATAATTAAGAAATAGATAATTTTTATGGAAGAGCAAAAAGAAAGTTCTTTCTTCACCATCTGTTTCTTGATGATAGAAAAATTTAACCACCTGTTTAAACAGTAATATAACAAGAATTTCAGTGAATCTTCCTGGTAGAGTTCATAATAAAGGAAGAGTCAGCCTCCCTCTGGGCTTTCTATACAATGGTAGAATAAAAGAACGTGACCCAAAGATGTTCATTAAATGGAATCGTCTTAAATTGGTCAGTTAACAGAGCAGAGGGCAGAACATTAAAGTGAGGGTGCATAAATTCTGACCTATATTTGTAAACAGTTGATGTCTGGAAGTATGAAGTTCTGGCAATTATAAAATATTACAATATGATCACATCTTACATGCATTTAACTTGTACAATTTCAACTATATGTAATTGAAGGACACCAGGAAAATGCAACATGAAACCTGCTTTTAAGCTCTCTGCCTTGGTTAGGAAGCAAGGTCCTTGCCATGTGAAGGTTCTAGAAACCCTGAGCGAGACTTTCTCAGTGGAACAGCTCGACCATCTGGCAGTTCGTTGTGAAGAGAGTTTTTATTCAAAGTCTCTTATATTAGTTGACAGAACTGGAGCTAAAATTGTGTCAAATGTTTTCACTCACCTTCCATTTTTCTTTCCCCCTTTTACAACCCTCTTTTCTCTCCTTATGCTAGAATATTCCATTACCTGCACTTGCAAAAATTGGCTAATGACCTCATGGTACTCTTGCATTATTTCTTCAGCAGCTACCTGTGTGGTACAATACTTTTATAACATGTCTTTGGAAGTGTTTGGGTGAAAGAGGAAGTATCCACAAAAGATGGAACAAAGCCATGATTTTTACCCTACCATCCCAGTATCCATGACCATCCAGCTAGAATATCTCCCCATTGTTCAGTTGACCTAAAACTGCACATGCTCAAAGTATTATTCTTTTTTAATCTGGGTTGGTAAACTAGTTTTTGGTTGTCTCTGTACTGTACCAGGAATGTATAAGTACTTGTAAAGCACAGAATTGTGAAATAGGGGTTGGAGGGGCTGGATAAGATAAGATAAATGCTAATAATAATAAGACTCTTAAGTCCAGCACCTAAATTACCTACCTGCACCACTGATTGAAGGGGAATTGAAATGTAAGCGTGGGATACAGAATAAAGGGGAAAAGAAGAGTTACGAGTGCTGATATTTAGTATTGTGGAGGAAAAGAGAAAGGACAGCCAAAGAGGTAGTAAAGCTGGTATCAGTGCTAATCCATAGGCAGTGGTCTGAGATGAGCTGGGAGTCAGGGGGTAGAAATTACATTAGAATATCAGAGTGAGGGGACAAAGTCAGTCAGGACTAATGGACAAATGTGGAGGCATGACTGAAGAGTAAGCAAGAACTGAAGGACAAAACAGGAGACAAGATCAAAGAGCAAGCCAGAAGTCAAAACCAACCAAAGGATACAGAACCAAGTAAAGGATAAAGCTCAGAAAGACTGTGTTTCTCAGACAAGACTCAACTGTAACTAGAGACCTTCATATTCCTTCCTGTCCAGGAAGATGCAGTGGTCTTTCTGATGTCATTCAAGGAAACTTTGCAGCTAGTGGATTGCTGAGCAGAGTCAAGGCAAGTAAGGGACTGCTGATATTAAATTGTTAATCATCCAGAACTTTAGCTGCAAGCCTCGGGTATATCAAATGTTTATACTCCCTGTAATCTGTCTCTTAAAATATGGATCTTATCTTTGCTCTTTTGATGTCATTATGAATATCTGTGGAATACCCAAGGAGAACAAACCTTCTGTGATTATGAAATATCTACTCTCTTATCCTGTGAGATATAATTCTTACAACCATTTGCAAATGTCTTAGCGATACTAGCTTCTTTGCACTTGTGTTGCTGTCATTTGTGTGCTTGTTTGGTTCCAATATATCATGACAATATGTGCTCTGATAAACCAGCTTTACAATGAAACCTTGTTGTCAATCCTTAGGTCATATTTTATGTTTTTCAGGGATGTAGTTATCAAATTACTTCAGTTTGAAGCATCAACTAATGTGGCAGATAATAAAGGGTATTTTCCTATACACTTGGCTGCTTGGAAAGGAGATGTAGAGATTGTGAAGATTCTTATCCATCATGGGCCATCACATTCCAGAGTGAATGAACAGGTGACGTTATTAAATATCTTTGTTTATGTCTTCAGAAAACACAAGTAAGTATAATTTTATTCTTACAGCTATATGGACGGATTCATGAAGCTTCTTCATGCTTAAAAAATTCTGTGGTTCAGAATAAGGATCATTGTGTTTGTAGAGCTATATGAAAAGGCCAGTTAATTTTAAAATAGCAGACATTAGCATTTAAACAGTTCTTATCATTATTATTACTATTGAATTGTATTCAGCATAGTCTTATTTGACAGCTCTCATGACTATTGAGGCATTGATACTGTTCAGTAGTGGATGGTGCAGAGGGGTAGTTCCTGGGAGTTCAGCATGGTGTATATGCACTAGCAGAGCCAATCTGGCACTCCTGCCAGTGTGTTCGCACAGCATCAACCTTCTCATCACCTTACCCTCCCTCTCTCCATCCCAATAAGCAGCAGCAACTCACCTGTTGGAAGGACAGGTAAACACTGCTGCCCCACCATATCATCTATTACTGGTACTATTACTGTACTACTAAGCAGTAGTAGGGTCTGCTACTATTGAATTCTTTACAGACAAGCAGTGTAGTCCCATGGTTTTTTAAAAAGAACTTTGTATTTCAGAATCACTGTGTGTTGTAGGTTTTCAACCTAGGTGATGTGATGTTGTATACCCATAATCTTTTTAAACCAAGAAATTAAAAACAAATAATACACCAGTGATTTCATACCATTTTTAAAGGCCTCTGAGCTCTGTTGTATATTGCAGACTTCACAGCCTAGCACTACACAACACTATACTGAATATCAAGGCTGCATGTCTTAAAATGAAATAAGATGCCCCCCCAAATCTTTATAATATTGTATATTTTTAGAAGATATTTCTTACCATAGCATGTGATACTCAAAACTATTGCCATTGTCTATACTGTATGTACATGGATTCCTGATCAATATAATGAATCTACATGAATCTAATGGAAACATGTACTATATATTGTATCCAGTGAAATCCCACAATGTCTGAAAACAAAATTCATACACCAGGAATTCTTATTAGCCTCTTCTTGTTCCATTACTTCCTCCTTAAAGAGGAATGCACAACAGATTTTCCAGAACAGCAGGAGTTGTGCTTTAAGGGAGAAGTTGCCAGACATGCTAGGATAGGAGAAATTAGGGTTCATTCACACACACACACACACACACACACACACACACCCATAAGGAAGAGGATAGTGTATTACACAGAAAACAGAAAGTGTCTGATGTAAGGTATTAAATTAATTATAATAATTATTTTAACACACTGATTTATAACTATGATAGTTTTTTCTTTTACATTTGCATACTGTTACAGACAGTAAGTGTTTTGTTAAATCAACAAATATGGAAATGTTTTCAGTTTTGCTCAGGAGGGATATATATGAAAGTAAAGAAGGAGACTTAACTTCCCTCTCACATCAGGATCTATTCAGTAATAGCTGGTCAAAATGTAAAATAGATGAAAATGTGCTGAGTGCAGAGAGAAATAAAAATGGGCTGTATCCAGAGGTTTCTTCAATGATGGAAGGCACCTTAATCCAGCAAAGGCATCCACCAGTGGTTCAGGGAGGGAGGTATCTTTTTCAGGTTCTCTTGTCCCTTTGGCTGAGAGGTAGCACAAATGGTTTCAAAGAAGCAGGCAGAACTGTTAAAAATTGCCTCACTATTCTGTCCTTAACTGAATCAAAGAGCTGTTTATCAGTGAAGGGCACCACTGAATACATCCCAATATGGTGAAATGAATACTCTTTTAAAAAAGGATTTTGCATACGGTTATGGCTTGTCCGGGACGCGGGTGGCGCTGTGGGTTAAACCACAGAGCCTAGGACTTGCCGATCAGAAGGTCGGCGGTTCGAATCCCCGCGACGGGATGAGCTCCCGTTTCTTGGTCCCTGCTCCTGCCAACCTAGCAGTTCGAAAGCACGTCAAATTGCAAGTAGATAAATAGGTACTGCTCCGGCGGGAAGGTAAACAGTGTTTCTGTGTGCTGCTCTGGTTCACCAGAAGCGGCTTAGTCATGCTGGTCACATGACCCGGAAGCTTTACGCCCTCGGCCAATAAAGCGAGATGAGCGCCGCAACCCCAGAGTCGGTCACGACTGGACCTAATGGTCAGGGGTCCCTTTACCTTTACCTATGGCTTGTCCAGGTTTGTAGTTGATGAAAAGAACTTTACAAATAAAAAAGTGTGGAATGACATTATTTTAAAACAATGAAATGGGTTATTTTAAATGCAAAAAATTAAAAAATCTAGTTTTACCATATATTTCCTGAAATATTTATATTGGCTATATATTATCTTGGTGAACATGACTAAGAAACAGACTGAGAAATACTGACAGACAGTATTTTTAATTGAGTTCCCTCTTTAATTAAATGCTTAAAAATCACACATGGTTCTCTCTTACTCTTCTTGATTTAGAAGCATTTTCAGAACTTGAGAGCAAACTGATGATTTTAGACAAGCAAAACTGGGATTTGTTCATGTCTTTTGAAATCAGCTGTATGGAATTTGGATTTTAATAACATAAAAATCACAGTAAAATAGTTACATTAGCAGATAATTTTTATTTAGCTGAGACTGTTTGGAGTCTCTTAGCACATTGTTTTCAATGCTTCCTTTAGATGCTTTCTCCTATTGCTACATATTAAAAAATAAATAAAAGTGCAGTAATAAGATCATGATTTTCTGAGCCAGGAAAACCTAGGCAGTAATTTCCTTTCCTTGGATTAAAAATAAGGAGAAATTTTGTGTTAATTGCTCCTGTAACTGCTCATCTCTGAACAGTCGATTACTTTTGTCTTCTCATTCTTGTTGCACCCTCTAGTGGTCATTAGTCTCCTTCATAGTGAACCTAATGAGAAAGCTACAAGATTTTGGAGGCGTTTGACTCTTAAATCTGGAGTTTCAGAGTAATTAAAGCAGCTCCTATTCACAACAATTGAAGAAATGAACCTATGCTGCCAATTCTCATAGTAGACCAGTATAAAGTAAGCAGCACATAAGCAGCACACAAAACACTACCAAACCATCCTACGTTCTAAATCTTATATTAATAATCCAAAAATTGAGAGAGCTATGTACAAGATCTACTACAGAAGCCACAAACAGAAAACTCATCCAAATTGTGTCCAAAAGGAAGATACAGTCTTTAAATGTTCCTTTAGCCAGGCTCCTGTAGATATCAACGAGGATAATTTTGATCAAACAAAGTGTTGGTGATGTTACGCACAAGTGTTAGACAGGGTGCCGGCGTTTGTCATCTGTTTCGCCTGTGAAGAGGCTTGGGCTTCTTCAGTAAATTCTCTCTCACGATTTTGATATATTTATAAACATTGAAGCCCGAGACAGAAAACTCTTTCTGTTTGTGGCTTCTGTAGTAGATCTTGTACATAGCGCTCTCAATTTTTGGATTATTAATATAAGATTTAGAACATAGAATGATTTTTTAGTGTTTTGTGTGCCACTTATGTGCTGCTTACTTTATACTGGCCTATTCACAACAATGGCATGAGAACGATAAATCTGCTATCTTTGATTTTATGTAAATGACAATGGAGGCTGCTTCTCTTTCTGTTGAGCTTTTATCTGAGATCTGCAAAGGTGCTACAATACGTAAACTAGGAGAGAGTGCAGAGGATAAACTGTGTAGAGGGGATGGTGTTTAATGATGGCTAGGAGTGTGAAACTAGGAAATAAATGTAGAAATATGTTGAGGAGGAACAATCAGGGCAGTAACTGGGGAGGGGGGAACCTTAGGCACGCTGTCGGAGTTATGATAAAAATAGTTAAGGGAAGAAATAGAGAAAATACAGAGATGAAATACAGAGATGGCAGGTATTAGGAAGATTGTAACAGAAACAGAAACATAATAGATAATTGTATTGGTACTACCTTCATCCAATTTTAATAGGAAGGAAATGCCTTAATCACATATGTATAAGCCATGTGGGATGAACCTTCTGTCTAGCATGTGTAATCATTGTGTGTGTCATTACAGTGTATTTTGTTTCATCTTTTATTTCTTTCATTTAATTTAAGAAGTTGAGTAATTCTCTTCCTTATGCGATGACATCTTAAATATGTCTATTCAGTGACAGAGGTGTCAATAGTTTTAATTTATTGTGAGTTGCCTTGGAGGCCTGCTGTCAGGCAGAAAGGCTGGAAACAAATATTGTGAGTAAATAATAAAATCAGGGGTTTTATTTTTTAAAATCTTGAAGTTATGTGACATCAGAATTAATGTAGCTAAAATATGTTTCATTAAAATCACCTGTCTGTTCTCATAGTTTATATATTGATCAAGTGATCATTAATCTTAAGCAGAAGACATTTTGCTTTGAAAAACTATCCAATATTACATTAAAAGCAGTGTCACACTTTATAATTTATTTAGGCTCTTTTTTATTAGATATAGTAAGATTTTAAAAAATCAGAACATGTATATTTATTGTTCATTTTGGTACATTATATTTAACAAACAATATAAAACTCATTCAGGTTTTCCTTAAAGGAATTAATTCTTCCATTGGGGCTTATATGGTTCACCTTTGCTCATTATCTTTAATCAGTGCTTTTTTTCAGCTGGAGCGCTCCGGGGCATAGTTCTGGCACCTCTCAGGTGGGCCCCATTGTGGGCTGGCACTCCCCCGGCCTGCTTCTTGCCTTTACATACTTCTGAGAAGCCCAAAATGAACATTTCAAGTCAAAACAGATGCTGGCCAGTGTGTGCAAGTCTACACTTTTTTTTTAGATCTATGTCTTCACCTAGCTCCTAGCCACTCCTAGATGCGATTTGTCAAGCTATGGGGCAGGGCCAATTCATATAACCTTTTATTCAATCCATTTCCCATCTAGCTGTGGCAGGATTTAAGCTTTCCAGCCGGTCCTCAACCATTGCACGTGCATCCGAGGGTATTTCTGAGCTGCCCTCGACATCCACTTGAATAAAGGAGTCGGGGTGCATTTATTTGGCCTCCACCAGAACCAGAGGCGACCCCAAACCAGCTAGGGAGAAAGGTTGCTGTAGTTCTTAGCACCTCTGTGGACAGCGAACACTGCTGTTGTCAAATTGGCATCCATTCAGGGCTGCCCTGAGTTGCCTGGTGACTTACTAGAACAACTTCATGGGGAGCTCCATCACCTGTTTTTCTTGAAAAAAAGCACTGTATTTAATATATTACAGAGTTAGTTTTTGCGGACATAACTCAGCACTTTAGGTAAAAAATCTTTATACAGATGAAAGTGAACTGAATGCACACCACAGCAAACCTTTCTGAAATGATAACATATGTCTAGAAGATATCATTTTAAACTAGCTGATAAGAAAATATAGAGGAGGTTTCAACAATTTCCCTGTTCTCCATCTTTTCTTATCCCTTGTGTGTCTTACTCTGTGCATCAGTTATTTCCTACCTTCCTTATTTCTCTCTCTCTCTCCCCCCTCCTTGCTCTCTACTTTCCCTTCCTCTTTTTTTTTCTTTTTCTGTTTCTTAGGGTCAACTCAGCAGTTGCAGTAGAACTGCAACCAGAGGTGTTTTACCAATGACACTGACACTAGATTGAAATTGACTAGACATTCACAGTTTTAGTCAGTTTCAATCTGCATCTTGAGTCCCAGGTAATGTCCTTCACAATTTTCTTGCAACATGCTATTCCATTTCTTCTGCACTAGTTTTTTCATGTACATTGAATTGGGTAGAATATATTACCTAATCTCAATGTGTGCTTTTTCAAGTACATCTTTTGTCCCTCTAAATTACACACATCTTAGAACTCCCTGTATCTACACAAGGCCGTGGTATACCTCACTGCCTATTTGAAGCATATGGTTATGCATGCATGGCTTATGGTATACTCATTATGCTTGTGGCTGAAACTATGTTCCACTATGTTTTGGTTAGGTAGATTACGTGTTTGTTTGGTAAAGACCTCTATGTTAAAAATATATTCATTTAAAATACAAATAACTTGAGAAATGTGGGGCCAAGTAAATTCCTGGTAATTTTGTTAGTGGTAATGCCTGTTTAGGTAAGTAAGTGAGTAAGTTACAACCAGGGTGAAATGGCAAAACTGAAAAATAAGATTTGCTAGCATACAGTTTACTGGCATGTTATTTGCCATAAATTTCCACTGACAAAGGAGAGCAAGGTAGGTTGGAATTTTTCTTCCTAGAGCTGCTCCAAAGAACTAAAAAAAATGGCCCAAATATAGAACATGGCATAGGATTAAGCCATTCTCTGCAGCCATTAAGCTATTCTGTTCCTAGGAAGTAGTGACTGATTGCTTTGGCTGTCTATAACTCTGTGTTCATTATTTCTCCCCCTGTTCAGTTTCACTATACTCTTCCTAGGTCACTGGCAGTATTGTCTTAGTGACAGACTTCATAGCAGGTAAAATTAATTCAACATATAAAGGGCATTGAATTTTCAATCCCACATACTTGCCTCTGCCAATTCATGCCCATGTTCTTTTCTCAACAAAACTGATCAGCAAACAACAAAACATTTTATTGTACTTTGTCAGTTCATTCATCCAAATCTGTTTTAAAAATCTGACAATTTCCTCCTATTGTGTACTAAAAGGAAAGGTGCTTCTGATTCCTCTTCGTTTGAAATTTTAGCCAAATTCACAATATGTACTTGATAAGATCAGCACTTACAATATTTTATTTGAAGCAAATATTATTTTATCAGAAAATAAACAACAATTTTAAATAAATACTGTGAACAGTAACACAGTACTTGGAGAAAAAACATGCAGCTGCCAAACTTTATCATGCATGGCTAGTTCTTACAGCAGCTTTGTCTTAAATAAAAGTTACCTGTAGGTTAAATGTGCACATGTATGTTGGTACTATTTTGAATAAAACAAGTGTTTGGAACTTGCTTTTTCAACTTCTGGAAGGGGTTGTTTGTAGTTTAACTTAGTAATTCAAACTACAATAGCACTGTATAGAACATATCTGTTCAAATGTATTATGTCTACAGTATACAGTGGTACCTCGGGTTAAGTACTTAATTTGTTCTGGAGGTCCATTCTTAACCTGCAACTGTTCTTAACCTGAGGCACCACTTTAGCTAATGGGGCCTCCTGCTGCTGCCACGCCGCCGGAGCACGATAAGCAAAGTTCTTAACCCAAGGTACAATTTCTGGTTTAGCGGAGTCTGTAACCTGAAGCGTATGTAACCTGAAGCATATGTAACCTGAGGTACCACTGTATTTCCAATTTCTGTGATATTTTACTATCAACCTCAAATAAATATCTAGTGTTCCTTATTTAGAAAAACATACTTGCAGAGCAATACTGCTCCCCCCCTCTCCCAAATCCACAGTTCTGGAATGAGTTAGGATGAGGCAGAGGTGTCTCTTTATCAGACCCTCCCAGCAGGGATGCTATGCTGCTGCACAGGCCCTTGCTGCAACCACCAAAAGCACAGTGGGGTGCATATGGGTGGTAATTCCTCTGGCACTAGCCTTTGGAAGACACAAAAATGAGATGCTAGGGGATGCTAGGTAGGGTCACTGGTGGACTGCATAGATCCAAAGATGGAGCAAAAAGTGAAAGATAGCCATCCACTAGGGATGTCATTTTGGGGGTGAAATTTTTTGCAAAATTCTTTAGTGAGATGACCTAAAAATATGATTTTGGGTGTAAGGAATTCAAATCTGTTATTATTTTTGTGACCGGACAACATTTAGCTTGGTAAATCTATGTTTGGTTGAAAAGTACATAAATTGCTCTTGGAAAATCAAAGAATTTTAATTTTACCACCTGAAATGTCAGGTAATGCAAAAATAAAAATAAAAAAGTCAGGTAATGCTATAAAAATAGAATTTTGGCTTAAAACATATCCTACTTAGCATACAGCATTACCTTGTAATCAAAAAAGAACATTAGAAAGTAATGTTAATAAGAAATTTAAGCAACATGTTTCATCAAGTCTTGCATTGATTCGTTCTTGGACATCAGCTGCCATCTTGCTTCTTGGCCTCTGATATAGCCCTCGTGTTTCTTCTGTGTATGCACCCTGCCTGCTGCCTCTGTGACTTGTTTCAAACACTTCTCTATAGACTGACCATAGCAGGGCCACTGTGGAACTTGCATGGGCTTATCAATAAACTTATTTACCAAGCAAAACAAAATTATGTTAAATTATCCAAAATACCCCCAAGTTATGTCTCAACTTATTAAGTCCCCTTATTTTTGGAATTTGAAAGTTGAAAATTCAACATCCCCTAATCAACCACCTTCTGCTTTGGCCATCAGGGCTTCAGATGCAGTGGTGGATCTGCCACACTGTTCTACCTTGCTGTCCAGGGCTTTGAACTGCTCCAGATACCCAATGAGGTTTACTTCTAAGTAGACATGAAGGATGTTGCATCAGTTCTCAGAAGTTTTCCATGATTATCTTATGGGCAATAGAAAAGAAACTGTGCATGAAATGAACGTCTCTAAATATGTTGGGATGCGGGTGGCACTGTGGTCTAAACCACTGAGCCTAGGGCTTGCTGATCAGAAGGTTGGTGGTTTGAATCCCTGTGACGGGGTGAACTCCCATTGTTCGGTCGCATTTCCTGCCAACATAGTAGTTCGAAAGCACGTCAAAGTGCAAGTAGATAAATAGGTACCGCTCCGGCGGGAAGATAAACGGCATTTGCATGCACTGCTCTGGTTCGCCAGAAGCGGCTTAGTCATGCTGGCCACATGACCCGGAAAAACTGTCTGCGGACAAACGTCGGCTCCCTCGGCCAGTAAAGCGAGATGAGTGCCGCAACCCCAGAGTCGTTCGCGACTGGACCTAATGGTCAGGGGTCCCTTTACCTTTACCTAGACATGAATAAATTTGTGTTGTCAAATGAGTATTTTATCACCATATGATATACTTAAAATATAAATGTGAATTGTAATAAATGTGAGTTATTACAAGTCTTTCAATCCTTTATATAAGCTACTGTGCCTAATTTTTAAACATATTTTTAAAATGATAACATTTCCTTATCTAATTGTGAAATATTTGTTTAGTGATATTTTTTTTTTGCACTTGTGTATGCAAATAAATGTGAAGTTCTATTCTTATTTCTACATTCTATTAGGGTAATTATGTATATGAATTGTGTGATGGTACAGTACAAAATAGTTCTTATTACATAGAGAATGTTTAAATATACGAAGCCAAAATTCCACTGTGCAAGAGATGGAACTTGTATATTTAAAAGTGTTTGGAGCTACTCTTTTGGGCACAGCCCATCCAAAGTAGCCTACCATTTGGAAAAAAAACAATAATACAATTTTCAAAAACTTAAATCTATCACTCAGCAATGCTCCACTTTTTTTTAATGGAGCCAGGAATAAACTAATTCAGCCAGCACGTTGAATCTGGAAGGAAAATGGGGGGAGGGATCTTCGGAGCTGTTGGAAAAGCCTCCAATTAAGAAATTTTATGCAATAGAAGGGAATTCCATAGCAGTGGATCCACTATATAGAAGGATCCAGGCAATGGGTTTCTAGACCATCTGAAGTTCTTAAAGAGTTTTTAAAAGCACCTCCTTGTCTTTAAAGGCAGCCCCCTGTAGATTGCATTATAGTAGTCCAATACAAATGTGACTCAAGCATTGATCACTATGGCAAGGTTAATCCTTTCTACATGGTGGCACAGTTGGCATACTAGCTGAAACTAGTAAAAGGCAGTCCTTGTCTCCAGTGCCACCTGGGCTTCCCCAGGCAGTGCTGAATCCAGGAGCATTCTCAGCCTGTGTACTTGGGAAGGGCTGCCCAAAACCAACACCATCTGTAAACCACCTTCCAGAGCTGGGGATCTCCCCATCCACAGCACCATATTACTTGATTCAACCTCAGTTTATTTGATTTCATCCATGCCAGTGCTGTTTCCAGTCAGCACTTTAGAATTTCCAGTTCTGAGGATGGAAAGAAAAGGTAGAGTTGTGTGTCCTCAGCATCCTGATGATACGCAGCCCAAATTTTCATTTGACTTCTCCCAGCAGTTTCATGTAATGTTAAAATGTTAAAAAATGGGGAGGGGGGCAAATTAGTCCCCTGTGGAACCCCACTAGCCATTGACCATGGGGCAGAGCAAAAATCCTTCAACACTACCTTCTGAGTGGGACCTTCCAAGAAGATCTAGAGTCACGTTTCAGACCCTTAAGCAGCCTGACCCCAGACTAGAATGGACCTAAGTATTTACTAGCCGTGTAGTAGGTAGCCGTGTTGGTCTGACGCAGTCGAAATATATATAAAAATATATCTGAAGGTATCTGAAGAAGTGTGCATGCACACAAAAGCTAATACCAATAACAAACTTATTTGGTCTCTATGGTCTACTGGACAATTTTAAATCCCCCCCCCTAAGTATTTACTGTTATCCAAAACCACCTGGAGTTGATAAAGCAGGTGTCAGCCTATCACATTGCTCAAAAGGACAAATTGGTTGTCCATGGCCAAAGGACCTAATTTGCTTTTATGTAAGAGAAGGGGTGTGATCAGTTTCCTCTTCATCTACCTGTCAAAGACTGGTGTCAAGGGGCTCGGTGATCCACCATAATGTCTTTTGGGGAATATATAGAAATTATTGCCTTTTGCTCATACACTGAAATCCTAGGATCTCAGCTAAAGTTTTTGTAGTTTTAGGTAAATGCCATCAAAAACAGTGTAACCCAGGTTTCCATCAATTAGTAGGTCCTTAAGTCATATATACAAATAATAAACTTTGTGTATAAAACTGAGTAGACCATTAGTTCCTATAGTTAAGACTAAAAGTATTTTGATTGTTCAAATATGTGCAAAATCCTATCCTCATTTTAGCATTAAAACTGTGTTATTTGGCTGTGTTTCTGTACATTTTCATTTGTTGGCAGCTTTGGGAACTATTTAAAGAAAATGAGTTGGGCAAGAAAATGTTTGTGTCTGAATTAGCTTCAGTAAGCAATGAACATAATCTGCAGAGCGGCATTCAGATGAGACCACATATTTGCCAAGGTTTATGTTCCTCCTGGAGGGAAGAGGCAGGCTTCCTGAACTGTAGTAGAGGGGGGGAAACCAAGCCACCAGAACTTTCTGACTCAGGCTATTGGCAAAATTGATTATGGAAATAGTATCTTGATCTATTTCAGTGTGCTCAACTCAGAGACTATGCCAAGCATCATACAGTCGTTGACAAGACTTTCCCCTTCCTCTTGTAACAGAACAATGAAAACGAAACAGCTTTACACTGTGCAGCCCAATATGGACACTCAGAAGTGGTAGCAGTTTTGCTTGAAGAACTTACAGATCCTACAATAAGAAACAGCAAGTTAGAGACTCCATTGGATTTGGCAGCCTTATATGGCCGTCTGCGAGTAGTGAAGATGATCATCAATGCATATCCAAACTTGATGAGCTGTAACACAAGAAAACACACGCCGTTGCACCTTGCTGCACGTAATGGTCACAAAGCGGTTGTACAGGTGCTGCTAGAAGCTGGAATGGATGTCAGCTGCCACGTTAGTATACAATTTCTAAAATTATTATTTAAACAAAATTTTGTTTTGTTCCATTTAGATAAAGAGATGACATTGTTTTTCATTATGTTTCATTGTTACAAATACAAAGTACAACCTACACTTTGCAACTGGAGTGGCTCTATACTTGACTGCCAGAAGCATATTATACCAGTGTTCAGTGTCTCCTTGGCATATTTCAAATAGGTGTTTCTGACATATATATCAGATGCTTCCTCCTTCTCTTCATATTTTCTATGGTTTCAAAGCTCATTTGAAAACAGTTTCTGTGCATCCAGCAATAGGTAAGAGCTAATAAACGTGTTCTGAGGGGGTATTTCCCAGCTTTATGAATTCCTTCAAAGTTTTGCTGTTACTGATCCTCAATAACTTTTGGAGGCAACATGAAGTTAATTTTTTTAGGGGGGATTTATTTAGTGGCCATGAATAAATTGAGTTGTTTTCATTCATGGATTCGAAACAGGGGAAATTTTTGCTTCAGTTGATCATGTTCAATACCACATCTTCTAATATCTGTGTAAAATTATTTGATGACAAGTAATAAATGACAAGTATATTTCTAAAGTGTTTCATTGTGGAATTTTGTTTACTTTTCTGGCAAATTAAAATAGGGGAAATGCTTCAATGATGTTGCTTTGCAAAAGAAACGGAATATTGAAAATTATCTGAATAATAGGTACATAGAATGCTGCCTTATACTGAGTCAGGACATTGGTTCATCTAGCTCAGTATTGTCTGTTCTGCCTGGCAGTGGCACTCTAGGGTTTAGGGTTTTCCCCCAACTCACCTGGAGACCAGGGACTGAACCTGCAACATCTTGCATGCAAGGCAAATGCTCTACAAATTATCTACTATTTCCGTCCACAAGCTATAGTTTGTTCATAGAAAGAACCATATCTCTCTCTATAAAGCTCAAGAACTACAACCAGGAATGAATTCCATATTTCTACTCTGCCTGTAGAGCATATTGGGCATGCTTTACCTTATTGGGCGTGCTTGAGTGTCTCAAGCAGCAATATTAATAGTGCGGTACTAACATTTATTTAGAAGCTACAGTGTTCCAGACAGACAAAACACGTCAAGTGTGAAAGGAAAAGCTCACATTTGACAATTTTTTTTATTTTAATATAACTCTGAAAGTGGATGAGTGAAGCAATAGCCGTAATATGACATTTACTGCTGTTGATGAATTGGTTTTCTATAAACATGTTGACATAAAGAATAAAAGCATTTTTTATTAAAGACAAAGAAGTAAAAAGTAATATAATCATTTATCTACTAATAGTTATTGCACAGATGTTAATTTTTTTTAAGCCAAGTTACAATAATCACTCTTTTTATAATGCTTTATTTGTCAGATACTCTTGATTATTAGTATTGCTTTAGCCATCAGTTTTCCCAGTTTTGTTTTCCCAGTTTTATGCTTTTCTTTTATTTTCTGTTTCAGGACAAGTTTTATTGCTACCATGTTCCCACAACACTTTATGGTGAAACATTTAACTTTATTTTCCAAGCAATATTCTGTTCTTCTATTTACTTCATCACCTAGGCATTTCAGCCAGAACACCATATATAGAGAACCCAGTCACCTGGCTTCAAGGTCATTTGCCGCTTCATTTTTGAAGCTCTCACAACAGGCTGAGCTCTATTTGTGGCCCTTCCTCTCTGGTAGGTCAAATATCAAACCTTCATTGTGGGCAGTAGTTAGTAATTTGTGCAGGGTTATTTCTTTCATAGAAGAGCCAGCCGATGAAAAATTGAACCCAACTTGAGTTTCCAGGTGAGAACTCTCTCTGAATGATAGGTAAGCACAGAGTTGTACTGCTGCATACACCCCAAACAAAGCCAGGATTGAAAACCTCACCCTTGATAGTAATACCATTTTCAGTTACCAAAAAAGCTGAAGTTGTCAAGTAGCCCAAGTCTACACTATGGTTTCTAGTATTTTCTCTCAGGCTCTGTACATTACCAGAGTGGTAATTTATTCCATTTAATCTACTGCTCAGTCATTCTACCAGAATATGGCATACCTTCATTATTCAATAGAAAATGTTTTCCTTGTTGCAGAATAAGCATCATGAAATACATCCCCTGTTCACAAATGAACATAGGATGTTGTTCAACATACAGTTGTTGATGTTAATTTTTAATATCTTTATTTTGAATCTTATGATTTATGTGGAAATTGTTAAATTTGGTTGTGTGCTTTTTGATGTTTTGTTTATTGTTTATGACTACTTTTGTTATGTTGGTAGTTATGTGTTTTTATATGTTGTAAGCCACCTTTCGCATGGTTTTAACTTTGGGAAGGCAGCATACAAATAAAATGATTGATTGATTGATTGATTGATAGATTGAAAGTCCAAATGAATCTACTTTTAGTGACATGGCCATCCTAATAATGCCAAGAATTGTGACTTCAAAAATTCATTTATTACCTGATTGAGCTGCACAGACTGAGGCAATTCTGAACTTCCCTAAGAGTACACTAAGCTCCATTTATACATACTTCATTTCACCCAAGGGTGGGCCTGTTTGCTCTCATCTGACCAATGCATGGGGTGGATTGATAATGTTTATTTCATAATCCAAAACTTCATTCTACACCTGAATCCCTCCCTAATATTTTTGAAATCAAAAATCAAAGTGTTTGAGCCCATGGTCACCTTTTATTTAAGATGCATTTGATTAGCATTTTTAAGATTACACAGAAAGTAGGTACAATTTCATCCAAATCTGAAGTTTTACTGTAAGAAACTCTTTTCCTTTCACAAAAAACGACATGTTTCTACTTACTCATTTCCCTTGATCATAAATAGAAGTAAGTCCTGAATTTGCTTGATGTCCAGGATGCACTGTATTTTTATTTGCATAGAATGAAGCAATTCTGTCAATTGTAAAGGAAATACCATAATGGAAACAGGCTTGTGTATGTAGTATGTATTTATTATTAATTTTCCATACCGCCTTTCATCCGAGGATAACAGGGCAGTTTACAATACAAAAACTCAAAAATACATAGCATAGTAAATTATAAAACACACACACACACACACACACACACAGTTTAAAAAACCATAGATCATTTAATTAGCCAAACTGGGACAAGAGGAATGTTTCTACCTGGCATCTAGAGATATGTAATGAAGACACCAGGTGAGCTAACCTGGGAAGAGCATTCCACAAGTGGGGAGCCACCACTGTTCTCATGTTGCCACCCTCTGGACCTCTCACGGAGGAGGCACGTGACTAAGGGCCTCGGATGATGATTGCAGTATCTGGGTTAGTTCATATGGGGAGATGTGGTCCTTGAGGTATTGCAGTTTGGAGCTGTTTAAGGCTTTATAGAGCAAAACCAGCACTTTGCATTGGGCCCGGAAACTAATTGGCAACCAGTGCAGTCAAGCTAGGATGGACATTATATGCTCAAACCATCTTGCCCCAGTGAGCAACCTGGCTGCTTAATTCTGCACCAGCTGTAGTTTCCAAACTGTTTTCAGAGGCATCCCCTCATATAACACATATCAGTAATCTAATCCAGAGGTCACCACAGCACAGATGATAGACGTTAAGCAATCTCTGTCCAGATAAGGGTGCAGTTGAACCACCAGCCAAAGCTCCATGCTACTAAGTCCACCTGAGCCTCAAGAGACAGCAGTGGACCTAGAAGTACCCCCCACACTGTTTATCCACACCTTCAGAGGGAGTGTAACCCCCTCAGGAACAGCCAACCTCCCATCCATCTGGCCTAGGGAACCACTCACTAACAGTGCCTCAGCGTTATGTGGATTGAGCTTCCGTTTAATGGTTCTCATTCAGTCCATTACTGAGGTAAGACCATAGCCTTAGCAAAGATACTAGATGTTTGAATTACAATCTTATCTGTCTGTCTATCTGATCAACATATGTCCAAGAAGCTTACAATAAATCTAATAATAAACCACAGAATTCACTTTATGTATACAATTAAATATACAGGATCATGAACAATATGAAATAGCCTAAAAATAATAATAATCAGAAACCACGTTTTAGCAGCTGATAAAAAATATTTTATTCAGGCCAGACTCCCAAATGCCTGCTGAAGTAAATCAAACTCGTCTAATGAATTTTCTGGGAAGAATTTTCTATTACTGAAGTGCCACCACTCCACCACTAAAAAGCTCTTGCTCTATGTCCCAGTCAGAGTATGGATACATTGAACAAGAGGCCTCTGAGAACTGTAGTCCAAGTTGCTGTCGTACATGACTGAATTTGTAGCAAATGTGGATACTGCTATTTCGTGAAAGATTGTTGCCTGTCTAGCAAAAGTATGGGGGCAAATGGAAGACACCATTTTCTGGTTAACACAAGCCTGGAGGAGTGGAACAGAATGACAGAGGCAGATTTAGGGGAGTGCCCCTGGTTTACTCACACTGGGCACCGAGCCAAGAGGGTGCCACAGGGGGTGCTGCAACAATGAAAAACAATGGAAGGGGAGAGCCAGGGGTGCGTCAAATTTTGGTGTTGCACAGGGTGCCACTGAAATTTTAAAGCCCAAAGTCCGCCGCTGCGAGGGGGCCACTAGGGGTGCATCAGAAGATGGCTGACAATAACATCTCTCCGACCCACACTAGGTAATTTGGAGGCTGTGATGGGAGTAAATAGCCTCCCTACCCCCCCCAGGATTGTGGGGGGGGGGGGCTGCCCTTGCCTGCTGTGCCCTATACCACCCCAGAATTTGTGGGGATGGGGGCACTAGCCTTCTGTGGATATCGGTGCTCCTGGACGCTGCCTCTGATCCGCGCCTCTAGCTGCAAGAACTTCAAAAGAAACGATTAGAACAAAGCGAATGCACATATTTCAAGGAAGGAGGGGGAGTAAAGACTGCTAACAGAAGAGATCTCTGATAAACAAGACGAGTCGGAAGAACAAGAATTAACCAGATGAAGATACACCAAGACTCGGTATGGCAAAAGGACTGGATGGGGGAGGGGGAAAAAAACTTTCCTTTCTTTCCTCTATGTGATTAAACAAGAATCCCCCCCCCACAAGTCAGAAATGTCGTTTGAAGGACTTAAGCTGTGGATTTATGTCTGTGTGGAGATAAACTTTCTAACCAAAGCATGCTTTTAAGAAGAGCATGGAATGTATAAGGGCTTTGGAATGACGCAGTTAAAAATACCGTCGCCATATTGGGAAGTTCTGTCGGAGGACTTAAGTCTGGGAGGAGAAATAGAGCTGTTTTTATATTGTGGGTGAAACTCCTCAGAGGGACTTAAGAACGACAGTTCTGTGATTAATGATGGAAAGAGTGATGTTATCTATGAATGCGATGATATATGGAAACCATCTCGATTTGAGGATTGGATGAACGGAAAAATTCACACAGGATTATTATTGGTGTTTATCGGCTTAAGGAGATTATCAGAAGAGATCATAAAGAAAAAAGAGAAAATATACGAACAAGATGAGATGTGGAAACAGCAAGATAAGACTGGATAGAATTATGAACTTTGTTTGGACTGATTTGGACATTAACGCAGTAGCAAGAAGATGATCAGAATCCCCCTTCGGATCTTGAAATATGGGTCCCCTCAACAAAATTTAAAATTCAGCTTTGTAATTCGGAATTTATGTGATGTGATTTGATTTGATTGGTCGGTTAATAAAAATTATAAACAAAAAACAAATCCGCCGCTGTAGAACAAGGAGATCCATGGAATGGAGCAGAAGGTGAGTCTCTTATCACACAACAAATAGATTTAAAATGAGATATATGACCATGATTCCCTGTGGGATGGCTCCATGGGTTATGGCTGGGGTGATGGTTTTGGGGATATATAGCTCGGCAGAGCATTTGAAAGCTGCTCTGATATGTTTTGTTGGCTGCTGTTTTTCTAAGTTGTGTGTGTGTTTGTTTGACAGAACAAAGCCGTCAGAGTCATGAAGTGTGCTGGATCAGCAACCCAAAAGCATGAAGAATTTATAGGTGATTGGCTCTGTACCACATACAGTTCAGGAATACTATGTTTAAAGTGGGCAATATGGGGACCCCCCCTTCCCCATATGTACAATTACAGAGCTACATTAAGAGCTTTGCACCAGACTCATGATCAGATGTGTTGGGGTTTTAAATTTTTTAAGCAGAACATGACCTGTGAATGGAATGGAACAAGCAACCCAGGCATGTCCCAGCCCTAACAGCACAGGAGTATCCCAACCCTAATAGGAAGATATTACAGACACCATTTCCGGAAGAAATAATACATCCACATACATGTGTTGAATGTATTTTGTGGTCACTGACTCTTAAATGGGTGTATGATTTCCACACTTCCCATTTATTGTGTTCTAAATGCTGTACTTTTCAAGATTGTAAGTGGACAGTGTCAGATTCATATGGAACTAAGGGGGACACATATGAAGATTTCTTTTAACTCTGTTCATATATCAGCATTGATTTGGGGAAAACAGTGAAATGTTGTTTCTTTGTTTTGGTGAATTGCAGAACATATGAAAGAAGTGATAGAAGTCATCAAGTGACAGATTGAAATGGACTTTCCTCCCACAATGCACAACTATGATACTTGGGAGAGCATTTACAATGAGAAGATGTCTACTACCAAGTTCTGTATTAGCTTGGTTCTGCATTAGCTTTAGTTCATGAACTAAACAACTGCCTGGATTTAATTCCTAATTCCTAAATGGAATTACTTCAGCCATGGAAACCATGGTACTACAGTACCAGAGAAGCATTCCTGACAGGAGTCTTGGTTTTGTTTGCAGTTGTATTTGTTATCGTTTTGCTTCCCTTAGCTAACATTTCTGATATTAAAAAGCATGGGTACTATCCAATGTTAATCATACTGAAAGTCGACCCACAAAAGACCTAAGTCCATTGTTTAATGTCTACTCTAAGTATGACTTAATTGCCTATTACCCCATTCTTCTCACTTTTTATTTCAATTTTTTGTAAAAGTATTGTTATTGTTTAAATTATAGCTAAGTGTGTTTGTATTAATATTTATTTAATTAAATGTATATAATTACATTTTGCTACATTATTCTATTTTATTTATTATATGGAAATATTACAATATTTTCTGTTACACTATTCATATTTTAGAAAGCATTAATCAAAGGTGCATTTTTCTATCAAGTAAATTAAAAGCAACAATAACGTTCTGTTTCGGTTTCTCTTTGTGGAATGCTTTCACAAAATGTGCATCTTAAAATCACAAGTTACCATCGACATCATGGGTTTGTTTGTTTTAATTCACACTACTTCCCTTTTTAAATCTCTCCTCCCCTAGTTACCAACTTCCCCCCTTCAAATAATGCCAACAAGCATTTACTACCAAACATTTATCATACGTGGTAATAGCAAGCTAATTCTGTAAATACCCATTTGTCAAACAACCCACAAATGAGGAAAGTATCAGCAAAATCCTAAGTTTTTCAGAATTGCTTTCACCAGTGGACACTGGAGGAGACCTAGCATATATATTGGGATAAGGGATACTACTTAACACATTTGCAGAACAGTTAAAAACATGAGAATTCATCTGACTAGTACAACATCATGTTCCTTTGTGGGAGCTACTAGTACATAAGTGGGCATAACAGCACTATTTGCATCTGGTTTGTGGAAGCAAATCAAAGAAGCCACAAATACATAAATATCCTAATAAAGAAAGTACCAAAAATGGTTGCTTGGCTAGGTGGTCCATCTACTAGTTAATGAGGTGCTTGCATGCACACTAATCTTCATTTTGAATTTGACTGACTCCAAATGCAGAACAATTTACTTGAAGTGAAACAGTCTTTGAGTTACAGGTTTTAAAAAGTATAAGCTTGCAAAAAGTGATTAATTTATTTTAACCTGCCAAGATTGACCTTGTCCTTGAACCGCTTGGGATGGTTTTTTAAAAAATCATGTATACTTTTTGTATTTAGGATTTTCAACTGGGAATGGTGTACAAATGTGTGGTCATGAAAAACAGTCTTGTTTTATAAATTATGAGTTTCACAGCAATAATTAAGAGTTTCATGGGGGGGGGGTTAACAATAAACAGCTTCTTGCATGTGCCTAAAAAGCATCTCCCTTGGATGCTTAAACTACTAACATGACCATGTAGAACCTTGTTTACTATACTAAGCCAGAGGACCTTTATGGAGAAATGGTGATCAAATTCAGATATCAGTTATCATTACCATCTGGCCCAATTGGTATTTTGAACCATGTAATTATGAATGTTAGCATCATGTTTGTGTTCTGAGGACTGAGTCTCACTGAATTTATTGGAATGTACTCTTTGGTTAAGAAAAATGCATATGATTTTGTTATATTCACACACAATCAGTGTCCCACGCTATAGTTTATCGTGATAATAAGTTAACAAGTTATGAGATAATTTCTAGGAAGTTAAACTATTTAATTATTGTATTTAATTTCTTTCCAGACAGAAAAAGGGAGTGCACTGCATGAAGCAGCTTTGTTTGGAAAAGTGGATGTGGTACGCATTCTGCTAGAAACAGGTAAATCATAATTATTCTCCAAATGAGTTGTAAATAATCTCAAACTTTCCTAATTTCAAACCATGTTATTTAGTCTTATCTGGTTGCTATTTCTTGCTGAATACCAGTAGGGTTTTTGTGGAACAAACTGTGTTTCCAATTGCCATGTGGCCAGACAGACAATGAGTGGTCCTTGTAGTTGAACTAAGACATGTTCAGTGTCCTTGGAGTATGTCTACTGATGTTAAGGCAAATGAATAGCTACCTCTCCTCTCAGAGTAACCCATACTTGAAGCTGTACTGCCAGGCATTCTATAGCAAAGGCTATTTTGTTTTGTGGTGAAAAAAAGAAAAAAAGAACAGTTTTCAAATTTCTGTAGCCATTTGACTTTTATGTAGTCCATAAACATATATATGAGATTTAGGATACTAATTAGTACATTTTTAACAGCTTGTATTGATATTCAACATGCCATCAATTAGCCTTACAGTAAATTACTGGTCTTGATGTTTGGCATTTATACTGAAAAATATTTTATCTAATAAGTTTAACCTTTAATTGTAAAAACACAATTTCTATTTTAGGAATTGATGCCAACATAAAAGACAGTTTAGGTAGAACTGTTTTAGATATTCTCAAAGAACACCCATCTCAACAATCACTCCAAATTGCTGCATTACTTCAAGGTAAGTCTGTATATATAAGGTGTATAAGATATGATTAAATATATGCATTATGTATAAATATAAAATTTGTGTGTACAAAATATATGAGAATTTTTGCAAAGTCCTTTGGTTATATGTATTATAGTATATTCTAATATTGCATGTCTAATCATGCCTTTACCAAAATGTTCACTTACTGTAATATAAAAATAGGATATCTTTATAGGCTTGGATTCCAAAATTTGTACTTCCTATTTTAAGAGGCAATTCAAAGGCACTCAATTTTTATCATTTTCAGATGCAATGCAGCACTCTTTGCACTCTTGTTTTCAGTGGAAGTGCTGATTGCTCATAGATGATACCAGTTGCGTGTTGAGATCCCGAAACCACCCCCTCGTTGATGAATGAGACACAAGGACACAGATATTTGTTGTTGTTGTTTAGTCGTTTAGTCGTGTCCGACTCTTCGTGACCCCATGGACCAGAGCACGCCAGGCACGCCTGTCTCCCACCACTTCCCGCAGTTTGGTCAGAGACACAGATATTAGGTTAATGTTACTGGGCAAATTTTGGCCACAACTTTATTGGTTACAGAATGTGAGCGGTATTGGCTTAGGCATTGGAATTGACCTGGCTGTATCCGACTCCTGCCTGTCACACAGGTAGTCCGGTAAGGGTCAACCACTGATAGGAGGAGCCCCGTTGATGCAAACAAACTCAAGCTCCCCCAGGTTTCCCTACGGGGTCGTGGCATGCCCCTAGCCCAGCCCTGGACTTCGGACAAGATCCACACCCCCGGATTCCTTTAACGGAATACGCTTAAGCTTGGAGGGGCCGGTGATGGCCACACCTCCCCACCCCCATCATAAGATCAACCAATGCCTAACTGCCAAACCTTACAAAGTTGTGACAATTGCTACGAGGTAGGCGAAAACCCAATGGCCCATGCCAATCTGCCAAGTGGAAAAATTCCTACCAGGCCCCTCAGCGGTGACCAACCGCAGTCCATAGCAAGGCCAAAGTAGAAACCTGCAAATTAGGGAGGGCGGGAGATTGAGGAAGCTCTCCGGCTCTTGCCTCTGTTTAAATGGGGCCTGGCCACGCCTCCCCAGCCAGCGGTCTGTGGGAGTGCTGATTGCCTGTAGATAATACCAGTTGATAAGCTGGTGTTGCACCGTATAATCAACTTTACATTTAAGAGATAATTTAACTGGATATATGTGTTACTGGGTATGATGAAATGTTTCTGTGTGACCATGCTCTTAAAAAGCAATATATATATAAAATAAATGATGTAGATGATATTGTTGAAATGTGGCATCCTTTTATAAAATACTTCGCTGGTAACCCTGAAGAATGGATTTTGTTTTGTATCTTTTTCCTTTTAAAAAAATTGTTATATATTGAAAATTAATGAATATAGATTTAATGAAGTATCTTACTGATATAATATTGGATGAAATAATGTCACCACTTAATCTGCAGTTTTAACAAAGTGCAGATGAGCATGGAACTTTCAAAATATGGAAGGACTTGGATGAGTAAGATTACATTGACATTTCTGCTCAGGCTAAGAATGAGGCACAGTATATTCTAAGTCTCTGGACTATGCTGCTGTAATCAGAACAGAAAATTGATGCTTTTGAATTTGCTTTGAAAGGGAGAAATAATTATTTATACAACTTTTGATTTAGACTTTCAAATATTGAGCTGTTTTGCTCCACTGTTGTGCTCCAATTAATTTGCCTTTCTTCTTTTTCCTTTGTATGTCATGATAGCAACTCATTCTTACCATCATTTATTTTAAAGCCTGCCACTCTGTCGTATTCTTGCAAAAATTATAGAACTCCTAAGCTGATGTATTTACATATGTTGTATAAATGATTATATCATCTGCAACTATCCGTATAAGTTCCTTCTTCTGAATTACTATTCCTTTAATTCCATTTGGCTGTCAAATTGCTAGAAGGGTTTGAGTGATATTACAAATAGGCTGGCAGAGGACTCACGTGTCTTGTCCCTCTACTAAGTTGAAAATTCTTAGAAGCTTTACTGTTAATGATCAGTGATGTGTTTTAACTCAGAATAAATTATATAAATCCATCTACCAAAATGCTTAGCTGGATGGTGGACAGGGATTTATTATGCTGCTAAATTATTGACAACACTTAATTTTCAGAAAATGCATTATGAAAGTTTCCTTTTTTTACTAGATTTTTACTGGTATTTTTATATTCTAAAACTGGCATGGGCCACATAATATTGGGCTCATTTTCTATCTTTTTATTTACATAGAGCTGCCACATATATAAAGCATCCACCCAATGCCAAATTAGATTTGAAGAACAGCTAAGTTGATATGTGAGAGATTTTCTAAAGCTGTCTCATTAGTCCCTTGAAATTCAATAGCTCATTCCAGCTGAGCCTGCTTGTATGCCATCCATGGCTGCATTCCCTCGCATTTCCTGTCTTGAAAGAAGGCAGCTGTGTTTCACTAATCGCAATGCCTGTGTTAAGTCTGCCCTTCATTTCTTGCATATTCTCTGATTGCCCTGTTTTACAGCTGAGTTTCTCACCATTTCAGTGAAGGTGTAATCTGGCAGATATACCACTCCTTCCAGAGTCTAATCTTTTAAATGAAGAGAAACTTATTAATTTGTGAAGAAAGAAGTGATCAAATGATCCTAGATAATGATGGAATCTCTATCCTACTCTATGTACCTTGCTTTACACTGCTTGTGCTTAAATGCTATAACAAAGTCATGTATGTAGCACAGATAGTCACTTAGCTTTTTCTGTGTCTTGTGTGATACAAATTGTTAGGCCTTTGCCTAAGGATAAACATGAAAAAATTTATACAATGTGACAAAAATGGGGCAAACTGGAACAGATACACCCACTCACACCACAGCTGTGTTTTCGCTGCCTAGGGCATTGCTGCCCATAACTTCCCCATAGGAAAACAAAGCCTCTTATTACCTTTTGGGAAAGGCCCTTTTTCTCTTTGGTGTGCCACCATTATTAGAAGGTCTGAGACAGAAAACAGGAGACAGAAGGAATGCTTTTTTGTTTCCTGTGTCACTTTTAAGATTTTCTAGTAACCGCATCATACTTCATTGGGAGTATGTTTCACTGATCTCAGTGGAATTTATACCTGAGTAAACATGCATAGGATTAGGTTGCATGTCTTAAGACATCCCATTTTAATATCCTATAATACTTCAAAACACACACATGTTGCATTAGGATAAATGAGTGAAATTCAAAAATAAGTAAATTAGATGAATTTAAGTATGGTATATTTACTTGTTTATTTTTTACTACAGAATACATAGAAACAGGAAATGCCACAGTTGCAGAGGAACCAATAGAGGAATGTCCAGTGACAAATCATCAATCCTGTGTTTTGTCTCCAGAGATTTCTCCTACGCAAACAAATAAAAGTAAATACTTTCTAAGAATTATTCCATAATAAAGTATGTTACAGAACTATTGAGAAGCACAGTCATTGTGAAATTTTTCAAATAGCTGACCTGTACTGGTTGTTGTCTGGCAAGAATTCAGACCCATCTTTACTCTTTAGAAAGTCAGTCACCATTAGTGTGGTTATTTCCTTTGCTTCTTGCAGCCCTTTACCGTCAAACAATCCAATAACCTTTTGCTACAAGTTATAATTTGTAGTACTCAGTTTCCCTTTCCACACCCTGCTTTACCTTAAACATCTCTTGCTGCCAATTGCCTTATTGGCGTGAGGAGGGCAGCTTGGTGAGGGTCCAGGTTTGGTTTTGGTGTAGTGCATCAATGTCTTCCTGTGCAGCATCCTTCCACAGATGAGCACCAGTGGCTGGTATCTGCTCAGTCTCTTCCCAGGTGGAAGGTTCTAGGGGTTGTACCTTGTGAGGTAGGACAGTCGTGGAGCTGGAATACCTTTGTTGGGTCTCATTGAGCACCTGACAATCTGGCTGTGAAACCTCATCCATCTCCTCATCACTTTTTATCATAGGGATCTTGTCATCAGTCTCCTCCCCTCTGGTTGCATTGCTTATTGGAATCTGCAGATGTGGACTACAGCCGTAACTCTTGTTATGTCAGTCTCCAATTGCGTTTTTTCAGGATATGAACGCAGCAAACCCGGAAGTGTATACTTCCGGGTTTCACCGTGTGCACATGCACAGAAGCACTCTGTGCATCTCGCTCATGCGCAGACGCACTCTATGCACCTCGCGTGAGCGCAGAAGCACTCTATTGCACTGCACGTGTGCAGAAGTAGCGCTCTAGTTGCGGACTTTTCGAGGTGCGAACGGCACCCCGGAATGGATCGAGTCCGTAACTAGAGGTACCATACCATACAGAGGTATTATACATCAATTCATGGCTTGTTTTCCTTCCTTTGACTCATCTGAAAAGTCTGCCACCATTTCTTTCTTGTCAGCTTTCCTGTGTTCATTAAAATGAACCACATGTCTTGTGCTGACTTTCCCAGTACACAGGTCTATTACTTTGTATCCTTTGCTTCATGGAGCATAGCCAATCTTGATAGTCTCTTCTGCTCTGGAATCTAACTTGTGGTACAGAGACGTAGACACTACTGCCAAACACACACATGTGTGTGACAGGTTAGGTACTCTTCAGTTCAAAAGTTCAAAAGGTGTATGTGTTGTTTCCTTGGTTGGCAGTTTTTTTGGAGCTATATTGCAGTGGCTACTGCATCTCCACACGTGCATTTGGGAAGACCAGAGTCATTCAGCATGCACCTAGCAATTTCCAGATCTAAACTTTCTAACACGCCTCCCTTGTTTTATGCCTTCCTTACTCAGGAGAGTTTTCATGTGGTGCTAATTTCAAAGTTTTCAGTAAACTATTTAAAAAGTTTTAAAGGAAGCACCAAACATGTGGAGCACTTTGAAAAAAAACAAAACTGAGTTCACCTGAGTGATGGGGATGTACTTTTGATCTGGAGGTTATACTTGTGCTGGCTATGGAGTGAAAGTGAGGGAAGCAGAGCTCATCCACAGCTCAAAAACCCATTTCTGAAACCCAGTAAAAATCAATAAAAAGTATGGTGCTTCTGAACATGTGAAGTTTTCCAAAAGTGAAAATAACACAGCCAATCCTGTCTGAATGAGGGAAAGCGAGTCCTATGTTTAAATCAGGATAGAGAACAAATTTTCATGGTGTTTTACTAAAGTCCTGACTTCTAGAAGAATGCCCAAGGAGAGTATTTAAATAAGAATTAACATCTGAGCAGTTTACATGTTTACAGAGAGAGGCCATCAAGTTGCCAACTCTTAATCTATTTCTAAGGTTAGACCATGCTTAACACAACATATTTTATATTATATTTAGACTTGTTTTGCTTGGCTTACTACAATGACAGGTTGTTTTGCTTTCTGTAAAGGTGAAGCTGTGACTGGGGAGTTGTCAAAACTACTGGATGAAATAAAACTGTGCCAAGAAAAGGATTATTCTTTGGAAGAGCTTTGTCATACTGTATCTGACCACTATCTGGACAATGGTAGCAAAGTATCAGAAGAAGAACCAGTGATGAATGAAAGCCAATCCACATCCAATATAGTAAGTAAGACAGGATATGGCTTAGTATCTGGCTATTAATAAATTGTTTAGTTTACACACACACATATGCACACACTTCAAATCCCACCACACTTGGCATAATCAAAAATTGTATACTAAATAAAACTATCAATGGTGACATTTTAACAGGAATAGGAATGACTGACAATAAATTCTGTATACATGTTCCTCAGAAGGTAATGCAGGACTTATCGTAGTTGAAGGAAATTGTCTTGATTATGTGGTGAGAGGCAGGAGGTTTTACTACTAGATAGCGTAGATTATCCTAGAACTTCCCAGATTCCTCTGCCTCCTTCTCCCACGGTGCTAAGTCTCTGTTGGGGAATGAATGGATCAGCACATTTGGGCTAGCCCAGGCATAGGCAAACGCGGCCCTCCAGACATAGGCGCCGACTCCATGGGGCCTGAGGGGGCCCGAGCCCCCTCAAAAATTCGTTCGGGGGGCTCCGCCCCCCCAATAATCTCGGGCGCCCCTCCAGCAGGGCGCCGCCGCCGTCCCCTGCCTCCTCCCCACCTGCTCCCTCGCCAGCCAGCCAGCCAGCCGCGCGCCCTAGCCGGAGAGCCCCGGCCATCCCCGTCGCGCAATCGGCTGGATCTCCCTTCAGCAGGCCGTGCTCACAACTCGGCCCAGGGACCCCCCAGCAGCGGATCTCTGGCCCAGCTGAAGAATCCGGCAACAAGCCCCCTCCTCCCCAATCGCTCCGGCTCCGCCGAAATACGCTCCAAAACCCCCCAGATAGGCCGCCAAGTCTCGTGGCGCCCTGAGCGAGGGTCTCTCCCCAACACCGCCACCTCGAACTGCGTTCTTCCGGCTACCCGAGCGAACCAGCGGCAGCTTCCCGGGCGCTCTTCCCGACTCTGCCTCCGAAGAAGAAGAAACAGCCCCCGCCGAGGTGCATCCCAAAAGTTGGACGACGACGCGTCCCGGTATGGGCCCCCCCAATATTTTTTATAAGTCGGCGCCCCTGCCTCCAGATGCTTTGAGACTACAATTCCCATCATCCCTGACCACTGGTCCTGTTAGCTAGGGATGATGGGAGTTGTATCCCAAAACATCTGGAGGGCCGAGTTTGCCCATGCCTGGGCTAGCCAATCTATTAGGTGCCAAGTGCCTGTTGCCTTTCTTGAGATTCCTCAGTGCTTTCCAAGCCTCTGAGCTTCAGAGATGATCCTGCCCTTTTCCATTTCAGGAGAAGAAAAGAGCTTTAGCAGTGGTGAACACATCTGTGGAAACAGGGGCTTGCTCACTGCTTTCTACAGTTTTCTGGATTGGAGCTAATATATATTAAAGGGGTGTGTGGGTGTGGATGTGGGTGAAGGCAGGTACAGTTAAGGTTAGCTAATAGGTAATATTTTATATTTCATTTTAAAAATTGTGTCCTAGTGCATGGCTCCTTAAAGACTTGGGGCAACTTACAATAAAACCTATAAACATTACTTAAATAACAATGACACCAATTAAAACCACAATAAAACATATGAACTATGAATTAATAAAATTACACTAGTAAATCTAAAACAGCAGCAGGTAACATAGCAACAGCATAGAAAATTGTCTGAAAAAGTAGCAAGTCATTTTAAATTCTGCTTATTGTCCAATGCCTGTTGAAAAAGGAAGATTTAAAAAAATAATTTTCCTAAAAGCAGAGATCCGCAGGAAAGTTCCACAGTACAGTTGCCACCATGGGAAAAACTACAGTGGTACCTCGGGTTACAGACGCTTCAGGTTACAGACTACACTAACCCAGAAATAGTACCTTGGGTTAAAAACTTTGCTTCAGGATGAGAACAAAAACTCCAGGAATCAACAATGATATTCTGAAGATATCCCAGAAAACAAACTAGATAACACTATTCCCCTCTACTGCAATACAGTGTTACCTCGGGTTAAGAACTTAATTTGTTCTGGAGGTCCGTTCTTAACCTGAAACTGTTCTTAACCTGAGGTATCACTTTAGCTAATGAGGCCTCCTGCTGCCACCGCACCACCGCCACACAGTTTCTCATCATGAAGCAAAGTTCTTAACCCGAGGCACTATTTCTGGGTTAGTGGAGTCTGTAACCTGAAGCATCTGTAACCCGAGGTACCACTGTATCAGCACCATTTACTGTGGATTTTTTACTTCTTCTTAAGTTATAAGGTTAGTTTTCTTTTAAGAACATGTTTTAATTGGTTTCAGTTACCTTTCTGGCTGCCCTTATTCTTGTAAAAATATCTGTATCTACCCTTTGCTCCAGATTCTAGGCTTTCTTCTTCCCTTCTGCTAAAATCTAGCAGGGTGGCTCTGGTACTGGCATCAGCATCATTGTAGCCATCAAGAATGCAAAGATTCTTACTGCATGAGCCAACTGCAGCATTCTAATGAAGCTAGACATCCCCTTTCCATTACTGTAGTGTTCTATGCTCCCCAAGGAACCTGCAGTGCAGTATGTCCTGTATTGTCCACTATGACAAACACATTTTTTTTTATTTCTCCTGGCACATTCTACAACATTTTACAATTTTTATTATTATTATTATTATTTAGATCTTTACCCCACCTTTCAGCCCACAAGGGAACATCTAAATTAAAACATGGAAATACAATAAATATAACAACAATGCAAACAATGCAACAAAAACAAGACTAAAAAGCATACAATCACTTCTAAAGACAGCAATGTGAGAACATAAAACAGGTCCATTTCAAATGAGACAAAAACACAATAGGAGGTTAAAAATGCAAGGCATATTAAAAGCTTGACAAAATAAGAAATTATTTGTTACTCTCTTAAAAACACAAAACAAAGGAAACAACTGAACCCAGCCGGGTGGGTGAGGTATAAATAAATAAAATATTATAAAATATTATAAAATATTTTATTATTATTATGAGGTAGTTACATAATTAGTGCCTTGTAATTGAAAAGGGCACTCTCTTGTGCCCCAGCCATCCATACCTTAGAACAGAGCTTTCCAAATTTTTCATGTCGGTGACACACTTTTTAGGCAAACATCATTTTGCGACACAGTAATTCAGTTTTACAAGCAAGCCAGAGGTCAAACCCCTTTCAAGCCCCAGGAGTTTAGAAAGCTCTGCCTTAGAAAGTGATTCAGAGGAAGGCCTCAAATGAAGAGCAGAGACGGAAATTTATGGTTCAGTTTGAACATAACACTAAGCCACACTATGCTTTAGGAAGAACATACAAACATGCAGGCTTCTGGAGAGGACATTGTGGTCACTTTGCTTCTCTTCATGCTGATGTGAGCTGAGCCATGGGCTCATGGGTTGTCTGCTGCAAATCACGAACAAATTACACCTCATGGTTTGTCTAGAGTGAGACAAATCGCAGGACTAGAGGAGGAGCTAAGTAGCTGAAATCTCCTCTCTGAGCCTGAGCATTCGTGCTTAGTCATGGTTTGACTTAGTGTTACTTGCAAACTAGATCTTTGTAGTTGGGAACAGTCCTTTAGGCAACTTGGTCCCAAGTTGATTAGGTACTCACCAGCACTTTCATGTAAAAATAAACTGGAAGCCAGCACAGATGATAAACAATGCATGTTATAAAGTGCAGATCTTCCAGGAAGTGTAGACAACTCTGGCTGTTGCATTTTGCACCAGCTGAAGTTTCCCAATTTTATTAAAAGGTAGTTATAAAATCTAAGTGTGACCAGGGCGTGAGCATCAGTGACCAGATCTCCACGAACAAAGAGAAAACGCAGCAGACGTTTGCCACATGCTTATTGTACTGTGGCCTTGGTAAAACACTATGCATTCAGTCTTTGAAAATGTGGATCAAATGCAATAGATCTATCTCATAACTAAACCTCTCTGTGCTTGCATAGAATGTATCTTAATTAGAGAATTGGCCCAATGTGGTTTTTTCTTTTTCTGTTTTTCTTGTAACATAGAAGATCTAATAAATGCTATATTACTACTACTTACTACTACTACTACTACTACTACTACTACTACTACTATTATCCAAAGATCACAGGGTGGTTTGCAATATAAAAATACAAAATGAGAACAAAGTGCATAATAAAACAAAAACAAACCAATAAACCTCCCCCCTTCCCACAAATACATTTAAAAGGCCATGGAATGTTCATCAACCAATGGTCTGGTTATAGAGAAACATTTTCACCTGCCATCTAAGGATCTGTAATGAAGGCCATTCTTGTGTTGCCACCCTCTGGACCTATTGCAGAACAAGCACATAGTCTGGGTTGGTTCATATGGTAATAGATGGTCCTTGAGATATTGTGGGCTTTTAAAGTCTTTATAGGTCAAAACCAGCACTTTGAATTGGGCCTGGGAACTACCGTAATTGGCAGTCAGTGCAGTCAGGCCAAATCAAATCATCTTGTCTCAGTGAGCAACCTGGTCTATGAATTCCGCACCAGCTGGAGTTTCTGAAGTATCTTCAGAGGTAGCCCTATGTATACAATGTGTTGCAGCTGGGCCACTAGGCAAAACTGATGAAAGGCACTCCATGCCACTGAGGCCACCTGAGCCTCCACCGACCAAAATCTAGCAGGAATCAATAGATTCTAACCTGTTCCTTTGTGTAAGGAACTTTTCCGTTCATCATCAAGGAACACTGTCAGAAGGTCACATGATACTGAAATACTTGTAGTTATAACCTTAATTCAGAAATCTTTACCGTAATTAGGGGACAGTCCTACTAAATGTGCATAAAACTAGTGGTGTGGAAAGAATAAAGCCCATGCCTATCTTTACAGTTCTTCCAAGTTCTATTAATATACTATTGATATATTATGTAGTATTGCTGTAGTATTTTATAGTTGTTCTTCAGGTTAATGCAGGGTAAAAATACTGATCCTTTGTGAGAATATTTTTTTCTATGTCTGTGGATGATCAGTTACTCTCTTAACATCGAATTTTGAAACTATAAATTTTATTTTCATCTGTCTAACACACAAATCTAGTAAACCTGTTCTGTCTTTTTGCTCATAAATCATTCTCTCCAAAGTAGTTAGAGCTAAATTCAAAGCAATATTGTAAAATTTAATATTTATGAAAGAGCTTAATTGGTTTTCTTGCAACCGAAGTGGAGCCAGTTCTAACTTATCATACAAACCTCATTTACTGGTTGAACCTGTAGACATTAAATGTGATCCAGTTTGATATCTCACCAACTAATGCAAAAATGTTGTTAAGAAACAATAAAAGAAGGATGTTTAGAGAGAAAAAACATTCTTAAAATTGCCCCAAACTCACATGGTGGAATTGTAATTGTGGATTGTAATTAGCTAATACCTGTAACCCCTAAACTGCCACCATTTTGAAACACGTGGCATAAATAATATGTCATCAACCTGGGTACTTTCAGTTCAAACTTCTCATAATATTTTCCCAAGGGGGTTGCTGCAATCTTTGACCTCTTTCTGGTCCAGAATAGTTATATTTTACTGAAGCAGATTCCTAAAATCAATAAGGACTGATAACACCTGGAAGTAATAAACATGTACAAAAATAATAATATAGCATCAATAGAATGCTTAGCTAGTCAGATTTTTAAAGTATTTTCCAATAGGTGGCAGTCTGGTTCAATAATATAAAGAACAGCATCAGCCATTTTATAAAAGCCTTTAAAAATTATGTGGTTTCTTGTTAGATTGTTATAGAATTAACAGCAAAATATTTTTAAAATAAATATTTGATTTTTTAAAGAAGCAGCTATTCTGATAATACTAAACAAAATATAGACTAAAATGTTGGAAAGAAAATTACATGTTGTCAAGTTTTAAGATGAAGCAAATGAGTTTAACGAAAGCTAAAAAGATACAAACCAGCACAACTAGTATGCCACGGGAAGAATTTTACAGGGAAATAGATTACATGGCTTCTGTTGCAGTCTCTCTCAAGCCCTAAAAAAAGATGGAACTCTGTTGTAGGTCCCTTTTCTTCCCTTTAATAGCAAAGTGGGTATATGTATTTGCATGTCTCAATAGTTTAGATGCAGAGTGAGTTTTCTACAAACCTTTTTTTTAATTTGTCATATTTATATCCCAATTTCCTCTGTGGAGATAAGAGCACAAGCCCTACTGGATCAGGCCAAAGGTCCATCTAGTCCAGCATATTGTTATCCCAGTTGCCCACATGCATGCCACCCAACATTTTGGGACGGTAATTTGGGGCACCCCCACCACCCGCTGACCCCGTCACTAGCCGTCTCCCTGCTACTGCCCCTTCCTTGCCCATGCACTCGCACCCCTACTCCCTCTTACCTTTGTCCAGTCCTCCTCATCCTCTGCAACCTCTGGGGAACATCAGGAGAAGCAGCATGGATTGGCATGGCCTGCCAAAAGGCTGCCCCAGTGCAGTGCAGACCCAAGTGGCCTGGGGAAGGCTGCCCAGCCTTCACCAAGTCTCACAGCGCTTAAATGCTAGGATATTGGGTTATTTGTGATATGAAGGGAGAATATAAGCTACAAGGGGATTCCTGGGCTGCCTTATGCAAACCAGTCTGGCTGACTCAGGGAAGAGCAGAGCTGTTAGCATTGCAATAGAGAGCAGTTGAGGGTCAACAACTCCTTGTCCCAGGTGTGACAAGAGACTGGAGAGTTGGAAGGTTGCCAGGGTAGCTGCACTGGGGGAGGGCAAGGGCCTCTGGGAAGAAGAAAGAGGAAGAAAGGCAGAGATCCATATTGGTGAGGGTAAAGAAAGGACTGCTTGCCCTGCTGTGGACTATGCTGTAAGATCTGGGGCCCCTCCATGCAGATGGAAGGTGTAAATAGGCGAATAAACCCTATTTCCTAAAGCACGACAGCCTCTATTGTCTCTTCTTTTCTCAAAAGGGACACAGACCCCTGCGTGGGCACCTGAGATCCCATACACTCTTGCCAAAGCTTGGCAGAGAGAATATTTAATAATGAAGGGAAAATACAAGCTGCAGAGGAATATCTGGGTTAGCCTAGGCCAGGGTTTCCCAAACCTGGGTCTCCAGCTGCTTTTTGGACTACAATCCCCATCATTCCTGACCACTGGTCCTGCTAGCTAGGGATGATGGGAGTTGTAGTCCAATAACAGCTGGAGACTCAAGTTTGGGGAACCCTGGCCTAGGCAAACCAGCTGTCTAGAAAAGTTCAGAGACATTAAGAAACAATGGAGTTCCATTAAGGCCATTGTGAATGTAATAGAACTATCCCTGCCCCTCTGTTCTGAAAGTGGACAGAGACAAGAGAAATAGAGCTGAGTGTCATCAGCTTACTGCTGACAACATACTCCAAACCTCCAGAAAAACCTACCCAACAGTTTCAGGTAGATGTTAAACAGTGTAGGGGATAAGATTGAGCCCTGCAGAACCCCACACTGAAGGTTCCACAGGGCTGAAAAGCATTCCCCAAGCAACACCCTTGGGGAATGACCATCCAAGTAGAACTGGAACCAACATAAAGCGGTGCCACCTACCCCTAGCTCGAACAGTCACTCCAGAAGGACACCATGGTCAACGGTATTGAAAGCCATTGAGAGATCAGGAAGAATTAACAGGGATATGTTTCCCTTGTCTCTGTCTCCACAGAGGTGAGCAAAGCAGTTTCTATGCTAGAACTGAGCCTAAAGCCCGATTGAAATGGATCCAGAAAATGAGTTTCTTCCAAAAGCGCTGGATCTGGTCTGCGACCACTCGCTCCAGAACCTTGCTCAGGAAAGGGAGATTAGCAACTCACTGGTAGTTAGTTAGGTTTTCTGAATCCGAGAAAAGTCATATACAAACTGTTAATATACATAAATACAATACCTTAAGGTGCCCTTGCAAATATTTTAAAGTAGCTGTTGTACTGTATGAGTATTATTGTACTATTAATATCCTTTATTCCAGTAAGAGAAACAAGTGGATTAGAAAAGGACCAGTTGAGGGCAATGAAAATGATTATAGCCCATGTAGAGCTTATAAATGACAAAAGAGATTTTAAAAGCCAAAGATTATTCACTTTTGAAAGGGAAAGATTAAGAAGAGATATGATAGAGGTGGATAATGTAATGAATCTAACATTGCTGCCAAAACAAATTGGTCACTTCTGTTCCTTCTGTTGTATAATACCAGGGGTGCTGAATGAATTTATATGGCTACAGATGTAAAGTGCACAGAAGGAAAGCAATTCTTTCATTCATGTTATTCATCAAGCAGAAATTTTGCTTCAGTTTAATGTCATTGAATCAACAGGAAAAACTTGATCTTTATTGTTTTTCTGTGCATTGCTCCAATTCAGCAGTAAATAGTGTGTTTTCACAGGAAAACACCAGGGGGGGGGGGAGCACTCAGACAAGGACCTTTAAAGCACAGACCTGTGCCTAGAAACACAGCATAAAAGGAAGTCTGGATGAGCACTTAGTTTTTAGTATTTGTTCCAGTTATTTTCAGAGAGCAAGCAGGAGTGTAAGTATACTCTTTGTTTATCAGCATACCAACAAATATGTATATTTAACACAAAGAATGGTATAGAGTCCTGTAAATAATGCAGAAATGTATTAAATTATTTTATTAATAATGATTACATTATTAAAGCTGATGACTCAAGGTAGCTGTTTTACTACAAGAATTTTTTTAAAGTGGCTAGGGGTTTCCTTCTCCTCTCTGCCCCTTCTATTGTGAGTGGAGCCAAAGGCTCATCTGCCATGTTTTGATTGTACATTCAAGCTGTCACAGACAACCTGGAGGCAACAGCTGTGCCCATGTATGCAGCTGAAATATTTAGAGCCTTCTCCTCCTATGTCAAAATATACTAGATGGTGAGATGTGTATTGGCTCCAGTGTTATAAGGTTTTTGTTCGTGTCAGTTTCCGAAGAAGAGTGAGCAACTTGAATTCTATGTTGGAAAAATGGTTCATGGGACCAGAATTGAGTTGTCAGGGTTAGGGCTGTAGTAATTAAGTTGGGATATTGGTCATGGTGGGCCAAGGGATCAGCTGGCAGGCAGCAGTGCTGGTGAGGAGACTCAGATAGCAGACACATTGGGTCAGGAGCTGGAGGCAAGGCTAAGGGTAGCAAACCAGGCCTGCTCCAACACCAGTAAACCTTCTGAAGGCACATATGCCTTTGCAGGGACCTGTTTTTTTATCTGCTTCCTGAAGAACCAGCTTCCAATTAAAGAGGTGTTTTTCACTTTGGCAAAATTGGTAGATTGCCTGATAATCTCTAGGACTAGTGTGAGATACCAGTAATTTTATAGTGTTTTCAGTATCTGTGTTTGGGGGCAAATTGGTAGTCTATCATATCAGCTTTTAAGTAGCAACATAAGAGCCTTGCTAGACCAGACCAAAGGCCTGTCTACTAGCACAGCATCATATCTTCCACAGTGACCAACCCAAAATTTGTGGGAGCTCATAAGCAGACATGATGGGGGGAAATGGCTGTCTTCACTGTTTTCCCACAGAATCCCATCTGCTGGTATTCCACTGAGTACCAGCAACTGATATTCAGAGGCATGTTTCTGCTGATCCTGGATAAAGTATACAGCTATCATGACTAGTAGACATTGATTATCCCCTGTGAATTTATGTAGTTATCTTGTTGTAAACCGCCCTGTGACTTCCAGGTATAGGGAGGTGTATAAGTTGAATTATTATTATTATTATTATTATTATTAAAGGTAAAGGACCCCTGACAGTTAAGTCCAGTTGTGAACGACTCTGGGGTTGTGGCTCTCATCTCGCTTTACTGGCCAAGGGAGCCGACGTTTGTCTGCAGACAGTTTTTCTGGGTCATGTGGCCAGCATGACTTTGCCGCTTCTGGTGAAACCAGAGTGGTGCACGGAAACGCTGTTTACCTTCCTGCCGGACTTGCACTTATCTACTTGCACTTTGACATGCTTTTGAACTGTTAGGTTGGCTGGAGCTTGGACTGAGCAACGGGAGCTCACCCCATTGCGGGGATTCGAACCGCTGACCTTCTGATCGGCAAGCCCTAGGCTCAGTGGTGTAGACCACAGCGCCACCCGCATCCCTACTATTTATTAATAGTTCCCTTTTAAAGCCATCTAGGTTGGTGGCTATCACAACATCTCGTGAAAGCATATTCCACAGTTTAACTGTGCATTGTGCAAAAGAAGTATTTTATTTTGTCTGTCCTGATTCAAGTATTATTTGTGATGGGGAAAAACTTTTCTCTATCCACTTTTTTCATACCATGAATAATTTAATATACCTCTTAATCACCTTAAAGGCACATATTGAGACAATAATTTATCAGTATCATATTTATCATATTTTAAAACTAATTTAAAATATGATACTTTGACAAAATAGCTCATTATCTGTTGTCTTAAAATCTCTTCCTCCCTGTCAGTTTCCATCCTGCCAACTGCCATATGTTGTCTGTTGCAAAGTTCAACCTGTTGTCAAGGGATGATCAGAGGAAATAATGAAAAACAGCTGGTTGTTGTTCTCTTCAAAACTCTTTATCATTTTCTCTATTTCAATAGACTAACTTCCCACTCATGTAGCCCTTTCAGCATGCCAAGATATTGATTTAGAACTTTTTATTTGTTTCTTTAGTTAGTAAGTAGATAATAAAAGCAGTGAGAAATATATGATTCTGGATCTCTTTTATTCATAATTTAAATGGTGTTGAATCAAACACTCTTGAACAGCTGGATATCTACTCCATTTCCAATTATCAATGTACAGAAAGAATAGTGACACTGCTATAAAGTAGTCTAGCAGAGAATGTAATGTTTCTTGGAAAAAATGATACAGTGCAAATAAATGTTCTTTATTTGTGATAACATCCTCAGCCTTTAACTCCAGATAATTAAATGATGGACATGTAGAGCATATTTTCAAAAAATCAGATTTTTTTTAATCTGAGCCATTTTGTAGGGCAAGGACATCTTCATGAAGGAACTGACTGTACCCCCCCAATGCAAATTAGAAGAAAAAAGTTGGCAAGAAGATAATAAAATTGTGACCATTGCCTACTCACTTGCCATATTATTTCTCTCCCTTGTTTAATTTAAGTTTCCTGTTGCAGCATGAAGAATAATGCATTTTCTATACTCTACCACCCACTTATCCACCCTCACTTACACAGTGGAAAGCAAAGAAGGGAAACTGTTTTTGAGCCAATTTGCTTTCATCTAGGTTGTATTTCATATCTACCATTGTTTATATGAATAGAATTCCCAGGGGGTCTGGCTGGTAAAATGAGACAACAACTACATACTTACAAATAATTCAAAAAGAAGAGTTCCGAGGTTCTACTATAGGTATATTTTTGTTTGCTTTGAATTTATGCCTTTTAAAATCTCTGAAAGCCAAAAAGGCCTTTACATGTACAATAATATAGGGCCGTTTGTTGTTGTTGTTGTTGTTGTTGTTGTTGTTGTTGTTGTTGTTGTTGTTGTTGTTGTTGTTGTCGTCTTCCTCTGTTTCCCAGCTTCACAAGAAGACAGCACCTATGTAGAAGAAGCATATATCAGTAGATTAAAGGGAATCCTGAATTTTGCAGAAGTTGGTAACAATTAAAAAGTTCTTTCCAATATGAGCAAAGATCCCCCAAATGAGTACCTGAAGTGTGGGAATGTGTGCAAAGAATGTATCCCTCACTCTGTTTCATAAACATTATTACTCATTCTGATCTTCTCTCAGATGAGGAAGCTGTGAATAAGTTCTTTTTCCATTGAAGTACGTTTACAACAGCAGAGAGAAATAAAGATGACTTTGCTGCTTACAGTTGAGGAAAGCCTGCCCCACCACACAGATTAATAAAGGAGGGGCTCACTTTTCACCTAGCCCTCCTCTCAGCCACAGGTGTGATGAAATAACCAGGAGAAACAGTGCAGTGGCACTTGGGCAGGATGGTGAATGGACATCTTGTCCTTGCTTAGCCAGAGGATGTGATACTGGGTTGGGCTATGGACTAGGCAGCTCCAGGCGCTCCTCCAGGAAACTGATTTTCTAGCTCCATTTTAATCAGGATTTAGGCCCGGTTTGGGCACAGAAACCACTTTGGTTGCCCTCTGTGATGACCTGTTGGGAGAGAGACGGAAAAGTGTCTCTGTTAATTCTCCTTGACCTCTCAGTGACTTTCAATACCATCGACCGTGGTTTACTTCTGGAGCGGCTGCTGGAGATAGGAGTGGGTGACACCGATTTGTGGTGGTTCTAGTCCTACTTTGATGGACATTTCCAGAGAGGGTTCCTTGGGGGGTGTTATTCAGCCCCCTGGAGGCTTCAGCGTGGGGTTCCTCAGGGTCTGATTTTATCCCCTATATTGTTTAACATCTACATGAAGCCGCTGAGTGGACTGGTTAGCTGGGAAGTTGCCTGCTCTTGATGGGGTTGCACTAAGGACTGGATACACATCTTGGGGGTACTTTTGGATCCTTTCCTGTCGCTTGAGACCCAGGTGGCCTTAGTGGTATGAAGTATTTCTGTTCAAGGTAATCCACCAGAATTTGGGTCATGTTCCCAGCTTCCTGATTCTTCTTAGGCCTCTAATTGATTTTTGTGTGTGTGTGTCCATTTCTGTCCAATTGTTCCTCAGGCTTCAGGGCAAGATCCTCTGTGGTAGTAGTGGCAAGTCTTAGTGCTCTGTTTGCAGTTTGAGATATGTATTTTAGTTGATTAGAAAGGTTTTCAAATGGTGCCAAGAAGATGGTACCATCACCCATGAGGGCCTGGCGAAGTCTATCAGTATAGGCACCGAGTCTCTATCAGCCTCCATGACTGCTGCTGCTTTTGCACCTTTTGGAGGATGATTGTTGCTTTTAGACATATTGGTATATGAGGCCTCACCTGAGTCCCCAGATAATGAGTCTTCAATTTGCTCTTGTATGTCAAGATGTGCAGACTTGCTTTTAGAAGCCATAAAATCATCAAATTATTGCCAGTAAGTTTTTTGCTATTTCAAAACCTATGGTTGTCCCTCAGTATGATTTTAGTCCTGTTGTGATTATGCTGTGTTATGTTGCCATTTAGCTTTGCAGCTAGCCATGCCACCCATTATTATTATTATTATTATTATTATTATTATTATTATTATTATTATTTTTAAATTGTGAACAAATGCATTAAAGATCAGAAAAACCTTAACTGCTTTACAGTGTAATTCTAAACATGTATATTTAAAAGTAAGATTTAAAAAACTTATTTCCAGGTAAGTGTGCATCAAACTTCTATTTTAAATAAGGCCAAGCTAGAAGTTCTCCTCCCCCAGCCACACCAACTTTCAGAGAGAGGAAATTTGCAGACTAGTTGGATAGAAGTGGGATTTTAAAAAAAATGTCAAATGGCCACTTTTTTTGATGTGATCATACTGATACGAGAGAAAGATAGGTAAAGGTAAAGGGACCCCTGACCGTTAGGTCCAGTCGTGGCCAACTCTGGGGTTGTGGTGTTCATCTTGCTTTATTGGCCGAGGGAGCCGGCGTACAGCTTCCGCGTCATGTGGCCAACATGACTAAGCCACTTCTGGCGAACCAGAGCAGCACCGTTTACCTTCCCGCCAGAGCGGTACCTATTTATCTACTTGCACTTTGACATGCTTTCGAACTGCTAGGTTGGCAGGAGCAGGGACCAAGCAACAGGAGCTTACCCTGTCACGGGGATTCGAACCGCCGACCTTCTGATCGGCAAGTCCTAGGCTCTGTGGTTTAACCCACAGCGCCACCCACATCCCTGAGAGAAAGATAACCTTTACCAATTTCATACATAATTCCCCCAATAATAATGCCACTGCTTTTATTAAATGAGTGTTTTGCATTCCTTTGGCATAGTCTTTAAAATATCCTCTAAGATTAACTTTTTTAAAAGAAGAAAGATTGGATCTAATTATAAAAGTGTAGATAGATGGTGAATCTGACACACATCTCTAACTATCAGGGACATATAATCTTAATGTGCTTGTTTGTATGAACAATGTACTAAATCCTTCAAACTCCAGATCCGGCAAAGTTCACCCTGCCATTCTAATCATTTGTGCAAGAGTGCTTGTTTCTATGGCAACACATAATGTAGTACCATTTCACTGTCAAAATAATTTGATCAAGTAGCACATTAAGAAATGCATTGAAATTTAATTTACAAATACATAGCAGATAAGCAAGTATTTTTAAAATGCAAAAATACAGTAAAATATACCCAGTGTATTTAAATGAGAAAGATAAATTGTACATTTAATCTTGGTCAGTCATATGGTATCGTATTTATTTAGTCACCTCAAGTTCCTAGGAGGAAAGGTAGGATAGTAATCTTTTCATTCATTCATTCATTCATTCATTCATTCATTCATTCATTTATTCATCATCCATTTCTATTTCTGCCAAAACACTAAAGAGGGCTTAACAGTTTAAAATAATTGTGTATAGCAAATTCAGATTCAAACTGTTACCTAATGAAGAGACCATTTTGGAAAGGAGAACCCAAAATGGCAGTTGATCCCAGCCAAACTGAGAGCGTGAAACTCATTGGCCTGGTTCAAAAGTAATGTTATACCTTGGTTTGTTTAGCTTAACTTGTTTGGGGACAACAAAACCATGGTCTAAAGTTGGTTGTGACTCTCAATTTCTGTTAACTTTGTTGTTGTGTTTGAGCTCTGTATCCTGATTTATCCTAGTTTGTTGTGTCATCCCATTCTTGCCACTTTCCTGGCTACAGAGAGTCAGCTAGAACAAGTTCTGACTCTCATAAAAATGATTGCCCTAAACATAAAATTGTCTTAGACCCCTGATGGTTTTTTTCCAGCATGCATTTGTACATCTCGATATCACCATGAAGGAGATGGTGTCACAGTCTTCCATAAATAATTATTAATTAGGAATTGCAGGGAGATGAGTGCTCAGAGGGCAGCCTAGGAAGTAGATCTGGGCAGATGAGTAAAAGAAACAAAATGGGAGGTGATGTGGTCCAGGCAACCCATCAGAACCATGTTGGCTAGACTTTGTGAAACTAAACTCAAAATGTCATGGGAACAGTATTGAACTCTAACTAAATTAAACATAAGCACACATAAACAAACAAAAAAATCTCTCCATAGTAGTGGTTGAGCTGTCCCTGGCTTAGCATATTCTGGTCAGAGATCTTTGCTGAAATACCTGGAATTATACAACAACCAATGGTGCCTGTGCTTGCTCTTGCCATTTTTTTTATTGTTTCCCCAGACATGCGTGGTAATCTAGTAGCATTTCACTAGGATTTGGAAATTGCCCATCAATGGAAGTCTCAGTTCTTGTTTACCAAGAGGGACTCATTAGTTAAAGTATCAGAAAAGTTGATGCAACAACATTGAGTTCTGTGGGGAGTGGTGCAGACTGACAATTTTGTTGACATCTGGTTTTTCAATATGTATATAGATGAAGGTAAAGATGGTGGGAGACCACCTGAGTATCAGAGCTTTTTGGAAAAGTCCTTTTCCACATTTATCCCAGGGCTTACCCTTCATAGGAAGTAGAATATGCTTGCTGCATCTGGAAATTTTGCTGTAAGCAATTTGAATGGTTTGGAAATTATACACATGACTTCCTCTTCTTTTATCTGCCTTTTGGTGAAATAAAACTAAAGGGAAAAAGGAGAAGTGAAGGAAGAAACTCTCCTTGGTGCTCTCAAATGTCTTTTCCTTCTTCCTCTGCTTGCAAGAGCCTCCTTTTTTCCACTTACCTTATTGCTGACAAACTCTCACACTCCACCCTGGTTGCCTGGATCCACAGCAGCCTTGCAGGGGGAGCAGGGAATTATAGGGACCGTGAGACTGATGGCTATATCTAAGAAGGACATACTATATCAACTGATGCAATTACACATTTGACCTAAAAGCTTCCCCAACTGCCACCTTCTCACTTCCTGCTAAGCCCTTTCTGTGGCAATCTACCCAACTCCTTTTATATCCTTAAAACCCCAAGTTACTGCTATTACATCTCTCTCTGCTTATCAATAAAGCTGAATAATATCCTTCTTGCGGCCACAGCAAGAAAGCCACAGCAGGAAAGAGGAGGACCAGCAAACCTTTATGGGGAGCATCTAAGAATGTGGGAAGGGAGGACAACTTAGCACTGTTTCTTTCCTTAGAAATGTGCTGAGAGGATTTATTGTTAGCAATGACTTGACTTCTTTTTCTGAGTTATTTTTTTATTACCCCTGCAAGCTAGAAACTGGTAACCTTGCTACTAATGTTGAGCTCCTTGAAAAGTGTTGGAGAATATTTATAAATTCAAGAATGGGTGGCATATTGGGTGCCTGTAGACACTTTTGCTCAATTTATACAATGCCAATTTAGTTATGAGGTTATGTCACACAAGTGGCATCAAAATGTAGACGCAAAGTAAAAAAAATGAAGTTTCATCTCAAGCATTGTTTCAAGCTTTCTAAAGATAAGGAAGGACACTGTTGCATAGTTTACTAATAAAATTAACAATAATCTGCTGATAGATTATTAACAAACACTTTGCTAACCAACAAGCACAGAACTAATTGGCTTTAAATCGATTACAATTGTTGATCAATTCTATGTTAGTCACATTTGAAGACTGAGTAAGAACTGTTGAATGCACTTTTCAACATGCCATTTGAAATTTAAGTAGACTGAAAGTGAAAACAATTCCATACTTCACTCTGTGGAACAGGTTACAATATTTTAAAATCTGAATCATCAGAATGAATTCCAAATAATGTTTATGTCACAGTCATGTAAAGTATAACTTCCTGTAGTTCCATTAGAAGATTCATTCATGCTGGCACAGTGTATACAAATTCAGCTGTGGTCTATTTCAGTAGACTTACCGGTATTTATTTATTTCATAAAATATACAATACACTTAATTTTTGAAATGCTACTCTTTCATCTTCAGAAATCATCCTCAACAAACCTGTTACCAACAGAAGAGGATGAAGAAGATGGAGGTGAAAACAGTTGTGGGCCTACAGGTTTGTGGGAAGCACTGACACCTTGTAATGGATGCAGGAATCTTGGCTTTCCTAGTCTTACTCAGGTATTTTATTCAATTCTTTACTTCACAATAAAACATTGGTTGAGTAATATTTTTTCTATTGTACTTTTTAGTGTTTATTTTTATACCTGAATTAAGAAAAAATAAAGGAGTACATTAAAGTACATTATGTCTTAAACATCAGATGACTTGAATGTTCGGGGGGAAAAACATTCAGAACAAATTGATTCTGAAAGTTAACAAATTACAGCTTTTAAAAATACTTAAATACCTTCTTTGTTCCTGAAACAATACTTTAAAGGCAAAAGGAAATCCAGTCAGTGGAATCAGCGTCTTCTCATCCTTGCCAACTGTTTATTGGTTTACAGAATGATACTAATCCTAATCCTAATCTGCAGAGGCAGCCTTGGATGCAAGGCCTCTTTGTTCATCAGATGATTGAGCAAGTGGCAAATGGTTATATATCTCTGACCTCATACTGTGCACCTTAGAGCTCACAAGCTGGGGGGGGGGGCGAACTCTGGAAGTAGGAAACTACGGAGGATATGTACTTTTCACACAAATGGGGCACAAAACAACCCATCTCCAGAACAGTTATAGGAATGTGAGCCCATTGATAACACTCTTCTGCCTAGAACCTTACAGGTTCCTCATCTCAGGACTCCAGACACTGAATGCCAAACTGCACCCCAACCACTAGAGATGCATGGAGAAAGCACTCCACACAGGTAAGTAACAGAAGCGGAAACATGCTGTAATGTATAACTGCTTCAACTGTCTTCTTTCTCCCACCCACCACCTTTGTTTCACGTGAATATGGGATCTTGTCTGAACTGCCATTCTCTCTCTGCTTCTCCCCCCCACAACAGCAGCAAACGGTGTTTCCCACATACAGGGAAACACTCAGTTAAGTTCTGCTTTGGCAGTGATCTGGCACTCAAATCATTGCAATTGTTGGCCAAACACAAGCACTTTTACTTTGCAGAGTCACATCCCAAAGGCATGGAGAGAAACAAACAGCCACTAGTGTTTCCCAGTGCTATGGCAATGGCACCCACCTAAGAGGTGCCAGAATTGAGTTCCTGTGAGTTCCAGTTGAAAAGGCCCTGGTGTTTCCCTGTAACCTCAAAGGGAGATGTATGGACACAGTCACAACAGTCTCTGTCAGTGGGTGAGAGGCTGAGAAATTAGCACTGTCAGAGTACTGAGGCAGCACCATGTCCAAACACTGGCATTGCTACCTGGCCAGGGTCACAGCAAGGTTGGGGCTGTGTGGTTGCACCAGCAGAACCACTGCACCATCCCAGCCTTGTCCAGGTAAACATCAGTGATGCCACTGTCAGTAAGATGGCTCTTCTGAAGCCCCACCACATGCATTGTTATTGCCACTTCCTTGCTTCTCTCACTGCCTCACAAACACCTATGGTATATTCAGTTTCAGGGACTTTGTGCTATAACCACTGACTTTTGCTTGTTGCTTTCTTTTTGTGTCTCCTCTTGCTCTCTACAGGTCAGTTACTGGTACAGAATCCATCTCATACCCCACTTCATTCTGGCCAGGAGGGAAGTGCACCCCATGACCAGCAGCTGTGACAAGGATGTTTATGGCTATTCATCTGTGGGATTGTTAACATGCTAGGCTCCTGTACCATCACAGGCTCTGTGTTGGATAGCAGGTGCACAATGGTGCTGGTGCCAAAAAGGACTCTGTACACACTACTTGGATGTATTTTGAGCTGCTTTCCAAAGAGAAGGAGTCTTGCTGCAGTAACCGGTTGGCAACCCCACCCATGTACTTTTCCCTTTCTAGATCACCATCCCAGATGCTGTTCAGTAAATGCTACTGTTATGGTGTTAGGGAGTAGTAGGTAAGGATTCCATGCACACACCCAACTAGGATCAGGCCTCAGAATGAGACTCGGGGTGTGATATTTATTTGTTTTAATTTTATTGTCAGGCATTCCAAAGGTAAATGGAGCCATATTCTTCCTGGAGGGATCTGAAGAACTATCTCCTGCTTCACAACTAGAGATGGTCAAATCTAATTCTTGGATCCAGCACAGATTCAATTCCTGGAATAGCCAGGCTACCTTCCTGGTGAGGTAATGGCCCTCTGAATATGGGGCATTAAAGTAACAAAGGAAGTGGCTCTGTGCCAAAAAACAAATGGGTGGGCCTTCTTCCCTCAACTCCCTGATAGTTAAAAAGACAAAGCCGGGAGTTCTATGTGTTTCCAGCCAGAAACTGGAAGCAAGGCAGCAGGTTCAGAAGGCAGTCAGAGCCATGCCTGACTTCTGCAGGAATTGAAAGCTGTGGCTATGGAAGAAGCAAGGCCCTCTTGGGGTATTAATGCTGTGAACCCCTCCATCATAAGCTCAGGTTGCGTATATGTGTAAATAAACCATCTATCATAAAGATACCACTGTCTCTCTTGTCCAACATCATGAAGGAAACTGAATGCTGGGTAAGCGCCTGGAACCCCTGGAATCTCACACTGCTCAAAGATTGTGGTGGTGTGTGATACTGGTGTCAGTAGTAGGATTCATGTTTCCTCAGGGAAGACCTGTGAGCAAGGTGTGCCCAAGTCATGATGGAGGGAGGAATAGCAACACTCCTTGAACAGTTTGAGAGAATGGAGCAACAGGGGAGCAAGCAGCTTGACCAAATGAAGAAGTGACAAAGTCAGCAGCAGAGCCAGTGGCTTGATAAAATAGACCAGCTGCAAGCAGAGTGGGTGAGACGCCTCCTTGGAGGTGAGAGCCCTGGCTGATGAGTTCTCCACTCCCTGGGAGCCTGCTGTAGAAGAATGGGTGCAGGAGGAAAGGCCAGTGAAGGAGGAAAGTGCTCCAGAGGAGAGTGAACTGCAAGATGGAGGTGAAGAGATGCTGCTTATGGATCTCTTCATTCCATGTGTGCCAGCGGTGATGCAAGAGGTGTGCATGCATGAGCAAGAAGAAACAGTGCCTGAAGAGATGCCAGAAGAAGTGCAACAGGAGGAATTGGGAGGTGTGTGTGAACAATGCAGAAGGATCAGCAAGCGCCTGAGGGTTGGCAGTAGAGAAAAATGTGTGGGAAAGTTGGAGACGTGTGTGCATGCACCAGAATAGCAGCTGGTGCCTACTGAATTGGACGAGATAAAACCGTCCAATGACATTGTCCCTTGGGTGCCCCAAGATAGCCTTGCAGGGTGGGGAACCAGTCCTTATAATGGGTGCAGCCCTTACCTAGGCCCCAGCAGTGAGGGTCACCCAGGTTCCAATGAGTTTTGGGGGCAAGAGCCACTTAAAGGCCTGCCTGCCTTTGGGCCCATGAAGTGTTTGAGAGATGTTGGGAGTAAGCAGTGAGGGGAATTCCTGACCGCCAACTTGACTGAACTGAGCCAGCTGATCCGGAAGGTGGTGCTTCCAGATCAGGACTTGTGGCAGAACTTTGATTTGAAGTTTGGCACAGGGGATGAAGTGGACTTACCCAGAGGCAGCAAGAGGAAAATAGATGGAGGGGACCTCCAGTGTGTCAGTGGGAAATCTGATCATGCAGTTGTGTCTTAAGGCCCAGTATGCAACCACAGAGACTGGGACTGGATTTTGAGTTTGGAGCCTCTGATCTACAACCAAAGGGAAGACCAAAGACAAATTGAAGAGTTCCACCTGTGATTTGAGCCCCAAAGCAGCTGTCAATCTACTTGAAATGAGAACTTTCTGAAACTCCAAGGCAAAGAACCATGCAAGCAACTGCAAGGGGTGGGGGCTTGTGCTTTTTGGGACTGTTTGCTTCTTTGCTGCAGGGATCCTTCCTGCAAGGTTTGGCATTATGTCTGTGTGTGTGTTTTGAAATGCTGTCAATTTGTGCTTTTTACATGCTTGTGTTTGATAGGAACTTTTATATCATTTGAGGAATCATTCTGATAACTTTGTGAAAGCTGCTTTGTGCTGCAGTGGGACAAGGGAAAGCATGAGCAAGGCCTTTGGGTAATGTATCTGTGGTACTGAGGTTTGCATCCTAGCTTAAACATGCTAGAAATCCATCATCTTTTAGCATGCCAAGGGTGGGGGACTGGGTAAGCTGCAGAACTGTGACTTAAAGCACCTCAGCTCTGCTTCCCTTTTATCACCTGAATCTTGATTGATCTGGGCTTAATGAGGCATGTGATCCTCATTTGTCCTGAGCCTACTCCAGCTGAGGAATCACACACCTCCTCCCAGAGCTAACAAACCCCACCTGGCCAGCTAGAGTGCTGGGCTGTGGGCCCTTGCTTGCTTCAACCTCCTAGAGCATACCTCCCACAGCTCCCTACATCTCAGAGCCCACTTTGTTTGTGGAGATGGGGGGCCCTCTGGTAATGGGTCCTGCTCTTTTGGTTCCTCTGCACTGACCCTCATCCCTTCGCCGTCCTCTGTCGCCCTGTGAGTACTTTATCCATCCTCCCCTTGCCCTGCTGTGTACTAGTTGTGGCTACATCCTCATCCCCATTGTCCTGCCAGGTCATGACAGGTAAGCACCTGGAACCCCTGGAATCCTGCAATGCTTGGAGATTGGGGTGCCATGCAACAATATGTTTTTACCTTCTCTCCTGGGCTGAGAACCCTAGGATAGAGTGGCTGGTCTACCAGTATGGTGGCAGTGTACCCCTGGTCTAGGAGCAAGGTAAGTATTGCACTGCTCTCTTAAGCGTCTTGCCTTCATGCTATATTATGTTGTACAAGGACTACCTCTCCTCAAACGAACCAACCCAGACCCTGCAACCATCATCTGAGTGCTTCCTCCATGAGAAGCCTAGAGTGCGGTTCTATTAGAATGGGCCTTTTCTGTCATGTATCCCCATTTGTGGAATGCTCTCCCCAGGGAGGCTCGCTGGGCACCTTTATTACTTATATTTAGGTACCAGGCAAAAATGTTTCTCTGTAACCAGGCCTTTGGCTAATTAACATTCTATGGTTTTTTAATGTACTTTTGGGAGGGGGGTGTTTAATGATTTCTTTTTCTTTTATTATATATTTTGTCTTTTCATTTTGTATTTTGTATTTTTATGTTGTGAACTGCTCTGTGTTCTTCGGATGAAGTATACAAATTCAGTTAATAATAATAATAATACAGTGGTAAAGGTAAAGGGACCCCTGACAGTTAAGTCCAGGCGCGAACAACTCTGGGGTTGCGGCGCTCATCTCGCTTTACTGGCGAGGGAGCCGACGTTTGTCCGCAGACAGTTTTTCCAGGTCATGTGGCCAGCATGATTAAGCCACTTCTGGTGAAACCAGAGCAGTGCACGGAAACACCGTTTACCTTCCTGCCCGAGCGGTACCTATTTATCTACTTGCACTTTGATGTGATTTTGAACTGCTAGGTTGGCAGATGCTGGGACCGAGCAACAGGAGCTTTTAGCAGATGACTAAAGCCCTTCTTAAGGAGCACTTGACAATCCTTCCCCCAATCAATATTAATTAAAAAGGCACTTTTGGTTCATAGCCTTAGTGGCTTTGTTGTTGATTGGTGGAGAAATAATAAATAAAACAAGCAAAGTATACAGTCTCTCTTATGACACCTTAACCTACAGTAAGGGAGAGATTTTGGCTGGACTGTGAAATGCTAAAATAAAAGGCTAGGCAACAATGAGAAAGAGGATGGGGGAATCAAAATTATTCCTTGGTTGGATGCTTAGGTGATGGAGATGGTAAAAGGTATTTTTTTCCTATGGATTGAAAGATTTGAATTAAACTTAAGTTGTGCTGCACTGGGAAGTTTCCAGACAGCAGATCTTCCAAAGCAAGAGGGTGGAATTCACTCAGCCTATACTGAAGCCAAGCCTTCACTTCCTGGCCCTAGGCAATTTCCTAGAGAGAATGGCAAGAGTATCTGTTTTTCTAGTAGTCTAGTGCAAGAGAGCTGCTTGCATTAGAGCTAGATAATTCTGCCACACTTGTGTGGACTTGCTTTGGTGATGCTTGTGGTGGAACAGCTTTATTAGACAAAAACATAGGAGGAAGAGCTGTAGCTCAGTGGCAGAGCACTTGCTTTGCATGCAGAAGATTCCAGGTTCAATCACCATCCTCTCCAGGTATGGACCGGAGAGACTCCTGTCTGAAATCCGGGAGACCCATTGCCAGTCAGTTTTCATAGGCAGCTTCCTATGTTTCTAAATGCTTGTGATTTTTGTTACAAGACTTTAAAGAATCTACTAGTGAAAAGACACCATTTTATGTTGATTTTTTATTCTAGAGTTTTGTTCGACATCTCAGTTCACTGTAAATCTTCCCCTTATAATTTGTAACAAAGACACTTACAAAAATGTACCTAGTGATTAAGTTAATGACCACATCATGCATAAATGTCATAGCTTTATACCTTCTATACAAAACAGCACAGTTATTATTAAAATTATTATGCAATAACTTTTTGATTTCTGAAAAGTAAGGCCATAGGCAGTTGTCACAGGTGAGCCATGGGCAGTTGCCAAAGAGCATGCCAGAACCACCAAACAAACCAAGAACTGGAGGCAATGAAAAGAACACTAGCAACAATTGCCCAGGCAAAATCCCAGCCAGCGCAGGAAGATTTTATAACCCTTCCTGGTGAGTAAAGCCAATGACCAGCTTGGATGTGTGGAGCCAATTCAGTATTCAGGAATATTTTATTGAATAGGAAAATAGTTTAGTGCATAGAACAATAGATTCTCAGTTCTAGCTACAACAGTTCCTCACAGATATTTCATGCTTAAATTAATGCTAAAATCAAGTAAAATTCAATGCTGGGTTTATCCTACATCGGACTACAGCATTCAGTTCATTTCCTAATGTTAAGCACTGAGAGTTGTAGGAACACTCCTGATCTAACAACTGAAGAGGACAGCAAAATATTTGGGTTGCAAGATTGGAACAAGTGAAGCTGTGTTCATTCTAATTGTCTTAAGCTGCTGGAACAGCAGCACCATACCTCTTTAAGATACATTTTTTGTGAACTGAACAAAATGCCTGTCTTCAAAAGAAACAAATCTCCTGCACCTCCAGAATATATTTGGGTTAGCATACGTATTTGAAAAGTATAGCATTGTATATGTTGCAAATTGTCCATTATGATGACAGTTCCATTTACATGGAATATAAGGAAACTAGGTCATTGACTGATATGTCTGCCATATGTCTGTCAAACTGGCAGGTGCAGATTATTTTTTTACTCATAGGGAATACAGCCAAAGATAAATTTGTTGGTCATTGATTTGATTTAACAGCAGCACACATTTTTGATTGAGTTCTAACAACTTCAAAAAAGGCCAGGTTTGTGAGAATCAAGAAAACTAGATAGTGGATTCCTGGATGTTAACAAATACAAAATAGTGAATTTAATTATTTACTTTATAAGGTATCTTATTGCCTCAGAAACTGTCATTCACCTAATGATTACACATTCATTTTAATAGCAGAATCTTTAAACAAAATCTTTGAAATTGAAACAACCCTGCTTTATATTTTATATCTTCCAGCGAATGAACAGTTATCTGAAACACTTGTTAACTGGGAAATTTTTTGTAACTAAGGAAATAGAATGTTGGGCTCTGGGAGTTCTGTTGCTTTTTCACATACTATAATTAGGAATGCTTACAATATTGTACCAATTCAAATTTGATCCTGGATTTGGGGTTTCAGCGTTACCTGATCTTGTTAGAACAGCAATGATAAGTGAGATATCATCCATTCATCTGTTTCTTTATTTCTGGACTTTGTTCAGACAGTTGAGTATGCATTGGTTGGCATAGTTTTCCTCACCACTTACTGATGTGCATTGCTAAATAACAGCATAAAAAGGAATCGTAATGGGATTGTGTGATTGCATCATGATTCCTTTTTGCTTTGTAGTTTAATCAATACATCTGTGGGCACATCAGTATGGGGAAGGGCTCATACACATGAACTGAAAACTACACCCAACCGCAGTTGTGCAATTAATTTAAAAAAATATCCAAGTTAAACTAGAAGGCAACCAGGATGGAATGGAGGGCAGATTCATACCAGAGAAAAAATGGTTGCATATACAACATACATTTAAAGCACATTGCTTCCATCAAAGAATTCTGGGAATTGCCATTTACTCTAAACAGAGCTACAGTTCCCAGAACTGTTTACAAATTAGGGTTCCCAGGATTATTTGGGGGGTGGGTGGGTGGGTGAGAGTGGGCTTTAAATGTATGGTGTATATGCAGCCAACAATCCCTAGCAAGCCTTAGGGACATTTCCAGTATCTGCCAGATACACATTCTTATGCTTGCTGAATGAAACCTCAATTGCTTAGTATTAAAGAGTTGGGTCTCACTAACATGCTCGCTGTGGTACCAAATTGTCACAGTACTTCCCACATAACTTGGAAAGGTGTTGTTTTGCATGCATATATAGTACAAAACACAGCGATTCCAACAGAAATCTGAAAATAGCATATTTATAAACCCATTGAAATGGAAGATGTGAATATCCCCAAATGGATAAAAGTATTTCCATATGATTCAGAAAGCTGAAATTGCACTTGTAACCAAGAGAACCTGATTATTAGCCGTTTCTGAAAGAATGCATTTGCATATGTCCTTACACAGATAGTTAATGCTAGCTAGGAAATGGAAATTTGGTACATGCACACACAAATCGAAACAAAACAACTTGATTACTTGAAAAGTCTGAAAAGGAGCCCCCCCCAATCCAACTCAAAGCCCAGCATGTAACTTATCATAGAAAGTAATGCCACAGCATTGGATTCCTTTCAGAAATCAAGCATGTCTACCCTGCAGCCCACTTCTAGCTTCTAGCTCTCACAACCTCAGCTCTGGATTCTGTTCTTCTAATTACCAGCTAGTTGACAGAGGGGGCCCCACCCATTTGCCCTCTGGTGCAGAGCCACTTCATTTGTTACCTTACCTTAGGGCATTAGCAATAAGCTGGCCAACTATTCCAAGAATGAGATTCTTGCCAAGGTTTAATAGAAAGCCCCCCGCCCTCACACACTATATTCCAAAAAAGCCTATACCAAATTTAGACTCACAAAGAACTGGATTTTTCCACTGAAGATATGCATCTTCAGGATTCCATAAGCTGTCAGGGGCTCAGTTAGATCATTTTTTTCTGCCACCACCATGTCTACTGTTATTTACTTATTTGCAATTGTCCTCAACATTCCATGATTCCTGGAGAGTAAGGATCATATTCAATTCTTACCAAGCTTTCTTCTCTCTTTTTTGGGGGGGATGTCTTTTAAATTTAGAATTCTACAGAACATATAGAAAATGCAACTTTATATGTGGTTTGCTTTGGGAACTCACAGTTGTACAGGAGTTCTGAGCTTTGGAACTCAGATGAGCAGATTCCTGCTTACCTGGCTCCACACCTTAGCTGTCTGGCACTGTAGAGCACTTGGTACGTCCAAACTAGGAACTAGTTAGCAGGAAGCTGCTCAGCTAGCTCTGGCAATGAGTGGAAGCAGTATTTCAATGGAACTGGCTGGGGAATTGGGGTGAAGGAATATGTGCTTTACATCAGGAATGTCCAACTGTTAAATAAATCACAGACTGTACCAAATGAAGGAAAATGGTTGGCTTAATTTCTTTGGAAAGTAACAATCAATATAAGGAAGCACTAAAATAAATTTCAGGTCTCTTTCACTATGCTGATTTTCCCTCAATCTTCAGCAGGGTATAATCATTGCCTGCTGATTCCTTCAGGGTAGAATACATAGTGCCCTTTTCTGTTGCTCAGTAGCTGCTTGAATGTGTGGGTGGTATACTCTTAAAGACTCCCAAACTTTCAGTTACCTAGCAGTTAGAAATTCTACTGTAAAGTCAAGAATTCACAGTGTACACTTTGAAGTTTATATGGATATTATGGCTTGCCAATATAGTAGTCCATTTTAATCAATTTAAGGGAGAGTACCATGGCTTTCATTCTACTTCAGCATGTTTGCCAGATTTCAGACAAAGGATATGCTGGAAATAATGGAAGAGGTTACTTTTGTACTTAGCTCTCCTGCTGATTGGCTTCTGCATGAGGAGATGCTGCTGTTGGCAGAAACAGCAGATGAGCAAGTAATTCAACAAATGTAATTATCATAATAAATGCAGTAGCTAGCAATTTAACAGGGAAATAAGCTAGTAAGGGTTATCCTAAAATAAATGTAATTTTGTCTCGTATTTCTCTGTGAAACAGGTAGCCCACGTTCTTTTCCTTGTAAAGTACATAAATTAGATCACGTACCACACAGAGAAAATTTCCTTCAATTTGCTTTAAAACTTTTATCATTGAGCAACATAAATGACAACCAATTTTCTCACTTATACCAACAAAAAAGATACTCCAACCAGTGATGTCTTATGACTGTTTTTCAGGATACACAGTAAATTATTTAAGTCATGCAATATGGTATTCATTTTAGAATCCACCCCCCCCCCCAAACCCCCGTTGCCGCTAGCATTCCATCTCCACTGTAGGATATTGTTGGACCAGTAAAGTGGTCTGTGTATTCTAGGTGAGTTCTAATCAGAGATGAGAAGTAAAAATATATATATATCATTGATTCAGAAGTAGTATTGGGTTACTATGGTTGATCAGAGATAAAATTTTGCTTGCTAATTCATCTTGTGCTATGATTTTTTAAATACCTTCAAAATGCTGTCCAGTAATACTTTTAGTTGCACGGGGGGGGGGGGGGCAGGAATCCACTTAGCACACATAGCTCTTTGCTGTTCTTCAGGCTACTGGCTGTGCTTTGCTATATACCTGCTTTTGTTGTTCTGCTTGGCTATTATGTCATTTTATTACTTGGCTTTTATTTATATTGATGGTTATAAAAAGGTTTATTGCGTGCCACCAGAGTCAATGAATTATTTAGAAAAAGGGCTATTAAAGGTTTAAGTAAATAGTGAAACTAGTTTCCCACTAAATATTTTAAAAAATGCTACAGCACTAGGGAGTTCAGCATTGTTTTTCCACCACAACATCTTCTCCTGGGAGCCTTGTTTAAGCACATACGAGCCATGCTGATAAGGTGTGTCAAAGGTCCCATCAAATTCTAACTGTTGGCGATGTGAAAGTAGCTTGACTGTTTGGGGATACACTCAAATCACGCTTCTTCTTTTCAAGGGAGTATGTAAAAGCACTCAATTGTCAGTACTTTTATAGGAAATGAGGTGTGCCCCTTTGCTTACTTAGAACACAGTCTTAATCTCCCAATACTGATGGTAGGGCTGTGTGTTAGGGTGGTGAATGTTGGCACTAGTGGAGAGGTGTGCCTCTGGGTGAGGGGACACTGTGGTAGAAATCTCAAGTATCACATTCTTCCCCAAATGGTGGCCAACAGTCAGCACTGAAATCGGGTGTTTGGTGGTAGGTGTTTACTGCCATAGCCACATTAAATCCACTGGGGCAGCAGCACCAGACTGGAACTGATGTAGCAAAAAATAAGGGGGGGAAATCTCCCTATCCTGATTGGCAGGAGCCGGCAAGGCTTCAAGTGTAGCAGTGAATCCACCACTCCACATCTTCCTGGCCTTGGTTTGGATTGCTCTGCTTCCAAGCATCATTAATATGATTCACCCATGGTTGAAACCCATTTTGCACAGAAAGACTGCTGTGTGGAAGCCATTTAGAACTGTATCTGCATGGAGACTGCTCTATATGGCAAACTTGTTTTCTGCAGTACAGCCCTACAGATTGTTTCCATATGGTCACAAAACATTTTTATCATTTTGAGAAAACAGTGGTGGCAGCTGATCAATATGGTAAACCATATTATGGTATCATATTTCTGAAATACCAAAAATGAAGCTTTTGCCTTTTGCCTTGTCTCTGTGTGTCTAATAATAGCAGATAATAAGCTTCAAAAAAAGTACCATGAAGTATAATCTTATTATCGACTCAAGGTTTATGATGCCCTAACATGATTATTTCTTTTTTCTTTTTTTAAACCGCTAATATGCTAATACTTTAACTGAATATTACTCTTTAATTATTTGCTAAGCTATGCACAGAGCTATTTATTATTTATGTTGCCATAGTAATAGAAATATTTTAATTACATTTTAAAGGAAGGAGACACATTTCTTTTTCTAAAAACATGCAGACTTTATAATGAATTTTATTTTAGTTTTTTTAATTATGTCATTTTCTTAGAAGAAAAAATGATGCATTCCTTGCGATCATGAGAACACTGTTGTGAAAAGCACACAAGGGAGATTCTCAGACAAAGGGCAACCACAAGTCTGGTAGGAAGGCACCACAGCCAGGAAGCCTACCCTGCGTGGTAGCAGATATATGGAACTTCTTCCTTGCAATGGCTAAGCAAAGTAAATCCCTGCCTAGCAGTCTATGACACCACAATCCCCTCATGTTTTACAGTCATGCATCAAGCTGCCTAGATATGCCTATCAAGCCTTCACATACATTCTACTCAGAGCTGGAAACTGAACTGAAAGGTTGTGCATGATCAACCATCACCCCTCCTTAGTGAACACAAGGCAATGTTTGTTGGCAACGTTTCCATACCGTATAGGTTGTGAGCATCACAGGGCTCATGCAGTGGCTCCACGTCTCTGCTTCCTGCTATCCATATGAGTGGGCAGTATCTTGGCTTAAAAAACAACAACCCACCTACACTATTCTGACATTACACGTTAATGCCGTTATCAGTTTAGTATTTCATTTGCTTTACTTTGTAATTATAAATAGGGATAGTTTTGCCAAAGTTGCTATCATCTAATGCAAGTTTACGTGGATTTTGACCCGTGATGAGGAATGTATCTCACGAGGCATATCTGGATGTTTCTCAGCAACTTCATAAACTTCCTGTGCTTGTTGCTTTCCTGAGACTGCAGAAGATTGGCAGGAAGGTGCTGTGCATGATTGGTGGCCCCGTTCAGTCAGCATAGTAGATCAGAAAACTTGCATAGCTCTGATATCTGTTGTTCATTCACAATTTAAATAAAGATTAAATCATATTATTACCCCTAAACTGAAAATCCAATAATAGGGAAATTGTTTTTCCCTAAAACAAATTAAGGCACAAATCCTTTCCTTCCAGATTGGAAAGTTGGTCCAGGTGGCTGCTGATATTGCAAAGGTTGTGGGTTCGATCCCCGTATGAGCCCGCTGCTTATTCCTGTATTGCAGGGGGTTGGACTAGATGACCCTTGGAGTCCCTTCCAACTCTACAATTCTACGATTCTGTGTGCATTAATAGTGCCTCAATTGGATGCACTCAAAATGCTCACCACCTGTATAGCATTTGACTACTAATGTATCTCTACTGTATAACTCAAAGAAAAACAGAGGGTCAGAGTTAGGTGGCCTTTGACTTTATGTAGCCATACATCACACATACATCTGTGAAAAGATGTATAATAGCCTATTGCATATAATAATTGGGCTGAGGGGAACTCAGCAGCCTGTCAGATGCAGTTATGTACAAACAGATGCAAGAGCAGATCACACACTTGTACCAGCATATGCAAAACACACTCTTATACTGCATCTCCCTCTCTCTTTTACACACACACACACACACACACACACACACACACAGATGTACCAGCTTCCTTCCCCCATCTACTGTCTTCCACTGCTAGAGCCTGGTGACAAAATTACTATTTTTATTTTGGGGTGCGGGTTCCACCAGAGAGGCTTCCATCTGCCAAAGAGACATGGGTGACAATACTTGCCCTTAGTTAAATGACAGGTTCAAATAGGAACTTAAAACCTTATAACAATTAATTTCCACTACGTTGACAGAAAGCATGCCCTGGCAATATCCTTGAATTTCTGCCATAATTTAAATTGCCCAAATGAAAAGATTTAGATATGATTTGGTGCTGTGGAGATAGAGGGGGGGGGGGTTACAGATGTGGAATGGCTGCTCTTCACCACCAAAAATTTAAACTGCTATGATTTTGCCAGTCTTTATTAGACTTTTTTGGAATGAAGTCAGAATATGCCAGCCTTCATTAGGTTTTTTTTGGAACTAGGTCCAAATATACCCCTTACTAGATAGATTCCTTGTTTCAAATATCATATTGATATGACAAATTGTCTTGATTTTACAAAGAACAGAATTCTCATGCATTAGGAAGATAAAATGCTGGGAAAGTCACCCTCCCTAACTTTAAAGCTCTTATGGCTCGATAATTCAGCATCCTATTATTCCCCAGCTCTGCTTCCCCCCCCCCCATTACATGCACAGGTTCTTTGCAGGAGAAGAAATGCTTATGCTGCTTATTCTTATTTTACTTCTAGCCATTTAATAATAGTTGTTTGTATTTGTTGAGAAGCATAAAAGATTGATCAAAATATTCAGATGACTTGACTGAAAACTGCATTATGTTTCTCACACATATTTTTAAAATAAAAAAGCAGATGTGGAATGTATTCCCTAAATATGCACATAGAAATGATAGGATAACAAACTGAGCTGTAACATGCTGCTCATAACTATATGTAAGAGTTTAAGCAAATGTGCCTCTTCTTAATTTTAATAAGAACAAAACAGTGAAAGTGTTCCCCTTGTAGTTTTGTTTTCCTTTTCAGCCACCCATTTAAACTTGGCAATGTCAATATTCACTTTGCTTAGCAGAAAACTGTTAAGAGCAAGAGAGCAGCGTGCAATCATGTCCCCAGTGCTGTTTGGTATCTATATTAAGCCATTGGGAGTGGTAATTAGGAGATTTGGAACATGGTGCTACAAGTATGCTATTGATACCCAGTTCTATTTCTCTGTTACTTCTGAGTGTTGTGGATGAAGGTTATGTGGGAAGGTGGTTCAAGAACTGGGTAATTTGGTTGTTCTAGATGGGATTACAGTCCCCCAATGGAGCAGATACATATCTGTGATGCTTTTTGGTTCTCATTTGTTCCTGGAGGCTACAGTAGGTAAGAGTGTCTTTTACCATCTTCTGCTGATATGTCAACTATGACCATTTCTGGACAAGGCTTATCCCTTCTCCCTTCTCCCTTCTCCCTTCTCCCTTCTCCCTTCTCCCTTCTCCCTTCTCCCTTCTCCCTTCTCCCTTCTCCCTTCTCCCTTCTCCCTTCTCCCTTCTCCTTTCTCCTTCTCCTTGCTTTTGCGTGATTCTACATTCTTTATTGCATCTAGTATACTTGCAAAGGAGTTGGGAGTTGTGTTTAATTTCTAGGAAGAGCAGAGAATGTCAAAACTGGTAAGGGTAGCGATGGCACAAGGTCAGCAGGACTTCTGCAAGTACCTTATCCAAGCCAGAACCAAGTCTCCGCAGCAATGTATTAATCCAAGTTTTTAGCCAGTAGAGAAAACAGCAAGTCATTCACATCAACAGGCTTCATCAGACATCCGTTATTGCAATAGGACAGATTGAGCAGTAAAACAATAAAACAATAAACTAAAAGCAAAGAGAAGCGATGAGGTGATAAAGCAGCTGGTAAGACGTTAGAACTGTGAGTTTAAAACCAAGAAGTGGCTAAAAACTACTTAAAAGCTTAACTGAAAGCAGGAGAGTCTGACTAGGCTGCTCTCTCCGTTGCCATCCCCATCTTGGCTCCTCAAATTCATTCATTTTATTCATTCAAGTACCTTATCCACATTCTCAGGTCTCAAAAGCTGGAACCGATCCCACAAAACCAGACTAGATGGTGCAGTTTAATTTGCTGCCTCAGTGTGTCCTCAAATAGTTGTCCACTAGCATTATTTGGAGGGTTTAATCTCCTCAGTGAATGAAGTTGCAGCAGCTATCAGAAGCCTGCTGTGACAGGTTTGCTAGGCATTTTGATAATAAAATTGCTTGCCTCTGCAGTGACTTGGATGCCATTGACAGACACCAAATGTAACACTCTCTGCAATGAGGTTTGCTCAAAACGTCGAGAGGTACAGCTGAGAGGTACAAAATTATGTACCTCTTTATTCTGAAAGCAATAAAAGGCATGTGCTATGTCATTGTCCTCCCCAAAATGTGACAAACTGAAAAAGAGATTTGAAACGACAAGCATATCAGCACATATTACTTTACAAGCTGCATGACCCTCTCAGACTGGGAAGACCAACTGTTTATAACCTACAACATTGCCTGGTTGTCACACTAGAATTGTATATTTTTGTTCCTAAATTCCCCACTTCCCTGCCAGATACAGATAGCCGCTAGAACTGAATGGAAAACAAATAAATGAATGTAAGATCCCTAGTGATTTCTAGGCCACCTGCCAGAACACCAGCAGCCACATAAAGGATTTTGAAGGCTAGACTTCCAGACACATTGTACTGGGCCTGTAGATCTGTTTCCACATTGAGTCAATCTTATCAGAAGAACACTGCTCTAAAATTTGGCAAGAAGGCAAGCCAGACCTTGAAGTCATCCTTTATGCCCTTGGTAACCCTAAAATGGTGGTGAGAAAATGTACAAATGATTCCTTCCAGGCCTTCATCTTCTTAAAATCTGGTTGTCTGAACTTGCACATGTATGTGCTCTTTTTAAACTAAGTTTCATTTAGTTGTTTCAGCAACTTCAAAAATGTTTCCAGAGGATTAAAAAGAACAATTGTCAAATGATAGAAACCTTGTACAGATTGTAGCCCAGCAGCCCCACTTCTGCGGCATACGTAGCAATCCTGTGGATGTTTGTTCAATTAAACTTATTCCACGGAAGTCTCTTCTGCCTTGTTCTCTGATGTCCTGGGGCTTATAGCACTGCAGGTTCAAGGAACATTTTGCTGTATTGGCGGTTTACCTGCTTATATGAACAAAATGAGGTAACAGCTATGAAGAAGTTTAGAAATTATATGACATATAATGTTGTTGATGTTGTTTTACTGTATTTTTACCCTGTCCATCTGACTGGGCTGCCCCAACCACTCTGGTGGCTTCCAACAAAAAATAAAAACACAGTAAGACACCAAACAGAAAAAGTTCCCTAAACAGGGCTGCCTTCAGATGTCTTCTAAAAGTCAGTTGTTTATTTCCTTGACATCTGATGGGAGGGCATTCCACAGGGCGAGTGCCACCACCAAAAAGGCCCTCGGCCTGGTTCCCTGCCTGGTTCACTTCTCGCAGTGAGGGAACCATCAGAAGGCCCTCGTAGCTGGATCTCAGTGTCTGGGCTGAATGATGGGGGTGGAGATGCTCCTTCAGGTAATTTTTCACTCAACCCTTTTATTATTACAAAACAATATAAGTTTATTGTTCTAGCCAAACCTACAGCAACAGTACCAATAGAATAATACAGATCACAAATCCATAATATGAACCAGCATCCACGATGTGAGAGGTTTCAGGAGACACCAACAAACTTAAATCCAGCTTGATTTCAAATTAAACCTCTGAATTACCACAATCTAACTCCTTTTTCCTGAAATATTTTGTTGCAGTCAGTACATAGAGGGCTGCTCTCTGTGTTACAAAGCTATTATTGTCACTCCCAAAAAACATACCTTCACTGAACCTGCTTTTGGAAAATTGCCTTGTTATCCTAATCAGATTTATGCACATGACTTTACTTACTCCCAATTTTAATACCTAGCTATAGATAGCACTGTCAACCTGTCTGTTATCATGCGATCTTAAACTGCAAAATGTATTTATCATAAGAGCCTTCACAGGGGTATTGTGCAGACAAGTTAACTCTTCACTCTCCCTCTCCCATATGTGTATTTGATGGTGGTGGGCTTGTATTTCTATTCCATTATCTCAGAGTCGAAGTAGAGTGTCATGGTCACTTGGTGTTGCATAGGTGCTGGTATGCAGAGTTTTTCCTGTATTTTGTTCTAGAGATTATGAGATACTACAAAATAGATAAGAGAGCTCATCTTGTCCAGTTCTGATGGAAAAAAGAGTATGCAAATATTTAAGCTGCAGAAAATACTTCCTTTGGGGAAAAGAATGATTTAAGTTGTCTTAAAGCTGGAATTCTCATTATAGCATGTTTATTTAAAAAATAAAATAAAAGACACATTATGTTTAATGGGCCTTACAAGCTAGTGTGTTTAGGACTGCATCCTATGTTAACAAGCAGTGAAAATACTTTGGTCACTTTAGAAAATGTATATATATAAAGCAAGCTTTATTCTCTAAGTTTGCCACATTGCACTTCCAAATTTAGCTATTAAGTTACATTCCTTCACATTGGCTCATCTCTGCTTCCAGGTGAGTGCTTTCAGGAACCATATAGACTGAGTGCCCCAGGCCTTGGTGTAGCCTTAGTAATATGCTTGCTTATATTAACAGTCCAACAGGAGTTCTTTTCAGGCATGGTTCAGTGATCCTCTGTAAGATGAAATCTGGGGGATGGCTAGCCAAAGGGTATGACTTAATTCGGGCAGAGGGCAGACAGAGACAAAGGATCCCTTGCACACTTGAATATATTAGGTGTCAGCATACACGTTCTGGTGATGTTTCTCATAAGAACTGAAAAGATGGGAAGATTCTTGAGTAGAAACAGGAACTCATCCAAGTGAATTAAAGAGTGTCTGTTTAGGAGGTTGCTCTACGTCAGCAACCATATGAGCCCCCCATGTGTAGTTTTGTGATTAGTAATTGGCAAATCTCTTTCCGTTTCTTATTTTTCCAGTCTTTCAGTTCTCCACATTTCCTCATCAGTTTGTGAATTTTTAAAAAATTCATCTCTCCTAATATACACATTTGTGTGCAATTTTGCCCTATATACATGTTTGCAACACAATTTCCCCCTAATATAATGCATATTTGTATGTTGTTTTCACCAATATATGCATTTTTATGCACACTTCACCTGAGTGTAAGTATTTTTGTTCACTGGAGAACTGCATTGCAAAATTCAGAATGGTTTGTATTTTGAAGGATGGCAATGTTTCGATTTGCATATTGTTTCTGTTTGTTTGTTTGCATTTTGACCATTCAAGCTGTAATACCATTTTATTTCACAGTGCCATTTTGGTAGCATTAGACAACTTTATTCTGAACCCAGAATAGGACTAGTTGTTTTTGCTAATTTCCCTTAGTAACTGAAATGTAGTGCCTCTTATCCATAGCGTGCTCTGACTCTGGGCAAATTTGTTTAAAGTATTATTGCTTTCCCAGAGCTTTGAGGTGTATTGTTTTTAAATAAGTTACTTCTAAACTTCCCTCCCAGTTTTGAAGTTCTTCCTACTGTGCCTCGAATAGTGGGCTTGATCAGCAGCAATTAGCATGTGATCTTGCCTCTGCCTTGAAAAGCTTCACCCACTGATTTCTGTAGTAGGACGCTTGCTATTTATCTGGAGTGGACGGCTGAGCAGTGAAGTGGTTGGGTTTGCAAATTAGAGCAAATTATTCAGAAAAGGGAAAACTGAAGCACACTGTAAAGAGCTCCAAAAGGATCTGTCAGAACAAGTGAATGGGCAAAAAAATGGCAAATCAGTGTAAAGTGAAGTGATGCATATTTATTTTTAAAATTCTGCTTTGTATATATGTTGGAGTAATGTGTGTTGAGTGTCTGAAGTGCATTACAGCAGACATGTACTGCAGAAAGGAGTCTGCAACACGTTTACTGAGAAATCTTCATATTGTGCATATTGCACACAGAGTGTGCAAAAATAGTTGAGCATGCACATCCCTCAAGGCCCATTGGAAATTATCTAGAATGTCCCGAGAATGTATACAATCCCGTTGAGATTTGCATATTCTTTAAGGCATGTTGGAACATATGTATATTGACTAAGAAATGTGCACAATTTCTTGTTCACGGACAGACCCTATGCACATTCTCCATGAAGTATGATGAATGTACACAGTGGTAGTTTTTTTAAAAAACACATTAGTTGCTCAATCACATCCATAACATATACATTGGATCTGAACTTATAACAGCTACCAAAGGTAGCTCAATGAAAATGTCAACCCAATATGTGGCAGCTGTGAAAAATGCAAAGTCCATGCTAGAGATTTTTTTTGGGGGGGGATGTTGGTATTGGAAAACACTTATATAAATCCATAATCATGGAATACAGTGTACAGTCCCAGGCATCTCAAAAAGAAAATAGAATTAGAAAAGCTATGAAAAGAACAACCACACCCCACAATGATTGGGGTGTGGAGCACATTCCCTATGAAGAAAGTCTAAAGGTTTTTTGGGATAGGCTATTTTAAAAAATGATTATTAATACTGTATGGTAATGACTGACACTTATGAATGGTGTGGAGAGACACTTTCCCTCCCTCCCTCCAACTAGAATGTGCATACCACAGTACTAGAACCCAATAAAACTGATCATCAGTAGGTTCAGAACAGAAAAAGGGACTAATTTTTCTTACAATTCATAGTTATTTTAATACTTAACATTTTTATGATTGTTGAGATTATATCCCATACATAATCTTTGCAACACTTCTGTAAGGCAAGCTAGTATCACTGTGCTCATATTGCAGATGGGGACTCAGAGGATGTTGTTTGGTTAGGGCCATCTAGTGATTTAAACATCTAGTGGCCCGATTATCAGTGGCGTAGCGTGGGGGGTGCAGGGGGGGCCGGCCGCACCGGGCACAACATCTGGGGGTTAGGGTTAGGGGGCGCAAATCCACGGGTTAGGGGGTGCAAATTACTTGCCTTGCCCCGGGTGCTGACAACCCACGCTACGCCACTGCCGATTATACTAGGTCCATCCTAGTGGGGGACCCAGATTCTTACCCACTGCCCTAGAGCACTATTAATGGTAACACTTTCAATATTCAGGACACACTATACAGCTTTTTGCTATTGTTTCAACTGTTCAGTGCTAAGTAACTGATACAGTCATAAGCACAGCTTTATTCTGCATGTAAACTTGGACAGCTCTGACATTTCAGATTAGTTTGTAGAGATTGAAGGCTGAATCATCTCTAATTGACTAAAATTAGACTCTAATGAAAGTCAGGATTTGATTTTAGGTATATTACTCAATCATAAGACAACAGCTAACAGATTTCTTAAAAATGTGCTGTATCCACCCTGTTCTATCATTGTTGCCCAGAAGTCCTGTTTATATCAGCTGAGGAAATAACCTTTACAAACTGTCAATAATATTGGGAAAATATCACTTTTTACTTGGATGTAGGAATAACGAAACATGCGAAAAGATTTTAACATAGTTTTCCCCCCCTCCCTCTGTTGTCTTCCATATGGTCAAAATCTACACTACAAATTTAGCTTCTTGGGGGTAGGAACTTTTTGCATATGGAACTACATAAAGCATTGTGCACACTACTGTAAAAATAATATAGTATGATCTTTAAGAATGTAATGTAGTATAACAATAATAATGTTCATGATAATGTTTGGACAGCTAGCTGGTTTTTCTATCCTTGTTATAAGAATTAACCCTGAATTCCTTTTTGAGGGAAAATATTATTTTAACAATTGCTACAAATTATTTCCAAAAGGAAAATAATATGCAGTATTTTTAAGCGGCAAACCTATGCACATTTATCTGAGAGTCAGAATTATCTCAATGAGACATACTTCTGGTTAGATATGCATAGGATTATATGAGATTAAGCCCTATTGAACTCAATGGGATTTACTTCTGACTTTGAATAGGCATGTATATAATTGCTTCCTTATCTGGTACTTTTAGAAGAACTTCCAATTATTAACATCACTCACTCACTCACTCACTCACTCACTCATACACACACTCATTTACACACTTTTGCTGTCTTCAGAAGGGCCATTTTTTAAAATTAAAAAGCTATATTTCTTTATTTCAGGAGTCCTTTCCAAAGAAGAGGAGTTATACACTGGAAGCAGTGCCATCTGCTGCTTCTGAGGCATTTCCTGTAGAAAATGAGAATGATCTCTGTGATTTTCTGGATACGACAGTTACAAAGAAGCCCTGTTCTTTAGAAATAGCAAGAGGACATTCCTCAAAGACAGGTAAATGCAGTAGTATTTTCTCTTATAATCAGTGCATTCTACCATTATGTGGTGCACACATTTTGATTAATAATGTGCTATGCACTTCTTTGACGGATGGATAGATACTATGTGCCCGCAGTGGGAAGCAAATACAAATTCCCTTCTCTGTGCATGAGGAATCTCAGGGGATGCTGGCTTCATCTGATTCGTGGTTCCCTTTCCTCCCAGGCCAGCATTTCCCATTGAATGCCCAGAGTTAATGGAGTAAGTTTTCCACTGTTCTTGTTTCTTGATTCCGTGATTCACCTGGCATGGCCCACACTATTTGCATGTCAGCTGGAAATAATCTGTAATTTGCTAAGACTACCTTTGTGAATATATGCTCTCCCCCCCACCAGCAATAGCTCAATCTTAGAGCATCTGCTTTGCATGCAGAAACTGGCAAGGCAGGTTGGAAAAGATTGACTTCCTGAAACCCCAGAGAACTGCTGCTACTCAGTGTAGAAACTAGATGGACAATTGATCTGACTCGGTATGAGATAGCTTCCTGTATTGTCCCCTCTCTTATTCTAATTAAGCCTCTCTTCCTTACAGAGGGGAGGAGTTGTGAGCAGGAGTCATTTCCCCCATTGGCAGGGGGCATTCCAGCCCCTGCCCAGCTGGCTTGGCTGTCGTGCCACACCCCCAGGTAGCCAACCAATTAGGTGGAGGCTTGAAGGTGGGGTTTAGCCACTCAAATGCGGCTGCGGCAGTACTTCCCTTTCATTCCGCTGCTGGTTTTCATCGGATCATACATACTAATGATACTTACTTAAAGAAATCCTTTCCGTTGATTGAAATTCAGTAGCTGGTTAAGTAGTTTCCTAGCACCCGGTCCATGGTCTTGCTTGCTTGCCTGCCTTGCCAGTTTGTCCCTGCTCTATACAGTGGTACCTCGGGTTACATGCGCTTCAGGTTACATATGCTTCAGGTTACAGACTCCGCTAACCCAGAAATAGTGCTTCAGGTTAAGAACTTTGCTTCAGGATGAGAACAGAAATATTGCTCCGGCGGCGTGGCAGCAGCAGGAGGCCCCATTAGCTATAGTGGTGCTTCAGGTTAAGAACAGCTTCAGGTTAAGAACAGACATCCGGAACGAATTAAGTACTTAACCTGAGGTACCACTGTACTTTCAAGGAGAGTTGGGGTAATGACAGATTGAACTCTAGCTTCCTGCAAGCAAAGCAGGAGCCTGGAAAATATATCCAGCCCCCTTCAGACCACTATAAATACTGCAAGCCTGGCTTTCTTTCTCACCTGGATGTAGGTAGGCTAAAAGGGAAAGTGATGGTGGCACTACCCAAGAGTAAATAACCAAAGATGCCATGGTGTCTTGGCCGGCGGTGGGTGGAGGCAGTGGTATTCCCCTGGTGGCGGTGCTGTGTTTGTGGGATGAGGATGGAATGAAGCAGCAGCAGCAAGTCTGGGACTGTTCTGGGGCAATCCTTTCTCATAGGATCAGTTTGAGTACTGCCCTGTTTGTTACTGAGCTTGACATACAGTGGTACCTCGGGTTGCAGACACTTCAGGTTGCAGACGCTTCGGGTTACAGACTCCGCTAACCCAGAAATAGTACCTCAGGTTAAGAACTTTGCTTCAGGATGAGAACAGAAATTGCATGGTGGCAGCAGCGGGAGGCCCCATTAGCTAAAGTGGTACCTCAGGTTAAGAACAGTTTCAGGTTAAGAACGGACCTCCAAAACAAATTAAGTTCTTAACCCGAGGTATTACTGTATTGGTATTTAATATGGTACTATATTTCAAAATGGTGCCTATCATTGCATTTACTGAGTTTCTTTCCAAGTTACCATGCCCGTTATATTACTGGAATTGCAAAATGTAATCTAGCCACAAATAGATGGAATGACTGTCCTCTGCTTCATAAGCCTTTTAATGGATTTAGATATGTATTACCTTATCACTGGGTGCAGGCTTTATTTACCTGTGCTTCTGTTACTGGAGGTCTAAACACAAATGCCTCTAATTTCACAGAGATTAGTGTCATGGGGGTTGGGGTGCTTGACTTCCTTTGCTTGCGCACGTGTGTTTTGGTCACAATTTAGGTAGAAGGTGGTTGCATAGAGGAGTTACTTAGAAACTGAATTTTTATTTTCACTTTTTTACTGTGTATTGAGGAGGCTTAAAGTAAGCCTTGCTTTTAAAAAAACCAAACAACTCCTATTTTTCAGCAATTTGTCTCCCATCTGACCCTTAAGTTAATAATTCAGTTGCCTTTTCTTCATGACAGATGTTGCCCTACTTACATTATTTTCCAGTTCCAGAGCAGCACCTGGATAGCCTCTACTAGACACTTCTATTAGGCCTATTAATTTGCATGTTTTCACTTTGTGACAAATTAATTCTGGTTATATATATATATATATATATATATATATATATATATATATATATATATATATATATATATATTAAAAAAACCATAATGTATTCTTGATTTGTGAGGCTGAGAAATCAATCATCCTTTGAAAAGTTACAGGATTTAATAAATCTGAGGTACCCTAGACACAAAGTAATTGTATCACTAAAGTGATAACTATCTGGCAGCTGTAAAGAAGTAAAGCTTAATCATTTTGGGTGATGATAGGAAATAATTAACTGGTGGATTTAGTGACTGAAAAGCAACCAAATATTTTGAAAACATACTTGTATTATTCAGATATGTGTGTGTTTGTTTTTATAAACAAAATACAAGCTGTAAATGTTGCTTGATTTGCAGAAAATTTAGCTTGTGCATTAGTGGACACACACACATTCCTCGTCTAAGAAAAACTATTTTCAATTTGTTCACATTTCAGTCTTTATTCCTGCCCACCAAAAGCACATACCTTTATTCTTTATATTACACAGAACAAAAGTTTGTAAAGAAATGGCCTCCTCTGCGTTGACATTCTTCACTTGCCATGCATTTCTGGATTATATAAATCCTTGCTGTGGGAAAGGGCCAAAGAATTTGGCAGTGACAACTGCAGGCAAACTGGATGGCCTTCCATACAAAGACATGCAGCAGACACAGCAGCAAACTATACCATGGTCTGGTGCGCTAAGGAGTAAACCTTACACCAATCCAGAGTGGAGTCCCTAAGACAGTTGGATGGCCCCTTGCATGCCTCCTTCCAGCAGCTTCTGCAGCCAAGATGGTGCCAAATGTATTACTCTACTTTTCTTTGGACCATGTCAATGAGGCCAAGAGAGGGGTATTGTTGTCTGGGCAGCTTGGGACCTCAATGCAGCTTGCGCCCTGGGGAGGTCACTTCAGTGCTGCTAATGCAGCAGTTAGATTTCACCCCCAGAGGCATACTCATTGTCTCTCAAGACAGACAGATGCCAACAGATGAGCCAAGTGCTCGTGTGCTTCCTTAACACATTATGATTCAATGAGTTGCTTTCGCTTTGGCACAAACACACAAATGGAATTGCAAACCAGCTTCAAACCATGGTTTGCAATCTTGTTAGCTTGTTGTTACTGCGGAATTTGCAAGCTGAGTTTTGAGTCAAAGAGAAAGAATTAATTGAATCAGACTGAAAGAATGAAGGAAGAGCAGAAGGAGCGCATGAGTACAAGTAATTGTACCAATGCTCCAGCTTTAAGATCTGCAAGGAAAACTCACTCGGGTCTTATGTGTGATCTTTCCTCTAACGCTCAAAGTAGGTCTTGTTTTATGGCTGCAATAATTGAACACACTCTGTAATGGGGCCTACCAGATTGCCTTTTTGTATATTTTAGAAGCCATTAGTGAAGTTCTTTCTTCAGGCATTTTATTCCTTGGGTGCTTTATTAAATGCTTGTATGTGTTCTCTGCTGTTGTTCTTTAACCATATTTTAATATTGAGGTTGTAGTGTCTGTTAAAGAGACATGTCTCCCCTTGCTTCTCTGGGTATGGTCCTCTCCTTATTTAAGTAGGAAAGTGAGAACCTTATTCTTTTCTTCAAGGCAAGTCCCATCTGCTATGCAGAGTTGTTGATCATACACCCACCCAGACCCACACAACCGCTACTACTGTATTTTTCCAAGACAAAGTTTTTTGCTAAAAAAATAAAAGGCAAAAGTTGGGGGTCGTCTTATACATGGATAATGAATGCAGGGGTGGGGTTAGCTGCAGCAAGCAGGTGTGCAATTTGAGGCTGGAGTGAGGTTTGCGGGTGATCAGCAGTGGGTGGGTGATTGGTAGTTGCAGTGAGGCGGGTGGGCAGGTGTTTGAGCAATTGGTGGCAGCGACCTCCCCAATATATATGTTGATGTTATCCTGACTCCTACTGCTCCCTGGTATTAGGACAGACCTGTTGCAAGGTTTCCTTACACAGTGAGTGCTCTTCCCAAACTCACGGAATACTTCGTTGTGTCAGAAGTGCAACTGCACCTTCCCAAACCCATTGAATGCTACAGATATTGTATTGCAGTCTTATTATTAATTGTATTTTAATCATTGTTGGGTGGTGTTTAACATCAACCATTCTTGGAGTAGACCTATTGAAAACAATGGTTCATTGGTTTCAGTTGGTCTCTATTCTGAGTATGATTAACAATCAACATCACCCATAGTTTCTAAATGTATTCTACTTTGTGTTCCAAAGACTGTCTAGAATTTGAAATGAATATAGTGTAGCATTGTTTGGAATGCTCCACTGGGTATTTACAAATTACTCAGGAAATGAATTATTCCCCCTCATTAGTACATAATGAGAATTGTTATTCCAGACAGTTGGCTGACATTACTAAGCAATTCCAGGATCTGTTTCTGCAGGTGAAAGATGAGGGGAAAGATGAGGTTGGTAATCCTCATGCTTATACTCTTTTATATGAGAAGAAAAACAAACTAAGCAGACTCCCTCCTGCCACTAGAATGCATTTCACTTGTAATTAATTCTAAGCACCACCCCCAAATAACTTGCAGAGACAATATCAGGCTTGTTATAGCTATTCAGTTATGTATTTACATTCCTGTTCAGAACAACAGTAGGGATTCCATTTTGTACAGCACAACAAATAATTCAAAACAATAAATGCAATCTGTTTTCTATTTTCTGTTACCCTTTGGTTCCATCTTTGGATCTTCCATCTGCTCTTTAGTTCTTTCTAGTAATATTTTTGCTGTCTGTCAGATCCAGAAATACCCATGTTTGCTACTCTGAATTGTGGCCATTGTAATTTTCTCCCCTTCAGCATATGAACTATGCAAAATTCTGCTCTACATTAAAGCTGCCAGCTTATTTCCCTTCCTCCCCCCTACTTATTTTATTTTTTTACTTACAGACTAAAGCAGCACCGTGGTAGGAAGGCAGCTCCTTGCTGCAACCTGCCCCCAGCACTTGGCAACAGTCTGCAGTGTACAATTTTAAAATGCACAGTCTATGTGCAAAACACCTTCCACCAACTCATCCTCTCTCTAATATATAAGCAGCATGTGAAATGAACATAAATTATTTCATAGGGACAGGTTGATCAGGAGAGGAATGGATCTGCTCTTCAATAACAGGAAGAGAAATTCTGTCTCTCTGTTTTTCTTTAGGAGAGGGGAGCGAGAGATGTGGTTGGTTCACTAGCCACCTTCAGTGAAATGGGTGGTGGAGGACCATTTTCACATTGGGGTTGGACTCTCTCAAGTTTCACATTGGAATTGGTCAGTTGACATTGCTCCCAGATTGACTGTGGTTTGGTTCAATATTAGTTTCGGAAATACCCACACAAATGGTTCAACAATTTGAAGACAGCTCATCACCAGTGTACTGTATTGTCTGACAAGGAAGATAGAGAGAAGGAAATAGAAGAAAATGGCACCATAAAGAGAATTCAGTTTATGAAAGCTTAATATATTTTGAGTCCAACAACTCTTCCTCATAAGCACCTGAAATTGTTTTTTCAAGGGAACTGCTTGAGGTAATCAGGCACTTTTGAAATACGTTCCCCTTCTCTATTGTTTCTTTATTGAAAACCCTCCCACCTCTAGATTTTGCAGTTCCACGAAAACAGAAGCTTTATTGAGCTCCTGGTATGCCATTATACATGGCTGGTGGGCTGTTTGACTTGTGGAGTCACAAGTGGTGTAATTTCTGATAGTTTTGTCTATCCCAAATCATCAGGTACTGCCAACTACCGTTTTTAGACAGTGTGGTGTTTAGTGGGTTTTCTTAATCCTCAGTTTTCACAATGACTGGTTTCTGTGACAGTAACCTGCTATATTAAAAGATGTCAACCTTCTACCAACACTTTTGATTATTTGATTGATGCCTCAAAGGAAAAGTGTCAACAAAGAAGCTTGCATTTGCCTTAGTCCTTCCCACCCCTTTTCCCTACCATGCTGCATATCATCCAAACCAATATTCATGGTAAAGTTGTCTGCTCACTAACCACAAGCTGTAGCCAGTGTGGGACTAGTTCATCACAAGTTCAGATGGCATGCTAAGCCAAACACAGCTTAGCACAGTGCAGCAGTACATTCAGACATACATACATAATTTTATTTGCTGGCAACCTTTCCAGAGTTCAAACCATGCTCAAGCCAGCTTACAACATGAAAAATACATAACTGCAACATAACGAAAGTAGTCAGAAACAATAAATAAAACATAAAATAAAGATACAAAAAGACTACCAGCAACAACAGCAACAACCCCTTCCCAACAAAACAGTCCCAACACCACCCGAGCTCAAGCAGTAAAAAGTACCAGGGGGGAAAAGTGGATTTGTGCTCCTCTTTAGGATCATCCATGCTCACATGGTTTTGCTAAGCCAAAGTTTGGCTTAGCATGTTGTAGAAACCAAGTCAGTTATCTGGCAACGCTAATAATAATTCTTGGAGTCTATATGTTTACACAGTTTCAATAAGCCCAAGTTTGGCTTAGCATGTGTGTGAATCAGCTTAATGTGTGGTTTACTTTTGGCACAACACTTTCACTTAGAAAGCTGTTTGCATATCCCTAATTGTATTGGCAGTCATTTTTTTTTTAGTGCATGCCTTTGATCAAATTTAAACACTTATAATTATGCAGCATTTCCCCCTTTGATTTCTTCAAACCAATGTTCTGCTCTTTGGTTGAAATGTTGAAGTTTTTTATTCTTTTGAATTACTTACAAAATTATAGAACATGTCAAGAAATAAAACCCTATCATGCTTGCAAAACATATTTTACTAATTTAATATTAGGGTCAACCTAGTCAAATCATTTGTGACAAAAAAACCCCAAACCAAGTGAGGTGTATATGAAAATTACTCCAATTTGATATAAAATATGGAATTGTATTGAGGATGAATGTGTATTCTACAGAAGTACAACTATACAAGAAGCTTATCTGAGACCTTTAATGAACCTTGACAGTAATTTATATGAAGTCTCATAGCCCACCCATACCTTAGTCATGCACTTTTTCCTTCAGTTAAAAATAGACATGAATGATTTTGTTGGCATCTGTCTGTTTTGAGAGACAATGGAGTGTGCCTCCGGGGGTGAAGTCAAACCACTGGAGAATCACATCACCTGCTGTGGCTGCAGAGACGGGTAACTCATAACTGCTGCCTTCCACTTTGTTTTTGTTGCATTAGTACATGCCTGGGCAGTGTGCATGGAAGTTCTGGGTTGCCCAGACTGCAGATCCCCCCAGTCTTTTGACCTCATTGTTGTGGTCTAAAGGAAATACATTTGGCTGTAGCTTGACTACAGGCATTGCCAGAAGGAGGCATACAAGATGCCATCCAACAGTCTTAGGGGCTCCAGGAATGGGTGTCTTTGTCCAGGAATCCAAGCGGGGACCGATGGGCCACAGCATCCTTCCCAGTGGTGGCCCTGCTGCGGTCATATCACTTGTCAGGGTCAATCCCCACCCTACTTATCCACCAGCAGTTGGGCTGTTTGATTCTGGATACATACCCAATGACTTGGCCCAAACCTACTTAAATCTGTAATAAATAAAAGTTATTTATGGTTGGCCCCTCACTGGGCCATGGACACAATGTGCCTGGATATGCAATGAAATATAAATGAGGAAATGTTTTTTATAGTTGCATTTATCAGAAGAAACAGATGTTCGCCAATGTATTTCCTGTTGTATTGATCCAAACTTTTAGTGCCATTCAAATTTTTTAGGTCAGACCACTGAATAAGTATTCCCTTTGAGCTTAACATTGCCTTTCTGGATGTAAATAGAGCAATTTGGACGAAATAAATAAGAGATGTGCTAGCTATCTTATATAGTTACTGAGTATCTCTAGTCCATGCCATCTGTGTTTAGCTAGAGTGCTTCCTGCACAAATGTTTAATGTGCAGTATATTTTGAATATTTTGTAAGTAAAATTATCATTGCACACAATAGGAACAAACTGAATACATTTTTATTGTTTGTGGAATCAATATTTCTAGAATCGGTATTGTAAGTTGCACACTTGGTGAATTAAGTATAGGAACCAAAGTAACTGACTTTTGACTGTGATCTGGCAATTGGTTTGCATAGCCACAAATTCTGCTTCCACCTAATAATGCTGTCAGTGATGATAGTACAGACCACCTACTGGAACTCAAAAGCTGTGTTTCAAATCAGCCTTTCCAAGCCAATTGGGGCGTCATGAATATATCCCTAGTGCCGAAATATATCAAATATAAATGAATATATCCCTAGTCACTATTTCACAGCATTCTTTTGTATGCTTGAATAATGCCTAGAGGGGTAATCTTCACACATAAGCTTGTTTCTGCAAGAGTTAGATTTGAATACGTGGCAAAACCTTTGATCAGTTCCATACTGCTCTTCAAAACCAGAAGTGAGCATATTCTAGTGAAAACAAACAATAATAATTTAGATGACAATAACTGTAACATATTCACATCCCCCCTTCAAATGCAATTTCCTGTTTCTAAATGTATTTTCCATAGAACATTGTATTCACTGTAATGCTATTTTTATTCACAGAGAATGCACCTCAAGTAGCAATTATTGCACCAGGTACCAGTAACCATAGAAACAGTTCAACAGGCCCAACACCTGACTGCTCTCCTCCATCGCCAGATACTGCACTGAAAAATATAGTGAAAGTTATACGACCTCAGGTGGGTGGTCGGAAATAAAAATGTTCTTTGATTTTGTTAAAGATTTCAACGTTTTATCTTACATTCCTCTAATAATTTGCAGTGATATGAACTATTTTAAAATGTTGAAATGAAATCCCTCCACTGATAATGCTAAAATATCTTTAAAAGCTTGATTTTAATTAGACCTGACCAGAAAGAGCATACCCAGATTTCTATTTGTGTTCTTTTTCAGCTATTATGCTTGATTTATGACATTTTATTGAAATCTTGTATTGCATTGTTACATTAGTGTACTACACCTTCTCTTGCTTCTCAGCACCTGTTTTTTCCCTCTAGGCTAGTTTTCTTCCTTTTGGACTTCACTGACCTCAGCCACATATGCCTTCACTGATGTTCATTCTGATTCAGTGTGGCAGCCCATGCAATTTTTTGTTGAAGAGGTCACAATGATGCATGAGGATATTGGGAATGCCAGTCACAGCCAAACAGATTAAACAGCAGTGGGGGCACTGAGGGTAAAGAAGAAAAAGTAAAATGATGTTAAGATGAATGAGCAGCTAGCAAAACAAAAAGACACCAAATAGTATTGAAATGTCCAAGTTTTGGTGAGGTGACTTTTCTTGTGTGTAATTAGTTCAGCTCATTTTAAACATGCCAATTTTGATGTAAATATAAAATTGGAGACTACATGGCATAAACATAATTTTGATTGACTGTTATTGCTTGCAAACTCTCAGTTTCTATTTACCTCTTTTAAAAAATGTAATGTGCTTCATGAAATTTATTTTATTTCATCTAAAAGACTTTCCAAGCGTCAGAGCTGTTTTTACTTCATGCTGTCCACACATGCCTCTTTTCAACTCTATAACTCCTTTTGGCTAGCACAGGGTTCTTCATTTCCTCTTTCTCCAGACACCGCTGTATTAGCCATTTATCACTTTCTGTCAAAGCTATTTTTTGTTTGATGGCTTGCACACAAGAAAGTAGAGAGAAATTGGAATTATTGTTAGAACAAGCTGTTATGTGATAGTTAATTGGAAACAGCCTTTAAATGCTATTTTCATCATGAAATTGTCAACAGATGGACTCAGAACATTGAATAGCTGTGCTCTTGGATTAGTTCATTACTAATTCAATGTCGGGACTTAATTAAAGTCAGAGACTTGGTTCCCACTGAATTCAGTAGCATTGCATTCTTTGAGTGCCGAACACTCTATTCAATATTTTTGAGTGAGTGAGTGAGTGAATGAATGAATGAATGAATGAATGAATGAAGTGGAGGCCATGCTTATCAACTTTGTAGATCAGGTAGGATTTAGAGTGGTAAAACATTTCATGCCTTTCAAAGCTTCCATACTGGTGATGTATTGAATTAAGTACCTCGGAGACTGTATCCTCCATAGGTATCCTCCCATATTCTCAGACTATCAGGAGTGCATTCCTCCATGTCCCATACAAAGAGGAAAAGTAATGGTATCCAGGAGCCTGACTTCTCCACAATGGCATCCACTCTGTGGAATGCTCTGCTGGTAACATCCCTCTTGCATCCTATTTACAGCTGTCATTCTGACATCTGGAATATTTTGACACTGGTTAGTGTCCTGGGAGTTGGTTGCTGCTGCTTGGGTTTTCAGCAGTTGTTAATGCAGTTGTGTGTGATGTTGACTGTGATGGTGTCATATATTAATTTTATTATCATTTTAGAAGTACAATTAAAATTATGGCTGTATATACATTTTAAATGCAGCACCTGCATTTTAAATAAACATACATTTTGTTGGTACTATTCGTATTCAAAATGGCTTAGATGCTGATATTCTGGAGCATGAAAGAGCATTGCAAAAAGGGATGAAATTATAGCCTTGTGCCAGAAATGGGAAAATTTGTTGCTAGACAGTGGCACTGCTAGAAAGAGCTAGAAATGATTGAGGATTTTAAAGACTGAAAATTGTTGTGAGTCTCCTGTTTGAGTGCTGTGAATGAGTCTGGGGAATGAGTATGAGTCTTACTTATGGGTCCCAATTGGCATTTGGGTAGTCATTGTGGGAAGCGCTTGCTGAATCAGATGGGCCTTTGGTCTGATCTAGTAGGGCTCTTATGTTCTTATTTTCTTTCAAGGTGTGGACATAAATGTATTTAATTGACCATCTCAGTGGTACAGAAGAGAATATAACACAGCAATGAACCCTCTGATTAAAAATAGGGGGCTTTTTTTGTCTGTCTGATATCTCCCTTCATTACTATCATGCCTGTAGTGTACATTCAGGCAAAAGTAGAACCCTTTTTAAATATTCTGTAATTGCCATCCACACACTTTTTGCTCAGTAATAAAAAGCAACCCATGATCTGCAAGCCTTAAGCAAAAGGTCTGGAGAAGTACTCTAAAGCACAGACTATATCAGGAAAGGCCAACTGATGTGAACCTAAGGCACTTCAAACCGAACTAACTCATTTTGGATTTCGAATGCGTCAAAAGCTTTGGATCAAATTAAAGTGGATTTAAGACAAAGTTTAATTTAGGTCTGAAGCATATTATTGAGATTGTATCACAGAATATACTCACAATGTTTATTTTAATTCTGTTCTATGCCTCATCTGTCTAGATATTAATTTAATTTTGCCATTGAATCAACATTGAAATGCTGTCTCTCCAAACCCACTTCGAAACCTACTAAAATGTCAATATTTTATTGGCATATAAGGTTTTCTATTGACCATACAATCTGTTACCTCGTACTGATATGTTTTTTGGTACTGTATTATAGCAGCTGGGGTGGAGCGGCAGTAGATGATTGCTGTCACATGCACATGGTACCCGCAGCATTGTATGGAGTGAACCATAGAAATAAACACAGGATATTTGTGTTGGGTTGAAATAGGTCAGAATTTATTATTGATTACAGATGTAAGTAGGTTTTGGCTAAGGCAATCAACCCACTTGCTGGTTGCGAAATGAGATGGGGGTCAACCCGGAGCTGGGTAGTTGCCTCTGACATGCACCAGGTGCTACGATCCTGCTTGGGCCGCATTGGGAGAGGTGTCATGGCCTATTGACTTGCCCATGTGGGTTTGTGGACAGAGACACCTCTCCTTGAGCCCTTTAATCAGCTAATGATCCATCCCAATGCCTTATTCACCAAAGTTGTGACTGTTGCTATGAGGTAGGCAAAAACCTGCAGACCAGCCAATTCGTCTGCAGGGGGAGGAAATCCTCCCTGTCCCCAAATAGTGATCAAATAGCCATAGCAAGGTCTTCACGCTGGTCCACCTACTCAACTTTCGGCAGGCCACTTACAACCTGAGTGGGCAGGTGGTGAATCCCATTATGATCTCCCAAGAGGGTGAACTACACAATATCGCCCTCTTAAGTACAGCGGGCATGGACTGGGCTCAGCCCCTTCCCCTGCAATCTGACTTTCCTGATCAATCAGGCCTTCCCTGTTGGGCTGGCACAGCTGGCAGGGGAGGCGCCAGGTGTCTCCCCCCACAATGGCCACATGGGAATAAGATGACCTCCTGGATTGGGCTGTGGCCCTGCTAAGCGACAAACGAGAATGCAATAATTGTAGGAATTATGTATGGAAGATCAATTTACAGGGGAGAAACGCAATGGAATTTTTGAGCATCTGTTTTAACAAACCATTTTTTTAAAAAGGTGATGAACCTTAGAGGCAGAAAATAAATTAAAATATTTACATTTCAATTCAATTTTTTCCAGCCGAAGCAACGTACATCAATAGTATCAGCTTTTGAATTTCATCGATTAAATCACAGCCATGATTATTTTGAAATCAACTCTTCCCTTGGATATGCAAGCTTTACTTCCAGTCCTCCAATCAGTCCAGCTAATTATTCCATTGGATCCATTGAAGGGAGCATTGAAGATAATGACATTCCAGGTAAAATAAAAATAAGTTGCATATTATCTATACATTTTGATGTTGCAATAAGCAACTGGCATCACATCCTAGGCCACCTCTGCTCCCTCAGGGGGACATGGCTGCTTTCTCGGTGGCTTTCTTTCTGAATTCCATAATACTTTTTATTCATTTACATTCCATTCCCTTCAGTTTTTCTAAAGGATTGTTTGAAGAATACCCTAAAGTGAAATACAGTCACGGGGCGCTTGCATTTGGGCTTACTTACACCCATGCATAAATGTGCGGTAGAAGCTAAGGTGTGGGATTAATATTTATCTTTTGCTCAGAGCAAACCTGGTATTTTTATCATGTCAGGTCACATCCTTGCTCTGAATAAATTGTATGATATTTATATTTATTCAGTATTGCACACTCTGTAAAGTGTTTCTCCAACTCATGAATCAAACCACTTTAGAACTGGCTACCCAGGAAATCTAGCTTAATGAAATGAATAGAAGAGTTTTTCATGCTTCGAAAAGGAGTGCTCTGATAGCTGTTCTTGCCCTCGAAAGAAATAATAAAAAATATGAAGAAAAAAGTAGAAGGTGAAAAATTCATCATGCTACAAAAATGAGTCTGTGAAAAACAGTGTAATACATATTGGCCCATCTAATCCAAACAACATTTTCAATTGCTTATATAGTTTGCAAAAGAAAGTCATATATTGCTAAATACCAATTTATCATATGCTTATGATAATGCAGCATTGCTTGTTGTGTTCTGTGGAAAGTAGGAAAGTAGGAAATCAGTGCTTGAACGTGTACTCTACTTGTATAAGTCTCAGGTTCAGTATTTGCAATCTCCAGTTAAAGGATTGCTGGTATCAGAGCTGGTACAATGTATTTATTTATTAAATTTACATGCTGCCTGTACAGCATAGTTTTCTTAATGGACAAACCCACTTAAAGTAAAATAATTAATAAAACAAATGCTAACACCATTACAGTGGTACCTCGGGTTCAGTACTTAATTCGTTCCGGAGGTCCGTACTTAACCTGAAACTGTTCTTAACCTGAAGCACCACTTTAGCTATTTGGGCCTCCTGCTGCTGCCGCGCCGCCGGAGCCCGATTTCTGTTCTTATCCTGAGGCAAAGTTCTTAACCTGAAGCACTATTTCTGGGTTAGCGGAGTCTGTAACCTGAAGTGTATGTAACCCGAGGTACCACTGTATACATCACATAAACCCATTATAGATGGGCCCCAAATCCTGAGGAGCTGCTGCCCATCACAGCTGAAAGTCTTGTACAAGGTGACTCAATAATTTTAAAAAAAGTTTCATATATTTTTAAACAAGATAATTTACTTTGCATACATAATATTGCATAGCTACTACTCTAGATTTCTTCTTCCAGTTTCCTAGACTGGCTTGCCTTGCATGACAGCTAACTGAATGCATTTATTTTAACTTTAGGTCACCTTCATTATAATTTGCTTTATTTCCTGTTCACAGCTGCTAATTCTTCTATTTATACTTGTTCTTGTTGCTCATACTAACATCAGAGTTGTATCTACAGAATGTTTGCAGCCATAATAATTCCTTAAGATTTGAAGAAATTGAGTCATAAGCCATTTAATTTCTACAGAGAAACCAAGAGATTTGGCTAGAAATAATCTTTCAAATAAATAGCCATAATAATCTCCAGCAAAACTATAGCATATTAGTCAGCTGGTTGTTGTTTATTATTTCCTCTAATATTGAACTTGGAAGGTTCCCATTCTATCAGTCTGGATGTGAGATGGGGCCAACCAAAAATAAGGTGGTAGTTGCTGAATTCTCAAGAGACTTCCTAGGTTTGCAGATGTATATTTGTTCATAAATGCAAACAAATCCAGAAAATACCTACTGGCTACCAGGACTTACACTGAGGGGCCTACAAAATGCTGCAGCGAGTTGAGCTATGGAATGTTGAGGTATTGAGAGAGGGGCGGAAAATGGAGGAGTGAGAGGAAGAAACTGGCCGGCTTGAACCTCGAACTACCTTTGGTATCTTGGAAGTGGTGATGAGAATTGGGCAATTGTGCACCATGAAATTAAAAACCTCTCTCATTCTAAAGCGCAGGATCCACAGGGAAGCAAGATTGTTCTTACTGGTCTGAACTGATCAGCTGCACAGGGCTTTGGAATTAGGTCAAGAGTCACATGAAAAGGACCGCAGGTTGCCCACCTCTGCTACAGAGGTAAAGGCAGACCTAGAAGAACGCGACTGGTTTGGTTGCACTAAGTGCAGAGCTTCTAAGGTACCGCAGCAGGTACCGCAGCAGTGACATCTGACAGAAGGCAAGAGGCTGGGGGGCTGCGCCAGCTTTTGGTGTCACGCAGGATGCCACTGATATTTGAGACACCGAGGTTTGCCTTTGACAGAGGAAGGTCTCATAAGAGAATTGCCCAAAATCAAGTTGCGGCCCACCCAGTCTGGGGTGACTCTTTCCTCCCCAGGCAATTCTATGCCCCACCAGTTACTATAAACTGATGATTTTGAGAGTGAAAACAAAAAAACAAAATTTCACAGTATGTAGAAGTTTTTTAACCATTAACAAAACATAATTCCCAATTGCTCACTGTAATTACAATGCACATACAATTAAAGCCAGTGGCATAATTCCAATTAATTTTAATGGATGTGGATTGTCCCATCAGAATTAGTGACCAAGATATTTCTTCTTCTTCTTTCTAATGGATTTTTTTAATAAATAAAAAACCTTACTGTTGCTTGAAATATCTATGCAATTCACATTCAGTTTATGCTTTTTATTCTGCCTGTTTCATCTTTGGATCAGATAGATATTCTTTTCATTTTTTTCCTCTCAACAGATTGTTTATAACTTTGAAAATGCTTGCTGGTTATCAGATAGATTTATATGACATATGAGCAGTAATTGGAGCTGAGGAAACTGGTTAAAAACCCGCTGCAGAGCCTGTAAAAATGAGAATTCTAACTACTGACCTCTTAAACAAACTGCTTCGCACTGTAGACTATAAAGTGCACTTCATTTTATCATGTAGGTACAATCTCATATATCTACTCAGAAGCAAGTCCTATTGAGTTCAGTTGGACATTCTCCCGGATAAGGATTGCAGCCTTTGTTTATTTTCTCCTTTCAGCTTTTGAAGAAGCAAGAGCATGCTTGTTTAATTTTCAAGTCTACATTGCCAAATTCTGGGTTTCTAGACTGGATTTCTGGTACTACTAAAAAACAGAATCTTACTTCCTTAGCTCGAGCTGGCACAAGACATTGTGGTGCCTGGGACTGTCCTAGCAGAATATCTCCCACCATTCCTGCAGTCTTCTCCTTCTCCCACCCTCCTTCTCCCACCCTCCACTCTCCCCTGCCACCATGTCTGCCTCACAGTCCTCTCCTCAGCCAGTCAGCTGTGGGTGCTCCCAGCTTTGCTCTGAGGAAAGGGTCCCTACTCAGAGTGAGGCATTGTGGATGAGGTCACCCAGAGAGCAACCAAACCAGCACTTTGTGGCTCTTTGAAATACATGTTAAAAAATTGGCATTAAATTTTATTTAAACTTTAGGAATTTTTAAACTGTGTTTTTAACCAGTATTTTAAAGTGTCACATATTAGTGGTGGTAGAGGTGCTTTCTGGGCAACCTTGCCCACAGTGCCTCGCTCTCAGTGTGAGCAGGGAGGTGGGCAGGTAGAAAGGAAGGCGAGAAGCAGCAGGTGAGCAAGAGGGAAGGAGTGGTGGCAGGCAGCAATGTTGGCCTGTCAGCTTATTGTGGCAGGTGTTAGGCAACCTTGTGGGGCATGAATGGTGATAATTCACCGCCTGAGGCGAGTGGCTCTTTTCACCTCATGGAAGGTTGGGCCTGTGCCCAGCCATTGTATTATGCTTTTGTGTGCTCATTGGACTTGGTAGTTCTCAAATAATTTACTCATCCTTTGAGTCATTTATTGAAATTGTTGACAGGAGAGAAGACATTTCTTATACAATTTTTTTTTGGTGGGGGGACAGCCACTGGCTTATCATATCTGCTTAAAGAAACAAACTCGGAATACTAAACATTTGCCTAAATAAAAAGATAATCCCTTACTTGCAAATGATAATGAGGCTTGGGCTGTGCAAGAATCCTGGCAGGAGAAAAAAAAATTCAAGCTACGGGGCATAATCTGCTAGTGCCTCAATGTTCCTTTTGCTGTTTATATCTGACACACATTAAGAGGCTGTTCTTGGCAGGCTACTTCCAGCCATAGGGAAAGTGACAATATGAATATATGAGAAATGGAACATCATGTTTTTAAAGGATGTTGAAGTAGTCTGAGCCTAATTTGAAGCCTTTTCTTTCAGCAGTTTGTGTGACAAGTCTTTGCATTCAGCTCTGCTTTGTGATTTTTACCTATTCTCCAATTGGACTGTTTTGTAGCTTAAAAGACAATCTAGGGCATGGGTTGTTCAAACCAGATCCCCCAGGTTATAGCCAAATATACTATATTTGTCAGAAGCACCCAGGAAGAAAGTATACTCAGATCTTCCTCCAAGTTAATAGCTATTGGACTGATGTCAAGCAAGCATTCACTCCACTAATTTTTATGTCTGACAGAAATCTTACCTGTAACCAAAGTGTTATATGTTTTCAGATATAGGCACTTAAAATGCTCTGTCTAAACTCCACACGTTTCTATATGGCAATTCTCTATCTCCAAACTACTAGTTAAATTTAGTATGGAATTATAAGCCTTCAAATCTCATCCTATGCTCTCATTGACGTACAAACAGAACATAAAGCATTTGTTTCAACAAGCTGAAATAGGGAAAGCTGTTTGCTTTTTTTTTTTTTAAAGTAACTGAAAATTGGAACAGAGATTTTTTCATGCTTTCAGTTTTGTTAGGAAATAATTTCATGGTAAAAAAATTGAAATGCACGTTTAAATTTTTTACTTTTTTGTAATTAGTTTTTTATCCCTTTTGGACAATTACACAATTTTCTGTATTTCCTTCCCCACACTGCCATAATCAGAGTTATGTAAAGTATACTTTTCTTTTCCCGTTTGTTCAGTGTAGCTTACAATGACCACTCCCCACATCAAATGGGGGATGCCTTTTGTGTGGTTGTGCGCAGCCCCCCAGATCCCAGTGCGGCTCCCGGTAGTTCGGGCTGGCTTCACCCTCTCCAGGCTGGATACCTGGAGGTCTCCGCCTACCTCAGCTAATTGCCCAATCCCGTCTGGGGAGGCGTTGCCAGGGGATCGGCCAGGTATGGGGAGGGACCGCCCTGCCCACACAACAGAAGGTGAATATTACTTGCGAAGCGTCAGTTGGCTCCAGAGCTTTTCCCACCCTGCCCTCCCTCAGTTAAGTCTTCTTTTGCAGGTTAACCTCTTCTCCACAGGTACGTAGGTGCTGCTACGTCAGGGTCGCTGTTGAAGGGCCAGAAAGGAATTTTCCTGCATTGGCAGGTTTTGCCTTTCCCGTAGCAAAACGTCACAACTTTGGTGGTTTCAGGCCTTGGGCGGAATCCTTTAGTCTCTCTTCTTAAAGGGTGTGTGTGAAGCCTATGCCCCCCTTGCGGCAGTAATCCCAGGGTTCCCCTTTAAAGGGGTCTTGAGGGGTGGCATTGGCTATATGCCGAGAGGTTGTCATTGCTCTCCCCTCCAATGGTGGCGGAATGGGGGGCGGGCTCTCTGCTTGAACATATGTTCTCCAGAGACAGCCCAATCCCCACACATTATGGATAACCCTGATGTCTCCCAGATCCCCAGCTGGGAACTGGGAAGGATAAGCGCCCAATGCCTGAGCCAAGGTCTCCCTACACCTGAAACTTAATAAAGTTGTGGCCAATTTTAATCCTATAGCACGTTGTCTTGAGTCATTATTCTGCCCAGGATGGAGGGGAGGCAGGCAAAGAAAACTACTAGTCCTAATACGGCTGAACTATTTCCTATTCACCATCTATCACTTGCCCTTTGAGAAGGATTCCAGGTTAGAGAAGGAGGGAGACAAATAAGACACTGCTCTTTTTTGAGCTTTTGTTTTGTTTTATTTCAAGTATATAACTTTTAATGTATCCCTTGTATTATACTTAATAATGTGGGGACACTTTGAAGGTTTCCGCTGAAAACCAGCATACAGAGCCACTTGCTTAAATAACAATTAAACAACCCAATCCAATCCTAATCAGCTGCCTTCACCTACCAATAAAATTAGGTCTGGTAGGAAACATACAGTCAGTTAAAACAAAACCCTGTAACCTGGGGAAGGTTCCAAGACTTAATAACATGAGCTAAGTATGGAGTGGGTAGTTACTATTAGTACACCTTGTATTTCAGAAATCCAAGTAGGTAGCAGAGGACGAAGAGGGAGGGTGACCTTCTCATACGGTCTCTTTGAATAGTCATTCCCAAAGGAAATACAGCTGAGATCCCTCTGCTTCTTGGGTAGAATTAACTAAATGATCAAATTGCACATCTTATTATAATAAAAGTGGTTACTTGAAAGGCAGGAGGAAATTTGATAGGAAATCTGATTATCTTGTGGTGAAGCATTTTGCACTATCATTATAGGAAATGCATTGTATGTGCTATCAAGGGGGAAACAGTGCTAGGCTTTCTCAGCTATCATGGAGGTTCTTTCCCCATAGCTGAACAAAGGGAATAATTTTCTATATTTCTTTTAGGTATTAGTCTTCAGCAGCTGTGCGTGTTTGCACATGCACAGTGCCTTGGTGAGCAAGGGATTTAAAATGAGTCCCTGGTCCTCCGAAATGGAATATTTTGACAAATATTTTAGGGTTGCAGCTTGGGTTCTCAGTGGGGTGTTCAGTCCATTTCTACCTCATAAATACTCCTGTTAGACGAGTGCCTGTGCAGTTGCTGTTTGTCAAAACAAAGGCAAGCAAAAAAGGATGTGAAATGAACTGCAGCTGATGCAAAATGTAGTGGCCAAAATTGAAACTGAGACTTATGTTACAGGACATATTACTCTGCTTCTGTTCAATTGGCACTGGCTTCTAGTTTGTTCCTGAACTCATTTCAAGGTTCTGGTTAACGCCTATAAAATTTGCTTGGCCATTACATTTTTTATCAAGGGGTTGCCCTATGTCCCACTGCCAGCAGATTTATAGTTGACTAGGGTACAGCTTTTTTGGTTGAGATACTCAGGTTGTGAACTCTTTCCTGGGAGAAGTTTGGTTAGGTTTCTTGTGATAATATCTAGGTGGATGGTAAATACTTTCTTGTTTTGCTATGCATTCGTCATAAATTCCTCCAAACTTAGTGGATTTTAATGGCTCTGTTTTAATGGCCTCTATGTTTTGTTTTTATGGTTCTGTGTTTTTAATGGATCTTATCATAGAATCATGGGTGGGGAGAAGTACCCAAGGGTCATCTAGTACAACTCCCTGCAGTGCAGGAATTTCTGACAGATGGCCATCCAACCTCTATTAAAAAAAACCTGCAATGATGGAGAGTCCATTGCTTTCTTTTTTTGAGAGAGAGAGTCCATTGCCTTCTGAGGTACATAGTCCATTCTACTGCTGAACAGCTCAGAAAGTTCTTCATAGTGTTTCATCAGAATATCCTTTCTTGTAATATGAAACCATTGGTTCGGGCCCTGTTCTCTGGAGCAGAAGAAAACAAGCTTCCTCCATCATCCTTCTGGCAGCTCTTCAATCTTCTCTTCTTCAGGCTAAACATACTCAGCTCCTTCAACCATTCCTCATAATGCTTAGTTTCCAGACCTTTTATCATATTGATTGCCCTCCTTTGCACACATTCCAACTTATCAATATCTTCCTTAAATTGTGGTGCCCAGAACGACACCCCCCACCCACCCCCACACACAATTTTTATCTTTCTGATTGCTATATATTGGTTTTATAATTTTTAGTCCTTTATTTTATGCTATCTTCTTTCATTCTTATTCTTCTTATAAAGCTCATTGAGAATACAATTAAAGGGAATTATTAAGGCAACTAAAATTAACAGAAATCTCCCTTTAGCTCAAAACTATGTTTTCTCCCTGAGGAGAAGCTGCTGCTACACTGACTGCTTGCTCATGAGTAGCCCAACCATACATACATAATTTTATTTGTATGCTCCCTTTCCACAGTCCAAACTATGGTCAACTTACAACATGAAAAAATATAACTACAGCATAACAAAAGTAGTCATAATCAATAAAAAAAACATTAGAAAACACACACCAAACTGAACAATTTCCGCATAAGTCACAAAAAGATCTAAAATAAAAATACAAAAACCCCAGCAGCAACACCCCCAACAGCCCCTCCCAAACAATACCGCCGCCCAAGAATAATCAGCCAGAATGAGTTGTTGTTGTTGCTGTTTAGTCGTTTAGTCGTGTCCGACTTTTCATGACCCCATGGACCAGAGCACGCCAGGCAGAGCACTCATTCTACAACTCAGAATGAGTTGTAGGCAGAGCATTTAATAAGAGACTGCAAGTTTCCATTCTGCTGACGTTTATAAAGCCAGAAGAAGTCAGGGAAACAGTCAGGAATACAGAGAACTTTGAGAACATTGAAGGTGGACTTTAGAGTAAGAGGTTGAAATTGAAATTGATAGGTGGGGTTACCTACCTCTCCCTGCATCCCCATGAGCAGAACTTCTCTGTTCTGACAGAAAGACAGAGAAGGGAGTGAGTACAATCTGCTCTTGAAGAAAGCAGTTGCTTAAGCAGTGAAGAGCCTGGGGCTGCGGCACCCACCTTTTCCAGCAAGAGGTATACTATTAATCACCTTATTCTCCCACTGTCTTTAAGTCACGCTGTCTTAAAGAGCTGCACGCAAACAAAGATCTCTATTGCATCCCATTCCATTGTGTACAAGTAGGGACAGCAGTTTTTTTTAAACCCAAAGAGGAGACAATCAGGAGTATGCAGCTGCAGCTTCTCTAGCGGCAGTGATAGATGCTGTTTTTCTTTCCCTTGAGGAACAGAAGGCCTTTTCAAGTTTCCATGAAGGAGCAAATCAGCCTACACAGCTGAAGTCTCTTTGGCAGCAATAGTAGGTGCCAGGCAAAATCATTCTCTTTCCCCAGGCCTTTGGCTAATAAAAAAACTATGGCCTTTTATTCGGGGGGGGGGGTTAATATTTTTGTTTGCTACTATGTATTTTGTGTTTTTATATTGTAAACTGCCCTGTGATCCTTGAATGAAGGCTGGTAGAGAAATTTAATAAATAAATTAAATAAAAGTAAAATAAATAGCAGGTGCTGCATTTTCCTTTAGATATTCTTAACATGTACAACGGGGGGGGGGGGAGATAAAAATTATGTATAAGATTAATATATGTATATCTGCAAGAAGGTGTACTAGCACTTAAAACAAGTTAACTAACCTTTAGCAGACTGCAGTGGTGGCTGCTGGCCAGGGAAGAAATGCTATTGTTCTCTGAATGCTATTATTGCAACACTACAGGTAGGAGCCAGTAAGTTAAAAAAAGATATACTTACTACCTGTATTTGGGGAGTTAGGGAATCAACTTTAATTTTCTTAGAAACTATTCCAGATTTGTTTTTTAAAAATACATCATGAATATGATTACACATAAAAGTATTACCCATTATTTTCCTTGGCATATAGGATTTTTCTAATCCAGAGAGATAGAGGGAGAGAAAAATATTGGAACGTTTTTTAAAAAAGATTTTCTCTATAATTATTCGGTGAGATACTGCTCTGTACAGCTTCTTTTTACAGTACTAAAACAACCAGACCTGAATTATATGTATGTGATGTGCATGCTTTTGACAATGGAATTTAGCCCATGGGTGTTTTTCAGAGCTAATCATCATTCTTGCTATTGTAATGAAATGAATAGGCTTTTTGAAATTTCTTGGTGGTGCAGAATCAGAATTGGAAGGGTTTTGCAGGTTATCTAATCCAACTACTTGCCCCGAAGGAGAATGTGTGGCTTGTATCTAAAGCAGCTGTGACAATTTTTCGTGGTTCTTTTTTTTAATACTGTCTTTGTCAGATTCATCAGTTACCAGCTTGCTCCAATAATTTTTTTCTGTTCATTTTGAAAATTTTAAAAGTTTAAAACAGAACACTCCTATATATATTTCAGTCTCTCCTCATGGCTAACTTGACCCTGTTCCTTCGGCTATTTATTTATTTAAATAAATACATACATACACCGCTTGATTGTAGTAAACCTCAAAGCAGTTTACAGAAGATAAAACAGTAAAATGAAGAAAAATTTACAACCTTACTTTAAAACATACAAAAGTTAAAATACTAAAACAAATTAAAATTACCTCAGCTTTTGGGTAGCATCTGGGTAGGCTTGTCTAAACACGAATATTTTTAGCAGATGCTAAAAAGAGTACTGGGAAGGTGCCTGCTTGCTTTCAATAGGCAAGGAGTTCCAAAGTGCAGGTGCTGTTACACTATAAACGACTGAGTTCTTACAGATGCAGAACAGGCCAATTCCACCGATCAAAGCAGTTGAGTGGGCGCATGTGGGGTAAAGCAATCTCGTAGGTAAATTGGTCCCAGGTTATTAAGGACTTTATACGCTAATAGTAACACCTTGAACCTGGCCCTTGTGTGAAACAATGTAAATAAAGGTTCTAGGTATCTCTCAGGCTTATATGCTGCATATGGAAAATTAGTTGGTCTAAATCATGGATAGGGAAACTTAGACCTTCAGATGTTATTGAACTTCAACTCTCATCACCTTTCAGCATTGAACATGCTGGCTAGGACTGTTGGGAGTTGGACTCCCAACAACAACTGGAGGGCCACTTGTTCACCATCTGTATTGTAAATAAAAATATATTACCTCACTTTTCGTTTGTAATGGGATTGTCCAGAGTAACACACTGTGAATTTATTTCTGCGTACTTTGCTTTGGCATAAACAGTGTGCACCAAACATCTGTTTCAGGTTTTCTTTGTAACTAGGGAGAATGGCAAAAACAGTTTCCTTTCAGGAAAGGTAATTACAAGAGCTGTGTTTGGGAGCTACAACCTTGAATAAACAAAACCTGTTTAATTTACTCCCAGATGTAGTTCAAGGCAAGTATGGCTCTGCAAACAGAACCATAATTAGATAAGCATGCTGGGACTACACATTTGTGAAAGGGGAAAATGTGTTGGAAAACCTTTCCTATCCTTATCATATACATAGAGTCAAGGAAAATGGTTCTTAAACCTTAAGGCTTTCCAAGAGGATTAAATAGAACTCTTAAGTGCAATACCATGGTCATGCTCTTGGGAGTAAGTCCCACAACAAAAGTAGGGCTTGCTTTTAATTAACATGTATAAGTTTTCATTTTAAGGATTTTAAATTGGCTCTCAAAACGTTATAGTACTCTTGAAAATTCTACAGCACCTGTATAATAGAAATGTGTTCATTTTTCAAAAAGCATGTCTGCCCTACATCTGCAAGACTTGAGGCAGATTCAAACAGAGCTTCATAGAAATAACGATAAAGACAAATTTAATACAATAATAAACCAACACAACAGAATCACCAGCATTAGCAACTCAAGGCCATAATGTCCATTCAGTAGCCATATAATCTTTTTTGAAGAGATAGGTTTCGTATCCTCTCTCAAAAGCTGCAAAAAACAGAACAGCTTTATACTACAGTTGTGAGGGGTGGAGGAGGCGTGAACAGTAATTCTACTGCCTCAGACCAATGGTGAGTGGCAACGAAGGTCAGGATCTTCTCAGAAATAGCACCTAAATTGTTGGGAAACCTCCTTGAGAGAGCTTAGCAAGTGAGGTCAGTATGCAGTGATTATGGATGTTTTGGTCCAGCAACATTTGAGGGTCAAATATTCCTCACCCTTGATTTATGCAGTGTGTGCACACAGACCACAGGTCACCTGTGGAACGTAAAAAGTGGTTGGGTTCATGCAGATAGTGATAAATAATCTAGTTCAGCATTTGATCTGTACTGAGAATAGGTAGCAGTATCTTTTTGTTATTTATATGCTGTTCACTAGCAACAAAAGACTTACAAGTACATGGTTGGGGAAAGACATGGTTGTATCTTGTTGGTTTTACTCTACTAATGGAAGTCTCATTGATCTAGCAGGCGTCTGTCAGCAGAATGGTGACAGACATAATCTTATCTTCTCCCTTCCACCCACCTCAAAATCTGCTCCTGAGCATTGAGGGACCCTTCAGAACAGTGTGGACCATTGGAATTTCCAAAAATAGTCTCTGCCTTAATTCTGCTGATGGAAGCCTCCATTGGATCAAAGAGCTTTATGCCAGCAGAGTAACTCAACTGGATACTACAACCCAAAGCATTTGATGCACCAGGAGCAGTATACGGTTCTTCAAGCAAAGTTAATAGTTCAAATAACCTAGCTGACTTCTATTAATGTTTGCATAGCCATGAAGAATACATTTCCATCTCAAAAGCTAAGCTTTGAAAATTAAAGCCAGATGCACCAGAACACTGGCGGTGTTCTGTTCTTAAAAAGTGTTTGTGGTGTGCTTTATCTGAAAGTACAGAATAACAACTTCACATTTGGGAGGGAAATAATGGCTGACTCATTGCTTGCCTACTAGGACAAAAGAAAAACCAGTCTATGGCAATTTTCAGTTTTCCTCTTTTGTTAGGCCATCTTTTCAAGCAGTAACAGAAGTGTCAGAAAAACAGATAGAAACTTCTAAGCCCCTCTCATGCAGACTTTAAAAATATGCTTATAATACAGACATAATGGTGTGATTATAGTTTGTCTATGCCATGTTAGCCGAAGAGATGCTAATAAATAGTAAAATCCTTTAACCCAGCTTATTCAGTTACTTGAGCACTTAACACAATTTAGTAATTGGTGTGGTCCCTTGAAGAAAGGATTTTACCCAATATGCACTGGGCTTCTGATAAACTCTGTTTATTGATCCAATCCACAAAACACACAATAAAACTTGCACATTTAAGACTTTTTAGCTGTTTTTGTCTACTACCTTAGGATGATCTCTCTCTCTTTCTCTCTCTCTCTCTCTCAGATTTGCTATTAAGCCTTTAATGCTGATGTCTATTTCTAGTGAGAGTTGAATTGCGATGATAGACAAAATTATTTTTGAATATGTCCTATAAGCATCCTGCTGTTTAAATTAAAAGCGTGCATGAAGGGCAGTGGCTATGATTAATTTGCTTATTATATTACCCATTGTTTCTTGGTAGCAGTGATGCTTTGTATGCAAATAGCTTAGGTTCTAGATAGATGTGGCATATTAACTTCTTCCTGAAATAAAAGAAGGTGAGTGGTGTCGGTGTTATTCTCTGAAGAAAATGGGAAAGAGAATAAAGAGGGAAGGGACTTTTAAGTCGTGTTTGTGTATTAAAGGGCTAGAATACACACCAATAAAATGAAATATATTGATATCAAAGAGACATACAGTACATGCATATACTGCATCTTCATATACTGTCTATTGGCCCAGAAAGGTTATCTTCTATACAGCCTGTGAAGATAGCTGTTTTTCATGCAGATGTGAACGTTGCATATTTTGTATGGGTAGAAGTGCACTAAAACAGATATGTATTGTTTTTACTATGGAAATTGCAAATGGTATACATAAATTTTAAATATTCCTAATTATAGGCCTGGTGATTATTTGATTTTGAATGTGTGATGTCATGGCTAGAGTACTGGACTAGGACTGGAGAGTTCTGGGATCAAATTCTGTTAGGTCCTGAAATGCACTTGGTGGCCTAGGGCCCGTGTGACTGTCAGCTTAATCTACCTCACATGGTGGTTGTAAGCATAAAATGGGCGGGAAACCATGCACATTGCCTAGAGCTCCTTGGTGGATAGGGAACATATAAATGTAGTAAGTAAATAAATACATAAATATTCATTATTCAGGAATTGTTTTAGATAGAAAATGCAGCATAGCAAAGTAGTTACTCTGTTCTGATGCAGAGTTGCTTGAGAAAATAAACACAGAACTTGCAAATGCTGATTAATTAACAGTTGTCACTTTGTACTATAAGGACATAATACTGAACTAGATGGGCCTTTGGTGTGATCCAGTAGGGCTCTTTATTTTTGTAAGTAAAACAAATTCTTTTACTCTAATGACCCCTTTCCAATATGTTTACTTTTGGTTTCCACTGTCTTATGTTGTTCCTGCATTGCAGGGGATGGACTTGACCTTGGGGTACCTTCCAACTATACAATTCTATGATTCCCTTGGCACTCAAATTTATTAATTTATATGACTCCCCTAGGCTAAGTCTGAAAGGCAGAAGCAGGCAATGTGGTCCAAGACAGGCCAATGGGCAGGCAGGCAAAGGGGTCTAGAGGCAGTTAATGTTGTTCAGGACAGAAATGGTATGAACTGAGTTGCTGGAAATAAGCCACGGATACTTCTTATATAAGGCCTGCAGATTCCCAGGTTGCCTGATAACTTTGGCTTACCAGTCTCTCTTCTGCCCATGGTAACAACATAGAGCAGCAATGCTCAGGCCAGTAATTCCCTATACCTTCAAACTTTCACAGTGCTACATAAAGCAAGCTGCCTGGACTCTGCTTATGTGGTTTGGGCCATGCATAGGCAGAGCAATTCTGTGCAGTTGCCTGTCATCCTGTGATGCAAATTATCTCCCTGGTATATACATTCCAAAAGCTAGCATAGTTGCTTTATTATATTGCTTAAATTAATAAACTAATTTCATTTGGGGAAATAATTTACCTGAGAATTTGGATTCCCACGCTTTGAATATGAGCTTCAGGATCTAATTGAGGCCATTTTCAATATAATAGTATATTTTTAGAATCGTTCTGAGCACTGATTAAAACTAAATTGATCCATTATTTCGCCCCAACAATTTAATGTAATCTAAAGATTAACACCAGCTAATATTTCTTCTATTTAGTACAAGTGACGTAGATTATACTTCATGTGAGATGAATGAGCAGTTCTACTGACTTCTTTGGCAAATGAAACTACCCAGAAACTGGACCCTTTTAAATCTGAATGACTTTCCATTCAAGAAGATTACCTTTTTGAGTTTTTTATTCTCAGTTTCATAACAGTGGTACTGGGTTGCCTAAGCAACCAGAAAAAACACCAAGATACTGGCTGTCTGATGGCTTATATATTCCTAAGTATACTTAAAATGTTCTGTAGTGACTGCAGGCATAGTACCATGCAAATCCCTAACTGTGATAAAAAAGAAAGAGAAAAAACATTTGCTGATAGATTTTGCCAAGAGAAAGAATGTATTGGTATTGTGCCTTAATTATGATGATGACTTTGCAGGATGCACAAGTGAAAGAGCATATTCGACTATATCCTGGAGATGACACAACTTGATTTAAGCTGGCATGTATTAAACCTGAATTGGGCACATAAACATTTTACAATATGATAATAATTTGTCTTTCATGTTTTTATCCCTGAAACAACAATACTGTCTAATGCTAGTGTTCAAAAATGTCTAGAATTGCAAATCTTACACTTTATCCTTTCCAGCAGGAAAAATGATTGCCAATTTCCAAGTCTTCTGCTTCTTGTTATCCATAGCCAGTTAACAACTGAAACAGTGAGTGAGTAGTGAAGTGATTTGCTGAAGGTCAAACTGCAGATCAGAATCTCCAGTTCATGATACTAATTTGTCTATTAGGTCAGCTATCCTTTTAAAGTTATTTATATAGCTGATAAGCCTGAGGAAGAAAAGGACATTTTATGCATGTGTAGTTTATATATGTTTGACTTTTACATGGGGGAAACGTTGGTTCTTATACTTCTATGTCACTCTGCAGCCTGTGACACTTGAAAAGCAGTTTCCCGCGCCTGCCATAAATACCTCACTTCCTCTTTCATGGAAGATATGATTCCATGAAAGTACTGAAAAGAGTAGCTGAAATAATTGGAGTACTGATGGTGGTGAATTTCCCCTACAAAGAGCAGCTTAGTCAATTGGAGCCATAAAAAACCCCCACACCGTTCCGCATTGATCATGGATAATAATTAATAAACAATATCACGGGAGAACTCATTAACACTGATTGGCAGTTCGTTCACTTTGGCATCTTCTATACTTGGGCTGCAATCCTGTGCTCCCTCAACTGGAAGTTTTATTCCCCTAGTACACACTAGGACTTACATCTGAATAAACACCCAAAGGATTGCATTGCATGTCTTTCCTTACAACTTGCGAGTTTTCAACCTGTAGCTTGAAACGCATTTCATCTCACAACCATTCTGCTACGTATTTTCTATACTTTCCTTTCATTTTTCTTTCCCTCATTCTGTTCGGATGGATCTTTTTTTACAGCATGTGGTCATTGTTTCCTATATGTTCAACAGCACATAACATCTCACACCAGGTTCTTGGTACCACATAGGAATAAGGGCGGGATCACATGCCCTCTTGTTGGTTCCATAACCAAATGTTTTTGGGGCACAGGTTTTCAGGATATTTGAAAATTTTATCACTTTCTCAGTTCCAGGATATGTCTTTATCATTTATCCAGTTTATGTGAGGATAATTGAAGGCACCCATTACTATAATGCAGGGGTAGCCTATGTGGTCCCTCCAGATGTTGTTGAACTCTTAATTCCCACTGGCCACTGGAATGGCCAGTATTCACAATTGATGGGATGACACCATGTTGGCTACCTATGCAACATATCCTTCATTGGATACCTTCCTGATTTTATTCTCTATCTCAAGATCACCTGAAACATTTTGGCCAGGGGGGCAATTGTATGACCCCAGTGATGATATTATTTAGGAGCTGGTATTGTCCGTTCTGTTAAGGGACGTGGGTGGCGCTGTAGTCTAAACCACAGAGCCTAGTGCTTGCTGATCAGAAGGTTGGCGGTTTGAATCCCTGCGACGGGGTGAGCTCCCGTTGCTCGGTCCCGGCTCCTGCCAACCTAGCAGTTTGAAAGCACGTCAAAGTGCAAGTAGATAAATAGGTACCGCTCCAGCAGGAAGGTAAACGGCGTTTCCGTGCGCTGCTCTGGTTCACCAGAAGCGGCTTATTCATGCTGGCCACATGACCCGGAAGCTGTACGCCGGCTCCCTCAGCCAGTAAAGCAAGGATGAGCACCACAACCCCAGAGTCATCCACAACTGGACCTAAAGGTCAGGGGTCCCTTTACCTTTACCTTTACCTTTATTGTCAGTTCTTTTACAGTATCTGTATTCATGATTTCTGACCACTCATATTTTAGAAAACCTTTTCCCCTGTCCTCACATTTCATGGAAAGCTTCACTGGTTTCCCTTCTCCCCTACCTCACTTCCATTATGTTATTGTAACCACATTCCCATGACAGGGTCCTATAGCTGCACAGGAGACAGCAGCATATATAGTAGAGGTAAGGAACATGTGGTCCTCCAGATGTTATTGGGCACCTACCTCCATCAGCCCCAGCTAGCAGGACCAGTAGTCAGAGAATATGGGAGTTTTAGTCCAGCAACATCTGAAGGGCTACACAGTCCTTCATCTCTTGTCATGAATTATTTTGTGTATGTGACTTCAGCTCCTATTTAAGAAATATGTCTCAACATATACAATCTTTAGTTAACTCTGGAAACTTATTTTAAAAAAATCATTTGGATGTAGCTGATATTACCATAAGAAAAAGCGCTGCCTGTGTAAGAGGTAATTACAAGGCTATGGAATTGACAATGAAATTAATGCTCTTGGTGTTTATCATACTATTAGCACTTTTTACATACACATTGAATAAATCAGTTTTGTACAGCTGGCTATTAAATAGGAGTCCATTGATTGTATAGAAAATTAGAGAGAGAAAGTTCTCTAAAGGGAAATGGTTATGCATGCAAATCAGAAGGAATGATAAACTGGTGTCTGATGCCATCAAAGCAATGGATGGGGGGCTAACATGCTTAATCCAGACCTCAGATTGATGTGCTGTTGATGAAAAGTACTGCAGATGTAGGTGAGGTAGTTCAGTCTGCTCTTGATTGGGTTGCCTTCCTTTTGAAACAGCACTGGGGATGCTCCTGGATCCATCACTTTCCCATGCTGCCCTGGTGGGATGACTATGAGCACCTTTCATCAGCTTGATATTGTTGACCAGCTGCAGGCTCTCCTGTAGAAGACAGAATTGGCCTCAGTTATCCAAACTTTGGCTACTTTCTGGCCAGACTGTTTCAATATACTCTAACTGAGACTAATTTGCGAAAATGGTCTAGACACTTCCGTAGGTTCAAAATGTAGCTGCCGGACATTAGTCTGGTATCTGCAAGCAGGAACATATACAGTGATGCCCCGCAAGACGAATGCCTCGCAAGATGGAAAACTCGCTAGACGAAAGAGTTTTCCGTTTTGGAGGTGCTTCGCAAAACAAATTTCCTATGGGCTTGCTTCGCAAGACGACAATGTCCTGCGAGTTCCTGCTGGTTTTTTTTCCTCCCCCCCTTTTTCTAAGCCGCTAAGCCGCTTATCAGCTGATCCAATCAGCAGATAAGCCGCTAAAAGGCGCTAATAGCGCTAATAGCGTTAATCCACTAATCCGTCAATGGGCTTGCTTCGCAAGACAAAAAAACCGCTAGACGAAGAGAATCACAGAACGGATTCTTTTCGTCTTGCGAGGCACCACTGTAATCCAATCCTTTGTCAGCTCCATTGTCTACCTATTTGCTTTGAATTCAAAATGATACAGTTTGCAGAACAGCACCACCGCAGCAACATATATTTGGATCTAGTCCATTATATTTTATGATCTCTGTTTTATTTATTTAACCTATGCAATGAGTTGCTCTGAGTACATCAGTGGAAGAGCAGGGTAGTCAGTGGTGGGGGAAGGTGGGTGCGGTCCGCCCTGGGTGTCATCCCTGGGGGGGTGACATCGCCGCTTCACTCCCCTGAGACGCTCACCCCGGCCCTACAGGAGGCTCACCCTGCCTCCGTGGGCAGCTCGCCCTGCCCCTGGGTACACAGCATGTGTGCCACTCTGGGTGCCAGAGCAGCTAGCTCCGCCTCTGAGGGTAGTATTCAGTTTCCAGGAGCACCAGTGGCACTGGCTGGTGGTCTCAGTTACAGATAGGTAGCCGTGTTGGTCTGCCATAGTCAAAATAAAAAAATTCCTTCCAGTAGCACCTTAGTTGGTCTTTAAGGTGCTACTGGAAGGAATTTTTTAATTTTGGCTGGTGGTCTGTTTGCAGGATGGCTGGCTTCAGTAGTGGAATGCTCTTTCTGCAGTATTAGTTTGATTATTAGGTATCATACACTGCAGCATTTTCTGAAACTTTAGTGTCTAAATCTTCTGATTTTTTACAATATCCTTAAAAGCCTGCCAGAGCTGCTTCTGGACCATAATATATATGGGAGGTAATTAGTGCATGGCTATCTGCAGCCAGGATGTCTTGATTCAGGAATGGCAAACCAGCCATAGCTGTGCATCATGGACTAAGTAAACCAAAAGGAGGTGTACCTCAAAAGAACTTCATGAACTTCAGCAGTGTTACCCTGCTCACATGATGCTGTGATGTCCCTTTGGAGAATATCCACAGATATTTTTTAACACATAAGTAAGAAAACAAATAGCACATTCATGCCTACTCAGTAGTAAGTCCCAGCCTCCTAAGGCTGAAGATTTCAATTCTTCAACCACTTACCCCAAAGTAATCTTCATTGAATTCATCAGGACTTACTTCTGAGTAGATGTACATATGGTTGCATTGCAAGTACTGTTCCCCCCATTTTCTCTTTGCTGTTGATGGCATCAGGATAGGTTTTCTTTTACTGCACATTCATCCTCCATCTTTGTCAGCTTTATACCTCTTTAATTTGAGTCAAAAGACATGTGTTGTATTCAATTGTATTAAATCAGAGAATTGCAGTTAATCTGGTTTGTAGTACAGAATTTTCATGTCCTCCAGTTCTTTTTTGTTCTAATATTTGTTTACAACCTTAGTGCTGCTGTTTTATATATGAACAGTAGGATTATTCTTTTCCATGAGAAGAATCAAGTTCCAGGCCTTAAGAAGCTTCCCTGGTGTGTCGGTGTTGATGCCGGCATGTAGTTACAAACAATATGCCTTTATAGCTTGTTTGGTGAGGCGGACACTTGTTTTCCCTTGAGAAATAAGCTCTGTAGAGCACTTGCTCACTCAAGAAGCCAGAAATATGTATTCACAACTTCTCAAATGCAGTAGTACCATTTCTAGCTTTAGCAGATTGCTACTGTCACACATGCTGTCTTGCTTACTTTTCTTGGTTAGCATCATGTAGGCTGCAGAAGCTGTAAAGAATTCAATTCTAGACCAGAAATGTGGGGTTGGATAAGACTTACCTATGCCTTGAATAGAACCACTGAAATGTTTATGACAAATTAGTATTGAATCATTTAAGTCCCATTGTTTTCAGATTGGCATGAATTCCATCTAGAATTTTTTGTAAAAGGCAGCTTTTCTTTGTAAAATGCAGTCTAATGATTACTCATTAGATTTTGTTTGCTTATTTTAACTTTACCTATTGCAAATATAGCAGTGGGGATGTAAATCAACATTGACAGCTGATATTAATAAAAGTATTCCATGAATCCTGACTTTAAACATATAAATTAATATCGGCAGTCCGTATGTCCAAATAGTTACCCCAACAAGATTGATGAACATAAGCTATATAGAAAGGGTAGAAAGATTTTCAGATCACTGAGTAGCAGATGGTGGGTGTTTATTGTTCCGTTAAGTTGCACGGTGTACAGTGAAGTCTGTTCCCAGGTAAGAGGGCAGAGGATTACAGCCTAAGATTTTCTGAATTTTGTATTCAGTGTCCAGTACCAAGTTCAGCATAGACAGTCAAGTTGTAAGGTATTGATGCAGGCCAATATACAGAAGTGCCCATTTGTAAATGGGCAAACTTACCGTACATTCCTAAGAGAAAACAGAGAAGAACAGTGTTTTTTTGGTGATATGAAGTTGCCTTATCCCATTGGTCCATCCAGCCCAATACTGTCTATTCTGCCTGGCAGCTGATCACCAAGGTCCCAGGTAGAGTTCTTTCTCCATTCTAATACCCCAGGTCAGTGCTATTTTTCTAGAAAAAGAGGTGCCAGAACTCACCATGAATGCTCCCCATTTTCTCTTATAATAGCAATGGCACCCACCTAATTGGTGCTGGAACTGAGTTCAGGTGAGTTCCCGCTGAAAAATGCCCTGCCCCAGATCCTTTTAACTTGAGATAGTGAAAACTGAATCTGGGACCTTCTGTTTGTAAATGTGTACCTTGCCACTGAGTACAGTGGTACCTCGGGTTACATACGCTTCAGGTTACATACGCTTCAGGTTACAAACTCCGCTAACCCAGAAATAGTACCTCGGGTTAAGAACTTTGCTTCAGGATGAGAACAGAAACCATGTTCCGCCGGCGCGATGGCAGCAGGAGGCCCCATTAGCTAAAGTGGTGCTTCAGGTTAAGAACAGTTTCAGGTTAAAAACAGACCTCTGGAACGAATTAAGTACTTAACCTGAGGTACCACTGTATAACTCTTTCCCTAATTACTGCATGACTTTGCCCTTGATATTAAAGTTTATTAATTGCTTTAATATAGTCTAAAAATCTCATGGGTAGGTATTGTTTGCCAAGTAGTTACATACATGTTCAATGCAAAATCTGTTAGTAAAATAACATAAGTTCTGAAGACTTAAGTTGTTTGAAGGAAAGAAAGAAAAAACTTTAATTATGTAATAATGATGAAATGATTTGTTCTCCATGTTTTCCTTGGTACTTGAACATCATTTTCATTCTTGTCAATTAAAAGGAACTAATTGCATATTGTTCAAGTTACTAGTTTCTGGGATTAGCACAAAATCCTCCACTCTCTCCTTACCCGGTTTTTCTAGTGCTGCAACTAAGAAAGTGGGGAGTTTGGTTAGACAAGCTTTGGCAGCTTGTGCCATATAAGCACTCTGTTATAATCCTGATTGGGAGTTCTTAAAAAAAAAAGATGCTTAAAAGTATGTTAATGGAACCAATCCACTAATTTTCAAATAAATTTAATTCCATATTATTCTTGGGGCTCCTTCATTCTCTCTCTCTCTCTCTTGAGTGTTCACATTTAGAAAAAATTGTTTTTAGATAAATTATCTCAGGAAAAAGCATTAGGATGTGGAACAGTGTGGTAGGAGTTGGGCTCCTATCTCATTACACTAATTAGCAAACTCATTGAGATACAAATGGCTTATGCACATCCAGTGAGACTTTTAGCTGTTTTCTTCAAACAGTAATTCCATGCTACATCCTTTTAAAGTCATCTTCCATTTATAATCTAGTTTGTCATGGAACATGAGAGTAGGGTGCCCTACTTTAAGAATACTATCCCCTATTTGAAGACATCCTTCTGGATGCCATACAACTCCAGCTCCCATTGTCCCTGCCAGCAGCATCTGTATTAGCCACAGGCTCCTCATTCCTGTTCTATTTCAAGGGCTATATCACACCCAAGTTCAGTTTTAAAGATAACAAACTCTAAGAAGGAAGAGCCTTGAAGTTGCCTATTAGCAGTGGACTGGGCAAGACAGGAGGTCATCTGGTCACAGTTTTCCCCATTATGCTGAGATTTATTTTTCTATTTATAGTCTTTCTAAATTTGCATTTATGGATATATGTTAGTATATGCAAGCTGTTATGCAAATTATCTTTTATCCTCCTATGGTGATGTGTAAATAGCCACCCTACATAGGAAGCTGCTGATCTAGAAACAGAAGCCCAAGCCTGGGTTGCATATGCAGACCTAGTCATGAAATTCTTAGGCTGCTGGGCATTTTTTTAAGACAGCCTCATCCTTTGGCATATGCTATTAAAATATGTGTAAGATGTATATAATGCAATGTGCTAGATTCAAAATTTGCATTAAAAAGAGCAAACTCTCAGTAGCTTTTTAATATCTTCTGCTGTTGCAAAAAAAGGTAAGCAAGAACCCTTTCCATAAGTTTTAATCAGTATCAGCATGCTTCCTGTGACCTATTGTACTGACACTTATTTTATCATGATTCATTTTCAAAATTATCCCTGTGAAATTTGGAACTGTATTTATGGCAGGTGAAATTAAATGAACTGCTGAAACTAAGGTCACTATTGTTAAAGAGTAGGTTGAATACAACCATAATTAAATGCAGATAGACTGTACAATGAAACGAATGACCTAGTGTATTGTACCCACTGACAAAGAAACAGTCAACGGTCTGTCATCTTAGTACGAACATGAAAGAAGCTTGAACAGTGAATTTATAGAGCTATTAAAGATGATAGAAAAAAGTCAGTTGTGTTAGTTATGAAATGGACTTATTTCTGATTATTCAGAAATGTGCACCAAAAATCTCAGTAAAATAAAACATGGCATTTGACAAATATTAATTTCCATTTTTGAAAGACTTGCTCTCTATTTGTCTTATTATGCTCTTATTTCTTGCTTTCCTTTTTCGTAATGTCAAAAAAAGTGCAGTGGGGAGATCAGGAATCAAGAAAAAGATTTTTTTTATCTCTCTTTTATTAGACAAAATGTATTTTCATCACATATAAAGAAAATCAGATTAGATTTTTTTGAGGCTAGTAGCATTTGAGAAATTTTAAGCAGGTGTAATTTCCTTCTGAGTCCTATTGTTGTTGCACTGGAGTAGTTTGCCATATTCTTGACGGGGGGAAATGGTTTTCTAACCTAAATATTTCAAGAGACTGGAGGTTAAAACTGAATTGCATACCAAAGTCCTGTGACCCTTAATTCCCTAGTAGGTAATAAACATATGTACACAAATATTTTGGTTTATGGGTTCAAATAGGCCACAAATAGGCCACGGGTTACAGATGTGAGCACTTTGGCTTAGGCATTGGGTGAAGCAGGAAGTCCAACTAAGGGTAAACCACCATTGGGGGGAGCCCTATGACTTACATCAAATAGGGGCACTCCCAAGGGTCCCTGCTAGGTACATGGCATGGCCCTAGCAGGGGTGAACAAAGGTGATGTGACACCCAGGGCGGGGCGTCGCTACGTAGGACGCACATGTGGCATTGCTATGTACGACGCATGCGGCGTACGTAGCGACCGTCGCACATGCGCTGTACATAGGGATTGGCTGGTGGCGCTGCTCCAGCGTTGTATGGACAGTGCCGGGATCCTCTGCTTGCGGCTGCAGCTATGAAGGGAGGGTCCTCTACATGCAGCTGTAGCGGTGATGGAGGGATCCCACCGCTGTCCGTACGGCGCTTGAGTGGCGCAAGGGGCAAACCACTATGTACAGCGCATGTGTGGCGGCGTTACGTACAGCACATGTGTGCAATGCCACACATGCGCTGTACATAGCGGTTTGCCACAGGCTGCAGCCGCGAACATAGGATCCTCCACATGCGGCTGCAGTGGTGCGATAGCTGCTCGCCCCGCGGTGGCGGGGCAAGTCCCCACAGGGTGCCTTCTTGTCACCCCCCCAGACATGGCACCAGGGGCGCACCGTCCCCCCGACCCCCATTGTAATGCCACTAGGCCCTAGTCCATGTCTGGGCATTGGACAGAATCCACACCCTGCAAAAGTTGACGAGAGAGGGAGGGCCCCGGCTGCGCCACAGTTAAATATCCCGTGGGTGATATTTAACTAGTAGTGGGGTGGGAGATGACTTTAGAGTTGGGGCCCTGAAAAGTATGAATACACACAGGCTGCAATCATAACCCCTCTTACATGAGAGTAAGCACCACTGAATTCAGTAAGACTTACTTCTGCATAGACATGGTTAAGCTTGTGTTGTTAGCTCCTAATTTAGCAGCAGCTGGAAATAGGGAGAGTGAGTAAGTAGCAGAATAGGCAAAGCCAGAAGCCTGGGAGTTTAAGCAGGTATTTATGTGCCAGAGATAAATTGCTTACCAATTTGTTTCAAGTAAAGCATTTGCTTTTTGAAGTATTAACAATATTGTTTTTGAAACATTTATTCATCATAATTAATTCAGTCAATTTTTACTCTATTCACTCCATTCACTTTTGCTGGCAAATCATATTTGCTTCACACAGGAAATAAATGGAGTATTCAGGGTTCTTTCAAAGTTGGAAACTCTGAAACAATACAAAGATAACTGAAGAGGCTAATACATTTTAAGAGCTACAACAAAGCATTGCTTAATGTAGTTCTTTTTGAACAAAAATGGATAGTTGTTTGTTGGTTTACACAAAATAGTTCAGTACTAAAGTAAGCAGTACAAAACTAAATACCGGTAAAAGTGGTTTTGCCTTTCTTGTTCCTACTACAAATAGGATCATATTTTTTTATAGACTGTGCCACTTCAGCAAAAGCCAATCCATGGAATAAGACCATTGGACACAGCAAACAGATAATAATGCATATTGAAATTGCCTAACTCAAAAATTGAAGCAAATTTGAGCATTCTGCCTGCAGCCAAACTTCTGAGAAATATTGAGGAAACCCAAAACTAGTTTTGATATAACTTGGGAAGTGGAAGCCTGCACATCCCTACTTTAACTAGGCAAAGCCCACTGGCAAAATCTGAAGGGCATTTGGCAGGGATGAAAGAATTTCACCTATTATGTTCCTTTCTTGTTCTTCTGGTTCACTTGTCTGAGTTCATCCTAATATTTTGTATCTTAACTGTCTAGAACATCTTGTCTCACTACTGTCAATACTCACAGTTCCATATTAGTCTGCTAGGGAGGTGAGGGTTGTTTGTTTATTCCCTGCCCCTCTTTCAGGTAGAAATAACTACCTTATTTTTAGTAGTCTTGGGTCTTCTTTTGCTTCACAAGCACTCTACTATCCAAGTTCGCCGTTAGAAGGAATAAGGCATGTTTTTCTGCTCTTTTGTGTACTTTTCATATGTTATGATACAGATTGGTGTCAGGGTTCAAATCCCCACTTAGCCATAAAGCGCAGTGGATGTCCTTGGGCCAGTCATGATCTCTCAGCCTAATCTACCTCAGAGGGTTGTTATTGGTGGTGCAATGAAAAATAGATATTTAGAAAGGAGATAGCCTGGATGCCAGGATCCAAGTTTGGGGCAAGTACTCTTTAGTGAGAGAACCCCAGCAGAGATTTAGAATTACAAAATATGCAGCAAAGCAAAATGTGCCCTTTCAAGTGAATTCCAAAGTTTTCCTCTTCCCTTAGCAAAGGAAAAAGACCACATGGTTGGGAAGTTAAAAATGGTTTACTTACAAACTCTTTAAAGGTTAGGTTCATGTGCATCAGGAAAGGTTGCACAGACAGTAAGACTTGGCTTAGTTACAAAGTGTTGCAACTTGGCTTAGTTACAAGGTGTTGCAAGTTCCTATATTATCGATATAGGAACTCAAGAGTGGTTATATGAGGCTAGTTACACCACAGTTGTGAGGATAAAATGAGGAAGGGGAGAACTACCTGGGCTACCTTCAGCTCCTTAGAGGAAAGGTGAGATATAAATATAATAAATAAAATTTTAAAAAGCATGATTTCATTCATACCATTTTAATATAGCAGTGCTTTAAAAACACAAAGTAACTAGCTGTCATTTGCCTTGCAGTATTCTTAAACAAGCATCTCCATTTTCTGCAAACATATACAGAGAAAGCATAAGGGGTGTGTGTGCATAAATGTTCTGCAGTTCTTGCCATCATTGGCTGCCAATCATTCCAGTGATTATGCAGCAATCATTGCTGATGTTACATTTATAGATAGGTGATCCAGATTTGTATCACCCAAATTTCTTTCTGGATCAAGCATAGAAAGAATTTAAATAGATTAGTAGCACAGGTGTCATAATGTGCTTGTTACCATAGCTATGGCACACATTTCAAGCAGGAGATTTTATTCCACACTAGAATCTCTTGCTATGGCAACTGCAGTGCTGCTTATTGATATAATGTGGTAGATATAATTGATTCACTGCATGTTAAGGCATTTTTTCTACAAACATTTACTCATCTAATGAATATATTCATGTTTTGAAATACACATCTTTATTCTATAGGTGTGAATAATTCAGTTAACATCCCATTGACAATTACAAAAATTGTAATTTTATTATTTTTAGTATATTGTTCAATTCTGCCATGTATGGATCATAACTGGAAGTAGGGGTTTTAGACTGATGCAGCGTGTGCACTGTGGAAAAACTGAATGCAAAAGAAACATATGCTTGAGGGGGAAATGTGGGCACATCCATGGGAAGGGTAGGACTGTTTCAGCATATAAATTAGCCTTGATTTGCAATTTACTGTGTTGTAAACCATTTTGTTTTCATATGTGATATTTGCAAAAGAGTAATTCAGGGATATGAGGAAAAAGCAAAACCAAAGTGGTTGCTTTTTGACTGTTAGAATGTTTCATTGAACACACACACACACACACACACACACACACACACAAACACACACACACACAGAGAGAGAGAGAGAGAGAGAGAGAGAGAGAGAGAGAATGTGGAATATGTATTCACAATCAGAAACTTCTTCACTGCTATAACTCCAAAGAGGAAGAGAGTCAGTTAGTAGACAGGGTCTGAAAACAGCAATAATATTAGAAATGCTTTAGAAGTGAAATGATGTGTATGGGTTTTCATTACAGAATTATATAAAGGAATGAAATTGGGCAGGAGCTCAAACATATTATCTTGGCCTTACCCCCCTCCTTCCACCCTGTTGAAAAACATGTCTTCCCTGAGGGGTTTATTCAAATTCAGTGCTTAAATATATTAACAGTTTACCCTGAATCAGAACCAAGGTGAAGCTGATTCAAAATGCCATCAGATGTACTAAAACGGAATATTTAAAAGAAGAGTTCTTTAACTCTTATCGTATAATTTAAAAAATCAAAACCCTTAAGCTAAAACAGCTTTGTATTTTTAGATACTTACAAATAACAAAGTTCCAGTATGGCTAGATGGTTTCAAATTTTCTACATAAATACAAATTGCACATCTTTATTCTGGGAAATGCATCTAGAATAAATATCAAATCAATAGAATAACAGCAACTAATCCCGTGGCAGCTATTCTTTTGCCTGCTGGCCCTTCTTCTGATTCAGTGCTGTATGTCTGAGAGGTTGTGTGTCCATTTCTTTGACATGTCTGTGCTTGGGGTGAAAGCAGATTGGTAGACCATAGGCAGAGAAAATGTTTGGCAACCCAGTAAGGTGCGCTGCCAAAGCAGGGATGGGGCACTTCAGACTTGAGGGCCAGGTACAGCCCTCCTAGCTGCTCTACCTGCTGCTTGGGACTTGCCCACACCACACACCCTGTGCCATGGTCCTTTGCTGGCCATGCTTTTCACCCTCCATGAGTTTTTTGTCTGGCTGGAATGTGCTCTTGAATTCTGCTTGCCCAGTTTTGCCTCCACTGGCATGTGACTTCCCCAGAGGTTGCCCAGAAGGGAAGGTTTCCCACCTCTTGCCTAAAGTTTTGGGATGTGGGAAGCAAGATTGAAATCCTGTCCAGCCAAGAAGCTTCCCATCCCTACCTAATATAAGAAGCATTTTGAATTGTGTTGGGCAATCCTCTTTCTCTTAGGGCACCTTTCCTTATGGGGACTGTGATGGGCAGCAGAGCCAGACCAGAGTCTGGGGACGCAGTCCCTCAGAAACTCCACCAGAGTGCTGGAGCCTCTCTCTGATTGGCTACCAAGATAGGAGCCAGAAGTAGGTGGAGCAGCACTCTGGCAGAGACAATAAAAGGAGCAGTTTCTGAGGGAGAGAGTTAGATAGGGACAGACAGTGCTTTTTTTTCTTCAGGGGGTACTCAAGGGTACGCAGACCTGCCCCTCTTTTGTTGTTGTTAAAAAGTGTGGCATTTACTTCATGATGAGTACAGACACCTATTTTTCTAGGGGGGGAAAGCACTGGAGACAGAGAGAAGGCTTAATTTGAGATGGGAGATAGGGATTCGGTTAGGGTTTGTCTGAGGGAGAACTGGTTCTGATTTGGAAAACCAGGTTGAGTGTCTGGGGAAGGTATACAGACAGGAGTTAACTGGAAGGCTGAGTAGAGCTAGGCGAGGTAGAACCTATTCTACCCAGGAGGGGAGAGTACTTCTGGGTAAAGAAGTCTCCCAAACCAATAACAAGGGGTGAGGTGATCCCCTGGGTCTGTTAAACTGATTAGAATACCTCAGGAGTGGAATTGCTTTTTTTAAAAAGGGAGTAACTGATGAAAAGTGCCCCTTTGCTTGTAAACCAAACTACAGTGGTACCTCGGTAATTCATTCTGAAGGTCCGTTCTTAACCTGAAACTGTTCTTAACCTGAGGTACCACTTTAGCTAATGGTGCCTCCTGCTGCCGCCACACGATTTCTGTTCTCATCCTGAAGCAAAGTTCTTAACCCGAGGTACTATTTCTGGGTTACCGGCCTCTGTAGCCTGAAGCGTCTGTAACCTGAAGCGTCTGTAACCCGAGGCACCACTGTAATAAACTGTGTTAAAAGTATTGACCTGAAGCATCTACCTGACCTAAGTGTAAGGACCTAGGAAACAGTAACAGAAACTGAAGTGTAACAACTGATTTTGAGCAAAGGGAGTTTAAGAGAAGCTATGCCTGCACTACTGTGCTTAAGCCTGTGACACCCTTATATTTAGTTTAAGTAGTAACTTCTACCTGAAAAAACACATCTCCTGACCCAACTTTGTTTCACCAACGTCCTTTTTTTGTAAATAAAGCTTTCCTTGTTTGATTAACTGCTGCCTGAGACTCCCTGAACCACAGTTTCCCTTACACAAGGCCCTCACCCAGGTAGCCTGTGGTAAATTGTAGACATTCATTAAATTGGTAACGTGAGGTAGGTCCACTATATTTAATTGGGGGCAGTTAGCAGGGTAAGTCCGCTACAAGGACGAATTTCAGAGGGATGTCTGTGTTAATCTGTTAGATTTTTGTAGCACCAGAAAGACTAGCACATGTATTGCGGCACAAGCATTTGTAGACCAGGATCCACTAAAATATATTGGTGTGGAGTGAGGGAGGACATTGAAAATAAAGTCACTGACTTCACCCCTTGTATTTCATGGGCTATATTTCATGGTATTTCCACATAACTCAGCTATACAGCTGCAAATAAAATGTTTTAAGTGTGTTTTAAGTGCAGTGTGACACGAGATGGCGATGGTGAGCCTGATGGAAAATTCAATGTATTTTCAAAAACACTTTAAAAAAACATTTTCAGAATGGTTTTTATATGTGTGTGGATTCCACCTGTTTGTCCAGCTGCTGACTATTTGTTTTCTCTGTCCAATATGTATAGTTAAAGATCTTCCAATGAGGCTGATAATTCTTCATATGATGTAGTGGGTTTTAGTTCCCAAAATTATGCAACAATAAAATTGTTCAAAGTCTTCAAAGTGTTATAAGACTTTGTTTTGTGTCCTCTTCATTAGGTTTTTAAAAAATAAAGCTAAAAACACATCATGAGCTTCTAAAGAAAGGTAACTAAGTCAGTGCCTGTAGAAATGTAGCAAAGCAAGTAAATAAATATTTCCCCTCCCCCTTCTCTTCTATTGTGCCAAGGTTTATTTACAATTAGTCCTAGTCAGTATAGTCAAGGAAACAATATGTAAGTACATTTTTCTTTGGCAAGTGGCATCAGGCATTTTTAAATGTGCACAATAAGCATCATGCTAAAATTACTATTTTGTTGAAGGAGAGGTTTGTTTTCATTTTGAAGAATATTTGATAAAAATAATAATTGAAATAAACATTTTATATTACAGGAACTCAACAAACCTCCATTGAAAGTGAGCAACTTGAAGCACACTCTGCTGAACAGTTTGCTGGCCTACTTCATGGATCATCACCTGCTTGTGACCCACCTGAAAACCCACTTCAGCTGTATAGAACAGGGAGTCCAGCTGATGAATTCTACCACAAAAATTCAATCCAAAGTATTTTGAATTCGGCACAGCTGCAACAAGAAAACAGCACTGATATTTCAGTTAAAAAGAAAAAACCACCCATTTTAAGCAGAACTATATTTCCTTCTAAAAGTAATCTAGGAGAAACTAACACACTTGCTGGCATCACAAGAACTGGGGATCAGTGGGTTGTTAATGCTGCAGGGTTTGTGGAACGTGCTTGCACACTTGGGAGGATACGATCTTTGCCAAAGACTCTCCTTGACATGCATTTATCCAAATATGTTTCAAAATCAGACTCTAATCTGATTTCCTACCCATCTAATGAGCAAAAAGCAAGAAGAAATTGGAATGAATCTACAGTAGATCCGGAAAGCTCTAGAAGAAATTCTGAAAGAACACCATCCTTTACTTCAGAATGGGAAGAAGTAAGCCTCTGATGTTTTTATACCATACATACATACATACATGAAGGATAAAGAGAATGTGATGGAGAGCCCTGAATCAAAATTCAGAGAGATTCATGTCAATAGCATTGAGGCCCTTGAGTGCAAAAAATATGTCTAAAATGTAGGATAAATAAATAATATAACTCCAAAGCTGTGATGGTTGGGGCTGAGGGGAGCTGTAGTCCAAAACACCTGGAAGGCATGAGGCTGGGGAAGGCTGGATTAGGTAATACTCATTGAGATGGACAAATAATCTGCCCTATTATAAGGCAGACATGTTCCTGTGCACTGTAAGATCTCTGAGCACAGTGGAACTTTTGGCATTTGTATGTGTGTTTCTTTTCTTTTTTTCCAATTTGTAGCCCTCCAGGTCACTTGAGAAGACCTGTTGAACATTTGGAGATTATAAAACACACACACATTCTAAATCAATTGGTGAACCTTGAGTTGTAAGTGTTTTTTAAAAAATTGGTAGAAAAATTGATAGCCATGCTGCATATATACAATCCTTTGCACATGATCAAAAGTGTGCTTGGTTTTTTGATGAAAACAAAAAAAGTACTATATCTAATGAAAAAAATTCCCAGGGAATATACATTGTGATAGCCCCAGAGCAGTTAGATATCTGGCACAAATTTCAGAGGTTTTTGTTGCAGTGCCATAAGCTTAATGGAGGTTATTATCTCCACAGAGAATTCAGTCACCTAGATGTAATCTGTGGCCTTTGGTTGCAAACCAATTAATGGTTCTGTAAACTGCAGTTTCCAAACCCAAGGGAATCTCTTGTTAATTCAACCAGTCTCCCTATAACAAGGGACAATAGAAGAAGTGTATAATGAAAAATTGACAAGCACTATGGGTATGTGGAACAAAGCTAATTGAAGAAATTACCAGCAGCCCTTTAGTGTTAAAAACACATATACCTTATGCTTTGTAATTGAATGAAAAGGGATGGGTCCTGTTGAAATATGGACATGTCTGCATCTATTCTTTATGGAAAGTCTTAGACTAGAGTCCCTCACCAAACCTTAGGTTTTCAATTTTTTTAAAAATCGTAGCTCCATTTCTCTTTTTTGCTATGTGCTATGATACCAAACATTTTAAGATACTGAGTTAGGTGACCTTCACCCGACATTTAATAGGGTGGCCCCCATGATGTTGGAACTGCATAGACTGAGCTGCTCTGATAATTTTTGAAGCTACTGAGATTGGAGAGGGGCCAGTCACATGTTTTTGTGTACTGTTCTCAAGTCTATTATTGCCCCTTAAATAATACAAGCAATTTTTGTTTCTATACTTGTAAATGTATCATGATGCATAATCATAGCATTTAATGCTCCCCCCCTTTTTTTCTTTCAGATTGATAAAATAATGAGTTCCATAGATGCTGGTATTACTACTGGACTAGAAGTGATTAATGATGGTATTGCAAGTAAGAAATAAATACTTTTTCTTTTAATATGATTACCTTAATCACTACTGTGATAGCTAGGAAAATGGTAAAATATAGCCATGTGTTGTGATTGTATCATAGTTTAGTAGCACTAGCCAGGGTTAAATTGCATTCAGCATTTTTGATGCAGTACAGCAGTTTGGGGGCACTTTTCACCCTTTAATCAGTACTAAAAATAAACAACCCATCCTGCTATTTGACTTTGAATAACCATGATGTTCAAAGCATATGCTTAAATTCAGTGCCTCTCTTTATCATTTTTAATTCATTTGTGGACAGATATGTCAATAGGATACTATTAGCAATGTCACATTGATCATCTATTTCTGTGCTAGGAAAAGCAAGTGTCATTGTCAAGAATTGTAACAAAAGAGAGCTATATCTAAGCCAGAAATGTTTTCCTATTGACTACTGAAAAAGATCAGTGTGATTGATATAAACTATGATTGACTAGAATGGTTTGAGTAAGTGAAACACAGAGGAGATGAACAGGAGAAATTGTGGCAGGAAATGTTGGTAGCGAATTAACTGATTTGAGTATGGATTGAATTTGCTGATGAGATATGGATGGGTAATATAACTGGTGTTCATTTTCTTTTTCTTTTTTAACTTTTCTAAAGAACAAAATACTGACCATGCTAGTGGTCATATCTGCCAGTGCAGCAAACTAAAGCTGTGGTGCAGACATGACTTAAATGCTTGTTATTTTCCACATATGACTGTGTCATGTGTTTCCAGTTGCTTATTTTTAAACACCAGCATTAGCATTAGGTGCTCTGGTTACAAAGGGACACTGGGGCCAGATTGCTAACCAGCCCTCATCATTACATGCCGGTATTGCTCTGCTATCCATGTGATAAGTGTGTACCTCTGCAGATGTAAAGCCTACACACATGGATTCCAGGCCTGTCTGTTTAGAATTCCCCAATGCTGCTGTCCATGCTCAATTTGCAGGGCCAAGGAGCTGCATACCTTAGAACTTTTTTAAATGCAATCTGAAGGCAAAACAATATGAGAATGGCTGCCATGCAACCTCCTTTGGGGTTGGCAGTCCAAAGCAGGGACTCTCTCACTGAAAAGGGTCTCCCTGTAATCACTTACTATACTTCTCTGCTGAGGATCTAAAATTATAGACAGGCACATATCAGCGGCGTAGCTAGCCGCTCAGGCGCCTGGAACATCACATGCACCCTTGGCTCGGGGGCGGGGCAAGTTGGGGCAGGGCATGCTGCACCGAGCCTCATCACCCCCCCCCCAGCTGTAGGGTGGCTGAGGGAGAGGTGGCAGGTGGATGTAAGCCACACACACTACCGTTCTGGGCAGCGTGGAGCCTGCAGGTGCCCGAGCTACCATGCCACTCCCAAGAGAGATGTGTGGCTTGGGCATGCTGCAGGCCCTGCAGTGAGTGCTGGCCCCCGTGGTGTGGCACCCAGTGTCCCGCCCCTGCCCCCTAGCTATGCCTTTGTTCTTGATTGATTCCAGCAATGTAGTTTGTTGTTCTGTTAGGCATTCATTTTGGGTTAATTGCTTCTCTGAATTAACCTGACAGTTACAAATGCCACAGACTTATATAGCCCATAGCCATTTTGTCACCCCCCTCAGTGATGACACCTGGGTCGGACCGCACCCACTGCACCTTCCTACGCCACTGGCACATATGGAGATGGGCCATCCTTGCCTCAGATATGTTCAGGTTCTCCATAGAAATCTCATAGACCTAGTGTCATCCTTTATATTTCATAGCTTTTTGGTCACACTGCTTACATTTTTTCTGTCTCCAAACACACTAACCGAAGATAACTTTTTGTATATCTGCAAGTGAGTTCTAGTCCACAAAAGCTTATACCACGTGAGTAGTCTCTAGACTGCTATGATATTCTTGAATGTTCTTGGAAAGAAAGTAGTTAGTTGTAATATTGTTTGAGCAACAATAGATTGCTCAGTAGCAGATTGCTCGATTTTTTTACTGTAAAGGTATATGGCACGGCCATGTTTTCCCACTCAAACTGATATCTCTTGAAATCAGAATACACATTTTAGAACAGGAAACAGTAAATGTATTTTTCTAAATACTGTCAAACTGCACCAATTGTCTTTTGTATGATCAGTAATAGAGCACTCATAAAGTTGATGATTGAGAAAGAAGAAACGAGTGTAAGTACGTATGTATTTAGCCTTTACTGTGAGTTGTTTAAACTCCCTTTTTCCTACATTCTGTGATATTGGTTTCAATAGGTATATGTTAGTAGCTCCTCAGTATAGTTGAGAGTGTAGTTACTACCTGTAATCTTGGTGTAACAGTCAAAGTTTCATCTCTTCCTGGATGAAAATAAGAGAGAAAAGAATAGCATAGAGTCCAAAAAACCCTTAATGTTTTTAAAGGAAGAAGCACTGCTATATTGGCCATTCTCTGTATTTGTTACCATATGGTTGTAACTTTGGCAAGCTTATTTTCCTTCAAAGCTGTTAATATCCTCCCTCTATAAGGGCAGAAATGAGATAAAATATAAGTATTTAATTAGAACGGAATTTTAATTGGAAACGTGTAGGCATTTTGATATAAACCATTTCCCCACAATTTTTTCTTATATATTTAGGAGAATATAGGTTGATGTACAGGGTTAGTCATACACAGAACCATTAAAATCAGTGGATTTCAGCCAACCTAACTGCTGTCTGCTGATCTTCACTAGCTACAGTAGTAGCTACATGTACTCTTCAAGAGAAGTTATCTTTATTAGTCTAATATGTGACACTGGCTTTGATATTGACTGTATTTTAATATGGATGCATGTGATGCATGTTACTAGTGGCTATGGGTGGTAAAGAATACAATCTCCAGATTTCTGCCAGAGTGATTCAAGACTCTGAGAGTTGCAGATACTTTATTTATATCACCATTAAACATTGTCTTTCTTAATGACAGCCATTAACAAATGCGGTTATTAAAATTGTGTGGGCTGAGCTTGAGAATAAATGACCACTCAGTCAGTAGTTATTGAGGACACCTACAGCCTGATTCTATGTATGTTTACCTGAAAGTGAGTCCAGTTTTGTTCAGTGGAGTTTGCTGTCAGGCAAGTGTGCATAAATAGTATCATAGCCTTCACCACACAATCCTTTTTCTGCATTGTAACAAGATTTTCTATACTTAATAAATTGCTCAGGCATAAACCTATTCATCTCTTATTATAATCTGAACTGTAAACAAAGAATAGGAGCAATGTGTGTTCTGTGCCAAGGAATGCTAGAGAAAGGAGCAGGGAGATATTAGAAAATAAAGACAAAAATATTGCAAGTATTCAGCTCTTTTAAACTGTTTTTTTCAGGTATATAAGCTATTCAAAATATTTAGGACCAGGAAACCTTTGTGATTTTGTTTAAGAAAGCAAATCTTAACATATTGGTCTGATGGCATTATGCGATTATTTATTTAGAATACTTAAAATAGCTTTATAGCTTTATTCTCAAAATAAAACCGCACTCAAATATGATACAGGTTGTAATCCAAGGACTGCATTCTATTCTGGGCAACTTTTGGGGAGCCACATGCCAGTGGTGGGTGGGGCTAGATGTAAAAGTGGGTAGAGTAATAACCACATTTTTACCTTTGCACTGTAGGCGAGTTTCTACACACCCACTGTGTGTGCCAGATAAGCAGGCAAGAGGCATTATCAGAGTTCAACGACATATTCCAGTCAGGCAAAACACTCAGGGAGGGTGTGAAGCGGGGCAGTTGAGGGGTTTGGCCAGGAAAGGGAGTGTGGCCTGGGAACTCTTATCCTCCTTTCAGGATTTTCAAAGGTTGATGGATAAATGTGTTTTAGTGGTGAACTTGATATACAGTCATACCTCGAGTTGAATGTGCTTCAGATTGAACGCATTCGAGTTGCGCTCTGTGGCAACCCGGAAGTAATGGAGCGCATTAATTCCGGGTTTCACCGCTTGCGCATGTGCAGACGCTCAAAATGACGTCACACGCATGCACAGAAGTGGTGAAACGCAATCCACACAGGCGCAGACATGTCATCGCGTCTTGCGTTCTGTTCGGGATGCAAACGGGGCTCCGGAACAGATCCCGTTTGCATCCCGAGGTACCACTGTATTAGCACCCATGGGGGTTGATGGTCTAGACTCTAAAGCAGAGCCTTCCAAACTGTGTGTCGCGACATGCTAGTGTATCGGCTGCAGTGTGTAGGTGTGTCGCACGAATGCTCCCCACGCTCCTTCCAGGGGTGGAAAGGGATTAGTTTAACCTCCAGTTTGCTAGTAAAACTGAATTACTGTGTCACAAAATTATGTAAAACTGAATTACTGTGTTGCGAAATTATGTAAAACTGAATTACTGTACTGTGTCGCGAAATGATGCATGTCTAAAAAGTGTGTCACCAACATGAAAAGTTTGGAAAGCTCTGCTCTAAAGTGATGATTCTGAATCCTCTTTGCAGTACTGGAAAGTCTGTGTGCTGTGTTACACATTGAGAAGGGGAAATTAATTGTTCATCTGCTTCTCGGAAATATCATTGCAGATTTCTCATCCTTAGGCCTTAAATAGAAATCTTTTGAAGCACAGAAAATCTGAAGTGATATTATTTCCTAGAGGCTGTATCTAAGCAATAATGTAAATGTGCACAGATAAGTTTGGAACTGTTGGCCTTGTTGCACACCACCCCAGTCTCTGAGCCATGTGAGATTCCAGGGGTTCATGTTTCCTTTGGAGTGAGGAACAGTGGAGACTGCAGTGTCTTCATGACATAATGATTATTTCCAGGTATTTACATCCTGAGCCTACAGTGCAGTGGTTCACAGCATTAACAACCCAAGAGGGTCTTGCTTCCCCCATAGCCTCAGCCTTGGATTCAAACAGAAATCAAACATCACTCTGTCTCTCTCAGTTGCCAGTTTGCTGTTTTTCTTCTAGCTTACATCACTCCACACTCTATTCTCAGCTTTGGATTTGTCCTTCTGTCTGTGAGTTGGAGGAGAGGCCCCACCCATTTGCCATTTCACACAAAGGCCCTTCTCTTTGTTCATCACCTAGGCTATCACTTTAGCAGGAAACTAGCCTGGCTGTTCCAAGAATTAGAAGGGGGCCTAGGCATTAGAAGGGTCTTGGCATACACCCTATTCCCCCTGCTCACAAACTCACAACACTATCCTTGTTCAGACCAGAAAAGCATTAGCATCTAATAAGTCAGCAAGGTCCCAGCAAGAAAACAAAAAAAGTAGTAATACATCTCTTTTCTGATTGTCCTCTCAGTACTATAGCCTAGTGAACTGCAGAGGATTTAGGGTAGACTTTCTATTAGTACTAGATTCTGACTGAACGTTTAGTGATGACATTAGAGAGAAAGGAATGCCAGACTACTGCAAGAAATGTTGAAGAGAAACTACAATTGAATTAGATTTCCAACATTCCTTGGGGGCTGACTTGGAAAAGAACCAAATCTGGTAAGTTGATTGTGTGAAGTAGACTGATGACGGGGGCCTTAAGCTCAGGGACTCTGACAAGTTGCTGGGAGTCTGTAGACTGGAAGAGTCTTCTTGTAGCTGAAAGAAACACTGTCTTTGGAGGGAGGAGAGGCAGGTGAAAGGATACAAGCACAAAGAGAGCTAGGACTAATTTATGATGCTTTACACACTGACTAAATTTATTTTGGTTGTAAGATTACTTGATTATTATTTCATGGTATCCTAATGGTGAGCTTATTGTCCAAGTGTGGATCCTTACATAGCTGCCCATCTACTACTGAGCCAGGTTCAAATTTCTTGTTTTACTTTACAAAGCCCTGAACAACTTAGGTCCAGGGTCCATCAGGGATCATCTGAACCCTTATATCCTAGCTTGATCACTGAGATCATCTGCAGGAGTGTTATTGGTCATTCTTCCAGTTGGTGAGGCTCTTTTGACAAAGCCTCTCTTTCTGCCAGAGGGGAGGAGTCGTGAGCGGGAGCCAGTTCCCACATTGGCAGGGGGGTGTATTCGGCCCCCTGCGTCAGTTATTCTGGCTGGCTTGGGGGCGGGGTTTAGTCACATTTGAATGGCCGCGGCAGTGCCGTGCCCTCATTCTGCTTCCTGAATTCGTCGGAATTCATTGGAATATGTGTGGTGTGTTGGAGGGCAGGTTGTGGCCATCACCTACCCCTCCCCTTGTTGGGTATTCCGTTAAAGGAATCCGGCGGTCGTGGATCCTGTCCAATGCCCTGCTGATGTCTAGGGCCATGGCATGACCCCCGTTGACATCAGGGGAAGCTTCCAGTTGTATTTGCATCAACAAGCTCCTCCCACTGGTTGTTAAGACTCAAATGACTCCCCGCTGTGCAGGGTGGAGTCATGTATAGATTGTTTGATCCAGTGCCTAAGCCAATACCACTCACATGCTGTAACCAATAAAGTTGTGGCCTTCTTTAGCCCATTAACGTAAAATACTTGTGTCCTTGTGTCTTATTTATATCTAAGTGGGTGGCAGGTCCTCGACTCACAACAAAAAGAAACTGAGCACATAGAAACAATTGAACATGTTTTTCTCCACTGCCAGTATTACACAAACATATGTGCTAGGTTTAACCTGCCAATAATACACAAATTTCCAGGACACACAGGGCAACTCTATATCTCCTTACTGCCAACGGAGATTTAGCAGGCACCTTCTGTGCCAACTTTTAAATGCCTGCTGAAAACTTTTTTTATTTCACCAGGTCTATATGCAGGCAATTGATAAAGCATCTTTCCACTATGGTTAATTGAGGTCTGTTTTTAACTATTTTAATATAGTTTTTATTGCATGGTTTTAGGGTTTTTTCTGCTGTAAATGGCTTTGGGTTTTTTATGGTGTAGCACTATATAAATATTTTTATTTCTTTTAAAAAGGTCCCATCTATGCACAAGAGGGAGAGAAAGAGTGTTGATGGTTGGAATCCTGAACAGAAGCACCATTTTATTTTTATATGTAGTGGGGGTTCAGGATTGCTCGCACTCTCCTCCCTGGCATGTTTTCCTAATCTTGCCTAATGTACGTGAATTGGCTGTCACATTTGATTAGAAGTTTGTGTACAAGAGTCTAACTGATATAAACCTGATGTCTATGTAATCCTTTTCAAATATGGGGAAGGGGGGACTGAACACACAGATTGTGTCTACATGCAGTCCCCTACTCCAACATGACTTCAAATAGTTGTCAGTCTGGCCTGCCAGTAAGTGGGCAAACATGGTCCTATGGACTACTTCATCACCATTAATTCACAGTTGGGGAATATCTTTATTAGGACCAACCAAAATGTCACAAAAGAATGCCTAAATAATTCTACAGAATTCTAAATCAGGCAACAAGTTGCACATGGGGACGGGGGAGTTTTAAAAAAGGACTGGGAGAGGAAGACTGGATTTGTACTGTATATACTTGAGTCTAATGTGCAATTGAGTCCAATGCATACCTTATTTTTTGTAATGTAATTTGGCCAAAAAAGATGAGGATTAGATTCAAGTAAATACCGTATTTCCATTCCATCTGAAGAAGGAGATTGCAAACTCAAGTAATCTCTTGTATTTGCAGGTATCAGATTACGTGTAGAATTCTGAGATGAAGAATCAATGGCCTAGTTTTTGAAAACATCAAATCTTTCTATTATTCAGCTCTTTTTCAGGTTTTAAGCAAAACACCCAGCTTCCTGATTAAGCAGAAAGCAGATGCACAGCAAAACATGGCAGTCTTTATATCATCAAAGCCCGAGAAAAATCTTGTGTGGTATAATAAGCAAAAGAGTTGATTCAAGCCAACTTGTGGAGTATTGCCTAGTGATAGGAGGAAATGTAATTCTCAATATGCAAAATCCCTTTTCCAGCTTGTAAAAAAATAATTATCCTTGTGTTGCAGATACCACCCTAAATGGCTAGATACAGTATTCTCCAAGGTACATAAAAAAGGCAGCTGTGTTGGTCTGTAAGGAAAAATCCTAGAAGTCCATAGCTGGACAATACTTATATCAGTGTTTCCCAAACTTTTTTGGGCAACGGCACACCTGTTTACTGAAAAAAAATCTCGCGGCACACCACCATTAAAGCCCCGCCCCGTGACGTCAGCGCGCAGCGTCACGCCGGGAGGGACGCACGAAAGTGAAAGTTTTTTCCCTCCCCCTTGCCGGGGAACCTCCAAGCTTTGGGGGTGGGAGGAGGCAGCAGAGCGAGGGACTGAGGGACGGCGGCAAATGAGGCGGCGGCGGCGGCTGTTGCGGTGGTGGCGGCGATAGCGGGCGGAGGAGGGGGCGGCGGCGGGGCTTGAGGAGCCGTCGCCGGGAGTTGCTGCTGCTGTTGTTGCTGCTGCTGCCCGGACATGCTGGCCTCCTCCTCCTCCGCTGTCTCGCGCTCCTCCCTTTTGCACGCGCTGCCCCGCCGCTCGGCACCACCACCGCGGAGCCGCCCCCGGCTCGACGCGGATCCTCGCCGCCGCCGCCTCTCACCGCCCGACTCGCCCGCCTCCCTCCCACGGCACACCAGCCAATGTCTCACGGCACAGTAGTGTGCCGCGGAACACCGGTTGGGAAACACTGACTTATATCAAGTAAAATATTGCAAAATAGTGTGCAGGCTTTCAAGTTCTTTAGAATAATTAATCGGGCAAGATGTCTTATACAAAGCAGGAGTTGTAGGTGGAATGAGGATGGATCTTGAAACCTTGTAGTCAGCATTTAGACCCAATCTAAAAATCTTCTAACCTTTTGTTTAAAAAAGTGTTTCATGTGTAATAGAAAAGTTTTAATCTTCTGCTAGAGACCGCATAAAATTTGATATTTTGCTACACTTTTTTGCCACTAGTTCAGCCAATGTCTAAGCAAGCAACCAAATTATTTTTAGCTATATAGGCTTGTCTAAAAGGTTCACGCTGTTTCTCACAATTCATTGATTTGGCTTGAACAACATACCTTTAGGCTATTTCTCTGCTCTTTCCATGCAGCTTGAAAGTGGGAGGTTTTAGGTTTTCTTAAGTTTAGCTGCATGGTTTATTATTACTACAGCATTTGCTTGCAAAACAAAAGTTCTGAAGTATCCATTTGTGAATCTGGGGGACGGGAAGGGCTGACATGGCAACAGGTAAAGAATTGCCACAACAACATTCTGGAATTGAAAATTGCCACAACTTTATTGATTACAGATGTAGGTAGGCTTTGTCTTAGGCATTGGGTGTGGGTGTGTATCCTGAATCAGCTTCTTGCCTGAAGGCTGAAGTTAAAATTCTCAGATTTAAAAGTAGCTTCAGTGTACATAATTAGTATTGATCTTTGTTTCTCAGGTGCATATCTCTTATCGGATCTTGATTAAGCCTATTCCCAGTTTATTACACACACACACACACACACACACACACACACACACACACTATTATTCATAAAAAGCAGTAGAAACAAAAGAGACTTCCACAAGACTGGGCCAATGGCACTAAAAGATTGGTTTCTTGTTGCTGTCAAACAAGTCTCAATGTTATTCCTGCAGATGATCTTGAAATCAAACTGGGATGTAAGTTCAAGCGGTCCCTAAGCTACCCTCGACTGAAGTTGTTCAGGGCTTTCTAACTTAAACCTGGCTTGGTATCATAGAATCATAGAGTTGGAAGAGACCACAAGGGCCATCGAGTCCAACCCCCTGCCAAGCAGGAAACACCATCAGAGCACTCCTGACATATGGTTGTCAAGCCTCTGCTTAAAGACCTCCAAAATAGGAGACTCCACCACACTCCTTGGCAGCAAATTCCACTGTCGAACAGCTCTTACTGGTAGTAGATGAGCAACACATAGACCCTTATCCAGTCCACCACTGCATTGAGACAGCTACCCAGCACTTTCACAGCCTTTCAGCCTTTCCTGATTCCCAAGGTATAGAGGAGTAGAGCTATGTGTAAACAGCATACTAGTGGCACCTTGCTTTAAAACTCCCAATGACTGCTCCCAATGGCTTCACATAAATGTTAACTAGCACTGGGGAGGGGATAAATCCTGCAGAACGCCATCACACAGATGCTAGAGGGCCAAGGAGCACAAATAATAAAAATAAAAATAAAAATAAAAATATTATTTATACCCCACCCATCTGGCTGGGTTTCTCCAGCCACTCTGGGCGGCTTCCAGCTGAATATTAAAAACAATACAGTATCAGACATTAAAAACTTCCCTGGGTCTGCCCTCCTGGTCAGGGGTAACCAACCTCTGGACCACATGGAGCAACTCTTCAGGATGGGTTCTTGGGGATGCAATGGAGGCAGCAAAGTAGGAGCTCTTTGCTGCCCCCGCTGCCATGTAGTAGGCTTGATTATGAGCTTGAACACATGCTCAGTTGGCTGCAAGAATTACACCACTTATGCTGTAACCCCCACCCAGTCCATTTCATCAATCACTGCTCCCCATAATACCAAATGAAGCATCAGGGGGACCTCAGGAGCAATCATATCAATGACCTATGAGTCTCAACATTCCATAATGAAACTAGGACTTCATCACCTGCTCAATCCACTCAGAAAACCCCCCGTAAGTGTTCATAAATCTATCACATTCCGTCCTAACCGGTCCGCCCCCCCCCCCCTTTGCAGGGGAAAATTGTTGCTGCAAGTTCAAACCTCCCTGGTTTGAAGGTATCAAAAACATTTCTGAAGGAGGGGAGAGAGACAAATGCCTAATTTTCTTATACATGGATTGCAGCTGCAGTGCACAGAACAGGATTTCCTCCATTCTGCCCTGCAAGCATGCAGGGAATTGGGGCATGCAGAGAATTGGGGCATGGAGAGCACCATATGGAAAGCCTTGTGTGTGTTAAATAAGCCTGACTAAGACGTGCCCTTATTACAGCTTTTCTCTTTATCTGCTATACCTCCTCCTGTTCTGATTCAGTGTGTTTCCGTATGTTTCACAGCAATTATAGGGGGGAAATCAGTGCCAGGCAGCTTACACAAACAAAACCTCATTGATGTTTGAGGGACCATATAGATGTGAAGGGTCACTAAATCACTTACCATATTGATCATGTTTGGTCTGCCCTTTATGTCACATGCAGCATTGCCCCATAGATGACATTTCTTTTACCATTTAAGATGTAGCTGTTGGTACCATATATTAGAAGCTACACTGCACCAGACTCTGATTCTCTCCCCTCATTTCTGGTTACAGACAAGAAACATGTAGCAGAATACATTCTTCAGACTCTTCTTCTCAGGTTCTACTACATCTATATTTTCTTCCCTGTATTTTACTTTAAAAAAAAAATAAAAGAAAAAAATGTAATGTAAATGTAGGGGCATATCACAAAACATCAACCTCATAGATGGTCAGTCAGCAAAGCCACAGCATACTACTTGCCTATTTAAGTAAGATGTACTGCAACATCTACTGTAACAATTATCTCCAAAAGAAGACACCCTTTCTTCTGAGTTGAAATATATACTGTATCACATTTTAAAAAGATAATCAGTGTAAAAGGGAATCCTATCTCCAGCATCAATGGCCATCTAATATTTTTATGTAGAAGATTTTTTTCCTATATTAAATATGTTGCTTTAGAAACAATTGGCAGGTTGCACTATTGTTTTTGACTTCTTAAAAAAGGTGTTGATATATTTGACATGAAACATAAAGCTGTGAAAATTGCATCATGCTGTATATAAGATGACAAATCTGGGCCAATACAAATGTCTGGAAAGAATAGTTTTGAAGAAATGTAGAACAACTATTGTGTTAAACGGAAACACAAAGGGAATGACATCAGCCTTTCAAAGTTGAAAACTAAATTTGAACAACTGAAAAGTCAAGTTTCAACACGACTGAACATTACAAACTTTACATTTTATGGTGCGAAGCCATGTGTATTATTGGATGGACTGCATAACTTAGTGGTAGAGCACATACTTTGAATGATAAAGGTCATAGGTTCGCTCTCCCACATCTCTAGGTAGGACTGGAGGTGAATCCTATATGAAACCCTGGAAACTACTAATCGTGGTAGACTTGCCTTCCTCAGCCAGATGCCATCCTAGTGTTTTGACTACAACTCCCAGCTGTGCTGACTGGGGCTGAAAGGAGCTGTAGTTCAAAATATCTGGAGGGCACTAGGTTGAGGTAAAGCTGGTGTATGCAATGCTGAACTAGGATGAACAAACTTATGATGCTCACTATAAGGCAGCTTCCTTTATCCCTAGAGTTCTTTTGACTTCTTCCATGCCACATGCAGAATTTGTCAAAAAAAATATTCCATTATTGCTATATAAATCATGTTTGAAAGTTCTTTATCAAAATTACTATTAAATGCTGTTATGGAGAAGGAATGTTGAATTTTAAAAAGTTTTTCATCCACACCCACATCAGTTCCTGTTGTTTTCCTTTCTTAGAAATGAATGTTGCTCTCTCCATTTCTTCTTGTACGAATATTGGGAAGCAAACTTCAGATTATACCAGTTGATTTGCTTCTACCCCCTACTCTCCTCAGTGCAGGGAGAGGTGAGAAAAACAACTGGGTGTGGATTACTAAATGGAGGTGTAATCCAAGCAAGTTAGAGCTGATTCTAGTCGGTAGGACTACCGATTATGAGTTAACAACACAGTTTGCATTAGAATGGGCTGCATTTGCCCTGATAAATTTTTTTTGCAACTTGGGGGTGTTTCTCTGTAGTAAAAAGAAAGGAGTGCATTTGCCAAGCTTAGGTTAATTGCCAGCTATGCATGTCTTAGTTAGGGCTGCCACATGTCTGGAATTTCCCGGACATAGCCAGAATATAGCAGTTGGAAACAGTGTCTGGGCGAAAAATTCCTGAAATTTTGATGCATGGCAACTCATGTCGGAATTTCAGATTTTGGCAAATTTCCATAAGATTTGGCAACCCTATTCTTAGTAAAGAGAGAACTTGCCATGATAACTCATGAAGTTAGTTGTCTTAAATGGCTGGGAGTTTCAAAGCTACATCAAAGCAAAGACTTTACATGGAACTGCCTTTGCAAAGTATTTCATGTAGCCCAAAATGCAGCAGTTAGAATTTTAGCAGGAACCAGCTTTATGGAAATATGCCTCTGTTGCTATTACAGTGGTACCTCGGGCTACAGATGCTTCAGGTTACAGACTCCGCTAACCCAGAAATAGTACCTTGGGTTAAGAACTTTGCTTCAGGATGAGAACAGAAATCGTGCTCTGGTGGCGTGGTGGCAGCAGGAGGCCCTATTAGCTAAAGTGGTACCTAAGGTTGAGAACAGTTTCAGGTTAAGAATAGACCTCCAGAATGAATTAAGTTCTTAACCCAAGGTACCACTGTAGACCAATATGAGGTTCTGATTCATTTCTAAGCTCAATTGAAGGTGCAGCTTGAAGAATCTATTTGTTTAATTACCAATCAGCCATGGTAAGGTAAAGGTACCAATGCTCGTGCGGGCCAGTCGTGTCTGACTCTAGGGTTGTGCGCTCATCTCACTCTAGAGGCCGGGGGCCAGCGCTGTCCGGAGACACTTCCGGGTCACGTGGCCAGCGTGACGAAGCTGCTCTGGCGAGCCAGCACCAGAGCAGCACACGGAAACGCCATTTACCTTCCCGCTATAAAGCGGTACCTATTTATCTACTTGCACTTAGGGGTGCTTTCAAACTGCTAGGTGGGCAGGAGCTGGGACCGAAAGATGGGAGCTCACCCCGCCGCGGGGATTCGAACCGCCGACCATGCGATCGGCAAGCCCTTGGTGCTGAGGTTTTACCCACAGCGCCACCCGCGTCCCTATCAGTCATGGTACTATTCCTTTAATCTCAGTGTCCCTGGTTAGTCTCCTTCTGTGCTCTTGGCTCTATTGGTATTGAATGCCAGAGCTACCAAGCCAAACAAAGCACACCTGCCATGCATGGCAGCCCTAGGCACTTGGTAAATCTCCAGGTTTTGCTTTCTCCTTGGGTCTGCAAACAAAGGTCATGTTGAGCACTTCTGGCCACTATACTTAACTTAATGGACTGCATATGGCTTGATGTCTGACAAATTGCACACCTTTGTGTTAATTGCTTCCCTATAAGTTCCTTGAATTCTTTTTTCTGCATGTGATACTTTATAGCCTCGTTTAATTGCACTGTCTGTTTATTCAGAGCATAGACACACATATATTATCCATCTTATGAATGTAGGGGAACCTGCCTGCCATTTTGATAAAGTGTGCATGTTCGTGTTTAAGCTGGATGCAGTTCAGAATTGTGTATGGTCTTACAATTCCATGTTTCTATATCTGTGTCATTGAACAAATTGAATTTTATCTATTTCTAGTCGCAGGAGGGCATGGTACCAAAACATAAAATAATAATTAAAAATAATCAAAATCTGTAAGTCGATGAAATGCTAATTCCCTTTTTAAAGATATTGAAGCAGATAATTAAAACTGGAAGGAAAATCATACCCAAGAGCTTTTTCTTTAACGTGTGTTGCAGTTTACATTAAATATTACATTAAACATTTATTTCCAATGATGAGGCCCACAATCCTTTGCAGAGCTCATTGAAATCCATGGACTTGGGTGAATCTAACTCTGCATACATTCAGGCTCTTACTAGGAGGTAAATCCTGTTTTGTTTGCTAGACCTACTTTTGAATAAGTGTGCATAAGATTGGCTGAAAATCTTTAATCTGCTTCCTCAATTCTCAAAATACTGTGAAACTGTTTCTTAGATTCCTGGTGGCTCTGAATGGATGAATTTACCTTAATAAATATCAGCAACAAAACAGAGTACTATTTGTTTGAAGTCTCCAATAAATATTTTTCAGTTCAGTAATGCTTCGTTGCCCATTCAGTAGTACATAGGTTATAAGAGCTGAATAAGATATTTTGAAGTCAACTAGATACTTCCCTCTGACTTCAGTTGCACTAGAAATGAGTCATAATGTGTTGTGCTTTCTGATTCACTCATGTGCTGGGTGTGTAATGTTTTGGTTATGAACAATAAAGGGATTGTTTATGTAGGCACTGATTTGCAGCAGTACACACCTGGAAATAATGTATTTGTAAAAGCTTCTAACAAATATATTTTTGACTAGATGTGAATTCCTTACCCACCATATTTCATGTATATTTAGAAAGTTCCTATAAATAAACTGTTATCCCTGTGGTTAAACATTGCATTTAAGGTGGAAAAAACAAAGTTTATGAATGAATTATTGTTATAGTTCCCAGGGTATCAGCTATATTGGTAAATTTAGAAATATTGAACATTCAGTCTTCTTAAAATTTATCATGTTTATATATTCTTTTCTCATTCAGACAGTTCCTCTTTTGAAAAGGAATATGATATTTTACATAGTAAAAAAAATCATTAAAGTGTTAGCATGAATTGATTACCTTTTTCAGACTGAATTTTAAACAGATTATAATGGAGCTTTGCTGACAAGTCTGGTAGTATTTTATGCTTGAAAAATTTAGAAGATGAAGAAATAATTATTTTGACTGAAATGGTGGTGTTCAATTTATGTTACTCGGTTTTAACAAGAAAACATGCAACACTTTATTCATTCATTATGAGCTGATTGAAAAGAATTAATAGGAGCAGTGGTTTAGAGCACACTGTGTGAGCAGAGCAAAGCTCAGTGCAGTCTAAAAAAAAGGAAGCAAGTAGTAAAGCATGCAATAGGCTACAGCTAATGCTTTGCGTCTCCTGATGTCTTCTGAAACGTAAAAAATCTACAACAGGCAGATCTCTGTAACGCATCACTGGTAGAAAGGTTCTATTCAGATTTTAGCGTTTTAGCTTGCCTCTGATGACCTGCTATTTTCTGCATTTGTTTTGACTGCTCTCATCATTCAAGATTGATGCTTGGATGGGTGTGTAGGTGGAAGCAGCAGTAGCAAGCTTACAGCTTACAGACAAAAAATCTGCCTTATCTGATGGCTATTATTGAAAATGCGAGGTGTAGCCTAGGCTGTGTAATGAAGGGGAGCGAGCGAGGGGGAGCAAGGAGCATGGAGCTGCATACTGATGAATGTAGGAGTATTTGATAAAAGATTTCTTGCTGCTAGCAGTGCATTGCTCATGGTGGAGTATTCCGACAATCACATATAACAGAAAACAGCTCAGCTGACAGCTTGATATGCCTTTTCCCCTCCACTGCATGACGTACTGGTCTGTAGTAGAGATTAATACCTACGAAATGTTGAGGTAGGAGCAGATCTTACTCTATAGCTTGCCCTGGAAACTATGTGCTACTTCTGACTTTCTTTCTTGCTGGAAGCATTCATTTGACAAGCTGGCGGGCTCCTTTGATACCAATTTTTCTCGGAACACAATGTGGCAATGCCACCTCTCAGCCCAGGACCATCGTTATTATCCTGTGGATGGATATTCCCTGCTTAAACGCCTCCCTTCTCAAACTCTTTCAGCACCCAGATGCCCTGTCCAGACTGTGGGACAATGGTTGGAAAATATTGGGCTACCTCAGTATGAGAACCACTTGCTGGCTAATGGATTTGACAATGTACAGTTTATGGTAAGTGATTTTCTCTGTGTAATATTGTGTGCTGATGTCTGGTTCTTTGCCTCATGAAATCTTATACAGCATAGAAGGGAATCTGTTTTGTGTTTTGCAGTGTGCTTTAGGATAAAAATGCATTTGCATAATCCTATCTGCCTACCAGTACGAGCAATGGATTTGGGAGCCACAGTTCTGCTTGGTTCATATTTCATTCCAAAGCATTTTTAAAGAAAGTAAAAGCGTGATACATCTGGACTACCCCTGAGGGGGTGTGGAATCAGTTTTTCTTTCTATGAGGACAAGTGTATCGGTAGGGAACAGATTACCCTAGTTAATATTGAAATTATGTAAAAATAATTAATCTCCATATTCAATTCTAAATGTTCAAAAGGACTACTGTATGTTGAGCTTTAAAAAAGAACTATATCCCTAGTGCATAGAAATGAATGGCTGTTCCTTTAAATGTAAATCTAAAACCCACCTATATTTAACTATTAAAGAGTTAACAGAGATGGATAAGCCAGATTTCTTTGGTATACAGTGCCCCTATTTTGTGTAGTGCTTTAAGCTATGAAAGCTTTCGACAAATATGACCATGGACAGGAATAAAGGTAACTTAGTTGATAAGGCAATAGCCTACCCTTTTGTATACACCTTCCAGTTCCTAGATGTAGTAACACTCACCACACCTGTTGTTCACAAGCTGTTCTTATAACACATTTCACTATATTTTCTGTGAAGTCAGATTTTTATGTGCTGCAGTGTTATTGCCATAATAGAAAACTTGCATACGCTATATGAAATGCATAGTTTTGTGTCAATGCACAATGGTGATTTTCTTAAACATGTAAAAAACCTTTATGATAAACTAAGATTTTAGAAAATTAGATTACAAGGTGGTTCTAAAGCATTTGAAAAATATATCTATGTGAAATATTACCAACTCCTAACTTCTAGGCTATATTAATCCAATTTCTTCATACGATAAGATTTTGCACACTGGATTGAGTATAAGAATCTAATTTTATGCAGATCAACCATTAATGGCTCTAGATCAGGCCCTGTGATATACCTATGCAGATATTCCCATTTATGATTTAAGCATTAAATGTCCAAGGTAATTCAATTACATGGGTTCTTTCCCCACCTTTGTATTGTAAGATCAATATACAATTGTTGCAGTAGTGTATAGCTGCTTGTACAACAAGGGATTAAATTAGCACAAATTTGGATGAAATGTTAGGTTCTTATAATCAGTTAAATTATTATACAACCAGTAAGGAAGAAAGTAAAAGTAATCATAAGTGATAAAATATGCCATGTTATTCATAGCCATGTTATACTGCTGTTACATTATTATCTTGGATACTTTGAAAAGATTAACCAATATCCCATCTTCAAATCTAACAATTTTAAGTGACGTATATACACTGCAGTTGCATATCATAAGTTCCTAGCATACTAAAAAATGCACAGTGTAACCAATGATTATTAATGCTAGAGAGACCAAATAGCATTTACATTCAAAATACTGAAAAGGTGCTAGTCTGCTGAGAAAGAATAAACTTGGTTAAGGTAAAACATATATATTTTGTTATTTTCTAGCATTAAATAATTGCTTATCCACTGAACATTTTGTATAGTGCAGACCTGTACATGTCTACCAAGAAGAAGGCTCCATTTAGTTCAGTGGGACATATTAGAAAGGAAGTGGGTTATAGGACCTCTGCCTGATTCTGTTTTATGAATGCTTATTTCATCAATGGAATACTCAACCCCATTATCAATTTTAATTCCCAGTTTTGAATTGTTATATCAGGACAGGCACTATTAATTTGACATTATCATACTTCCCATTTTGTTTTTCTAGAAATACACTTTGATGCTTATTTGTTTTCCTGTTGCCTAAGCAACACCATCACACACCTTTTTTAGAATTAAGTAGTAATGTATGTCTTACTAGATACTTCATGGAGGAATACGTATAGTTAATGGTGATAGAATTTTCAGTATATGAGGAAATATGTTAAGGCAGCTCTCAACAACAGTGCTATATTCATTAAAATCATATAAAGTCTAATGTTTTTCTCAAATAAAAAGCAAACTTGATAAAGCATTCATTAGAATAGTAGAATAGCCCTTGGATTTATACTCCTATGGCAAGAAAAGTAAGCATTTAAATACCATATAAATTTATTAGAGATATTGTTAGCAGCTTATGTACATAGAATGAAGAAAAACAATCTCTATTTGTTTTACCTACATTTTTCAATTTATTTTCATTATTTTTTGTCATTGTTTACACATGCAGTATGCAAGCTATGTCTTGCTTCCAAACATGTTATATTTTTAGAATATTTTTGCCTATAGTGAGTGAAATTCTGTAATCCTAAAACGTTGAGGCACAAAGCATCATAGGCAACCTGTTGATGGCTCTACCTAAGTTGAATTTCAGAATGTAGAAAACAAGTCACTAGATGAGATGGCTATGCTTCAGTAGATCCATTTATAGTACCACCAGTAATCTGTCACAGAGTAAGTTGTATCCTTTGAAAGTAAAAGTTGGATAATGGAATAGTGTGCACTTGCTGAAAGGACAATGATGACATCAAAGACAATGCAAAGCAATGATTAGTGTGCTATTTAACTGACTGCTAAGACAGTGGAAGAGTTATATCCTTGCAATTAGGGTACTTCAGCTAATTGCAAATTATAGCATCCCGTCTGGCCTAAGCACTTAGGAAACCTAATGAACTAATGGGCATAATTCTTTTTCAAAGATTTTTAACTCTTCTATTCCCAGTATAACCTTTATGCACACTCGGGAATGTACTGTAAGAGATCTGATCAGAGCAAACTTGAATTAAAAAACTGGATGATTGATATTTAAAATATATTTGATTACAGCTTTGCACTGGAATTGGGATAACATTTGGTTTCAGTAGAAAAACAGCTAAGCAAAAATTTAGAATGAGCCAACACATGATGGATTTGGAAAACCACATTAACAGACTTGATGTCATTTTAGAGAGGTGTCAAGAACCAACAGTCATAGTCAGGATATTAGACTTAAATTTAAAAAAACCAGAATTCCGAAATAAGCTTGGAAAAGTCAGACTGAAACTTATAAAGGTCTGTTTCTTTGCCCCTTTAGTCAGTATTTGTGGGAGTGTCTTAAAAGAAGCCCGATCTCTCCCTACAGTGGTTATTTGGGGTATGAAGGGAAGGCTGTATGCCCATGTATAGAATAAAATGTTTTGTTGGCATCCGTCTGTCTTGAGAGACAATCAAGTTCACCTCTGGAGATTAAGTCAAACCGCTGGACAAACACAGTGCCTACTGTGGCTGCAGTGACTGGTAACTCATAACTGCTGCCTCCCGCATTGTTTTTGCAGCATTAGCAGCACCGAAGTGATCTCTCTGGGGCGCAAACCTGGGCAGTGTATATGGAGGTCCTCAGCTGCCCAGACAACATGACCCCCCTCTTGGCCTCACTGATGTGCTCCAAAGGAAAGCAGAGCAATACATTTGGCACTAGCTTGGCTGCAGGAGTTGCTGGAAGGAGGCGCACAAGCTGCCATACAACTGTCTTAGGGACTCCTCTCCAGATTTGTGTAGGGTTTACTCTTTAGCCTTTTCTTCTCTCAAAGATGTCCCACAAGGCAGCAGGCATGGATTACTCTTCAGGGTTTGTTCCAAAAGCCTTTCTCATGGATGAGTATAGCCACAAGGTTTAGGGTCAGAATTTGATTCCTTTTCCTAGATGGGCTATCTTGCCAGGTTGGCAAGCCACACCTGCCCCTATAGCATAAAAAATAGAATAAAAACCCTTCAGGTATCTGATGGAATAGGTCCTAGTCCACAAATGTTTATGTTCAGTGCTGTTTTTCTAGAAAAAGAGGTGCTGGAGCTGACCATGAAAACCTCCCTTGCTCTTATAATGGCAATGGCGCCCAGCTGAGAGGTGCCAGAACTGAGTTCCTGTGAGCTCCAGCTGAAAAAAAACCTGCTTATGTTATACAGTGGTACCTTTGGTTACAAACACTTCAGGTTACAAACGCTTCAGGTTACAGACTCCGCTAACCCGGAAGTAGTATCTCAGGTTAAGAACTTTACCTCAGGATGAGAAAAGAAATCGTGCGGCAGAAGGAGACCCCATTAGCTAAAGTGGTACCTCAGGTTAAGAACGGTTTCAGGTTAAGAACGGACCTCCAGAATGAATTAAGCTCATAACCAGAGGTACCACTGTAATAATATATAGACTTTAAGATGTTAGACATCTGTCAGGGAACTGCCATTAGAGCCAGAGGGAGAGGGAGGGCTCCAGAGAGATTCCGGAGAGCGTCCCGGGAGGGGGAGAAGCAGCACATCTTCTGGGGAAGGAAATCAGCGTAACACCAGTGGAGAAGGGGGGCAGAGGGGGAAACGGTGAGGTGGCTCCAAGACTCCTCGCCGGGAACAGTGGGGAGAGCACGGGTCCTCCGATGCCCACACCCTCCCTGCGCAGAAGGCTTCCGCGCAGGGAGGCTAGGCGGAGACTAGGCGTCAAAGAGCTTCTTTGCTGGAAGAAGTTCAAGAAACGCCCACTAACGGATTCTGCCAGCGATTGAGACAGTCACGGGCGCGTGGCTGTCCAGACAGAAAGGGTTCATTCAGGCAACCAGCCAAGAGTGGCGTTGATTTACACACAAGCAACCCCTAGAACCATTACAACATCATATGTTGTTTTATTGCAGAAGAGAACTAGATGTAAGGAATGAGCCCAATGGGGTCAATTCTTACCCCCACTTTAGATAGTCACTACTACAGCATGGAATGTAAGAACCATGAACCTGGGTAAGTTGGATGTGGTCAAAAATGAGATGGCAAGAATAAATATTGACATCCTGGGCATCAGTGAACTAAAATGGACGGGAATGGGCGATTTAAGTTCGGATGACCATCATATCTACTACTGTGGGCAAGAATCCTGTAAAAGAAATGGAGTGGCCCTCATAGTCAACAAAAGAGTAAAGCTGTACTGGGATTCAATCTCAAAAATGATAGAATGATCTCAATTCGAATCCAAGGCAGACCTTTTAACATCACAGTAATCCAAGTTTATGCACCAACCACTGGTGCTGAAGAAACTGAAATAGACCAATTCTATGAAGACTTACAACACCTTATAGAAATGAAGGATGTTCTTCTCATTATAGGGGATTGGAATGCTAAAGTAGGGAGTCAAGAGATAAAAGGAACAACTGGCAAGTTTGGCCTTGGAATTCAAAACGAAGCAGGGCAAAGGCTAATAGAGTTCTGCCAAGAGAACAAGCTGGTCATCACAAACACTCTTTTCCAACAACACAAGAGACGACTCTACACATGGACATCACCAGATGGGCAGCATCTGATTATATTCTCTGCAGCCAAAGATGGAGAAGCTCTATACAGTCAGCAAAAACAAGACCTGGAGCTGATTGTGGCTCAGATCATCAGCTTCTTATAGCAAAATTCAAGCTTAAACTGAAGAAAGTAGGAAAAACCACTGGGCCGGTAAGATACAATCTCAGTCAAATCCCTTATGAATACACAGTGGAAGTGAGGAACAGGTTTAAGGATTTAGATTTGCAGGACAGAGTGCCTGAAGAACTATGGATGGAGGCTCGTAACATTATACAGGAGGCAGCAACTAAAACCATCCCAATGAAAAGGAAATGCAAGAAAGCAAAGTGGCTGTCCAACGAGGCCTTACAAATAGCAGGGGAGAGAAGGCAAGCAAAATGTGAGGGAGATAGTGAAAGATACAGGAAACTGAATGCAGAATTCCAAAAAATAGCAAGAAGAGACAAGAAGGCCTTCTTAAACGATCAATGCAAAGAAATAGAGGAAAACAATAGAATGGGAAAAACCAGAGATCTGTTCAAGAAAGTTGGAGATATGAAAGGAACATTTCGTACAAAGATTACCAAAATAAAAGACAAAAGTGGAAAGGACCTAACAGAAGCAGAAGACATCAAGAAGAGGTGGCAAGAATACACAGAGGAATTATAGCAGAAAGAAATGGATGTCTCGTACACTCCAGGTAGTGTGGTTGCTGACCTTGAGCCAGACATCCTGGAGAGTCAAGTCAAATGGGCCTTAGAAAGCACTGCTAATAACAAGGCCAGTGGAAGTGATGATATTCCAGCTGAACTATTTAAAATTTTAAACAATGATGCTGTCAAGGTGCTACACTCAATATGCCAGAAAATTTGGAAAACGCAGCAGTGGCCAGAGGATTGGAGAAGATCAGTCTACATCCCAATCCCAAAGAAGGGAAGTGCCAAAGAATGCTCCAACAACCACACAATTGCACTCATTGCACTCACTGACGACAGAGGATGAGATGGTTGGACAGTGTTCTCGAAGCTACAAACATGAGTCTGACCAAACTGCGGGAGGCAGTGGAAGACAGGAGTGTCTGGCGTGCTCTGGTCCATGGGGTCACGAAGAGTCGGACACGACTAAACGACTAAACAACAACAACTACAGCATTGGAAAGCTAAGTGCTTGCTTTGCTTATGAACAGAACATGGAAGGAGAATTGGGCTCTCAGCTGCAAAATAAGGTGAGAGCCCCTTAACAGCCATCCAGGTCTTACTGCTAGACACTTGCCAAGACAACAGCTCACAGAGCTACCATAGTAGTAACCTGGGAGCTCTCCAAAGTCCTGCAGATGATTTGGGGGGCTTGAATTCCTACCTTTAACTCTTTAGGGGGCACTACTGGGCTTCTGTGAGACTTGAGCTCATAGAACAGGATACTCTGTTTCTTATCTGCACATCGAAATGCTCTCTGATTGAAACCTCCCTTCCCGTTAAGTCTAGGTTTATTCATTTGATCAGACTAACCAGTCCCATCTTTGTTTTCTGCTAACACTCAGAATCCCAATATCTTCTTGAGTGCCTTTCCCAATATAAATCTGCCCAGACCCTTAGATCTTTGTCTGAGGCCCTTTTCCAGCTCCCCTTTTAAAGGAGGCTTGGAGGTTGGAGACAAGGGAAGAGGGCATTTTTATTTGTGGCTCCCCAACTGTGGAATGTACTCCCCAGCAAGGTTTGCCTGGTGCCGCTGTTGGCATTTTTTCAGTGCCAGGTAATTATTGATTCCCCCCCCCCCCGTGTTTTTGATAGACTAAGAGGACATAGATTGTTATTACTGTGCAGCTGGAGTTGTTTCTTCTTTGTTTTGTTTTATGGTATAATCTATTTGTGTTTTTAACAATATTGTAAGCCATTTGGGTAACAAGTGACTAACAGACGAAAGCATAATATTAATAGCCAACATATTCATGTAGACTACAGTATCTCATACAAAATAGCCTATTATTAAAATAATGCCCAGACATAAGTATCACTGGAATTTTCTGAAAATTAGTAGTATTACAAGGGTCTTTCAGCATAGCCAGTGCAATAAACGCACAGGTGTTGGTTATTGTTCTTCAAAATATTGTTTTGAATATTGTTCAGATATTGTTCTTCAAAAGTGAAGTTATGTTGTGAGTATATATTTATTTTCCAGCAGTATGCTGAATTTGGATCTGGAAAAATTCCATTTCTCCTTCAGCACATTGATTGTTATGTGAACTATGAATGCCCAAATAGTTTCCTATGGTATGAAAAATGAGGATGTACCATTTCATGCATTCCATTACTGTTTGTGGAACTTTGAGTTTATTTATGTATACAAATTAAAACCTTGAGACCTGTGCTTTTTCTACACTTTGTCAGTATTTGTCCAAAACTAAACTGAAGAGCAGAAAGCTCTCATGACTGAATGCACACAAACACATTTATATAAAAATGTTTCATGTTAAAATTTGTTGTTTGTATTTTCGGTTGTTGTTGTTGTTTTGCTTGCTGGCCACACATTTTCCTGCACCATATTAAACTAGCCCCAGGGCACACTCATCAAGCTCCATTTTACAAACATGACTTGCAAAATGCAGTCTGGTTATTTGTGCCTATAGATGAGGGCTGTTATCACATTGCTGGTGCTGAGTTGGGGCTTGTGGAATTATTGTGTCAAAAATAAATCAAGTCAGGTTTTTTGGCTAATGAAGAAGTTGCACAGGAAAGCTCAGTCTAAGACATCATATTTCTCAAGAGAGCAAGAGAATTTGAAACAGGATGTCTAATGCAATTTGTCAGGAAGACTAATACAATTTGTCAGTTGCTGGCTAATGGTTGTCTAATTGCCATATCTTCATCAGTATGCCTGGTCTGATGTGGGTCAGTTTGTTTATGGTAGTGGTGGGAATATTTTTCAACCTAGAGGGTGGCATGCCAATGGTGGGTGGGACCAGAGACAAGAGTGGGCAGAGTAACAGATGAACAAAGCAACACATCCACACAAACGTCACAGGTGTACACACACACACACACACACACACTTCCAACCTCTGTCCAGCAAGAAAGAGGCACTATCACTGTTCAAGGATGCATTTCAGCCAGCCAGAATAATCAAATATGCTATGGTGCAGGGAGGCAAGGCCATTTGGTCTGGAGAGTATCCTGTGGGTCTTTATTCATCTCCTGATCCTGAGATTCCTGAACCCCTTGTTTAAAGAATAAAAAGCATGTGTCAAAGTTATATGATTGATAGTTCAAGATCAGTCTTGAAGGTGAATAAGGAACATTTTTGTTTTGGTCCAAATAGGTATATATCCCCCTAGGTCATGTGCTAGGATAATATTGCCCACCACATAGGTCTGCTGTGTAACATTCCTGTTCCTGTGCCTTCTTGTACTGCTGCTTCTGGGTATAGCAATGCTGTGCTGAGAGTGCTGCCATGCACTGGGCATTCACAGAAAGCTAGGGCTCTGTTGTAAAGTATATATTGGCCAGTAAGCCAAATCATAGCTTGGTTTAGATGAAATAAGCACATGGCCATGTATTCGAATTGGATCATTGTAAAATAATGTCTGAAATGTCTAGGGAAAACATGACATGTGCTAAACCATTCCTCCAAAGGGAGGGATAAAATAAATATCTGGAGTGACATTTATGTAGGAGTTTATCTCACACTCTGCTTGCTTTTCCCTTATGACACAGATCCTGAAAATGTTTACTGGTGTTCTGAAAGACAAAACAGTGGTAGGGCCAACATCATCTTCTGCTTGTGATGTGGCATTCTGATGCTTCCTTTTCTATACAGCTTCAGTCATTGTTCTTAATTTTTCTTTCATTCATTAATCACTCATTTATCATAGATGAGGAGATAATCAAGTAGTACTAATTTATCTAAAATTGAATTTCCAAAAATTCCATTTCTAAACCAAGAGGTATATTAGTATATTATATTAATTTACCATTCATATGCTTAGCTTTAATCAGAACTAGATTAGATTTATCCAAACATTCTTAAGAAACTAGACTATGAACTGCAGACCTGCTGATAAATATATATAACTTGTCATTGAAATGAACCTCATACCATATGACTGGTCAATGTAAGTGTAAGATCAGTGTTTTTAAAAACTGTTACCAGCAAACCAGGAAACTACCGGTACTGCCCTTTTATCTTATTTATTTATTTTTCTATTTAGCTATCAAATGTACCCCTCTCTCCATCATTGTATAATTATCTGGGGGGGGGGGGTGTCTCACACCATATCATACAAATACATGAACTCACAGAAACAGTTACACACACACACACACACACACACACAGTATAGTTCAACAAAACCGGTCCTATAACTGTTCCAATTCAGTAAACATTCCCATGGATGTTCAGAAAGAGGCAGAAGAGGAATATTTTCAGCTAGTGCTGAAAACCGGCTAGCATTGGTAGTAGCCTAATACTGGGGAAGAGGGTATTCGACAGCTGAGGTGTCACCACTGAGAAGGCCCTATTATAAGCCCCAGTTCCCCAGAATGTTAGATGATGTGATCTTAATTTCTATTCTAAGATGGCAAAATATTATTCATATTTAACCAATGCACGTAGGAAAAGTTAGACTGGCTTTCCCGAAGAGAAATCAGGCCTAAGCAATTTTAAATATTTAACACCACCAAGAAGTATGCAGATGGAGTGAGAGTATGGTCTTGCATTTTCAAACTCTTTTTACAATAGAGAAAAGTAAAGTCAAGCAACAGAGAGCCCCATGGCACCCTCAATACTCACCAATGTATTGTAATATAAGCTTTCATGTTCTACAGCTTACTTCATCAAATGTATGACAACTGGCATTTGTCACTAAGCAAGCCTAGCAATTTTGGCACAAGTGGACAGAGTTGGGAAACTGGAAACAGAAAACAAATGATCAGTATAAATGGAAAATTTTCACAAAGGAGAGGTAAACAGTGGTCCCATAAGTCTTCTGAACCAATAGATTAACAATGTACAATTCTTGCAGATGTTGAAGAGTGTTAGATTCCCCCACCCCCATACTAAGTGGCTAGGTAAGATCCTTTTATTTTATTTATTTATTTGTTTATTTGGAAATTTTATCCTGTCCTTTCAGTGCATTTGCATCTTCCAGGATGATTAAGAACATATGAACCAATAAAATCAGCATATTGAAAAAAATGTAGCAGGCAAAATGAAGACAAGAGCAGGAAAACTAAATGAAATAAGTGTTTGCTGCAGTACAAAAAGCACATTCCCAAAGTGAAGTGCTTGTCAGAATAAAAAAGTGTTAGCTGTGTGGTGAAAAGAGACAGCCAAATGAATTGCAATATTTGGAGTTTCAATAGACTAGAGGCACAGTCACAGTGAAGACTGTCCATGAACCAGCTCTCAGAGATGTTTGACAGTGCCTGTGCTATTGAAAGACTTTTCTTACAATAATAAGAGGAGGTGATGAAGAATTCTTGCAACTTAAGACAACCTCAGGTCAAATAATGGAAAACTGATTATCTGAGTACAATTAAGCTGAAACTATCAGGGGGACCTGATTATGGGTAATTATATGTTGTACATAATATAATAATGTGTACAGATTAATAACAAGTGTGTAAAAATAAGTTTATGAAACTAAGGCAAAGTCATAGCCCTGGGCTATATCTTGATAAAATAGCAAGTGCTTTGATTCAAATTGTTTATTTAGCGACATCAATGGACTTGGACATGCCTAGAGGGATTTTTTACTTGTCGTTTATTTGAACAGAAAACATTCTACCAATAGATCTTCTTTTGAAAGTTATCTTACTGCAGTTTCAAAATGATTTGCTATATGCTATGGTGGTGAGTGGTGGGTGTTGGTGCTGAAGAAGCTCTTTGAGAATGCAGAACTGAGTGGTTATGGTACATAACCTAGATGATTATAATGGGAATTAAAGCTGAACTCAAAGTTTTATGACTTGTAACTGGGACAGGAGACTTTGGGGACAGCAATAATGTTCAAAAAGTGTTGGGAGCGGCACTTGCCACTGGTAGAAAGCAAGGAGTTTCTTTCTGCTCGCTCTTCCATGCCATCACTTATTTTTGCTGCTGCCTTGTAGTTGTGGTGATGGAGTTCCCCTCAGTGGCAGGAATTCGTCCTCCCCTCCTCCCCAAATGCCCCTACATCACGACTCATGACACAATATCATTCCAGGGACATTTGGGGATGAAGTTTGCTGACCGCTTAAAGGAGTTATGCCACTGCTGACTCATGTGGTGGAAAAAGTAAACGTCATGGTGAAACATAAAGGAGAAACTGCTGCTGCTTGCCCCACCCATTGCAAGTACATTACACAGCGGGTGGTGCTGTGTTCTAAACCACAGAGCCTCTTGGGCTTGCCGATCAGAAGGTTGGCGGTTTGAATCCCCACAACGGGGTGAGCTCCTGTTGCTCTGTCCCAGCACCTGCCAACCTAGCAGTTCAAAAGCATGCCAGTGCAAGTAGATAAACAGATACTGTTGCGGCGGAAAGGTAAACAGTGTTTCTGTGTGCTCTGGTTTCCATCACGGTTCTTCTGTTGCGCCAGAAACTGTTTAGTCATGCTGACCACATGACTCAGAAAGCTGTCTCTAGACAAACGGAGGCTCCCTTGGCCTGAAAGTGAGATGAGTGCCGCAACCCCATAATTGCCTTTGACTGGACTTAACCGTCCAGGGGTCCTTTTCCTTTTACCCCTGAAAGCTTTCAAAATGGTCCCCCACTAGTGACCAAATATCCCTCAATTTCACCACCTGTGAATTTTGAAGGGGAGAAGGCAGTTCATTTCAGGCCTAGCTGAGAATTATTTGAAGAGGTGGAAGTGAAAAATAAATTAAATTGGGGAGGAGGACTGACTGTACAGCATGAAAGAGAACAAAAAATAGTGTAAGAACATCAAGAAGCATGAGAGAATAAAAATGCAAAAAGTATAATAAAATGTGTTGATATAAAAGGAAATGGGAAAAGTTCTTAAATGTATTTCAAGGTTAAAAGGAATAGAAAGAGAAGTATGTCACCTGGCAGAGTTCAAACAAAAAAAATGGACAAGGGGGTTGTTCTGAAATGCCATAGGATCCTTTCAACTACCAGTGGCAATGCCTGTACATAGAACTTTCTCCATGTTCTCTTCAGTGGATCTATGGGTTCTATTTTGAGTTTTCATCACAAAGAATGAAGTAGGAAGATCAAAAAATGCTGTAAATGTTAATGAAGACTATTGGGATCTCAGGGACAAAGAATTTATATGAGGCAGATAAAAATGTATTTTGATAATTACAAAGTGAATCTTCAGGGTCGGATTTGTCAAAGGTGTTTTAAGGAAAGGATACATGGATAAATTTAGGACTGTTTGCATGCATATCTACTGTAAATTACTGCATGAGAAGAAGAGCGGTATTAATCTAAGCCTTACCATTTACCATACTTTTCCATGTATAAGACAAGGTTTTTTTATTTTAAAATTATGTTTAAAATTGGGGGTCATCTTATACACGGATAGTGTATAGGGGGGACATGGGATTGTTTGCTGCCACGAGCTGGAGATTGTCAGCAGTGATTGGGCATGTTATTGGTTCCTGCGGCAAGAGCTGGTGTTGATTTGCTGTCGCTGTGGCAATTGGGTGGGCGATTGGCAGTTTCTGCAGGGTTGGGGACAAACAATAGGTGGCTTTGGCGCCGTGTGCTAGTAGCAGCGTAGGCCAGGTGGGTGGGTGATTATCAGCCATTCCCCCTCAAAACATGCTCAATAACTCTGGGCAATCTCCCCCCAAAAATCTCCCCCCAGTCTCCCAAAAATACACAGGGACATGTTATACACAGAAAAATACAGTGCTCACTTTCACTGTATTTTCTTCTGGTGGCCATATGAAGCTGCATTGCTGCAGAGGGGCAACCATTTTTCTCCTAAAAAATGCCCCTGGGAGGATGCTATATATCAACCAAATAAAGATCCATTGTGGGGGCATAGGAGTGCTGCCACCATTTGCTGTAGTAGCAAGAATGAATTAAGAAAGGAGCAAAAGCAGGAAAAGATGTCTAGAACTGGAAATCACCCCATGCTCCACTTCTGAAAAAGTATTGTTGCATGTGCATATTTGCCAGAGTGGGAAAGGGAGACATGGCAGTGTATCTGCTTGGCATACAACCCAGCTAGCTGGCTTTCCTTTGCACACCACACAATACTGGGATGGCTGTTTGAACAAACCAGTGGTCTGCTCAGCAGCAATGGCAGTTGCAGAAGGAGGGCAGCAGAAGGCTGAACTGCATGGTGCTGGTGAGAAAGAGAAGGAGCAGAGGACCACATGGGTTCCCTGTACCCCTGAACTGAAGCAATCCCTATTTGCCCCCCCTCCCCTGCATATACTTTGCTGGCAGAGGATCACACCCATCCCGTACCACTCCATCCCTCAAAGCCTCAAGGGTGTGGTACAAAAGTGCTTCTCAATGAGTGACAATGTAGAATAAGGTGTTTGTGTGAGGAGGCAACATATCCAGCCTCTTAAAAACCAACATGTTTAACTCTAATTAATGCATGAAGGGGTTAAGACCATAGAGTAAGCTGTCCTGCCAGGCTTAGCTAGGTCACACACCCTCACCTTGAGAGGAAGGGCTACCAAACTCTTTGTTCTCTCATTCTCCTTCTACCATGTGGACCCAACCAGTAAGTCTATCTAAGCCAGATGCTCCAAGATTGGACCACATTGCTTTAGCAAGCCATATTTGTGTTTTTATACAAATAATATAGAAGCATTTACCACTTTGAAATGAATCTAGGTTTTGCTGCCTGTCTTTTTTTTGCTGTTTTATGGAAAAGCACATAAATCTGACCTTTGAAGAGTTTATAAGTAAACCATTTTAACCTACTAGTCTCTTTCTGTGCTAAGGAACGAGGGGAGCTTCGGAAGCAGCTTAGAAGGGGGTATTTTAAAGTTTTAACAGCCTATATTTCCATGCTTTGCATTGCTGCATATTTTGTGATTTTAGATCTCTGCTGGGGCTCTTTCACCAAAGAGAGACTAAAGGGCAGGGAGGGAAATTAACAAAGTGACATGACTCCACCAACTAATAACGTTCTCGGTTTCTGCCCTTTTTTTTGAGTATTAGACTTAATTAAATCACTTTTGAAACCCCCTAATACATTTTCCAGAATAATTAACAAGTATGAACAAACTTAATTAGTCTGTAATAACATGAGGGACAGAGATTAATAACATGTGGGACACAAATTAATCATCTGCTTTGGACAGACGTGTTAAGGAATAGATTCTTCCTTTGACATGTGAGATCCTTAAGAGCATAAGAACATAAGCAGAAATTAGGGTCTCTCAAGTCCCACAGAAGCCAAACAGGAAAACTATAAGCAGAGAATAAGGGCAATAAATATATTATAATTAAATAAATATATTATAATTAATTAGTTAACTTCTATCTACCTTTTATCTAAGGAGTTCAAGGTGACATACATAGCTCTCCTCCTCCTCCTCCTCGTTGAATCCATACAGCAAGCCTGCGAGGCAGTTAGGCAGATATTCCACAGAAATATTTCCCAGAGGATGGCAAAGTAAATGCATAAATAAGCATAACGAGCAACACTGGGTGATTTTACAGGGCTGGTGTAACCTACACACTCTCAGCCACAGTCCTGCCCTGTGCAATATACTTAAAATAATGATTGACTTGATTTGTATTGTCATTTACAGTGTTTTTTAAGAAAAATATGTACAAATTCGGAAGGAAATAACATTTTTTTCGTATGAGATATAATGAGTTCTTGTCTTTGCTTCCATCTTTTGTTTTTGAGTTGATACACTACTCCCTAATCACAGGTACACTCAAATTATGGGTGCCTAGTTGTTGTTGTTTTGCTATGGGGCAGCAATTTCTTCACCCAGGGAGACAGCAGGAAAGGACTTAAAAGCAACCCAAGAATCTAGATAATAGGTGCTTTACTCTAACCTTCTCTTTGTCTAACTGACTACATTGGATTTCCTAAATGTCAGTCATTGCAATGACTTCATTCCTTGGCTGAAACACTGAAAGGTGAGAGCAGGCTAGTTTTCCACAGAACAAATGAGAAAAATAGTGCTTGTACATTTTGCCTCATATCTCAGATTCGACAAATGCTAGAAATTTGCTAATTTTTAAAATGAAATATATAAATCAGGGGTTTATGGTTCAACTGGGGTGGGGGCAACAGCCCCTGCTGCGGGTGTGCATGTGATATTAAAGGTAAAGGGACCCCTGATCATTAGGTCCAGTTGTGACCGACTCTGGGGTTGCAGCGCTCATCTTGCTTTATTGGCCGATGGAGCCGGCGTACAGCTTCTGGGTCATGTGGCCAGCATGACTAAGCCACTTCTGGCGAACCAGAGCAGCTCACGGAAACGCTGTTTACCTTCCCGCTGGAGCGGTACCTATTTATCTACTTGCACTTTGATGTGCTTTTGAACTGCTAGGTTGGCAGGAGCAGGGACCGAGCAACGGGAGCTCACCCTGTCATGGGGATTCGAACCGTCGACCTTCTGATCAGCAAGTCCTAGGCTCTGTGGTTTAACCCACAGCGCCACCCACGTCCCACATGTGATATTACAATTTTTTAAATAGCAGATGAAGCAGGAAAATATTTTCAGCATGTATTATTCAACTTATTTTGTGATAAGCTAGCAGAGATCAAAATAATTCAAGTGATCTCTTATAATTAAATAGCTAGGCTGTAAAACTGGATTGCCACATCTCCCGCATACCAGGTAGACCTCTGTACCAAAAAGACCAATCTTAAGATCGCTAGTGAGTTATGTCTCCTCCTTAACCATCACAGATATGTGGAAGTTATATATTCATCCCTGATCTCAAGACCTTAAATGTAGAGTATGTGGACAACCTCAGCCTCATGGTAGTGGAAAAGATGAACCATGTGATGCTCTTAACCAACACTTTACCTTGCATTGGGCTTCAGCAGGACAAACCGCCAATGAATCATTCTGATAATAAATGGCAGTCTCGGAACTAGTAAATGTTTTAATTTTTTGTAATACATTGTCTCTTGTGAGAACTTTGATGCCTTATATATCACACTTTGAGGGAGCCTTTCTTTAGGGTTTTACTAGTTTGTAATCTTACAGCACCAATGAAGATGTGTCCAGTAGCTACCTAGAGATATAGTGGTGGTTAAATTTACTTTCTTCCTCCCATAATATTTTGTGTTATTTATTGTGAGGTCAGCAGTAAATAAAACATCAGTTATTCACATTTATTTCTTAATGAGATTTTCATGCCAGTCCTAGGCATATCACACTGAAATCTTGCTGTGGTTGCACAGATGGTTCAAGGGCACTGTCAAATGAGGATTGTGATATTCATGGGAACACTGGCATGGAAACATTGGGCAAGGATGGCCAGTTGCTAAGTCCAAGTTTCCTAACATTTTAAGCATCCTTTCATTTTTTGCTTGGAACAACAACTTGATCTAAAGTCATTGACTAGTGATAATGCTTTTCTCTATGCTAAGTTTCTCCTGACAATTTCTGCAGATAAAGCTGCTGTTAGAGGAACAAAAGAACGCCAAGCCATATTTTCTTGTCAGTTGGCAACTCTTCATCTGACTCAGAATACAAATTCCTCGTAGATGTAAGACCTGGGGAGGCCTGCTGTGTCTCTAGCTAGGCTTTTCATGCTGATTTTGAAGTTGGTGCTGTGGTACAATGCTCTCAGGGATTTCAGCATTAATGCCAAGGCTGACTGTTCCAAGCACTGTTGACTGTAACCCAGATAATTGCTGGCAGAAAATGTAATATGTGGTAGGAAATGTGTTCCCCTAGAGAGGCAAGCATTTCCTTGTTCGGGATTTCAGTATGGTATCTTTGTCATTTTCTTTGTCATTATTATATCATTACCTTCTGTAGGAATTCCTTCCTCTGATTCTTGTGAGATGGAAGTTAATCAGTTAAAATAATCTGCCAACCAAGATGAATGGAATCCACTGAATTTCAAAATTCTTTGCAGAATTCTTTTATACTGGGGGATTTTTCTGCCAGCTCTGATGATAACCTTGTTTTACTCTGCCTGTGCTGTACAGTTCTGATTTTAAAAGCATGACCCTTAATACTGATAAGTTTGTTACCAATGGTGGTATGTTTTAAACTGGCTTATTAAATGCAGTCTCTGTGTTAGTATTATTTACTGAATATATATATATATATATATATATATATATATATATATATATTGCAGACTTTTTTAAATTTTCAAGTACCATATATTATTATTGTGTAGCTGTTTGTCTTTCTTGCCCTTCAAAATTCTTTTTAGGGTTATTATGTGGAGTAACATTTTATTTTTTGGCAGTTTCATACTGTGTTATTTTTATCTTATGCGATTATTTCATGTATTTGTCAAGAGTTTTATAGATTCCCCTGAATCAGTGAAATGCATCCGGGGGAGGGGATTATAACCATAGCATCTTATTATTTTTGCCGGCAACATTCAGCCTGGTTTTTTGGTGCATCTCCCTTTTTCTGGTTGCTGTTCTGATGTTAGTCTTGTTGACTTGTGGAACATGATTCCAGGCATCCTCTCTCACAGCTTTGCTGCTATATATCCCCCAGTTTCTGAACAGTCTAATTTACTAGTTGCCCTGAGTCCTCAGCATGAGTCATGCTATCTAAACAAATAAAATCATTGACCTTGATGGCAGCTTGTTTCATTGATAATTTAGTTGAATTGTGGAATAGCAGGTCAAGATGTCTAGCAGCACAAGTGTCTTCTTCCATTTTCTCAACAGTTCAGGTCCTGGATTAAATTAGGATAGTACACAATTAGAAAAAACAGGTATGATTTATTTTTAAAGACTTGTGTCATACAAAGCCGTGGGAGAAATCTTTAATTTCTACTACTGTAAATTTCCCACCCAGTGTTCCAGATGATAAATGGCCTGGTGCACTTTGCTTGCTTATCGTTGGAGGCGAATAATCTTGAACCTGCTCTGATGAGTACGCCGCCTACAATGAGTCCCAAAGCATTAAACCACACATCATGCCAGGAGATCTGTGAATGATCTTACCTTTTTAAAAACTAAATGCTACTGGTAGAATGTGTGTGCTAATCTGATTAAAAAGTGGGGGGGGGGGGAGGAAGGGAATGGGGAAGCTTAGTTCTTTGTAGGCACACCATCTTCTTGCTCTAAATTGTTATTCCACATGTATCATACCTGCATTTCCTCAATCCATGGAGTAAATGTGTGTGTTTACATGATAAAGCTTGGCAAAATAGTGCAGAGGAAAGGGTAAACAACAACATCTCTGCATCATATTCCTAGTCAAATTAGCTGTCCCCACCCAGTGGCTGTGTTTAGTAAAAAGGAAAATAGTCAGGAAATCAGTGATGATGCTCCCAGTATATAGCATGCAGTTTAGCCCTAAAGAAATAGGAAACAAATTCATATGTTGACCTATTTTAGAAACTGGGTGTATGTTTTAAATGAACTTGGAACATATGTGTAATGGGTTTAGGGGTTGCTCGTGCGTAAGTTGCCGCCACTCCTGGCTAGGTTACCTGGTTAACCCTTTCTGACTGAGCAGCCTCCAGCATCGTGACTGTCTCAGTTGCTGGCAGAATCCGTCAGTGGGCGTTTCCTAAACCTTTTCCAGCATAAAAGTTGTTTGACGCCAAGCCTCCTCCTACTCTCCCTGCGCGGAGGTCTTCTGCGCAGGGAGGGTGTGGGCAGCGGAGTACCCGTACTCTCTCCGCTGGTCTCCAGCGAAGAGTCTTGGAGCCTCCTCCCTGATTCCCCCACCTGCCCCCCTTCTCCACTGGTGTTACGCTGATTTCCTTCCCCAGCAGATGGGTTGCCTCTCTTCCTACTGGGACCCTCTCCTGCATTCCTTTGGAGCCTTCCCTCCGCCTCTAGCTTTGATGGCAGTTCCCTGACAATATGTGAATGAGTTTGCGTAGTGGCTACTTTATATATTCTGTACTAATACATTTATTAGTAGTGTAAGATAAAATACTGTATTTTAATATTTTTAATCAATTATTTTTAAAAAACAAAAAGCCCTATTGCTTCAGGGATCCTTGCTGTGACAAAGGTTGAGAACCTCTTACGCATGAAGCACATGAGATCGCATCACAGCAGTCGTCTTGTTACCACAGTAACAGGAGTGAGCCAGCTAAGTGAGCCCCCCAGCTGCTGAATAGGAAAGGAGAAACAAAACACAGCCCTCTTCCTGTGTGAAATAAATTGCTGGAACATTATTTTTTTTAAGAAAATAAAAATGGCAACCTTTAATCAATTGCTCTTATATTTTTTTAAGGGTGGGAGAAGAATCAGGCAGTTGAAATTGTTTCCAGTAAGCATTGGGGATCCCAGGAATGTAACATTTCTACATAGATTATTCAAATAAGTATTAGGGAACACTTTAATTGACATTTCCTGCAGTCTGTTTTTTAAGATTCAAGTATCTGGCTGGTCTCCTGGTATAACTAAAGAATGAATGGAATAAACCAACTGCCTATAGACAAATAGTGGGATATTTCTCAGAGCACACAAGACTTCCATTCTGTAATCACCTTCTTTAGCATAATTTGTGCTGTTATGTTCTGATAAGAAAATGTGGTGTCTTCCATGCAGTTCTATAATGCTTGGCATTTTAATATCTCTAATCTTTTGTAATACTGTTACTAGGGATGGAAATCTATTTCAGTTTCAGTTATCTTGGTTTCTCTTTTTTCCAATCTTCGATTCAGTTCCCATTTCTGCAGCAATTTGCAAATTTTGTATTTAAAAAATCCTCATGAAAAATTTCCAGCATTTCAGTGTGTATTTATCCATAATCTTGCTGGGTTCAGGCACCAGTGTAGTGGCACATATTGCTTCATTTTGTTACTGTAACAAAATTTCATAAATAATTCAAGGTTTTGCACCTTTGGACCAAGGTGTCTTGTTGGGTTTGAAGGGCTTGAAGGAGAAAGTGACATAGAACAGTTTGGTCCAATGGGTTATAACACTAGATTGAGCCAAATGAGAAGCAGTAGATAAATGAAGTCATTTTCAAAGTAATAAAAATGGCAAGCAAGAAACCAGTTTTTAATATTTTACTGAACTATATACCCTGGATTAATGAGCTGTCGTTCCTGGATAGCACATCCCAAATACTACAATGAGGGTACAACATGCCATATAGAAAATGGTTTTAATAAATCAGCTTATTTGTTTATTTAAAGCATTTTACCCCATGTATTTTTGTCCGCCTCCTGCCACTAACTCCTGCAGTCAAACTGGTGCCAAAACTATATTGCTCTGGTTTCCTTTGGACCACACCAGCAACACTGAGAGGAGAGACTCATTATCTGGGCAGCCCAGGACCTCTATACACACTGCCCAGGCTGGCACCCCATAGACGTCATTTTGGTGCTGCTAACACAGCAAAAACAATGTGGGAGGCAGCAGTGACAAGTCACTGGTCTTTGCAGGCTCAGCAGGTGCTGTGATTCTCCATCCCTGGAGGCACACTCCATTGTCTCTCAAGACAGACAGAAACAAAGACAGCCCCTGCTTTCCGTCTAAAAGATACGATGCAAAAGAATAGCTGGTGAGCTGCGGTGGCGGAGAAAACCCTCAGGTGCTAGTTATTAAAGTTACTTTTTTATCATAGCTAGCTGTGATAGAAACATTTTATATCGTTCATGGTTGGTGACTGACTTATTGACAATGGAATCACTACCATTTACTGGGAGGGGTGAGGAAACAGGGATGTTGGCACTGCATGGGCATACTGGCAGGAGTGCCAGCAGAGGCGGATTTAGGGCAGCGTGAGTGGTGCCATCACATTGGGCACACAGCTGAGAAGGGTGCCTAGTACATCCATGCGTCTGGTCAAATAATTTCTTCTACACTAACATTAGGGTTTAGATCAGGCATAGGCAAACTCGGCCCTCCAGATGTTTTGGGACTGCAACTCCCATGATCCCTAGCTAAGAGGACCAGTGGTCAGGGATGATGGGAATTGTAGTCCCAAAACATCCGGAGGGCCGAGTTTGCCTATGCCTGATTTAGAGAAATCATCCAAATGTTAAAGCAAGGCACAAGGTTTTCATTCAATAATAACATTAATAGAAAAGCATTAGAGCAGTGCTCTTGCAATCACAGTGAAACGTGAACATTCCTGGCCATTTGCTAATTTTAATGTACAAGGGATGTATTTGATATATTGCCTGACTAATCTACGTTAAAAAGAGTCAGTTGAAAGAAGAGCTGAAAAACACATTTTCCCTTCCTTTTCTTAATAATCTAGTAAATATGTTTTTCTTTTCTTTTTTGCCTTTATGAACAAAATTACCAGGACCTTATTCCAGGCCTAGAATGGATACTCTGCATAGTGTAGGATCTCCTTTTCCCATGTGTTTTTTTTTTGGGGGGGGGGACACCATTTGAAAAGAAGGCCTCCATTTTGGAGATCTTTCAGCAGGCATGTGAACATACCTTCCATCATTTCTCTGGTGAAAATAGGGACATCCCATTCCATAATGATAATTTTACTATTTATACCCCACACATCTTATTGGGTTGCCCCAGCCGTTCTGGGCAGCTTCCAACATATATAAAAACACAATTAAACTTTAAACATTTTAAAAAACTTCCCTATACAGTGGTACCTCAGGTTACATACGCTTCAGGTTACATATGCTTCAGGTTACAGACTCCGCTAACCCAGAAATAGTACCTCGCGTTAAGAACTTTGCTTCAGGATGAGAACAGAAATTGTGCTCCGGCAGCGCAGCAGCAGCAGGAGGCCCCATTAGCTAAAGTGGTGCTTCAGGTTAAGAACAGTTTCAGGTTAAGAACGGACCTCCGGAACGAATTAAGTACTTAACCCGAGGTAGTACTGTACACGATTGCCTTCAGATGGCTCAGGTGTTAGACAACTCCATACCCTTGAACATTTATCCATTGAAAATAGGGACATCCTAAGGAAAAGCAGGACATTTTGGGATCAAATCAGAAACTGGGATGGCTGTGTGAATGGTGACAATCTGCAGTGCTTTCCAAAAGAGGGGAGGGATTATGCTGTGTGTTGCATGCAGATCACCTCCAAGGATTGAATTGCTCTGGATAGCCTCCTTTAAAGAAGGTGGGTCATAGTGGTGTGATACATAGCATGGTACCTCAACTTCAGTAAAATATTTGCCAAAAGATGTTCACGCTGCAAATTGCTTCTTTCAAAGTGATAATGGCCACTTTAAAGGAGATGATGTGCAGTGCAGTACCTCCCTCTTCACTTGGGATGAAAGAGAGGTGAGACAAAGGTCACAATATTGCAGTAAAGTGGGTTTTTCCTCTCCCTAGCGAAGTGCTACTTTTCAGAGAAACAGCCAGCAAACAGCATCTTTCATTGTGAAAAACAGATTCAGGGCTGGAACAAGATTCAGGGCTGGAACAGCCCAACATGGCTTCACACACTGATAAAGAAATATAGTTTCTATTACTGAATAAGATATGTTGCTAATTTACTTTACAGTGTGATCATAAATAATACACAGTTTTCCAATCATTAAATATATTGCGCTATTTCATGACTTAATATGTCAAGCGGGGTGAGTTGGCTTTTAAACATTTTACTAGCACATGAGAGCTGCTTTTTCTTGGTTTTGTCCTACAGTGCTGCTGTACTGTTTAAAGACCAGCAAATGGTCAGTCTGTGAGCCAGAGATGGAGGAAGGGGGCGGGGGGGGGGGGCAGGTCGCCCCGGGTGTCACCACTGAGGGGGTGACAAAATGCCAGTCGGAACTCATTGTGGGGCCTGCCCCAAACGGTCTGCCCACCACCTCCCCCTCAGCTGTAGGGTGGCTGAATGAGAGGAGGCAGGCAGACTCCTTGGAGGCCCCACGGAGCGTCCTGCCCTGGCTGACCCCGGCCCGCGGGCAGCTGGCCCTGCCCCTGGGCGCAGGGCACGCGTGCCACTCCAGGCGCCCATTTGGCTTGCTCCACTGCTGCTGTGAGCACTTAGAAAACGATGTTGTGATTACTAAGACCCAGCATGGGTTTCTCAAAAACAAGTCACGCCAGACAAATTTCATATATATATATATATATATATATATATATATATATATACACACTGTTTCAAGCTTGGGGGATCAGGGGAATGCTGTGGACATAGGGTTTCTTGTTATCAGTAAGGCTTTTGACAAATTCCTCCATGATCTTCTTGTGGAGAAGCTGGTAGAATGTGGGCTGGATGAGGTAACTGTTGTGTGGATTCGTAGCTGGTTGACTGACTGAACCCAAAGAGTGCTCACTAATGGCTCCTCATTACCCTAGAAAAAAGGGACAAGTGAAGTGTCACAGGGTTCTGTTCTGGGCCCATTGTTATTAAATGTCTTTATAAACAACTTGAATAAAGGAATTGAGGGGGAGATCATCAAATTTGCAGATGACACCAAACTGTGAGGGATAGCTAATGCTGCAGAAGACAGAATCAGGAATCAAGATGACCTTGCCAGATTTGAGAACAAACAAAATGGGAACAAATGTAAGGTTCTATACTTAGGCATGAATAACGAGCTGTGCAAATATAAGGTGAGAGATGCCTGGATTGCGAGTAGTACATGTGAAAAGGAACTGGGGGTCTTAGTAAACCACAAGCTTAACATGAATCAACCGTGTAATACATTAGCAAAAAAAAAAAAAAAAAAAGAAAAAAAAAAAAGAGGGGGTAATGCTATTCAAGGCTGCATCAACAGAAGTATAGTGTCCTGATCAAGGGAATTGATAGTACCAATCTATTCTGCCTTGGTCATACCCCACCTGGAGTACTGTATCTAGTTCTGGGCACCACTCTCTAAGGAGGATATTGATAAGCTGGAACATGTGCAGAGGGTGGCCACAGTGATCAAGAGTCAGGAAACCATGCCTTATGAGGAATGGTTGAAGGAGTTGGGTTTAGCCTGGATAAGATGAGGCTGTGAGGACATATAATACCCATCTTCAAATATCTGAAGGGCTTTTCCCTAGCCCTACGTTCCTTTTGTTATTCCTCCCTTTTCTTTAGCTTTAGATTTCTACCCTTAGTTCCTTTCCCCCACCCATACTTTTTGCCTTTTTATAACTATATTTACAAAAATATGAATTAAATATTTCTTTAAATGAAATATTTTGGAAAACCAAAATAAACTTACATTATATCCTTGTGCTTCCTTTGCAAGGATATGAATGAAAAGAGTGATTCTGAGTTGGCTCTGATGTGCAGCCATTTCTGTTTTTACAGACATTGTAGCCCTGTAGCCTTGCTGCTACTTCTGGTTCAAATGAAAAAGTAGGGACTCCCTGGGATAGCTCAGCATGAGACTCTTAATTTCAGGATCACGGGTTCGAGCCCCACAATGGGCAGAAAGATTCCTGCATTGCAGGGGGTTGCACTAGATGACCCTTGTGGTCCCTTTCAAACTCTGCATTTCTATGAGATCAACAAAACCAGAATTTCCCAATCAATAGAAAGTACCTTCATTTCTTCCAGTTTCCCATCCCACCCTAGCTCTGTGCTGACAATGCAGCTCCAAGGGTTTTAATACAGCTATAATCGAAGTCATGCTCTTTTTTAAATGCATAACGGTATTTGGAGTTTTCTGCTGAGCAGTGCACATTATTCTCTAACGTTCTTTTTTTGGGGTGGGGTGGGGAGACTGTTGTCTTCCTCCGAGGCCCATGAGAGATCAGGCTTTAACTTGCATTTGCACTCTCACTTATTGCTCATCAAATCTTTGCTCATTTTCAGAAAGTGATGCTTATGCACTATTTAATTGCTTCAGGCTTCCTGTTCTAGATCCTTAATTACAATGGGTATCTTTTCTGGGAGTAATGTTGGCAAAATTAAGGAGCAATGATTATGCCAAATATCAAAAGTAGTCTACTTCTTATGGGCCTTCAGTTTCATAAGCAATTCAGATGTCTCATTTCTGTCTTCAGCCTTTGGAGTTACTCTGCTTTCCACCCACCAAACAATCTGCTTTGGGGGGAAATATGCAGATATTCACAAGACCACATAATGGGTGGTTGCTGGTGAGCAGTGTTCTGGGAGGGCAAGGACTAAATGGCAGATTGTCCCAGCAGGTTAAGGGAATAGCTTTAACTTTCTCTCCACCTCCTCACACATTTGTTTGCTTGCTCAATTTTCAGCCCACTTTCCTGCATATTGAAGGTTACACAAAGAATAGATAGAAAATAATATAAAATTGCTTTACATAAAGCATGGAAAGTTGCTGTAAGAGCCCCAAATGTAAAATGGGATATGTTTTTTTTCTTTAGTATGTTTTCATCTATGTCTATTAGCTTGCAGCCATGTATGTATCACCCGTACATAAGCTAATAATAGCAGGGCTCTTCATTTAGTGAATGGTGGTACTGTGCTACAATTCAGGTAACTGGTGAATGATTCACACATGTACGTATGTAAATCTCTTAGTGTTTCATCTAGAGCTGCACAAAGGTTGCCTCCCACTTCTCCATCAGACCTTTCTTCCCAGCAAAGGTGTGGTTGGGAAATTCAGAGAGTGGAGAAAAGATCAGATGACATTTGGGTTGATGATGGCAGTACTACTTTAAAGTGCCAAGTTTAAATTACAAGGGGGCTTCTCCCATTAACACTTTTTCTGCCTCTTTAAAGCAATGCCTTGGGCTGGCTGGATACAGAGGAGTGGTGGGAGGCGCCAACTGAAGAACCCCCAAGGGATTGGGGGGGGAGATGTAGAGTGGGCAGAGGGAGAGGACTACGGAGAGGAGCAGGGGAGTACAAAGGGGGGTGCAGGGCATGCGACCCACCCCGGGTGTCACCCTGACGGGGAGTAACAAAATGGTGGGCAGCACTCATCACCGCGGGGCCTGCAGTGTGAATGAGCCGTGCTTCTCGCCGACTGCAGACTCCACACTGTCTGCCAGCTGCCTCCCCCCCCCCCAGCTGTAGGGCGGCTGAGGCCCCGCTGTGCGCCCATCCCTATGGGCACCGTATGCCTTGTCTTGTCCCGTATGGGTGTCCGTGCCATCCCTATGGGTGCCGGGCGCCCTGTAGTGTGTGGCGCCCATAGGCACGGAACTGCACAGGGCAGGGCGTGCAGTGTCCATAGGGAAAGGGTGCACTGCAGCGCCCATAGGGATGGCACGGCATGGGGCATCCATAGGGACAGGGTGTGCCGCGGCACCCATAGGGACGGCATGGGGCATGCGATGTCCATAGGGACGGGGTGCGCTGTGGCACCCATAGGGATGGCATGGGATGCCATGCGCCCTGTGCCGTCCCTTTGGGCATTGCGCCCCATGCCCCACGCCCCTATGGGCACCGTGCCCCACCCCTATGGGCGGTTTTCCCCGCACCTGGGCACACCACCCCAGGTGCGCGAGACCCTTCCTCCACTGCTGGAAAGAAGGTGTCAGAAGCTAAAGAGGGAACAGGGTTTAGTGAGCAGGAAGAGGCTGTGGCAGAGAGTTGTCCAGACTCAGGGGGGGGGGCAGGATACAGAGATGAGGCAGGCTGTTGAAGAATCCAGGGAGTCTCCCACTCCTGCTGCATCCAGCTCCTCCCCAAGCTCAGTATCCCATAACATGCAGATAAATGAAAAGAACTGAGCAGAGATTGGTTGTGTGCAGAAACAGTTTGCGACTCCTTGGGAAAAACCCTGGAGAGGAGGAGCCTTAGAGGGAGGTGGGAATACAGGGACCTTCAGTGTCTCATTGGGGCAAGACCTGCTGGGAAGAGTTACTATGATCACTGGACATGCGCTGTTTTGGTGTCAACTTTACTGACACCGGTTTTTATTTATTTATTGCTGAGATACTCCTAACCCTCTTTCCTGATAAGCACTGCAGTGGCTCGGCTCAGCCCCTGTCAGTACCACTGTTCTCGCACACTTTGGAGATTGGGTATCATTCCCAGGACATTATTTGGGGGGAGGAATAGTACTGCTGTCACCTCACCCAGCCAAATATATGCTCACCCTTCCTAATCTTTGTGAGAGCTTCCCCTCTGAACCCTTAAATGCTGGGATATTTGGTGGGTTGGAACATTTGGATCAGTCTTAGTTTCATCAGTGTCTCACTCATAGTAGAATGCATGAACTACCCTTTGAAAAAGAGCTGCATTTGAGGTGAGAGAAAAGCTCAGTCTGGGGTACATGATTTGCGTGTTTGGCACCCATGAGTCATCACTTGATATTGCCAGTTGAATGATGAACAAGCCGGTATTCACCTTACTCCAGATTCACCTGCTTGCCATTCTGTGTGACTTTGTTTCTATCTGCTTCTGAAATAGAGTTGTTTTAGCTACTGTGGCAATAGTGGAGTGTGCCGTAAGTTATGTTTATTGTTACAAAGTATTAACAATTAAATCACATGAGTTGCATCCAACTTGGTTTTTCCAGTTGAAAGTGCTAGACATGACTAACTTAGATACATTAATTTTAATGGCTCTGCTCTAAGTTAGTCACGTCTATCAATTTCAGTGGGTCTACTCTGAGTAGGACTAGCTTTGCCTACAACCCATCTATATGGTTCCTCCCAGTTGTCACTTAGATCCTTTCCCAAAATCATGCAATAAAATCCAGCAAATAAAATTTTTGAAAGCAGGAAAAGAAAGAGGAAGGGGGAAATCAACACAAAAGAGAACCAACACTGGATTCCTTGAATAGTACACAGATGTGTTGTTTTTAAAGGAGCACTTCTAAACAGCAGTTTAGTGTGGACTCCGTGCTGCTCATGTATGCAGCTCTTTGTGCAACAGCCACACAATGTCATCTCCATACAGTGATAATGATGGGAACATGCCCATGCAGTGCTTTTTGGTGTTGATTGGTACTCACTGGTGCAGAGTACTGTCACCTCTAACTGCCTGATCCTGTAACTTAAAATATGAACCAGACTAGCTTCCTGATGACATGATTGCCTGGGTGATGGGCCATTAAGGGGAACAAAGGAAAGGGGCTCTGTGTAAGACATTTTTAAGGATATAGCCAGAGTTTAGAGTTGAACGTTGCAATAATATGGGCCAGCAGCAAGCTGGAGAGAGAGTCAAAGCAATGTTTGACTTCTGTTTGAATACAAGGCTATGGCTATAGTAGAAACAAGACCCTTTTGGGGTATTAATGCTGTGAACCCCTCTATTGTAGGCTCAGGTTGTATTAATGTGTAAATGAAACGTATATAATAAAAACACTACAATTTCTGCTGTGCCTCATTTAAAAAGGAAAGATGAACCCTGGGAAAGCACATGGTACCCCTGGAATCTTGCACCACTTGGAGATTGGGGTGGCATGGAACAATATATTTAATTAATTGCTAATACTAGCAGTGGAGTAGTGATACTATAACTTTTACATTTTCTGAACCTGAAAAGAAGTGTGATCATGATTCATGATTTGTTGTTAACAATGTACAGTGGTACCTCGGGTTAAGTACTTAATTCGTTCCAGAGGTCCGTTCTTAATCTGAAACTGTTCTTAACCTGAAGCACCACTTTAGCTAATGGGGCCTCTTGCTGCTGCTGCGCCACCAGAGCACGATTTCTGTTCTCATCCTGAAGCAAAGTTCTTAACCCGAGGTACTATTTCTGGGTTAGCGGAGTCTGTAAATTGAAGCGTATGTAACCTGATGCGTATGTAACCCAAGGTACTGTACTTGTTAAAATCCAGTAGCATAAGATGTTTTAAACTACCTAAAATATTTGCCAATATATACCTGTCACTATATTTTCTTGTTTGTTTTAGGGAAGCAACGTGATGGAGGATCAAGACCTTTTAGAAATTGGAATACTTAATTCTGGACACAGACAAAGAATTTTACAGGCAATTCAGCTCCTTCCAAAGGTACCCTTTTGTTTTTCCTGTCCCCATTCCAATGTCATAAGCAAGAGGCCATTATTATTATTATTATTATTATTATTATTATTATTATTATTGCATCATTCTTAAGTACAAAATGTTGTCCTTCCGGGCCTCGCTATCTGCCAACATAATTTTTAGTCCTTGTCACCTGTGCAATGTCTGATTCATATCGGTGCCCTTTTTAAAATAACATTCTCTATAACTGGAGAGACAGCAGTAACATATTCAAGTAGGTTCATTGGTAGCCTTATGATCCATGACTTATTCTAATCATCTTTTAAAGTCATCCAAGTTGGTGGGCATCACTGCTTCTTGTACATTCCATGGTTTTCCCTCCTTGAGAAGGGAGGAAACCAATCCACAGGCACATCAGGATATTAAAACAGAAAGATGACTGTTTTCAGACAACAGAGACTGTGTTCTGGCACTGGGGATGAGTGACAACAACCAGTTTATCCACAAAAGTTCCGGGTCTTGTTGCTTCTCGTTGACTATATAGTGGTTGGAGGTGGGGAAGAGAGAGAGAGAGATGCAGCAGAAAGGCAGCCTGTAAGTCATCTTTCACAGTAGCTTCTGCTTTTTCCTAGAACTCCCCCACCTCACTGTCTGTGCATATGTGTGCTCAGTACCTCTGGGGCTCAGAAATCGCCACCATCTCCACCCAACCTGCAATGCCCAGCAAAAGTTAGAATAACTTCCCGTAGTGTCAGGTGTGGGTGATTCTATCCTCCCCTGGCAGCATCAAGGATCAAGGCAGAAGCAAGAAAGTTTGTATTTATGGTTCGCGTGGTGTAAGGCAAAGAATCCAGTACTTAACTCCATAGGGATGTTGCTCACTCTAAGCCCCTTCCCTTCTTTCCCCAGTCACAGCCTGTGGCCCTATGGGTGGCCTCAGGAGTCAAATGTCTTTGAGCCCTTTGCTCTTGATTTCTAAGTTAGCGATGTGTATGCAGTATGGTGGCTCTTCTGTGCTCTCCAAGGACATCTCTGCTGGCAATTCTCCCACTCTTACTCCTTTTCTCAACACCTCATAACTTGGCAGCTCTGAGTTCTGTTGCAATTCAACCCTGTCTCCCTCTTCTCTTGAAACTACTGGAGGAGGGGTGGATCCACCCACTCCCCCTCCCCCGAGGGAAGCAAAGGAGGAGAAGGGAGTGGTTCCCAGCCTTCCCCTTCAGTCCAGTCCCTGACACTCAGGCAACTCAAAGCAGCCAGGCAGTGCTCCAATACATTAATGATTTTTGAGATCCTTTCCAAGGAGACCTGCAATTCTTTCAAGAAACTTCCACTCTATCTATGTTTATTTGTTTTAAAAGTTTGTAAGATGCTCTGGACAATGCAAACATACTAGAAGCTTGGGGCATATATACTTCTAATAAAACTACATACACATCATGTTGGTTAAAGTTGTTCTGCCTTTGATACTTACGACTGGATGCAAATATGGAATCCATTCTGTTAATAATTTCCCCAAATATGAGAAAAAATTAATTATAATCTCTCAATGTGGAGTTATGACACATTGCAGACCCAAGCCCAGCGGGCCAGAGGTTACTGTGTGGAGGGGTTTTGAAGTGTAGAAGCAGCAAAAAATGGTGTGACACCAGTTTGGGATCGAAATGGCCACAACTTTATTGATTACAGATGTAGGTCGGTTTCGGCATAAGCATTGGGTATGCATCCTGAATCAGCCAACCCAACTGCTGGCTGATAACTCCATCAGGGTCGATCCTGTGGTTAAGGATCCCCTGTGATGTAGATCTGTAAGATGATCCTGCCAGTATGTCATCTGGGGTGTTCTATGGCCTGTTGGCCCATGTCTGGGCTTTCAGTCAGAACCCAACCACTGGACCCCGTTACTAAGGTTCCCTGAATTTTGATCCTGGGTCTGTGGGTTGGGCACCTACCTACCCCATAGCTTTAGACTAAGGATCCAACCAAGTGCCTTTTTCTGCCACATGAGTTGGCCCCTCCATTCCAGCTTGTTGCCCAACCACTCACATCTGCAACCAGTCCCACAGGCTCCAGTAGATGTTCATCAGCCTGGCCTCATTGCCTGTAGGTGATAGGTACAAGCCATTTCATTGATACAAGTCCATTTTGTCATAAGTGATAGCAGGATGCCAAACAATGCACTCATCTAACCAGGATACCAAGCAGGACATTGTGCTGTTCACCTTCTTCCAGACAAGATTGATAGAACAGTTCTGATGCTCCGTGCCACTGCCGCCACTCCAAGTACCTGTACCCAAAAATAGACAAGCTTGGGTGCGCCATATGAAGGCCTTGAGATCTGCAGCTGTTGCCCAGATGAGGTCTATGTATTTCTTCTTCTTGACCAGATCATTTTCAATAAGCTGAATAATGAGGGCATCAGGCAGCTCCAGTGCTGTCACCCATGCTGTCAACCATGGCATTAGATCATCCCAGGGCATGCCCATTTGGCTCATCCAGGTGTTATGTGCTCTGTCTTCTAAACCAAGGTGCTGGCCCCATGAAGTTGATAAAACATGTGCCTGAGCTCAGTGCACTATACTGTGACTGTAGATCTATGCCTGTTTGTGGCTTGTACCTGCAAGAAATCATCAACAAGAGGCAGTGAGGCCATGGATCGCAGTGCACACATAGTGCCTATAAGCAAATGATTGGCAATGGCCCAGAGCTTTAATGTGAGCCAGGGAAAGGCCCCAGCAGAAAGCCATGGTGGCTGCGCCTACGGTATACAAAAGGAATGTGCAGAAAATACTCTGGAGTCCAACCCACACTCAAGGATGGCTTTTCTAAGGAGTGCTGTGAACTGGCATCTGGATAAGTGAACACTGTCTGTGTGCAATAGCAGTGGGATGCCTATGTCAGGCCTCACCTTCAGGAATTTCCTTGTGTGAATCACTGGGCTGAAGTTGGGACATGTCACCATCTAAAGAGAGGTCGCCTTGCTGCGCGTACAGTTACCTAACTACGCTGCTGCACCACACAATGGTAAAAATAAGAATAAAAAGAAATGCAAAAACTGCCAATGAGAAAAAGGTGGTATTGTTGTAACACATGATATATTATGCATATCATTTTCACATGATGCACGTTTGAGATGCACATGCACAAAATCCTTAGATACTTCAAAATCTTGAAATAATGGAGAACATTTCCACCAAACACATAATACTGAATTCATAACTAGGTGAGCTAAGTATGATTTTTTAATTATCACCCATCGTTAGTTCCAAGACATATTGAACTGCATTGGAAATCTGAAACACAGTTGTGCAAAACCCAGTTGGTTTGAGCAGAATTTGACATTTAAAAGTTATAATATTATATAATGAAGCAGCGAGGCCATCAATGCAGTTGAAAAAGTATTTGGTTTTGGTGTCAAGAATCCTTCCTTTTCTATAGAGGTAGCAGGCAAGAGCATTCTGCTTAAGAAACAAGCAGCCATGGAGTCACCAAAAGGCCTAAAGGAAGAAGCTATCAGCCTGGGAATCAAGTGACAGCAGTGGAGGTCATGAAGCTAAGATGTGCTCATGAAAAAGAAGTGCTGAATATAAAATTATGAGCTAAAGAGCGGGGAAGATGACAGCTTGAAAGGCAAGGAAGGAGGCTAAGAATTGTGAGGAAGCTGATAATTTTGGGGGCAAGGTGCAGAGACACATTGTGAAAAGGCACCAAGCGAAAGTGTCAGTGAATCACGACCCCAAGCCAGTTATGACCACCTCTTCCTTCTTCACCCCACACAGACATCATAAAACACCTGGCACACCAGAAAAGCAACTATGTCCTAACTTTTAAAAGGATCATGCTGTGATTTCTGGATCTTTTATGAGCATTCAGTTGACTTCTGGTCTCAGATTTGTGAGTGTATAAATGAACTGCATAGAATGCGGAGGGTTTTGACAAAATCAGAAACTATGAAAAGAACAAGACTTAGATGAAGAAGATGATTAGTTTAACCATTAGCACAACTGATTTTTTTTAATGTTATCAAAAAAGTATGACGTGGCTTTTGCTATTTGGACCATATTTTAAATTACAGTACTGGATGGATGAATCAAAAGCTAGAATTCAAGAAGCAATCCTTTCCACTACTGAGCCGATAAAATGTAATTATTTGCCAGAGTGTTGCAAGAGGATGATACAATATAAGGAAAAGTACATTCAGCACCAAAGAAATCCCTGTAGGCATCTCAAGCTTGAAAATTAGTGCTCCAGTAGAGTCCTGAGGAACAGGAGGGCAGGGATATCAGTAACCTCAGAGCTGTAAACCTTCAAAGCATCTTCCTGAGTTCCAGCAGGAGCAACATACTGAAGGATGTGTGAAAGAGACTCAAAAATCTGTTTTAGGAGGAAGCCTTTGCCTTGTTATATAAATGCAGGTCCAGATTTGTATGCAAAAGGGAACCGTGTAATAAGAGCTCCTTTCCAAGGGGGTATGGGGCCAACTGGGAATTGCAATGCCAGTTAGTGGTTATCGGAAAAGTACTGACTTGCACTTCTCAACCTAACTGCTAAACCTCCTGACATCAAGAAGTTTTGCAAATAATAAAGAAGAAACTTCCACTGAACTTCCACTGGCTGCTGGTAGGGAAAAATATTAAAGCACTTCGTCAAATCTTTTATACCTGTCAGAAAGCAAGGAGGTCTGTGCATGGTAGAAGTACCCTTCCAGAGGATGTCCATTGATATTGTGGAACCATTGCCTTGATCCATTCACAATGGGTGTGGTGGCGGCATGTATGTACTGTATGTAGGATGCTTCTGAAATCATTGCCTGCTGAATTTCTCCTTGGTTTTTCAGGTTCTGAATTACCAGAATATTTTTCCAACTAATGTTGGAATCTTTAGCCATTCTGCAGTTTTATTTTGTTTTGATTTGTTTTGTTTCTGGCTTTTGGGCACCATCCGAAAGCACTTTGCCAAATAACTTAAAAGCTGAGTAAACCAAAAAGAAATAAAGGGCAGATGCCTAACACTTGTCTTCTCAGAAACCTTACAGGTACCCTGCCTCAGATTCCAGCCACAAACAGCCACCATGAACCTCAGTCCCACTGCTCGAAGGACAAGATACCCCACCTAGGTAAGCAAAGTCACCAGGGAGCCATACTTTCCAGTATGGCATCTGAAATTACTCTATCCTTCACTTCTAAGCTACCCAAGAAATGTCAATGGCCACAGAATGTTTCCCATTCCTCCACTGTAATATGTGGACACTGCTTAACAATTCTCCCCTACTTAGCAGGGTCTACAAGTTTTTCTTTCCCTAACCATGGAACACAGAGTACAGATGCTCTGTACGAAAAGGAGAGCTTTGATGGCTATAAACCCCCAAATGCAGGCAAATATCTACCACAGACAGACTGATGAACACAATAAAGAGCAGAGATACCTACGGGGGTGAACTTTAGGTACCCCAGTACCTTAATTGCAACTACTGGCAAATGCCCATTTTTCCTTGTGTGACCTGTTTTCCAAGGTTTAGTTACCCTTCCAACAGTTTGACTCCCCCCCCCCAGGCACACTCCTCCAGTGTCTCCCAAGGCAGACAAATGCTGAGTTGCTGTCAGAATGGACTACATCAATGCTCTCTGTGAGTCTGCCTCTTAAAGATAATGTGTAAATTTCAGCTGGTTCAAGATGCAGTGGCCAGCCAATTACTCAAACATCTGAACATATTTCTCTGGTCTTTCATAACAGGGATTGTTTCCAGGCTCAGTTTATATTGTTGATTTCAGCCTTTAAAGCCCTAAATGGTTTGTGGCCAAGCCACCTCAGTGCCTATCTTCTCCCATAAACTAGATCAGATTGGCATCTGAGTTCTGTTCATGATCCCACCCTTATATGAGATCAGATGGGCAGAGCCTTTTTGTGGTGGCACCAAAATTGTGGAATGCCATCATTGTGAAGTCCCATTGGTACTTTTCTCCTTTAGCATTCAGAAACATTTTGAAGATCTCTCCCCTCATTCAAAAAACAAAACAAACTCAACTCCTCATGCTTTTGGTTTGTCAGTTTCTGTTATCATGCTGTGCTTGGCTTTTATTATGTTGTTTTGGATTTGGTTTTCTCTGCTGATGTTTCCAGTTGCTTTGTTTTCAATTCTTTTCTTTTAGGGCAAGCCCTCACAAGGAGACTTACATTTTTAAAAGTCTCAAGCAGTATAGCATGGAAAAGAAAAATTGTAACAAAACCAGCATCATATAAAATTATATTTAAGGAGCCAGTAATATCAAAGGCGTAGATGAGGAGTTTTTTTAAAAATGTATTTAAGGTCTGCATTAAAGCTACAAGGAGGAGGGGCAAGAAAAGCTGTTGGAAGAGGAAGTCCACAAGTGTGGGGCTACCATTGAAAATGCCCTGTCCATGATCCCTGTAGGTCTTAGTGTGGATCTAGTCCTAGACTTAGGGCCTAGACAGGTTCATATTGGTGTAGGCATTACTTCCAATAACTTGGTCCCAAATTGTCCAGACTTACCTCCTATGCTTTTATAGATCTGCTTTTGGGTTGGGGAACTTTAAAGTTTATTTCATGCACTTCAGATTGTTTATATTAATTTATTGAACTTTTAAAGTCCAGCTACTTTATGTGTCCGTAGTACAGAAATAAAGCTAAAGATAATCTAATGAGCACCTACTCTGTTGAGTACGCTGTGTTACTCATTCTTCACTACCATCCCCATGTTTCTCTTGTGTCTCCACAGGCAACCAGGCAACCATTCAGAATGCATCTCCAGTGCCATGCAGACCTCAAGCAAGGCCTACAGCAGTAGAATATGGGAAGCCAATTGTGCCTCTGTGGGGTTGCCTTCCTCCTTTGTTTTCTCTTGTGTCTGGAGAGGTTACAAGAGTACATGACAGACTGCAGTTTAACAGATGCAGTTGTATGCAGCTGGAAATGGGGAAAACTGCATCTGTTGCTCACTGTCATGGAGATTACAAAGGCACAAAGGCACACAACAACTATTTTTGAATTATTTATTAATCATACTATAATGAGAAATAAATGTATGTATGTAAAAGTGATGTTATGCCTATATTTTAGTGTATTTGACATTAATTACTACAGGTCCCCCCCCCAAAAAAAGGTTTGTTCAATTTGTCTTTAAAAATATGGCTTTCTTTGTACATTTTAAAAAATGTTTGGTTGGGTTTAGGCCATGGGTGCCAGCTCCTAGGGGCTGAACCCTTTTGGCCCCCCTCTATATTTTTGTGGTATGGACTGGGGGCCCCCTATGCCTCAAAACCACAGAACAGAAGAGCAGAACTGAGTGTGCCGTGCCCCCAGTGACCAGCTGCTCCTCTTGCTCCTCCTGCCATGGAAGGGAAGGAGGGTCAAAGCAGCCTCCTGCGAGTGGCGCTGCCAAGAGGAGACGGAGTATGAGCTGCCAGTCATTGAGCTGTGTGGCCACCACATTTGCTCCTCCCATGGTCCTCCTGATGTCACACGCATGGCGTTGGGACGTTGGGATGTCATGTGCGCAACATTGTCCTCCCCAATCACCTTTAAAAGCTGGCGCCTCTGGTTTAGGCATTCCTTTTTGGTTAATAAGTGTTACTGAAATGTTGTTAAACATTGTAAAGATTGATTCAAAGAAGCTCATTCTTTGACTAAGAATAAACTTCATAAGAAAACTTTCATAAGAGGAAATCCTCAAAAGAGGACTTTCAGCTCAAATTTGGAGGACATAGGGAATGAAAAGGTCACCTACTTCCATCAGTTTTGTGGGCATAGAGAGGGGGGTGGGAATGTACCACCACTGCCAGAATTTTGGCCAACAACTGGCAACCACCATTGCCTTTTCCCCCACCCACAAAGCTGCCAGGAAAAGGTCACATAATGACCTTGCTCTTACAGGACTTCTAGAGGGGTGTTAGCCATGAATGGCAGCTATCATTTTATTTTCCTCGGAAGCTCTCATCTGAGTGACCCTGTGTCATGTGGAGTTATTCTGGGATTTTTGGGAGAATAATGTGATGACTGTCAGGAGCAGCAGTCGTGAGTTTCACCCCACTGACTCCATTCCCCCAAACCTCCCAGACATCCATTCAACTTTGCAGCTGTGAATTGGAGCACAAAATTGTGGAATCTTGGGTTAGCCCTAGTGTCCACTCTCAAAAGTATCACTGTCATCTGTTAGGGTTTTAAAGACTACCGTTGAGAGAAATTGGCAAACCTTTTATACAGTTTTTAGACACTGAGAAAATGTCTCAGAATGCTTTCCTTTCAGCACTTTTTTCTGTAACATCCAAAAGCAGTGAAAATGCTGTGATGGAAATAAAAAAACCTTTCCCATCTAATAGCTTCTGCATCCTTTTCAAGAAACAAGAGTTCTGTTTTTATATACACTGACAGGTTTTTGATACATAAAAAACAGCAGCTGCTATATATATAATATTGAAACAGAGTTTAATAAAGAGCTTCTAATATGTTCTTGTTATATAGGTGAGCTTTCCATAGCTGCATTTAATTAACTCTGAAATTATCCGAGTTCTTCCTTTTTAGTGGGTGGGTAGCTGGGGAGAAAACGTCAGTCCAAGCAGGGAGGGAGTCCAACACTAGACAGCTTATTTTGTCCCTGTTTGGTGACAACATCATAATTGGAAGCTGCTTTATCTCAAAGGAGAGGTAAGCCTATCTGGAGATGCAAGGGATTGAAGCTGACTGTACACATGTGAAGCACATGAGCTGCTACTGAGTTATGCCCTCCCCCACCCACACAACAATATGCTTATATATATTTGAAACCATAATTCACCTCATTACAGACATTATGGATTTTCATTTACCCTTAGACATTTAAAAATTCTTTTCTGTGATCTGAAAAGGAAAGCCAAAATATGTGATATGGAATTGATTACTGTTATCCTGTATACGAGCTAAGAACATTAATAAGTGTATTTGACGGGACATTATATGTTCATTTTTGGAATGAAATAAATTAACTCAGTTATTTGTCTTGTTCTTTTAAAAAATAATGTATATATCTATCTTCTCGTGTTCCATCCACATGTACTCATTTGTTTATACCATTTTCATACAAGTTACAGTTTTACCTTTTTCCTGTAACATTATGACTGACTAAGCTAAGGAAATTATTAAAACCATTTTCAAAGAGGAAGGAAGAAAGCACCTTCTTTTAAAAGCAGTATTGATTCCTTCTGCAAAAATATATCTCTGCAAAATATTTATTCATAGCATGCATCAACGTGTAACTTTTGTAGTTCTCTTAATCTTCATCTTCAAAAAATAACATCACACATTTCTTCTTTTCTATATTACACTTTTCGCTTTTCTCCCAGTTACATCATTGAAAATCATTGAATTATGCCGGTTTAAATACTGTTCCTGATCCTAATCTTTTTGTGTATTCCACTTCCCCAGCCCCTCTATTCCTGATACTTACTTCAGAAAATTTCTGAGTCCCGACACTGAAAAAAAAAGTTGTTTCCCTGTTTCCATCCATTTCACTGTGTGCCCTTTCTACCTATTTAACATAGGGATGTCTATAGAGATCTTCGTTCAGGTGATCCAACTACATGTATTTGAAGTGATGCAGATAACAGCTGTGGGGAGGGCCTCAACAGGCTCTCTTATCATATCAACATGCTGTACTGTTTTTAATATTCAGTTGGAAGCCGCCCAGAGTGGCTGGGGAAACCCAGCCAGATGGGCGGGGTATAAATAAATTATTATTATTATTATTATTATTATTATTATTATTATTATTATTATTTAAAAAACACAGTTCAAACTGTGAGAAGCATATTTTCCAACAGTCTGAAGCTTATCAACAGGGCAATTTCAGTGAGTTTCTAGAAAATACCCGTTTTCTCAACCAGTTGATTTATACCAACAACCCAGGAGAATAGTTTATGGAAGCCATAAGATAATTTTTCTTTTAAAAATTTATTTCCAACTTAAAATAAGTTTTCCTCAATTAATTGCTTTTCTTAAAGATGATTAAGATTAATCTGAATGGCCAGAATCCCTGTCTTTATGGTTTTCTGCATGTGTTTCTTTTTATAAATAAGGGCCCTGGAGACGAAAACTGGCAGTTTAAGTCCTCTTGACTCTGAGAATATGTCATTTCTTCTCACAGAACTCACGAAAGGGGGGATATCCTGTTCTAGGCTATCCCCTTTGGTTGTATGTGTGAGAGAAATTGGCAGACAGCTCAAGGCTACATTGGTCATCCATTTTTTTATTGCACTGTTTTACCACAGACGTTCTCCAACACTGTGGAAATCGTTAAAACAAGAAACCATTCATAAAAGTACAGTACTGTGAATCTACACTCTGCACTGCCAGATGTCAATAAAGAAGTTTAAAAGCTCAAATGGTCTGACCTAAGAATTTAATCCAGAGAACTATAGTGTTTTCATTACGCAGAAATTAGTCTGTGGAAAGGTCCTTTGGTATCCCTTATTTCTTCTCCTACTCACACACATCCATACATAATAACAAAAACTGAACTTTTTTGTGGGGCGTTTTTATGTTTCAGATGAAACAAATAGGCAACGATGGCTACAGCCCCACCTCTGTAGCAGAGTGGCTAGATTCCCTCGAACTGGGTGATTACATCAAACCCTTTCTGATAAATGGCTATACGTCGATGGACCTTGTGAAAAAAATCTGGGATATTGAATTAATTAATGTAAGTCAATATATTTTTACCTTTAAAAAAACCACCAGTTTTAATCCTTTAAAAATGGTCAAATGAAAATAAATTGTTGTTAAAAAAAGCGTAAAGCACCTACTAACTTGTTTGTTTGGTGTGATCAGTATTGATATCTGATGTTTAGACCTGCTTCTTCTGATATGCTCAAGATTCTTCTGTGGTGTAGTTCTTGTATGCAGCATATTGTTGGCCTCCGGCAAGCACATTACTGTAGAGAAATTTTGGAGCCTATTTATCTAAGAGTTCCTTCCTGCCAATTTAAAAAAGAAAAAGAAAACTATAATAATATTTTTTTATTTGTTCCCGGCCCATCTGACTGGGTTGCCCCAGCCTCTCTGAGCAGCTTTCAGCATATATAAAAACATAGTAAAACATTAAACCTTAAAAAGCTTCCCTATACAGGGCTGCCTTCAGATGTTTCCCAAATGTTATATAATTACTCATCTCCTTAACATCTGATAGGAGGGCATTCCATAGAGTGAGCACCACTACCGAGAAGGCCCTCTGCCTGCTTCCCTGTAGCTTCGCTTCTCGCAGTGTAGGAACCGCCAGAAGGCCCTCAGTGCTGGATCTCAGGGTCCAGGCTGAACAATGGGGGTGGAGACACTTCTAAAGGGATACTGGGCCGAGACTGTTTAGAGCTTTAAAAGTCAGCACCAACACTTTGAATTGTGCTTGGAAACTTACTGGGAGCCAATGTAGGTCTTTCAGGACCAGTGTTATATGGTCTCGGCAGCTGCTCCCAGTCACCAGTCCAGCTGCCGCAGACTGGATTAGTTGTATTTTCCAGGTCACCTTCAAAGGTAGCCCCACATAGAGCGCATTGCAGTAGTCCAAGTGGGAGATAACCAGCACATGTACCACTCTGGTAAAACAGTGCGCAGGCAGGTAGGGTCTCAGCTGTCATGCCAGATGGAGCTGGTAGATAGCCACTCTGGACACAGAATTAACCTGTGATTCCATGGACAGTTTTGAGTCCAAAATGACTCACAGGCTGTGCACCTGGTCCTTCAGGGGCAAAGTTATTGCATAATCTTAATCATAAACCAGATCTTCCACTGGTCTGAATAGTTGACTGTGCTGTCTTGAACAGTGTGTCGACTTATTTCCCCCCCCCTTTCCCCCCTCATAAATTTCAGAATGTTCATAAAGTATTGTTCTTAACATGTGATCCTATCTTTCCCTTTATAGTTTTTTAAAATTATAAAATCACTAATTTCACAACCACACAGACACCATTTAAGTTCACAAATCTCAGTATTCATCTTGTGTAAAAATAACTGTTCCTACTCTCTGGGTTCTTTAATAAAGGTCATACTTTGCTTTGTGGTTCATATAAAATCTGTACAAAGTTTTGTTTGTGAAAATATTTTGTCTATAACATTCATTTCTGTATCCAACACTTTTCCTTTTCTGTTGGTCGGTAACTGTAGGGTCAAATGTCAGCCTGGGGTTTGAAAGGGAGTTTGGAAAGTAATATCAGTGAGACTGAAGCAGAAATGTGCTATCATAACAAATGCCTTCCCTCAATGCCAGCAGAAAAATTTCATAATGAGAAAATGTTTATTTGAACATCTTCACAGGCTAACATGCATTTTGTCTTGTTAGTGGTAAGGTAAAGGGACCCCTAACTGTTAGATCCAGTCGTGGACGACTCTGGGGTTGCGGCGCTCATTTTGTTTTATTGGCTGAGGGAGCCGGCGTGCAGCTTCCGTCTGCTAAGTTTATGTTCACTTGATTCCTCTCCCTTTACTGAAGTGCTGACTGTTGCATTTTGTGTCACAAGGTCCTGAGAGAGATGACACCTTTTCAAATCAGAGGACTAGGAAAAAGCTGTCACAGATCTGTTTTTGTTATCCCACCCCCCAAACTGCTCCTAACAACATGGTTTCTCCAACACTATGAGTAAAAGAAAGAAGCCTGAGAGAAAAACAAAAGCTTCAGCTGCTATTGTTCAAATCTACATTAATGTATTGTTTAGCAGTCCCTTTTCAATTGCTTCCTGTGTAAATTTATGCAGGGTAGCATTGAGAGTTATTTTTAGATTAATACATCTAAAACATTGATTCAAAATCAGCCATTCACATTTAATCCAATGTAGCTGTCCATATAATTATTTGTGCAAGAAGCTGGGGTTGATCCAATTCATGGGATATTCTTCAAGAGAGTTGTGTGAGAATCATGCTAAGTGCTTTAAGGCACTGATTAGCAAAGGCCATGCTTGTGTGCATTGTAGGGTGCTTTTATCATGCTGTAGCACCCTTGCATTTTTGAAACCATTGCTTTCTGACCTTTGTTATATTTTATCAAAACATGTATCTGTGGAAGTTTGGCCTGCGGTTGCCAGTCAGTTCAGAATACTCCCAGCGTCTAAGCTCTGGGGTGGATATATTTTTATGGTTGTAAGTTGTTTTTAATTGTTTTTAATCTTGTAACCCACCCTGGGACCTTAGGGTGAAGGGTGGGAAATGAAGAATGAATGCCATGGGAAATTTAATAAATAGAATGGAAAACAGTGGGACTAGCTGGTGTAAGTGGGTGAGCAATATAAGGTTTTCCCCCCTTTATTTGAAAATTTAGTTTTCCCCTAATATTACATATTTCTTTTTCTTCTTCTTTTTTAATTACATATTTCAGTATTATGTTACAATCTAGAACTATCCCTGTGTACTTTTTCACCACTTCCTCTTCCTCTAATTATTTTAGGCCTTTGAATCTTGTATGTTTAATCATCTGATATTCAGAACATGAAAAGGGCTGGCTGCATTAGACCAGCTGCATTTAGTCCAGCATCCTGTTCTCACAGTGGCCAACCAGATACCTGTGGGAAACCCACATGCAGGACATGAGCACAGCAGTACTCTGCCCACCTGTGATTCCCAGCAAATGGTTATCAGAGGCATAATACCTATGGCAGTGGAGGTGGAACATAGTCATTGGGGCTACTAGCCATTGATAGCCTTGTCCTCCATGAATTTGTCTAATCCTCTTTTTAAGCCATCCAGTTTGGTGGTCATCACTGGCATATGTTCTGTGCAAAGAAGCACCTTCTTGATATCACTTGGCTTATCATATATGCCAGTCAGCATCATACTGTACAGTATATTTTATTTACTTCAAGTCTAGATTACTGCAGTGTATTCTATGTGGGGCTTCCCTTGCCCTTCATTCAAAGGCTACAGTTAGTGCAGAATGCTACAGCATAATTACTGACAGGAGTGAGGCCCTGCCAACATATAACAAATGCACTTAGTTGCTGATTGCTACTGGGCTACGTTCAGGGTATCAATATTAGTATACAAAGCTCTTCACAACTTGGGACGAGTTACCTGTGAGATCACCTTCCCCCATATATGTCCACTCAACCACTTTGATCTTTGGAAGCAGCAGTGTTACAGGTGTCACATAATACCCATTCTGCATTTGAAGGAAATGTTTATACCTCCACAGAAGGTATACTTTTTCCTTGCTCATCCATTTGAGAAATGAGGATAGGGAGAGGCCTGAACTCTCCGTTTTTCTGTTGATCAATAACAGCAATACTGATTATTACTCCCCCCCTTCAGTATCAGCCAGTGAGCAAGCAAAAGCGATTTTGGGGACCCATTTGCTCTGTCCATTACCCTGCTTTCAGTCCCCATGAGCAACTTGACTGGCAGCTGGAGTAGAGCAAGTTTCCTTCTCCATTTTTGCCTAGAGCAGAAGAGGGGAAAGAGTGCTAGAGCAGAGGAGAGGGGAAAGGAAATTACTAGATGGCTGGATGAGAAATGGATGCTTTCTGTGGCTCAAGTGCCAAACGAAGCTAAATACATATCAGCCCTCCAATGCTTCAAAACAGACAAAGGAGAAGGGGCGTGTTACCTGTTCGTACCTAGAGGAATTATGCTTGTGCACTGGATCCTTGACTTAGATTTTGGAGCACAACGGAAGCTATGCTTAGGGTAGGAACAGACTTTTGCTTTCACCATGTGAAATTTGTTAAAAACTTTCAACAGCTATTCCTTCATACACCAAAGTAATAATTAAGCCAAAGTCACAGCAGCATGGTGTCAAACATACTATATATTTTCTTCCCCCTTGCCCATTAATCCCTTTTAAAAACACTAAAGACTTTTCCAAGCCCTGAACTTTCGTTGCTCTTTTTATTTAAAAGTTTAATTTGTTTCATTCAGCTATTCTATTTTGGTGCTTTAGAGCCTTTTGAAACAACAGAATCATAACTTAAAGGAAGAACCACTGAATCGCTTAAATTGCAGCCAGGGAGTGATGAACACTTGTCAGCAGGAGGGTGATATTTTCTATCTGTCTGCCACCCACGGATTTATAGACCTTCTTTTTTCTTCCCTTTCATTCTCAGTTAATCTCCCTTCTGCTGTCCCCTTCAACTGTATTTATTTGCGAGAAAATTTGATATTGGTAGTTGCTGGAGAAGTGAGCACCACCTTGGTTGTAGTAGAGAGTCCTTGGTTGTAGTAGAGAGTATTCAACCATGTGGGTGTGGGCACATACACTTATATGGGGATCATTTGCAACATTCTATAATGGACTTTAGAGCTTTAATTATATTATTTCCATTATCATGCATATAATAAGCAGAATCAAAATGCTACAATGCAACTGACTGTTGCGGATGATAGAGGGCAAGTTGATTGTTCAAACACATATGCAGAGCGCTTGAAATTACATTTCATTATGTTGCTAAGGAACTAAGTGTGCTATCTCCATTTTCTTGAAGAAGCTGAGCTTCAATTATATGGATTTTCTTTATAGTTTCTAGATTAGATAAATGGTGCATTATATGAAATTCATTTTGATAAAGCTGTTATAGACATATTTGAAAAGACAAATCCTAAATGTCTAGTTTTGCTTTCCCTCACCAGCTGATACAAACTGAATGACATATAGTAATTTCCCCTATCTTTCCCCTCATCTCCATAATGCTTTGTCAGTGCCTGTGTGTTCGTATTAATCTGCAGTAATCTAAAGAATTGATCACTGATTTCACAAAGATCGCATTTGTCCACGTTCTGTGTCTTTTTATACTGGGTGAAAAAGCATAAAGGTTTAGGATCAGAGTTTTCCTTCTAGATAGGCTACCTTCCCAGGTTGATGAACCCCATCTGCAGTGAGTATACCATGAGTATAACATGCTTTAGTGTGTGCCATTCTGTATATGGAGTGAGGCATATTTTCAAAGGCCACTGCCGAGAGAAGAAACCCTATAAAAAGGGTAGAATGAACAATATCATTGACTGAATAGGTAATTCAAACAATGACAAGCTAATTTAACATATCCCCATGTGGACACAGCATACTGACAATTGGAGGTTAAAAAAGGAAAATGGAGGTAGTAGAATGGAATGGAGAGTCTGAAATCCTTAAATGTTGCAGTGTAGAATTCTTCTTTTCAGGATTCCAGACACTACATTCCATTCCACCAGTACCCTAGTTTTCCTTTTTTTTAGTGTCTCACTTGTATTTTTTTATCCTAAATGGCACCATAGACATTCAAGAGATAGGCACCAGCAGACTTAGGAAAACCTGAAATTGACAAAAACATCCACAACAACCCTAAACAGCCCAATGAGGACTGAGCATGCTCTGTAGCCATGGGATCTGGACTAGCCATTTTGGGAAATGGGAAATCGGGTGGGCAGGGGGTATTGAATGGTGTGTTGTGGAGGAGGACACGGCTGACTTAACTGGAACAGTGAACAGGAGCAGCTCCACACTGCAATATTTTTTATATTTTTTGCAGTTACCATTTGTTTCTTCTGCTATTGTTTCCTGCCCACATTTGCAGCATGGAACTTTCCATTCATCAATCCTTGCATATTATTAGTTGATGTGTATTGAGTAGGTATTATTTTGGGTTATTATTGCTGTTGTCTCCCAGATGTATTGTGTAAAACTAATCATGTTTGCTGTTGCAAGAATGTGTCAAATCAATGAAATGTGGAAATTTAGTACATTTTTGGACTGGCATCTTCGACCATGCTTAACTCTTGAGCTTTCAATAGACATTATTATCTTGTGGTTTGTGATTGTCCATTTGTTACATTTTCCTTTATTCCTAGTTCTTTCTAAAACAGACTGCACTGTTTCTAACTGAAGGCGGGAGTTCAGTGTAAGATGTGGTAGTTTTTCCAAATCTTCTGCACTGTCATTTCCTCCCACTTCATCTTAGGTTTCAGCAGGACTCAGAGTCAAAGGAAAGTGGGTGGGGAAAGTTTCTTCAGTAAAAAATGAATGCTGTTCACTATATCTTAAGGCTAGAGAAAAGTTGAAGGGAAGCAAAGCATGTACCTTGCAGAAAAGCTTTGCTGGTGCACTCTCAAAAATAAAAATCAGTCATTTATTTTTTGAGCCTTGCTTCAGCAGCTAAGCTGCTGAGACATGATGATCTGTGAAAGATTCTGATGGATGCCAATATTTCTGCCAAGCTGCAATCTTGTGCACCCTGATTTGGAAATAAGCTTGTCTGGAGGCTTACTTCCAAGTTAACCTTCATAAGAACAAGGAACTTTGGGACAAACTGCATCAGTGGGAGCTCATCCACACTTTGCTTTGTCGCATAATTTTGTTCCATTTGTTCCATGACTTTTTTGGTTTCTATTTTATTCGTTTACCACTGAATGAAAACAAACGTCAATTTGCAGAAAGCCCAGTTGACATTTGTTCCAATTCAGCACTAAACAGCAGGTTTTCCCAGGGAAAGCAGCAGGAGAAGAGGAAAACCTCTCGGACCCGTGCCTAGAAGTCATAGACCAAATACAAGTGTGGGTGAGCCCTTAGCATAGGAGCCAACTCCTAGGGGCCGTGCGGGCTTTGGCATCACAATCAAATATTTGATGGGCCAGGCGCCTGCAAAGTTGATGGGCATTACCATTCAAATAGTGTGCATGCACCATGTCCTGTGATCAATTATGCAGGGAGGGGTTTACCTGGGCCCCCACAATATTTCATTCAGGTTGGCACCCCTGGCCCTTAGCTGGTTCCTCCTAAGCTGCAAATACAGCCTGAGTCTTTTAAAAGAGGCCCCATGGATACAGAGTACACATCTTCCACGGGGCCTCTTTTAAAAGACTTGCCCTGTATAAGGAAATATTCAACAGTGAAATGTGCGTATTTCAAGTGACCCAGTCTCAGGGCATGGAAAAGAAGGCAAATGGAAGAGAATGAAATTATACAGAACTAAATTAGCACAGATAATTGCAGTGACTCAGACAATTATGAGGTATCAGGTGTAAAAACAATATATAATCAGTGATTTGTAAAGCAGGATCCTTCAAGCAACTGAAAGAACTGGCTCAGTCATTCAAGCATGGATCTTTTAGGTTTACTCAGTGCTGAATGCACCTTTAAAAAAAATTCAAGCTCAAAACAGGAGACAATGGATCATAGGGACCCATGTAACCAGGCAAATTGTAATTTGCAGTTCTGTACTACCGGTGAAATACATTACCATGGGATGATGTTAAAAAGCAAGGAGTGGTTTAAGATGAAGAGTTAAAGTCATGAAAATCCAGCATAAACTCGTAGCCATGGTCAGGGGATGCAAGCCGTCCTCAATGTATCTAAAGCTCTTGTACCAGAGGAAATGAATCTCTATTAATCTCTTTATCCATAAATTGCCCTTTGGTCTCACACTTCCTCTGAAGCATCTGACTACTTGAACAGATGGACCATGCAAACATTTGGCATGGCTCCTTTTTCTGCTTTAAGTGTGTGTGCTAAATCTTCCTATTCTTTTTTCTTGAAGAAGATGCAGGTATTTTTTTTATAACTGTGCAACCTACTTTCATGTGGATATTCCACCCCCTCTGTTTTTTTAAGCAAGTAATTTCCCCCTCTCCTTCCTGAACACCATTACATTCTGAAAAATTGCACTTGGTTGCTGAACCTGCTGATTGGCAGCAATTGTAAGCTGTGACAATCAAAGTTGAGTATTTTGGGTGCCTATTGTGTTCCACTTGAAGAATGCTGCCCTTATTCTATCATGCTGTGGCTATGGCAATAGAAATTATGCACCTATTAAGTGAGGTATGTATCTTGTTACACAAACTGTCCCAATTATCCCAAACAGATAATACTTTCCTGGAAATGTCCTGATGGAATGTTCCATTGTTCGACAACAAATTGACCTGACATACTGCCTAATGCATTATCATAAATCTTGCTATTTAGAGAGCAAGCTCCCTTCAAGGGTTCAGCATGGGGTGTTCCTATGGGGGAAATACAGAATCAGACTCAGGGCGAATGTAGAGTTTCTACTGCCTCTACATAAGCTAAAAAAAAGCCTCCCTTTACAGCCTACAATCCATCATACAATAAACTGATAAAATAAATAGTCTCTAAATGGTTTGTTGCCCTAGGCAACCACTGCCTACAGTATATTTGAGCAGCTCTGAATAAAGTATCTGCGCTTTATCTTTTTAACCCTTTACCGTTAAAGAACAATGGGGGGATATAATGTGAAGATTTTCTTCCAGACCTAAATAACAAACATTTTCGCATAATTTTAGTTCACCTTTCATGTTCTTGTTGATTGACATAACCTGAAATGAGATATATTTCATACATTTAGACTCTGACTTTCTTCCTATATACATAAGAATGCAAAATGTCACAATGCTCTAAGTTTGCATGACCACCAATAGGTGGCCTTGCCAATTGCAGTGTGAGGATTGCCAGCCCAGCCCAAGCAAGCTGCTTAAAGGATGTGGGGAGGTGCACAGTAGCATGAAGGTGGAAGGAACTGTGGGGAGATAGTAAGGGGGTGGAAAAAGCCACAGTAGGTGGGTGAGGTAGAGAACTGGCAAAAGAGACAGGGGGCTAGCAAGGAAGTCAAGCAGAATAAGCAGGGTCAGAGTGTTTAGTTAAGAAAAAAACAAATAAATTGGCAGACACTAAAAGCCTGCAGTTGCAATGTTGCAGCCCAGCCCTATACTGCAAATAACACAATCTGACAATTCAGATTTGAATACACTGATATACCTATAACTACACCTTTTTAACAATATTTTCCCACCCCTCTCTCCTCCCCCTACTTCCCACCACTATCTGCCTTATCACTTAAATATTCATTCCAGATTTCTTCATATTTATCCATTCTTATTTTGCGTCAACATGCAATTCGTTCATATGTAGCTAATCTGTGCATATTATCAATCCATGTGCTCAATGGAATCTTTTTGCGGCTCTTCCAATTCATCAAAACAAGTTTTGTTGCTTCTAATCTAGCACGGTACATCCATTATTATTTTTTGACCCCTTGAAATCTCCCACGTTTCCAGAATATAATTTAGAATTAAATTCAATTCCCCTAAATAACAATTTCTTTTTATTACTTGAACAATGAAAGCAGGCAGGCGGTGGCACAGGTGGGAAAGCAGCCAGCCCAGGCAGGCTTTCCTATGCTCTTCATGTTGCCACTGCCACCTACCTGCCTGCCTGCCTGATTGCACACACACACAACAGGCCAAGGGAAAGCTGGGGTCTGAATGAGTGGGTGGCCCAGATGCGTGGGCAGAAAGTCAGGTGAATGATCCAGGCCGGCCGGCAAGCCTTCACGTGCTTCCCTTTGCTGCTGCCACCCACACATTCCCCCAAATTTCCCCATCTTCAAACCCCCCCCCCCAATTCACCCCAGTCTCAAGATCCTGCTGCCATTGCTGGAGGAAAGCAGGATGAAGAGGTTCTTCTTGTCACCCTGCCCTACGGCCACTTCCTTCTGTTGGCAGCGCGGAGTGAAGGAAAGGGAAGGTAGACTCACCCCTTTTTATTACACTGATATAGGAAGCGGTACTATTAGGGCTGAGTTGAATAAAACATAAAAGGTATCCAATAATTTCTGAACAATCCCTCAGTGGACATGCCATCAATAACTCACTGACCTATTATGTCATTCTCCTTGACCCCCATACTATCAGAGCCTGCTTCTCTGTTTATTGCTTTATTTATAAGATTTCATGCCCACCATTCACCATAAGGTCCCAGGGTCACAGCAATATGATACAGAATTATACAAATGGATGGAAAAGTTACAAGGATTAAAAGAAATAAAACTGTTCCAGCCCCAACAGAGCAGTATAATTTCAGCAAAAGAGATGGATCCCACAAAACAAAATACAGTCAAGGGCCTTGGTAAAGAGGTGCTTCTTCAGCATCCTCCCCAAACTGTACAACAAAGCTTCTAGATGCTCGTCTGTAGGGAGGGAGTGGCACAATTCAGGAGAAGCCTCAGAAAAAACCCTGTCCTGGGCTGCCATTCGCCACATTGCTGAGGGTGGTGGAACTACCAAAAGATTCTTCTCTGCCAATCCTAACACCTCATGGTCAGCAGTGAAGAAGGCGGTCTTTCAGATATTTGAAAGATACTTCTTTTCTCTTGCAGTCCCCTATCTCATGGTGCAAACACAGCGAAACTATTACACTCTGCTCCGTTGACAATCCAGGAAGCCTCCCCACCTTACATACAGCCTGTCTATCAGGAAATTCATATTTTTTATTATAAATAGCTACATGTTGGCTGTCTTTTAGGTCAAAACCTGGAAAGGAGGGGTTCCACTTCAACACAAATTCTTAGATTGGCAGAACTCTTTAACTTTGGGAGAGAAAGTGTAATGCACAAAAACCATCCTCTTTTTAGTTCCCTATTCTATTTTTCTTTACTTCTTCCCAGTCCTTGAAGAAGGCAGAGTACTGACGCGTCGGCAAACCTGTGTTGAAATCCTCTTAGAAGTTGGTTTATGTACTCTATTTGTTCTAGTTGGGGCCATTGTATGTACACCCACCTCTGTGTATGTATTAATATTTATATACCACTGAAATATATTTAGCTGATTTGGGCTGTAGTGCAAGAGTACCTAAATGGGTCTGAAGTAAGAGTTGATCCCCTCCCCCTTTCATCAGAATCATTTTTGTCAACCTAATTGGAGTCAGACTGGTGGATGAGAGATGAGTCACATTTCTCTTCTCTCTTTGAGTTGTCAGAAATACAGAATCAGACTTAAGAGCCTTGCACAGTAAGTGGAAAAAGTTACACCTCTGCTTCTATGTATTTCCATTTTTGATAGGTAAGCTTGGCAACTTCAGCCACGTCCATGACAGTTCCTCAGTTTGAAAGTTCCTGCTTTGGTGGGGGAAGTTTTCATTATTATTTACAGCCAGTTGCTGTAATTTATTCTCATTAATTCTAGTTAATATATCTCATTCTCCAGTAGTCTTAAATAATGTATGTTTATTCCCTTCAGTTTTTTCAGAGTTGAGGAGGTCTCCCCCCCGGCAATAAGATAGATAAGCTATGCCTTTATTCAGTTCTTTGATCTCCCCCACTCCCTTTAGCCCCTTGGTTTTTCATGTATTAAGCTTTATATAAATTACATAAAATACAGCATTTTTCTGAAGCAAAATCTGAATTAAAATATTCCTAAAAGTTTCACAAGGGAGGAATTGTGCCTTGCAACAAAAATGACTGAGTAAGAAATCTGTGTTGCCTGAAAGATCTCAGAAACTGTCATTGATGTCTTTTTAGCAAAACCACACCAACACAAATCCACATTACTTGAAATAAAAACATGTTAAGTTATGGCTTCACGACTTTGCACTCTACCTGGGAGTAAGCCTCATTTAACACAGGGCTGGGGTAGACAGGGCCCAGTGACCTAATGGGGGTGCAAACTGCTGTTTCTCTGGATATCAGGTTGATCATTTGATGGGCGGAAAGCAACAGATAACCCTGCCTCCTCAGCTAATCAGTACAGATCAGCTAAGGGGAGTGGTGTGTGCATGGCCCTATCTGTACCATACATTTAAAGAGGTATGATACCACATTAAAAAATAATAGCCTTCCCCTAAGAATCCTGGGAACTGTGGTTTGTTAAGGGTGCTGAGAGTTGTTAGGAGACTCCTATTCCCTTCACAGAGCTACAGTTCCCAGAGTTCCCTTTGAAGAGGGATTGATTGTTAAACCACTTTGAGAAATGTTCCAGTTGCAGATAGGTAGCCGTGTTGGTCTGCCATAGTCAAAACAAAAAAATTCCTTCCAGTAGCACCTTAAAGACCAACTAAGTTAGTTCTTGGTATGAGCTTTCGTGTGCAAGCTCACAAGTTCTGAAGAAGTGTGCTTGCACACGAAAGCTCATACCAAGAACTAACTTAGTTGGTCTTTAAGGTGCTACTGGAAGGAATTTTTTTGTTTTCACTTTGAGAAATGTGACTCTGAGAGGAATAGGAGTCTCCAAATCCTTAATGAACTCCAGTTTCCAAAATTCTTTGGGGGAAGCCATGGTTGTTTAAAGTAGTTATCATTGTGCTTTAAATATATACTGAAGATGAGGCAAGTATCAACCTTTGTTTGAGAGTGTAGTAGCCACACCCACTTTTGCCTCACCTAATACTTCCATGTGGCTCCTGGAGGGTTGGCCAAAGGTGAACATAGCCCTCAGGCAAAAAAAAAGGCTTAGCCATATCTGCATTATATTCAGAAGGATTAGGCACAGCAGATATATTGAATTAGCAACCTCTTCCCCACTGAATATTAAATGCTCACTATGGAAGTCTGGGACCAATGGCTTGCTCACAATAATAACTGAAAGATAGTAGTCCACAGTGTCATTTGTGCCAGAGATTGGCTAAGCACTGGGACACTGAGCAATCAACAGAAATAATTTTAGTAGCTAGATCACTCTAGAAACAAACTATAGTCTTGTCAGTGTTCCAGTGTGTTAGCTTACTGCTCTAGTAGGCATTATTTGACACCAATCTATGCAGTTAGCTTAACCTTCTCTACCAGCTGGAGTGCTGTTAAAAGAGCAAATAACAGCCTTCAGAAGTGCCCCAGACATCATTCCAAAACACTGAATTAGAAGGGAAACTATTACTTGGGAATCTAGTATGGTCACTTTCACCAACCTTGTGCTTCCCAGATGTTGTTAAACTGCATCTCCCATCATCCATGTCCATTGGCCCGTTGGCTAAGGCCAATGGAAGTTGTAGTCCAAAACAGTTGGAGAGCACCAGGCTGCAGTCCAAACTCCTATATAAATCCATTATGTCCAAAGCATGGCCTGTCTGTGCTAAATGTTTGAATTCAGTTTAATAAAATGCATTGGAAACAGTGATGGGTTGAAAGAAATGACACAGAGCAGCTAAACAGATGGAGGATATGTGTTCTGTGCATATACAACTGTTAATGTACAACTCCCAACACAGATATTCGCACTCAAGCATATAAAAGAGAATAGATGACAGCTTCCAGCTGATTCAACAATATTAAAGTAATGTTTAGTTTGAAAGACAACTTGCTTTTTCATTATGATAGCTCTTGTTTTGAAGTAAATCTTATCCTCAACCCTTTCAAAAATAAAATAAGTTACCTTCTACCTATAGGTGGTGGGTTGTTTCCAGTACTGGCATTGCAGTACACTAATGGAAAGCACCTATACTCTGGCAAAGTGAGGCGCACAGTGTTTTCTGGTTCCCCATACTACTGCAGCCCTTTGCACCATCTTCCGTACTATTCCAGAAAGTCCCCTGGTCTTCCAGGCAGGAGTTGCTTTCTAGGGTGTTAGGGGTTTACACAGAACCTGCATAGCTCATAGCAGGGGGCCTGAACAGAGCGCACACAGTCCTCCTTGCGGCAAGGAAGGGGAATATGTTGTTGCCAAGGGGGGTGGAAGGGCGCACAAGGAGGGCAGCCACAGAAATACACTGAGTGCAGCAGCCTCCAGTGACTTGTTCTATAGAGTACCTGTGGGTCCTAGTAGCAGGCCCCCGCAAAAGTCCAAGGAACCTGAGTGATTAGGAAGTGGCAGAGCCAGTGCCCCAGCAACATCAAACTCCTTTCCCCACTACTGAGTCAGGTAAAGACAGACAGCCCCCATCTACCATTCCCTCACATTAAATAACAACAAAATGGCCATGTCAGAGCCTTTACTGATCATCATCCCAGATGAAATAGATCTTGAAAGGGAAAGACAGGTGTATGGAGTTGCCAACCAGTCACCTCAGCTGAGCTCCTGTTCCTGGGCTAGGCAGAAGGTACTAGATTTACATTTCCAGGTAGATCTCTGAGCAATTTGCAGTATGCCTGCAAAAGTTTCTGACTCTCGGTTGTTTTATAACAGCCACAAAAAATGGCTCCCCATGCTGTTGAAATGGAGAAAAGCTTGGGAGTCAAGTTTACTAGAATCTATTTGGTATTAAACCATAAGCATTGTCCCTTAGGTAATTAGAGCTGTGATATCAGCTTGAGGTGGACTGGTGTTGAAATCTTTATGTTAGAAGACAAATCTTGACAAAGGATTTCTTTTCTTAGCTAAATTAACCCATTGTTACGTTTGGTTCTGAAATGAGTTTCCATTAGATTGCATTGGGAAATGATTTGAACAGCCAGTGTCTCTTTGGGGGGGAGGCAAGAACTTGCCTTTTCATTTATAGCTAAACCCATTTATCTAAACCATGTATGTTTATCTTCCTAAATGTAACTGCTTTTCTGCTTTGTGGTGCTCCTTGCTTTCTCTTTTTCTATGATTGAGGCATAATATAATCTGGATTATATTATCTAATCTATTAAGAATGCCTTAGTGTAATTGTGTAGAACAGATTACTAATTCTTCAGGCTTCACCCAGGTACAGTAGAGCACAGTTATAAGTATTACTATCTAAAACCAACTTTATTTTGTAATCAGTGTTTACAAATTGGCATAAAATCAGTGCAGTAAAGGAACATTCCACTAGGTGGATCTGGTGTTCTTCTAACGAAGTATCAAACATTCTAGCGTCATGTAACTGGCATTTTATTTTGCCATTGTGTTTATATGTATAAACAGGGTACATATCATAACCTCAATCTGACTATTTGCTAAATTGCTTAACTCGTAAGATGTTATTGACAAGTTAAAGTGGGTATTTAATTCACTGGCTAATAACTTTATTTCTTTAACCTTCACCTGAAATCTTGAGTGTTTCTTGAGGGAGCTGCATGTAGAAATTGCATCAGTGGATGTTACTATTTTAATTAATAGAAGCAAAGTTTTGAATAACAAGTACCTTTAAAACCAGCTTGTTCAGTGCTAAATACTTTTTTTTATTTTGATTCTAGTGCAAATTTAAATCCTGTTGAAATTTACTGAAATGCAGCGATTACTCTTTTCAAAAGGAGAATGAACTCTAGTTGTGGTTGTTTCCCCAAGTATTCTGCACAATAAAACTATCAGTTTGGACAAAAACAAGAAAAGAAAATGTTAAGCAGATTAGATAATGTTTCTAGAACACTGATAGGAGAAGACATAAAACAAAAATTGTTCTTGACAGATGTGCCCATACATTTAGGCATCAAAAGCAAGTTGACAAATATTTCCAATGAAAATAAATAAATTCTGCCTCCATGTTTGATTAAGCATTAGGTGATTTCTGAACTCCAATGTTAAACTTGCATTTTACCCTTCTAGAAAATGTGAAGTATCTCAGTAGTAATGGGTTGGACTAGAGATTACCTGCTCCATTTGTTCTTACTTTTCAATCTGGGCTACAGTTAACATCAGCCAGCTATTGGTCCTGTGCCTGATAAAGTATTACATACTGTACTTCTTTGTAAAAGTAGTGATAATAACTATTGTGGTAGTGCTGCTGTTTCTCCATAAATAATATCCTGGACCTCGTAACAATGGGAAACATTTGCATGACCAACTTTTGAGAAACTAGCAGGCATTTATGCAATTTTACTTAAAATGTCCTTTTTTGCTATCCAATTCTATATTAGTTGAGCAAACTTGAAAACTGAAGTTGAAAAGCATATACCTTTAAGACATTTCCCTCTAACAAAGGAACCTTGCATCTTTCTCTGTTCGACCTTCTGTCTTATTTAAAAGTTTTCAGTGCAATGTTTTCTTTGTTGTCTCTGTTCCAGTTGTTGCAGCAGTTGGTTGCAGGCCTGTGACTGTTGTAGATATTCAAGCAGGGGTGGGGAACTGATTTTGGCCAGAAGGCCAGAGCTGAAAGTGGCTAACCCATTGCAGGCTACCTTGACAGGTAGCCAGGGCTGTAAAGGAGAGGTAGGGCATGCGCTTCTGATTGTTTTGTTTCTTGCAGCCCTGGCTACACTTTGGCACTTTTCCCTGTTCTACTTCCAGCAGGAAATAGAAACACTCAGAAGCAGCTAGAAGCTTCTGAGTATATCTGATCCCTGCCCAAATAAGAGGTCCTGACTCTGACATACTCTCCAACATTTCTCTGATGAAAATAGGGACATCCTATTCCATAATGATAATTTTACTATTTATACCCCACACATCTTACTGGGTTGCCCAACTCACTCTGGGAAACTTCCAGCATATATAAAAACATAATAAAACATTAAACATTAAACAAAACTTCCCTATACAGGATTGCCTTCAGACGGCTCTGGGGTCAGATAACTTCATATCCTCCAACATTTCTCCAATGAAAATAGGGACATCCTAAGCAAAAGTGGGACGTTCTGGTATCAAATCAGAAACCAGGACAGCTTCTGTAAATCAGGGACGTCCTTGGAAAATAAGGACACATGACTTTGGGAGGTCTGTAATCTAGTTAAATGAAATAGATCAACTTCTGGGAGAGGGGTTAAGTTAAGGCAGCAGCACTAGACAATTGGGGGCTAACCCTCCTTCCTGCTTTCCCAGTTTTGATTTTCTGATTAATTTTTTCTCCATACTGCTATATGCAACTCTGGAGGACATCTTACATCTAGAAAAGAGCATGGTGAGGAAATTTCCTGCCCCAATACCACAACCATAATTCAGGGTATGGAGTTGCTTTTACTTTTTCAAAACCGCATCTCAGAAGTTCTGATCATTTCTAGTTTGGCCTCAAGATCATAAGATTTTGATCAGAATCAGTGGCATGTGGTCAGTGGAGCAGGGGGACCAGGCTGGTCTTCCCAAAGCCTGGGAAGCTTGTGCCTGGCTTAGGGAGGGAGGTGCAATACTCCAAAGGGTCCAAGAGCCCTCCCGCTACCTTCCCAAAGCCCCCCTGGCTTTAGGAAAGAGGAAGGAGGACTCCAGCATGCTTTCAGAGCCCTGTGCTTCCTTCTCAAAGCCCAGGAAGCTTCTGCCCACCTTAGGGAGGGAGGCACAAGGCTTACCCACACAACGTCCCCCCATTGCCCTCCCAAGCTGGTGCCTCTGGCCCTAACTGTTCCCCTACAAAAAAATTCACCACATGCCTCTGATCAGAATGACTTGAGGATGAGGAAATACAATTCAAAATCTCTGGATTGTTCACTCAACCTGAAAAATATCCATTGTTTAGAATACACATGATTTACAGACATAAATTTTCTCCTCTGTTGCTATCACAAAGTGCCACAGACTCTTTGTCCAATGGAATTAACTCATATAATCCCCAATTAAGTATTATTATTATTATTATTATTATTATTATTATTATTATTAGGGGAAGAAATAAAAGATTACACTGTGAGAATAATTGTCTTACTAATAGTGACATGTGTACGTGGGCCCTTATTTAAAAAACACTCCCTCCTTTACCTTTTTTTTAAGAAATCCATATCAAATGTGTTACTACAGTGTGAAAATAGATGATATCCTGCAGGGATCCATTCTACATTAATAGAGGATCAAAAAAACAACATTTTGTAGCATATGCTTTAAAATAACATTATGGCTTATGCAGCTTTTGAATTAATAGTATCATTTAGAATACTGGGAATATAATATAAATGACATATGCAGAAAGATTTGTTTTCCAATAACCTGTTTTTGTGAGGTGTAATTATCACAATAACAAAAAAATGCATGTTTTTGCATTTGTGAAAGCTTTGGGTGGAATAGCAGGGAAGATGTACAAACATCTTTTTGGAAACTGAATTATGTTAAATGTTGAAAACAGTGTTTAGATCCTGAAAGCAATACATTATATAACACCATAGATGAGAGTTTTGGATTAGCATTGGAAGAACAAGTGGAAAATCCCTTTTTCAGAAATTATGTTTTTAAAGAAGTCATGGCAAGTGAAAGAAAAATAGAGATTCTTTATTCCCAGACTTAACTAGCTCATCATTATCTGTATGAATCAGAAAGGAACAGTCTAGCCTTTCAGACCTTGGGGTAAAATCTCTGTGGATTAATTTTAATTGCAAGTAGAATCATTTTTTTCAAATTACTGAACCCCCATGGCCATGATGTCATTTATATGGGTCAGCTGGCAAATGGAATGGATAGAGATGATAATATTAATTAAAATGATAGTATTAATTAAAATGGGGAAACGTTGGGTTTTTATAGAATATGGATTTGAATACATACATTTTGCTTCCAAAGTATCTCCAGTCTGTACTTATTTTTGACTAGAGGTCCAGTGAGAAAGGTATGCTCAGACCACACATATGTCACCATTTTGATTGCTGAGTAGCAGAAGACACATGGCAACCACCATCCTGGAAGTAACTAGACATGCATAAACAGTGGCGTAGCGTGGGGGGTGCAGGGGGGGCTGGTCGCACTGGGCGCAACATCTGGGAGTTAGGGTTAGGGGGCGCAAATCCACGGGTTAGGGGGCGCAAATTACTTGCCTTGCCCCGGGTGCTACGCCACTGTGCACAAAGGACAGCTAATGCAGCTTAGATCTGCAGCTGAATTTTGCCTAAGGAAGCTCCCTTAAAGATTTGTCACTTGGGAGAAAACTAGATCTGATGCAGGACATTCATGATCAGGATCTCCAGCATTTTTGTAAAATATTGGGGTGGGGGAATCAAAGTAGCCCTTGGAAGGAGGGAGAAATCAAGACCACAGTGCTGTGGTTAGTCTATTTCCTCATGTGCCACTTTTCTGATCTATATTGCATCACTGAGCTACTATTTCCCCTGGGAGGGGGAAAAACCATGTGCATCCTTGCAGATGTCTGTTTTATCTATATCAAATAGCTGCTTAAGATGGGAGTTATTTAAACCAGTTAAATCAGTTTGCAGGGCATCCTAATCACAGAACTTTTGTATGTCACCTATTTGCAACTCTTAGAGCCTGTCGTTTCACACCTTCATCAGAGACAGGTGAGAAAAAGGATAAACTGTATAGTACATCCTGCAGATGGAGGGAACCTCCTGCTTTTCCAAAATAAAATTGTGACACATGAGAGCAGTTGATTTCTCTGGTGACTACCCAAAACTGTAGAAGCTTGTCAGCTCTACAGAAGGTTAAGTAATCTGTCCTTTGAACACTTCAACTTTAGAGAATTGTACTTAGCTGGCTGAGCATCTCTTCAGCCTCTTAGGTTATGAATTAAAGTTTTCTTCCCAAAATGAAGAGGCACCAATTTGATGTTGTTTTTCTGTGTGTTAAATTTTTAAAAGGCACATCTTTTCTTTCTAAAAACTTTGTAAACTGGAATCTTTCTGCTGCATTGGGGATCTGTTCTGTCTGATCTAGCCAGACCTCCAGAAGGGTATTGATGTGGAGGGGAGGGTGGTTGACAAGGTAACGCTGTCAAAATTATTTTATTTATTTACAATTATTTATATCTTGCCTATTTGCTCAAGTGTGCCATGATTGCAAATAGGATTAAAACATTCAGTTCTTCAATTTTAAGGTCAGAATTCTTCATGCCTTGTGACAGAAATGAACTCCAAATAACTTTCTTCCTACTGTGGAGTTCTGCCAGCACTTGTGCAAAAGCATCACTTCTTACTCAGAAGAATACCCCAGCTTTCCAGAAAGGGAGCACCATATCCCTGAGAATAATTCACTCAGGGTTCTCTTTTGATTTCAGGTTGGCAGGTGGTGGTGGTTTCTCTGCCTTTAGTTGCTGAGAGCAGGCAGACTGTGAACACCCTGCTGATGAATGCCTGAGAGGAAGAGATGTGCTGGGGATACTCAAGGAATCATAGAATCATAAAATTGTAGAGTTGGAAGGGATCTTGAGGGTCATCTAGTCCAACACCCTGCTATGCAAGAATCTCAACTAAAGCATCCCATGACAGATGGCCATCGAACCACTGCTTAGTCTTAATCTTCCCAACCTCAATGAAACAAGTTTGGATTTAGGTATATTTCTTAATCCTCAATGTTTCTCCTTTCCCCCAATTATTTTTTGTAAGCTACCTTACCTTTTGTAAGGTAAATTTTGAGGGTTCCATCTGTGAAAACTGATCTTCCTTTTCAGACTTCCTAATAATAAGTAAAATGAACAGAAAGGGTTGGCTGGAAGACTTGACGCTTGGTGAATGGTTGTTAAGGCTTTACTTACTTCTATTGCAATCATTGCAGCAATTTGATTAATAATGAGCCTAACAGTTAATGTCACGGTTAAAAAGTTCACAGTTAATATCACAGAAAATGTTGTAGATAAAATTATACTGTTATCTTTAAAAAGCAGAGGCTTTTAAGAAGAAAATTTTTCCAGTAATTTTGTTTAAGGTTTATGATATTAGGCTGTAGATAAATAATACATTACTATATTAGATGGTAGATAGGTTGCTTATTGGTTTTTTAAGGTGAATAAATGTCTGCATTTGAAAGTATTGGGGTAGGGTGGATATATATATATATATATATATATATATATATATATATATATATATATATATCCAGTGGGTCTCACCAGTCCCCCCCCCCCCCAAAATTGAGAAATACTGGTCTAGTCTGCAAAAAGTTACCATGGAAGTAACCTAAAATCAATTTAAGTGGTTGCACTGGAAATCAGAGCAGATTTTCTGACTACTGTAAAAAAGAAACTCTTGGTGTCTCTCCATAAAATGAAATTGGACTGGTCTTGATAAATATTTACATTCCTTGGCCCTATAAATGATTCCCCTTCTTTATTGGCTTTCCAGAGAAGGTGCCAAATGTATCTCTTGCAATTGACCCTTGGCTCCTCTGAGTAGTTTTTTCTTTGTTTTTATAGTGTTGTTTTTCTGTTTTGATTAACCGCTAAGTTTGTGTTATTTTTTATTTATTTCTCTTTGGACACTGCCTTGAGTGCTGTAAAGGCAGCTAATAAATTCTTTCAATGAATACAGTTTGATTTGGATTAAAGGGCCTAATCTCAGAAATGTTTGAGGCATATCATGGCCTGTAGGTCTGCTGCTATCTACATTCTATTCTCATTAGCACTCTAGACCAGGGGTCAACAACCTTTTTCAGCCGTGGGCCAGTCCACTGTCCCTCAGACCATGTGGTGGGCTGGACTATATTGGGGGGGGAGGAGGAATGAACAAATTCCTATGCCGCATAAATAACCCAGAGATGCATTTTAAATAAAAGCACACATGCCACTCATGTAAAAACACGCTGATTCCCGGACCATCCGTGGGCTGGATTGAGAAAGCGATTGGGCCGCATCCGGTCCACGGGCCTTAGGTTGCCTACCCCTGCTCTAGACCATTTGCTTAATATGTAAATGCTCTTTCTATATAGGAACATCTTCTATATCAAGCACTTTCTATTTGTACAGATACTTTCTACCTGGCTTAGTTGTGAATCTGCCCCATGCAGCATCTCTAAGTTAGTGTATCTATACAGGAAAAAGGTGTGATTACTTGAGCAAAGGTGCTCCTAATTCCTGCTTACTTGCAATGTGTTGGCATTAAGCTATTACTGCTTTACAAATTACAAGGTGGCTTGGTTACAGCCAAGGATCTAAAATCAACTCAGCATAATCAGACTTTGCAACATGGACTTCTGTGCAATATTGGTATGTCATAATTAGCTTACCCAACTTGAAACTGTATACAAACATATCTAGCTCTTTTAGAAAGCTGTGCTTTTGCCCTAATAAACAGAGCACACAACGCACTTGTGAACCTTTGAGCTGAACTCTGTTGGCAAAAGCCTTAGATGTGATTAAGCAATTGATTTCAATTAGTTCTGTAACTTTAGTGCAGATATATTTAATTTGCAAACTACCAATGACACACTCCAGGTAGAAGCTGTTTACATATAAGAGTTTGCAAATCCTCAAGGATACACTTCCAGAGACACAACCAGATAAAGCACACGAGTGGGATCTACTTGTGTACATAGCATTGTATCTTCATAGTGAAAGATCTCTTGGAGACTATCGTTTGAGTATGTCTGGTGGTCTGAAGGCAGGAGGTGTTCATTTACTATTGTTAAACATTCCACTTCAAAAGTTCTTCTCAACTGTATATGATCATCTCCACAAGCTTGGATTTGGAGACATGAACATGAACATCATCTAAATGATTAAAAAGGACAACTCATTGCATTCATTCTAAGCCTTCATGGAGATTAAGTAGTTGTTATTTACCATGAAATCCCAAGGCAGGTTTTAAAATAATTGACTGAGAGGTTATGCTTATTGAAGGAGATACCCACAAAGCCCTGCAATGTATGGTGCCTCTGAAAATAACACTATTAGTGATGAGATCTGTGTAGTCTATGCCATGAAGAGCATTAGGGAAGAAATGTTTAAAGAATATCACAAGTTTGATGGGTCTTTCACCATTAGGATGCAGTTATACACACAACAGTTCCATCTCACTGTGTCTATGTGAGAGTGTCTCTTCGTGGATTTTGCAAACTTCTATGCATATATTTAGCTGAAAGTGAAGTATTTTGACCCTACTTGGCACTAAGCTCTTCCACTAAACGAGAGATTAAGCACACCTAACCCTGTTCTGTGTTGTGGCTTATCATGTGTCTTGGGGATCAAGTTCAGGAAAAAGTTGCTAGTTTCCCCTACAATTGTATGTTATGAAAAATAAAGCAAAGCAATAACACTCTACACCCCACCCCTTATGTTTTATGAAGGCTTGTTCTTCTGCCTTTTTTTCAGGCAGCTGGACAACCATATCTAACATAGCGCCCCAGCAGGAAATGCTCTAAAAATCCCTGGAAGCAGTGCCATCCAAGGACTTAATGAACCATCACTTCTTCAGCACTTTCTCTAAAGAATAGAAGATACATAGAGTCCTCCATTTGCATTTTGGGTAAGCTGCTTTATCACAGATTTATTCAAGCATAATTTTGGCTTACCTGATGCCTTTTGAAACTCCATGCCACCATGGGTTCTGCTTTGTTACAGAAGCAGCATATATAATATGCTACAAATAAGCAAACCCCATTGTACAACAATTATTTAAAAGGCAATGGAAATCAGCTCTCTTTTAGATGTACAGATTTCTCATTACATTTTTACACAACATTTTATCCCTAGAAAAATAGCCACATGCTGACAAGAAAGACCAAATTGACAGACCTCAGGATATACTTAACCTATATTTTCATTTTTAAACTGCTTTCCACCTAAATGATTTTCTGGAGGACTGGCAAAAGGTTAGCTAAGGGTGTTTTAATGATTGCATTTCAATAAAATATTATAAAATTAGTCATAAGAAGTGACTGAGTCAACGTAGGGAAAATTAAACTACCTGAATATATTCATTCTCCAACAGATTTTTGCAGGTACTAGAAAAGTAGTACCTTTAAAAAAAATAATTCATCCTTTTATTAGTTCCATAGTGATTGATTACACTCATTGGATCAAGACTTAGTCATCCTTAGAACAGACTCACTAAAATCAATTGGACTTAAGAACTAAGCCCCATTGATTTCAGTATGTCTGTTCTGAGCATGTCTAGGGTAGAGCTTGGTTCCAGTCCATATTGATTAAGACTTTCCAGGGGGTAACTGTGTTATTATGTTGCAACAAACAGAAGAGAGTTTTGTAGCAACTTAGAGACTAACAACTTTATTTTGCATTTGGATAAGAAAATTTAGGAAATCACCTTTAAAATCCTTGTAATGTGTTAAAAAGTCATATCTCTTCTTGTGGAAATTGGCTGCCTATCAAACCTGCTTAAATGCCATGGAAACGAAACATATATAAAAAAAGAAAGAAAGTAGCTTGCTTTTTTACTAATGTAACAAACAGATAAGATAATGTTGCGAAGTCATAAGTCAAAGAAAGGACAGTAGGTTGTGAGCAACATCCCAAAAGTTGCATGAATTGCATTTTCAAATAGCATACTTTGGTCTGGTCATATCTCTTTTGTAACAAGCAGCGGTAGTGGAGATTACTATTCTAATTGGGGGAAAGTGGTGTCACCCATTTTCCTGCTGAAAAATTACCCTCCTGTGAAACTACTACAGGTACTGTACTTGCTTCTTCAGGTGCTATTTGTTTCAAGTAACAGTTTCAGGGGCAAACACACAAGGGTGAAAGGATTAATGCCCCTCACCTTATGCTGTTGGCTCAGTCTAGATTGCTCCCTCTTCTCACTGTTTCACTCAGCTTCTCTGAGACCAAGCCACTTAAATGCAGCAGTATCTATCAATGCATCCTTCATTTGAGAATCACGACAAATTGCAAATAACAGCTTGGTGGGCAATTTTCAGCAGGGAAATGACGTTGTGGGGGGAGGGTTAAGCACTCCTGCCATACTGCAGCCCTTGTGAAGGCCATGGGCCCCCACAGCTGTCAAAGAGGCACACTCTTTTAAATGCAACTGATTTAACATGCAGTATGGTTCTCATTCACTGCTGTGTTATGTATTCACAAAAAGTTTCACTAAGAATGGCTGCCAGCTAGTTACTAGACTAAGTTAAAGGGGGTCGTTTTGGTATATAAAGCTTGGGATTAGGATATCTGAAAGATCGCCTTATATACCCAATAGATCACTGCTCTCTGCAGGTGAGGGCCTCCTGAATACACTATCTATCTTATTAGGAGGTCCTCTCTGCACAATGTAAGAAACTTATGGAAACAACTGATTGGATCAGGGTGTCATTGAGATCCAGGAAAGGGTGAAGCTCCAACTTCTAAGTCAGGTATAGGCAAACTCAGCCCTCCAGATGTTTTGGGACTACAACTCCCATGATCCCTAGCTAACAGTACCAGTGGTCAGGGATGATGGGAATTCTGTTCCCAAAACATTTGGAGAGCCGAGTGTGCCTATGCCTGTTCAAAGTCTTGAGTTGTTTCACTGCTAAAGCAACAACTCAAATCCAAAATTTCACCTTTTCTGATCTGGGAAAATAACAAGCTGTCATTTGCTTTTCACTGAACTGCTGATGGTTTGGATGGGACCTAGAGAGAAGAATACTGCACATATTTATCTGAGAGTAAAGTGCATTAAACTCAGTGGGGCATACTTCTGCATAGACGTGTAGAATTGCACTGTACAAAGCTCTTCATATTTCACATCCATTTGCAAGCACTTCCTTATTTCTGAGGACAGGAGGAACTATTTTTTGTAAAATTGTTTTTATTATTTCATTCTATAATGTATATAAAACAGAGAGAACAACTATAACAACAGGTGAAAATTAAAAGATGAAAAACAAAACATCCTATAATGTCAGAATAAAAAAGTACAAAATAGTTTTGATTCACCCAGGACACCAGTCTTTTCCACATATGGTGCAAGTAATATTACTTGCTTCATTGTTTTATTTGCTCCATGCTTGTAAAGGGGGAAATCTGCATTAGGGCTTGGAGAAATGACTCATTCTTCAAAAATAATTTTCTTCAGGCTCTTTCTGATAGTTCAGTGTTTCTATGGGTAATTCTGGTAGTATCATTAAGAAGATTGGAATGGCACATTTCCTGAATAAAATGATGAAAATGAAAAGTTTAATCTTTTTTTATATCTTCTAGAAAATTGCTTTCAGATAATCCATTGACATCTATATGTGAAGCAATGAACTTTCATGTTCAAGGCCCAGTGTCATCCTGATGCTGTGCCATGTAGCTATACCTGTTCTTGAATGAGCAATAGTTATGCCTTCTCAGCTAATAAAAAAGGTGGTGGTAACCTTGTGCCTACCATTAATTCTTTTAAAATAGTTGAAAATCATTCCCTATTATTTTCCTCCCACTATTGTGATCAAATTTTCACATTTGATCATAGAGCATCATAGACAATCTTTTAGTCCTTAAACTTAATAGGCTGAACAAGGCTTTAAAAATAACTGAGCTAATCTAGAATGGTTCCGGAAAGAAAATGGGATCTCTTGAGATTGTTGGGACTCAGGTTGTTTTGTATGTTTTTAAAGAAGATTACTTGGTTTCTTTGTATTTGGTCTCTATATATCTTTAGAACACTTTACATTTGTCACCGGTTTGCAAAATCTTGTGTGATAATGTCCCACATTTTTGCAAGTCTGTTGTCTGTCTATGTGGGCATTGAGGTGAGAAAATACTGGCCTGACCAATATGTCATGGTAAGATAGAATATGGCTTACCATGACTGCTTGCATATGCTGCCTCCCAGAGAGGCACTCACAGCCACTTTGCTTCTCCCTGGACTTTAAGTCAGTATGAGATGGCAGCTTAAGGCCAGGGAGGAGCGAAGTGGTTGCTATCTCCTCAGGAGCCAGTACTGTATATTCACCCAAAGTCATGTTTCAGCTGAATGTGATGTGCAAATACGGCCAATGTGTAAAAGTTGAAAAAATGAAGAAGATAATATGTTTTGTCTGAAGAACCAGCGATCTTCCTCTTGGGAAAGAAACAATAACCCTTTGTTTTATGAACTGCACAAGGAAATCTCAATACTTCCAAGAAACGTTGGTAATGTTAATCACAATTGCACCAGTTCCACACCTCAACCATGTTTATCTAAGTGTATTCTAACAACTATTGTACCTTACAGGACCAAACTAGAGATGAAGTTAATTGTGTGACTCTAATTAAGGTGCACATTTCCTGCTTTATAAATAACAGCTGCAGGGAAGCCTGAGAAGCCTTGGGACCATGAGGGAAGATCGACTTCAGCTCTTTTTCTCCCTGCCATGGTCCCAACAAAAATAACCTATCTGAAGCCAGTGCTATTGATATACAAATAACAGTTTCAAAGAGGGGAAGGTAAGTTAGCATTCACACACCCTGTTACTTACAGCCATTGGTGAAATGGAATTTCCCTTTGATCAGGCCATTCCTCTCTTTGCTTACTGGAGTTTACAACAGAGATGTAGAATATAGACATAGGTGCCAACTCCTAGGGGCCAAGGCAGTTTTGGCCTCCCCCAACATGTCTTTAGGGCCCCCCTGAATGTTCAGAGGGTGTTCAGCTCCATCCGCTGGCTCCTTTCAACATCACATTGGGCCCTCTCAATCATTTGGAGAAGCTATCTCCTTTGAATATAGAGATTCCTTCCCTGCACATCTCCTCAAATGTCTTACCACTGGTAGATAATAGTAACTGAGTAAATCTTATAATAAGAAGTACATCTTAGCACATACCATTCCATGCTGAAAGTTAGAGAAAGGGGGGAAATCGGCAATTGATTCCTCTGTGCTGTTCTCTTAGTGTGTCCAGTACAGGGCTAAGAACCAGGAGTGCATGTTTTGAACATCTCAGTTTGGCTCTTCAAATTAACTCCTGCCATCCTTTATCTATGCTATATATTTTTCTTGCTTTTTAACATTTCTTTAAACAAGAGCGCTTCATATATGCTTGAATAAGAGCTAGAAAGCTGATGGAGTTCTTTTATTTGGAGTGGGGCTACTCCAGATAGGAGATTCCCATCAGAGTTGCACCGTAAGTCTTGCTCTAGTATATGAAGGGCTCTTGATTAAAGTCATGTTAAAAGGAAGGGGGGCACCATAGAAAAAGTGTCAGAATAATACCCCTTGAGGAGGGGAGAACAGAATATCGTGCGGATCTACAGTTTGAGAAATAGCACATTATCATTACAACTAACACAAGTCCTTTTGCTTGATTGCCTGCTTGCTGAGGTGAGGAGAAGTACATCCTTAAAAGGAGCAGAGCTTGGATAGCTCTGTTAAAAAATAACGGTTTTTTGATGCACCTGAAAGTAAGGTCTGGGACAGGGTCATCTGAGAAATATAAGAAAATGTGAGACGAAACTATGAAGAGAGATGGGGAGGGAGACAAACAGAGGCGTAAACTAATGAATTTTAACAGGTTTTAATTGAAGAGAACACGATTACAGCAAATGGCTATTTATTTCTGTGTTTTTTCATTGAAACATGTACCGGTAGATGTTGTTGGAAAAAAACAGAAAATAACAAAAGCAAACAAAATGTAAATAGCTTACTGGTATATGGCTTTTTACCTCCAGTGACCTCCCCCCCCCCTCAAAATGTGTGCATATTTGATCTGCATTATATGATAAAGATTTTTACACTTTTTTGATATATCCCTAATGTAACTGTACTATAACTGAGGGTGTTCCATCCTCTTATTTGTGGGTGGAAATAAAGCACAGTATGAAAATATATAATCAAATATTTAGTAACCATTCTGACACAATGCCAACATATAGTTGCACATCACTCCAATCCACAAGCAGTGAGAGGTTCCAGGATTTCCATGCACTTAGCCAGGGGGCAGTTTCCTTGGAGTGTGGGACAGCGGAGACTGTCATGTTTATTAACACACACACACACACACACACAAACATACACACACACACACACACACACACACACACAACCTGAGTCTAGGATGGACTCTAGGGGCTTACAGCATTAATACCCCTACTATGAATACTGAACACTCTTTCACATATTAAAAACACACACAAATAAAAATGGAGGCGTAGGGCTTGATTTGTTTGATCAGAAATGCATGCTTTGGGGGCAATTGGAAAGCACACAAAACTCACACTACTTACAATAAAATAATTCCACCTTTATCTTTTCTTTTCCTTTGTTATTTTTCAGGAAATTGCTTTTGTATGTTTTAGCAGAAATTGTACATTGTGAAAATGTCCCTACATGCATTAGGAATCATTCAACAATCTTATGGCAGAGTGACAACTGTTCTTGTTGCAAACCTAGCAGCCCTGCATGCAGCCTTGGCATTAGCTCTGGCTCATTCTCTCACCAGCCTACTCAACAGCTGATCCCTGGGCAGGATTGCCAGAGAAACAAAATCAGAGCAGCATTATATATAGGATTAGGAGAAGAAAAAGTAGTAGCAAGGAAGGCAGTCCAGCAGCAAGTGCTGCTCGTATGATTTGTTGCAGAAGCAAGCACCTCATCCAGTAATAAGGATGACCAGACATGGTGTCGTTTACTAACGGCTCATTAGGAAAAGCTTGTAAGAGTTTATTTAGCAAGAGGACCAAAGTGGTGAGACCTTTCAGTTTGCAGGAGCTATCAAAGAAAACTAGTGAATGGTGGCATCATTGCCTATAGAGCTATAAACTACAGCATTAAGAATCAATCAAACAAATCACTTTGGGGGATAGTTCCGGCCATAAAAACTCTTATTTGATTCTGCTACATTTGCTACCCTACCAGTATTAGGCTCTGTCAGAAATTTCTAAACATTTTGGAAGGTTCTCTGAAAGTGCAGCTATAGTAGGCATTAGAGTTCCTTTGTGATTTCTCCCCAAACTGCACCATTTAAGGGAAATAAAAGTGACATTGTGCAGTTGGGGAAACACACTACTGCCATCTTGTAATAATGTCATTGTAGTCAGCAAAACCTTCTGACTACAGGCTTCTGCTTAAAAAAACCTTTGGCAGTTTAGAAACCATCCAGTTCCTCTGGAGTTGAACTGTTTCAATTCCAGCAATAGGTGACTATAAACCGCAGTTTTCATTTGAGAATCATTAAGAATTTCTCCAATTATTTTAAATTATTTAAAAATGTATACCCCATTTCTATTTACAAACTAATTATATATATATATATAATCTCCATCATAATAGCTTTTTTAAAAAAGCTTCAAAATCTGAACTGAATTGGTACTAGAATGAAACAAGAAGTTAACATATAGCTGGTACACAGGGGACCTTCATGTTCCGTAATAAATAATTATCTCTTTCTTACGTTGGCTATGCTACACCATTGCCCAAAGGAAATGGTAGAGTTTTCTACATCAGCATTTAATCAAGAGGGTATGTAAAACCATCGCGTACTGTGAAAAATTGAATACTATTTAGTCTGAACCTGACCCAAAGTCTAGAAACAAATAAATTATAAGTGCTGCTAATTCTATTTTTTTTTATTCAATAATAATCTACAGGAGTCTCTTTAGAACAGGTGTTGACCAGCCCTTCAATATGTGTGTTATAAATAGATTATTAGTTGGCTTTCTATAAATAATTTTCATTTTTAAAAATTTGTGTATATAAAATCAGCAGAATTCACAGGCATATTGTATTACATAGTAATACAAGTCACATATGATAGATAAATACCTTTAGACTACAATGCCCAAACACCCTTCCTAGCAGTGAAAATTGTAAGGAAATTACCAGTAATAAGTGGACGTTTCTGTTTACACTATAAAGAATTGTTCTTCAAAAAACAACACATACTAAGAAAGGAATGTCAGTTTCAACAATTCAAATTTATTTGGGGAAATATGACAAATCCCTTCCCTGAAGTACAGCTTTGAAATTATCCAGAGTGACTTGATACTCATTTTAAAATCTTTGTTTCCCCCTTCAGAATCTTAGAAACTGTGAGGTCTGATTGAATAAGTAGTATTGTTCCATATATTTGTTTCTCATATTTTAGCACATATTGCTATCATGTCAAGGTATGTGTCACGGATGCTTTAGTTGAGATTCCTGCATTGCAGGGGGTTGGACTAGATGATCCTTGGGGTCCCTTCCAACTCTATGATTCTGTGTTCTCAGACTGATTAACAAAGGCCCACAGTACAGTAATAATAATAATAATAATAATATACCCCGCCCATCTGGCTGGGCTTCCCCAGCCACTCTGGGCGGCTTCCAAAAGAATATTAAAATACTATAATACATCAAACATTAAAAGCTTCCCAAAACAGGGCTGCCTTCAGATGTCTTCTAAAAGCCTGGTAGTTGTTGTTCTCTTTGACATCTGGTGGGAGGGTGTTCCACAGGGAAGGCGCCACTACCGAGAAGGCCCTCTGCCTGGTTCCCTGTAACTTGGCTTCTCGCAGTGAGGGAACCGCCAGAAGGCCCTCGGTGCTGGACCTCAGTGTCCGGGTAGAACGATGGGGGTGGAGACGCTCCTTCAGATAGGGACTCTGTCTGCATCTGTGTCACATGCAGGCCACTTACTTCATACCAGGGACGTAGGAAGGGATGTGTGGCCTGCCCTGGGTGTCATCCTTGAGGGGGATGTCAAAATGGCACACCGCGGGGGGGGGCAGCAGTTACCACGGGGCCTGGCCTGCAGTGCGCCCGAGTCACGTGTCTCTCCTGGGAGTGAGAAGGTGGCCCAAGGCCCCGCACTACCCGAAACGGACTCTGTGGGCAGCTCGTCGTGCCGCCCCCTGGACGGATCACCACACCACGCCTGTGCACAGATCACCGCAGCGCCCCTGTGTGTGGATTGCTGCGGCGCCCTGTGTGGCGCCCCCATCCATGGATCGCCATGGCGTCCCTGTGCGGCACCTCCGTGCGTGGATCGCTCTGCCCTCGTGGGCAGCTTGCCCTGTCCCCGCCTCTCCGGGTGCCAGAACACCTAGCTATGCCCCTGCTTCATACATTGGGTGGAGAAAACCTTCTTAGTCAATTTGTAAACAAGCAGAAACCCTACATCATTGCATTAATGATGTTAACATTCTCCCCCACATAAAATACTTCCTGCACGTTCAAAACGTTTGTGTCAGAGAGAAGATTCTAGGCTAGTATTTTCATTGGCATACGCGTTCTGAATGTACAGAGGCTCTTTATGTGGGAGAACAGTCAAACGCTATACCCCACTCAGCCAACAGTATGAGGTGGTACAGCCTAGCAACAGCCAATCTGTTTTAGCTCTATGAATGAGTCTCTTTGAGTTGATTTAAGATTGTTATCTTAATACTATCGGGGAAGTAACTGTCATAGATGATCCACTCTACATGCCTTTGTTTTCTACTTGTTCGGTTAGCTGAATAAGTCTGTAAATATTTTTCTTCGTATTACTCACTCTTTACAATAAATCTGAGCAAGTTCAGCATGATGCTCAATGCGCAGTTAGTGTATTGCTATTGATTAGTCAGAAAAGATTATCATTTGCACAGCTCACACACCTTGGCTCAGGGTAAACTCACATTTAAATGTCTTATAGTTTGAGGACTGAATCAACTGATAACTTGTTGTGTGAAAGAACCACCACAGACCAAACATAACACAGTCAAGTATTTTCATTTTTATCACCTCAAAACACAATATTTTCAGTCCACAATGCTTCTCTATCAACCATCAAGTCATGTTTTAAAATAAGTTGCGTACATGTGGGATGGGCCCTTAGACAAACCACATATAAACATTACTGATACATTATTAATTCCAAAATAACAACTATTAATTCCAAAATAGTAACTAATAAGGATATCGGAACAACCGCACCAAACAAATTAAACAATTCGGATGAAGTTCAATACTTTTGTTTTAATAATTTATTTCTTTTTATTTTTTTAGGTTTTTGTTTTCCTGCTCTGGACAGCTATTCCCTCACCTTCCTCTTCCGAACCTCCCCTATTCTGAACACTCAACTTATTTGCCAGTCCAAGGCTAACTATGCATACTATGTTTTGATTTAACGTTTGTTAAAGTTAAGATCCAGGGCCTCAGAACTGCTCTCCTGGATCAGTGAGAATCACTTTGGTTCAGCCCAGGATTACTGAGTGGCTAGGAGATGCATTTTAAGATTCACATTTTCAGACCTTATTTTGTCTTTTCCCAGGAGTGCTGTGTTGCTCAAGACTTCAGTTGAGATATGAGAATTTCCCCTCTTTCTTCTTGACTTTTGTGGGTTAGCAACTTTGGGAAATTGTTTTGGGGCACGTCTGCAAAACGTAAAGTGCTACCCTTAGGCTGCACTCCCATGCTCAAGGTAAAGGTAAAGGGGCCCGTGACTATTAGGTCCATTCGTGACCGACTCTGGGGTTGCGGCGCTCATCTCACTTTATTGTCCGAGGGAGCTGGCATACAGCTTCCGGGTCATGTGGCCGTCATGACCAAGCCGCTTCTGGCGAACCAGAGCAGCGCACGGAAACACCGCTTACCTTCCCGCCAGAGTGGTATCTATTTATGTACTTGCACTTTGACATGCTTTCAAACTGCTAGGTTGGCAGGAGCAGGGACCAAGCAACGGGAGCTCACTCCATCGTGGGGATTTGAACCACCGACCTTCTGATCAGCAAGTCCTAGGCTCAGTGGTTTAACCCACAGCGCCACCGTAATTTGGAGCAATCCTCATTGAACTTAATGGGCTTTATTCCTAAATTGCATGACTCTAAAATGTCTGACAAAATCAGGAATAATTGAGGACAAAGGTACTATTTGGGAGAATTAGAATCATAGAATTGTAGAGTTGGAAGGGACCCTATCATGTAGTCCAACCCCCTGCAATGCAGGAATCTCAAACACCCATGACAGATGGACAACCAACCTCTGCTTAAAAACCTCCAATTAAGCGAGTCCACTACCTTCTGAGGGGGTCAATTTCACTGCCAAACAGCTCTTACTGTTAGAAAGTTCTTCCTGATGTTTAGTCAGGATCGTCTTTCTTGTAACTTGAAGCCATTAGTTTGAGTCCTACCTTCTGGAGCAGGAGAAAACAAACTTGCTCCATCTTCCATGCGACAGTCATTTAGATATTTATAGATGGCTATCATGTCTCCTCTCAGCCTCCTCTTATCCAGCCTAAATATACCCAACTCCCTCAACTGTTCCTCATCAGGCTTAGTTTCCAGACTCTTTACTATCTTGGTCACTCTCATCTGCACACGTTCCAGCTTGTCAATATTCTTCTTAAATTGTGGTGCTCAGAACTGGACACAGTGCTCCAGATGTGGTCTGATGCAGGCAGAATAGAGCAGGACTATTACTTCCCTTGATCAGGACACTATACTTCTGTTGATGCAGCCTAGAATAGCATTAGGGTTTTTGGGTTTTTTTTGCTGCTCCATCTCACTGTTGACTCATATGAAGTTTTTGGTCTACCAAGAATCTTATTTGTGCAGCTGGTTCTTCCTGCCTACTTTTTACTTTTTCCCAGGATTATGAGAAACCATTAGTGAGCACTCTTTGGGTTCGGTCAGTTGAAGTAAGGTAAAAATATACGGTCTTTCCTACTGTCAGCACCAGACGTATTTGTTTTTAGCTTTACTTTTCTCCCCACCACCACTCTGCTTCTAGTATTGGATCTGCATATAGAATGCAGCTGACGAAAGGCCTATTCATTGCTATTTTTGTTTTCACTACATTGTTATCGAGTATACACAGAACTCTACTAATTCAGAAGAAATGTGGTAATTTCAGGGACCCTTTATGAGAATCAAACACTCTCCAAATTAATCAGGGAGAGAGGGGCAAATTTTTAAAAGAGGCTCAAATCAAGGGCACTTGAGAACCCTAACCATCACACATGTGAGGTCCTGAACATGATTCATCCACTATTTAACAGCTTCAAAATACACAGTGTGCTGCTTTGGATCATGTCTGAAGCAGTGCTTTTCTTTGGTTAAAAAAATGAGGTGTTGGTACTCATAGCTTGATAAAAGTGCTTTGGATGCTTGCATGATATGGTTGACATGGGCAGCAAAAAATAGAGGTGACAGTACTCCATACCTCTGTTTACCATCACACAAAAAACACTGATCTGAAGCTACCCAAAAGAAAGTTGTTCAGAAGTTTCTCCTCTAATTACTAAAATAGTTGACCAATCCCTTCCCCCACCCCTGAAATCCCCATTTTTTATTTCTGTAACTTGTGGTTGACACCGTGTAAACTGTCCTTCAAAAGGAAAAGAAATGTGAGGTGTCCAACTTTTTTTAAAAAATATTTATTCAATTTATATCCCACCCTTTCTCCCTATGGAGCCCAGGGCGGCAAACATACCAATAATAATAAAAAAATTAAAATCATTCTAAGAACAGATTAAAAGCATCATAAAAGCAGATTACAGGTCACAGCCAGTGGCAGCACCAACAGAAGGGATTTACCTGCCTATCATAGGCTCCAAGATAGCTGATAGGAGGGAAAGCTTTTAGCATACCCTCCAACATTTCTCCAATGAAAATAGTGATGTCCTATTCAACAACAATAATATTTATATCCCGCCCATCTGATTGGGTTGTCCCAGCCACTCTGGGCAGCTTCTAACATATATAACAACATAATAAAGCATTGAACATTAAAAAGCTTCCCTATAAAGGGCTGCCTTCAGATGTCTTCTAAAGGTTATATAGTTACTTATCTCCTTGGCTCGGGGGTCACATACCATATCCTCCAACATTTCTCTGATGAAAATAGGGGTGTCCTAAGGAAAAGTGGAACATTCCAGGATCAAATCAGAAATGGGGATGGCTTCTGTAAATTCAGGATTGTTCCTGGAAAATAGGGACACTTGGAAGGTCTGTTTTAGGTGCGTGGATCCCAAGCCTTTTAGGGCTTTATATCTAGTACTAACATGTTGAATTTAGCATGATATGTTACAGGCAACTAGTGTAGTGCTTTTGAGGACCAGTGATCTTGATACTTGGTCCCATATGGCTGTTAACAGCCTAGCAAGATGCATTCTGCGCTAGTTGCAAGCTCCAGACTCCCTGCAAGGGTACAACACATGCACAACACATTACGTAATCCAGGTTATGCACAACACTACCTAAAGGACTGGACATGCTGTGCATGCAGCTCTTCTACCGTAAAGCAGACTGAGGGTGTTATCCCACACTTTCCAATGCATTTTCCTGTCACCTATCACAAAAAAAGTTCAATCTTTTGAGGAAATGGGCTTGTTCCACAGCCCTCCCAATCAACTATTAATTCTGCAATCTGAATTTGCCAGCATGTGATTGAATACCAGTCAAAAATACCAACAGCCTGGAAGTGGCCCCAGTATTTCAGTTTGATCAACAAAAAATTATGCAGGAAATACAGTGGTGCCTCGCAAGACGAAAAGAATCTGTTCTGTGATTCTCTTCGTCTAGCGGTTTTTTCGTCTTGCGAAGCAAGCCCATTGACGGATTAGCGGATTAGCGCTATTAGCGGCTTTTAGCGGCTTATCTGCTGATCGGATCAGCTGATAAGCGGCTTAGCGGCTTAGAAAAAGGGGGGAAGGGAAAAAAACCCCGCAGGAACTCGCAAGGCATTTTCGTCTTGCGAAGCAAGCCCATAGGAAATTCGTTTTGCGAAGCACCTCCAAAACAGAAAACCCTTTCATCTAGCGGGTTTTTCGTCTTGCGAGGCATTCGTCTTGCGGGGCACCACTGTAATAACAAATACCAACATTTCAGTTTTTACTTAAAAGCAGCTGCAGAGGAAGGGGTGATTGATTCTGCCCCCTTGCCCTCTTCCTGGTCTTAGTCACAAGCTCCATACTGCTATTAGTCTTGCAGTATTAGTCTTAGCTTTCTGCCCAATGATGCTAATAGCAGGTTTGGAGGGGTAGTTTAGATCAGGAAAATGGCATGAGGGGAAGGAATTAAACACGATCTCGCCAGGGCCACTATTCCAGCCAAACTTCGATCTAAAGCTACTTTTAAGTTGTTGTCTTTTATAAGTTTGGGAATCAGACCACAAATTTCCTGCATAACATATAGATTGGCCCTTAGTGTCTCATTCTTAATAAATGCAATTGGAATTAGCTTAGATAACTAATAGATTTAAACATTGTTTTCATTCCGAAGTGTTATCAGTCTTGGATTATCTCTCCTTTTTCCAGAGGCCTTTCCCTCAATTTCAACCCTTATTGCAACTGCATTGTTCGCCATACATCCAAGCCAATTATTATTCAGGATCATTAAAAAAGAGCTCAGCTGTTAATTAAATTTTGCATCTAAAGAGATTATCGCTTGCGGAACATTGCTTTTATTAAGTTCTTCCAGTAATGAACTTATTTAACCCTGCTAGTTATAGGCATGAAGGAAGGAATCCAGCTTTGTAAACAAAAGGTAGGATATTTAAGACAATGGAAAGAGGATTTGACCCACTAGAGAAATAGTAAAATAAGTGCATAATCCATATTTGAGAGGTTTTTTTAATATCACTCTTTTTAATGATCATCATTTATATATTCAAAAACTACTAACATGTCCCAGCTTAATTTTCTGTAAGGTTAAACATGCCCTGTTTCTTCATGTGGTAGCAGGGTGGGAATCAAATAAGAAACCTGAAGAAAGCTGTGTGAGTTAGAGACATGGCACTTAAGAGTAGATTCTAATGTTGGCGTTAGAAAATTAACAAAGGCCAGTACTGTAGCAGATTTTTTAACAAGGCCATACATGCAAGTTTAGCAAGCAGCAGTACAGAGGCTGCATCACACATGGAACTGAAAAGGTCGGTTGAGCCAAGGCATGTTTATTAATAGAATGACTTCCAAATATCCCAGAACATTTTCAACAGGAATGTTCTTTGTCCAGTGAAACTGAAATTTACACACACACACACACACCCCTATCCAAATCAGCCACTTTCTCCTATCCAACACACCTTAAAATAGCTTTTCACCTCCCTCTTCTAAAGTGTCAATAGAAAAGAAACTTTTGACAGAGCTCTCCCCTAACTCTGCACATCAGATGATCCTGTATTGCTTATGCAAATACACTTTTCATACAGGGGAATTGGGGTTGAAGTGAAATTTGCAGGCCAAACTGGATGTGGGAGGTCTAGGAATTTTGTTTTTGCTTTATTATTTTATTTTATTGCTACCTAGCAGCTCCATGTAGCTGATTTGAAGCTCAGAGAAGTGACACTTTGAGAAGAGGATGTTTGAAACCCCTGCTTTGAATCATGGAGGCCTCCTCTCCCCATTATTGGGGAAAGAGAAAGGTAAGATAGTATTAAATGCTCTCTCCCAGAGTGCCACTTCCAATCTACAAAAGCAGCCATGTGATGCAGGTAACTCTTTAAAAACCACATAATATACAGACAGTGCTAGTCACAGAGCTTCTACATCAAGTCTGCTTTGGCCTTCAGTTCACACAGGAATTCCTAACTACATACAATGATAATTGCATTAATTGCAATTATGCCATTGTGTGTGTGGTTTTTTTTTAAATACTGCCATGGGGGGCAATGCTTATTGGGAACAGAGTACATGGGGAGTGGAAGTTTAACACTTTCCACCTTACAACAACAAAAATCACACCCACACTCATGCTAGAGTTAGCCATGAGGTGTGTGTGTATCCCATTGGGACATTTTTCCTAAACCTAAGTGCCAAGAGGCAAGGGATTTCATTGTGATTGTGGTAGGTAAAAAACAACAAAAGCCAGGGTCGGCTGCATTAAATGCTATGGTCTACCTAATTTTCTAGAATTATAATTTTTATGATGTATATGTATTTTCATTGTTTTCATGTTGTCTATGTACCTAGTATAGAAAGGGATAAAATATTGTTTCCCTTGTTCTTTGAAAACAAGGTTAATTTTTTTCATTCATGTATATGGTGTTATAAATCATTCTATATGCTAAGCTAGTCGGATGATTAATGTGGGTCATAGTTGACAAATTCATGCTGTTACAGTCCACTGGTTCTCATTAATCAGCAACTAGTTAAGCACATTTATTTGAAGCATTTTTTTGTTTCACTATAATGTGTCCAAATTGTTTTCTCTGGTACACAGCTTATTGATGCGTGAGAACATCTTCCAAGCTTGGTATACACCAGAGCTTAGGGCAATGAAACAAGCTGTGATATGGCTTGAACACAAGTGGAGGAAAACTCCAGATGAATGCAGTTAAACAGTCATAATTATTGAGCCTATCCAGTGACAGGGAAGGTTGCAAAGAAGTACCGTAGTACTTTGTCACATCCATTGTATCCATGGTATGCTGGCCAGCAGAGCTTTTCCACATAGTGTGGGGCCTATTGCAGTCTGGCCCAAAGGAGATGGTAGAACCAAGTCATTCACTGTTGGCACTACTGTTAAATCAAATGAGTCTAAAGAAGTGTCCAGAACCCTGATTAGTCCTGTTGTATTGGATGAGTTTCAGTTAGTAAGGCTCAGAGATATGAACAATGTGTTTGGTTTGATCCAGATGACCACTTGTGCTCTTGACTCTCATGGCTGATAAAAACATGCAAGGAGGGGCCATCCTGCTGGGCCAGGGTGGTGACCAGTGCCTTCTTACAGGACAGGAAGTAAAATTACTCCTTAAGAAACTCTCATTGGAATAAGAAAACCTAATTAATTGCTGACCTGTTGCTCAGCTCCCCTTCTTGGGCAAGATCATTGAGTAGTTAATCACAGGCCAGATCCAGGCTCTCTTAGATGAAACTGATTTTCTAGATCCACTTCAGTCAGGGTTTAGGCCTGGTTCTTGCACAGAAACTGCCTTGGTTGCCTTGTATGATGTCCTGTGCCAGGAGAGAAATAGGTTTTCCTGTTATTTCTTCTTGATCTCTCATTGGTTTTCAGTACCACTGGCCATGGGATTCTTTGGAGCAGCTGAGTTGGGACTGAGCGGCACCTTCTACAGTGGTTCCAGCTCTACTTTAATTTTGATTTTCAAAACATGGTACAGTACTTAGGGAATATTGTTCAGCCCCATGGAGCCTTGAGTTTGGGGTTCTGCAGGGTTCAGTTTTATCCCCTCCCCCCAAGCTGTTTTACATCTACATGAAACTGCTGAGTGGGGTCATCTGGAGTTTGGAGGACTTTGTGAGCAATATGCTGGTGACACACAGCTCTGCCTATCATTTACATCTGCAAATGAGGCAGTGGATGTACTATATCAAAGTCTTTCCTCTGTAATGGACTGGATAATAAACTGAAGCTTAATCCAGACAAAACTGAGGCTTTATTAGTGGGTGGTTCCCTGAACCAGATGTATTAATTGTGGCCTGATCTATACTCACTCTGAAATAACATGTACTTAGCTTTGGGGCACATCTTGATCCATTGCTATAGTGATAGACTCAAGTGACCTCAGTGGCATGGCATGGAACACTTAGCGTCCCAGCTACACTCCTATCTGGACAAGAATGACTTAACTTCTGCTGTCTATGCTTTAGAAAGCTCTAGGTTGAATTACTGCAATGTATTATGCATAGGACTGTGTTCAAAGGTGGTTCAGAAACTGCAGCTGGTGCAGAATTTGACAGCCAAATAGCTGAATAGGGCAGAATGGTCTGAACATATAACACCAATTCTGGCATGACTACATTGACTACAAATTAGTAACTAGGCTCATTTCAAAGAGCAGGGTTTGACCTAGGGCCAGCCCATCTATGAGGCAGGGCTGGGGCAGCTGCCTCAGGTGGTGAAAGCTCAAGAGGTAACCTTGGTAGGGGCACAGTGCCTACCCTACTATCTCCAATAGAGGTGGAAAACAAGTGGCAGTGACGGCTTCCAGTGAGATCTTGCCAGAACCCACCATTGTTGCTGCTGCACAACCCAGATAAAGGAGGCTAGGGGTGGCAGTGGGGTCGCGATTTCAGGGTGGTACTTTTGTGTTTCACCTCAGGCAGTGAAGCAAGATGTGCCATCCCTAGTTTGAGCTATAAAGTCTTATATGGCTCAGGACCCCAAGACTCCCAAGGATGGTCTCTCCCCACATGAACCAAGTTGGATCCTGCAATCATCATCTGAGGTTCTTCTCAAAGTGCACCCTTCACAGGAGGTCTGGAGGGTGGTAAATGAGAATAGGCCTTTTCATTGGTGGCCCCTGGAATGCTTCCCCAAGGAGGCATGCCTGGCACCATCTTTATTTTTAGGCACCAGGAAAATACTTTTCTCTTTACCCAGGCTTTTGGTCCTTTATTTGAAGGGGGTCATGCACTTGTGGCCTTTTAGGGGGGGTAGAATCTGTGTTTATTTTAATTGGTTTTAATGAAAGACATTTTTGGTCACTTTTGTGAAGAATGTGACTAACAGTTAATAATAATAATTTTGTTCATCAACATTTAATTTTCCTTTTTAGGAATATTAATTCGTCTCTAATCTTGAAATAATTCCCATTGGTAAAGTGGGATATTATTAAATTTCATTGCCTCCTTTATGGCTGTTAAGAAACTCTTTAAAATGTGAATTGACTGTGAGCTGATACTGCAATGTCATATACACTAAATAGCTTAGGGAGTTGAGAATTGCTGTACTAATCTGAGTTCAAATGCCTACATATCTAAAATACTAGAGACGGGAATCTGAACTTATTTTTAATTTCATTTTGAAACATAGGAATGGCACAATTTAGACTAATCATGACTAAGTAGCAACTTTCAAAACCCAAGCCCAATATTAAAATATGTATTGTTTCTCATAGGAGATGGTAAGAAGGGGAACTCTCTTATGAAAACCTACATAGTTTTATCCTATTAATGCCAGATTTTTCAATTGATAATGCCTCTGGGAAATCCATATTAAGCTAGTTGATTTAGAGGGGTCCAATACACAACTGCAGTTGTGTCCAATGCACAACTACCACTGCAGTTTGGGCAGTGAAAATAACTAGACAATGAGAATGTATGGTGGTCACAAATTCCGCTGGTCTTTGTAATATATCAGTTGCCCCTCTTCTATAGAGATCTCCCATCACAGCATGGAAAACAAAATCCTAACTACTTCAAATGTGTCCCTATTTTGAGATACAGCAGCCTCGCTATTGGACCATTATTTTTCCCCCCAAAAAGGGAAGAAAAATGGAGTTCATGTGATAAACTGCTTTGAATACTGAAAGCATTATAGAAACTGTTGCATGGTTATGTATGGCTATCATAATTTATGCTGTGTAGGCATTATCTGGGAGAATACCATTACTACCTTTTTAAAAATGATGCCTGTAGAAATCAGTGAAGATACCGCTTCTTGTATAATTCCCTCCATAGCATTTCACTCTGAACACTGGCTATGCTCACTGTAAAATAAAGAACTAACTGGGGGGAAATGGTCCTGGATTAAGGGATATGCATAATTAGTCATTAAACTGTGAAATTTAATAGGTTCTTAGCTAGGGCACCTCTGAAATGTATTGTGTCATTGAATCTTAATAAGAGTTCCTTGTGAAACAATTCTGTGACTCTACTCTCTCTGCTGGTTACTTAGCCCCAATTCCTCCAAAGTAATAGTTGCATGCCTGCCATTTGAAATACAATGGTGTGGAAGCTAGATCACCTCTTTATGTGAAGCTGCTTACCAAGAAAATCCAGCAAGTTTCACTCTATTAATTACCCCCCTCCCCCCAAAAAGCCCCCACATTAATGCATACTAAAAATACTTTCTTTCACATGGTCTGTTGCACATAAACGGTTGGCCATGTGGAATACTTTCCAAATTCCCAGCTGCTGCCATGTTTGAATTAGGTCTGGGCCACAGCAGTAATGGAGTCATGTAAGCACCCTACCTCTTTCCAGTCCATAACCAAAGTGGGAGAGTACTAGCTGTTTCCATGTCCAGGATTGGAATAACTGTTTCCCTTTGCCTTTCTAAACTACTAGGGAGCCAGAGATAAACTGAAGAAGGGTCTGCTTCTATGTTTTCTTTTTCTCTTCAGGAACCGAGGGAAATCCTGGAGCAAGTTTCAGAGGGATATGCCTTAAGACCCTTAAGTGATAATTTTGTACCTTGAGTCAAGGTTACCAGGGGATAGCAGTTTCAACCTCATACTTGCACACAACCAAATATTAGCAACATAGAGCAGCCCACAATATATAGTGGAAGCATGTTGGTTGTGAATTGGAAGAAGCAATTCAGTCCTGCTTTGTAGAGACATCGAAAAGGAAGGAACCAACGCTTCTGAATTCAGGCTAGATCAGAGTGAGGAAAGCTTTATCCCCTAGGCTGAACACTGAGAAGTGGCAAGGCACTTGTAAAAATATGGCAGCTTTTCCTACAGTACCTCAGCTGGGTTTTTGTGTTTGTTTGCAAATATAGTAATATGCCGTTACCTAAAAGTAATCATTTAGTAGGGTGGACACTGGACATAGCACTGAATAGATGCAAGTTGTTGTTGTTGTTGTTTAGTCATGTAGTCGTGTCCAACTCTTCGTGACCCCATGGACCAGAGCACGCCAGGCACTTCTGTCTTCCACTGCCTCCTGCAGTTTGGTCAAACTCATGCTGGTAGCTTCAAGAACACCATCCAACCATCTCATCCTCTGTCGTCCCCTTCTCCTTGTGTCCTCCATCTTTCCCAACATCAGGGTCTTTTCCAGGGAGTCTTCTCTTCTCATGAGGTGGCCAAAGTATTGGAGCCTCAGCTTCAGGATCTGTCCTTCCAGTGAGCACTCAGGGCTGATTTCCTTAAGAATGGATAGGTTTGATCTTCTTGCAGTCCATTGGACTCTCAAGAGTCTCCTCCAGCACCATAATTCAAAAGCATCAATTCTTCGGTGATCAGCCTTCTTTATGGTCCAGCTCTAAGTTCCATACATCACTACTGGGAAAACCGTAGCTTTAACTATATGGCCCTTTGTCGGCAAGGTGATGTCTCTGCTTCTGAATTTCAGAAGCTTCTGTGGCAGAAATTTGTGACCTTTAAGCAGTAATCATTTATCTTTGATATTTTTCCTTTGCTTCCAAGCATAACTCCCAAAGCAGTTTATGAAAGATGCAATCACACAATTTTATTGTATATTTTATCCAAATTTTATTGTATATTTTATATAGATAGACTATAAAACACAGCAAACAAATATGTAGCAGAGAATTGTAAAAGCACAGTGCTGTAACAAGATATTTTTTCCAGCTCCATATCACTGTACTGGTTGTTGTGTTTATCTTGCTCATTGCTGCAAATAATTTAAAGTTTATCTCAGATATTTGTGTATTACTTCATGTGCAGCTTACTTACATATAGAAATTCTAGGACTAGAATAAATATAAAACTGCTTCACTGTAGTAGTGTGTAATTTTCAAATGTATCAAACAACATTTTGAAAGCGCCATAATTAATGGTTGATGCTGAATAACCTTTTACTCACGCAGTTTAGTTTTATCACATAAATGCCAAGATAATGAATTTATACTCAAGTGCAGTTTGGAAAATGGCTTGGACTATGATACTGCTTTTCTTGTTCATACCAAGTACTATTATTAATCAGAAATGATATAATTGAAATTGATTGGCTTGTTCATATATTAATCTTTTGCTTGACATGAATCAGGTCCTAATTCAATTTTACAAAAGAAGTAGGATATCCAGTGTGAATAAGTTGGCATGATGAAATTAAGGGTTTTTCCCCCATTATGTAAACCCAGGTTGTAGACTTTAGATGTTTAGTAACTTTTTTCTATTAACATTTCTGATAGCCATTTCAGTTTCTAAAGACTGTTCTCCCCTCAACAGCTCTTGAATTGTTAATGATCTAAAAAAATATTGATAGTGTCTCTTTCAGCTTGTTAGTTGTTCACCTTGTTTCAGCTCCTTTGATGGCCTAGAATAAGGCCTAGTAGATGAAAATAACAATGATTCAATTATTTTGCAAAACATAAAGGGGACCGTTGCTCTTGCAATAGAGTCTTGATAGATTTCTGGTCGTCATGTGTAATTATTTTTGTTACTATGTCAATGAATCCAAGGTATCAGCCTTGTGTATTTACAATTGTAAATGATTGTAAATGGGTTCAGTGGGCTTGCTCCCAACTAAGGTGGAATCTACACACATATACCGTAAAAACCGTTCTGAAAATGCTTTTTTAAAAAGCATTTTTAAAAATACATTGAATTTTCCATAAGTCTCACCATAGCCATTTGGTGTCACATTGTATATTGCACTTAAAACACACTTAAAATGTTTTATTTGCAGCTGTATAGCTGAATCCTAAGAGTTCATAGGATTGCAGCCTTTGTTCTTAGTGCCTGAGCCAAAGTATTTTAAACTGAATCCAGACTGAAGCTGTGCTCACATTGCTCGCCAACCCCACAAAACCCTGAAAGGAAAAGAGAGGAGGACTGCAAAGGGCTGTCAAAACCTCCCTGTGTGGCTTCTATGGTAGGAGTAGAAAGCTAGGGATAAGTGGCTTCCATTCAACAGAACTGCACCTACCTCCTTAAGCAAGGCATGGTCCTCAGATTTTCCCCTTTCCACCATAGTCAAATGGGATGAAAAGTCATCCCAGCAGGATTAGGCGCATGAGAAGGAGACTAGAAGCACTAGCAAGCCACCCTGGATATCTTCTGCTGTAGCAATGGATTACCAAGCCAGTTGGCCACCTTTGGTTGCCTTCCTGTGCTCCTAATTGGCTGCGGATAAGAAGCAGCAGATCCCCAAGCTGGTCAGTGAGGAGGAAGTTAGCTAGTAGGAGTGCTGGCTGGCCTGGCGCTCTAGATCCTGGGGGCAATGCTTCAGGGGCTGGCAGGTGGAGGAGCCAGCAGAGCAGGGCAGCTCCTGCAGGACTACTGCAGCCTATTCTGGCTGATGCTCAGTGGCTCACCTCAGACCCTCCCAAGTGTCCCTATTTTCCAGGGACAGTCCCAGATTTACTGAAACCATTCTGGTTTCTGATTTGATCCCAGAATGTCCCGTTTTTCCTTAGGACGCCCCTATTTCCATTGGAGAAATGTTGAAGGGGTCATCTCTATTTTCATTAAAGAAATGTTGGAGGGTATGGAATAGGATGTCCTATTTTTGTCTGAGAAATGTTGGAGGGTATGTAATCTACTCCTACTTGTTACACTGCATTTGTAGCACCACCTGTCTGTGACCAAGCAAACTGCAACATGATGATATTCTTCTATATTTACTAGATGTAAGGTATGCCTTCCAGGTGCACAACAGGAAATCTATAGAATTCATTAAGTTGAATCCAAACATCCAGTGGGCTTGTAAGCCATATTTACATTATATTTAGAATAATTTCTACTGTGCTTGCAATCTGTTTTTCAAGTGCTTTCTGAAGATGCACATTTTAAAAATCCCACGTATGTGAGGAGTTATGTTCATGCTATACAAACAAGAGTGGCAGCAAAAACGAATCAGAACAACAAAAACAAGCAGAAGCATATCATACAAAGCAGCTTAAACTTTCCGGTTTCAGACTAGTAATTTTAGAAATAGTTGTATTTGTGTGTGTGTGTGTGTGTGTGTGTTCTTTTCTAAAAGAAAAGTCAGTGGTGAATAAAACAGATTAAAAATAAACAAAAGATAAAGGTCAAATTGGGGTGATCAAAACTTAATCAGATGAGATATCTGCAAACCCCTTTCCTGTGCCTGCCATCTTTCTTCTTCTTTTCACACCAAACAACAATCAAAGCAGGAAGTCACCGGTTTCCTCTGAACCAGGAAACTATATTTACCACATTCAGAATAAGCCAAAATTCACAGTTCAAAATTGTGTTAAGATTCTGAGACTAAACATTTGTCCTACTTATGTTGATGTAGTTCTTTGTGTGGATTTCTTGTGAACTGGATATCATTTTTTCTGGATTGGCATAAGGACTGGAAGAAGAGGTTATTCTGACAGGCCACATTCATGTGTAGTCAAGTTCAATGTAGTACTGAGACCTGTTTTGGAAATACACTGACAGACTGGAAGGAAAAGAGAGGTGACAGGTGAAGACAAATGCAATTGGAATAGTAACATGTACAGTTTCGTGCCAATCTTGGTGTTCTAGATCTTTCACATTTCTAATTTTGGAACCTATTTTAAGATCTCAGGGCGGTTCACAATACAAAATTACAATATAAAAAATACATAATAATACATAATAAAAATAAGAACAGAAACAAACCAATAATACCCCCTTTAAAGGGCCCCAGACATAACATGCACACAAATATGTACACCAAACACAGCGAGTGGTTTAGAAAACACATATTACCCAAACCTGTGCCTTGAATCTACACTCAACACAGGGCAACAGTCTATTCTGACTAGTTGTGTGTTTGGCAAGGTTTTACAAACAGTTGGTAGGCAGATCTTCCTTTCCCCAGCCTTTAGTCACAGAGGGAAATGCTGGTAATCTTTAGTTTGGAGGCACCAGGAAAAATGAAGCTGAATACATTCTTCTCTACTGTTCAAAACTGTGAGCAGGCTTTTGATACTTTGGGGAACATGAACCATGATTAAAATCTTCAAGTCTCCTCTGCACATACCATTCTGAGGTTATCTAATAAGCAGTCATCCCACGAGGCTGGCAAAAACTGGTAAATTTGATGTTGCTGCAAACCTAGAAGGCTGGTGTAAATAACTAGAAAACACTCAGCTACCACCCCGCTAGGCTGAATGGTTGAGACAAATGTTCTGGGTTATGGAAGTGGAAAGTGTAGTTAAGAGAGAAAAAGACAGACTTCTACAGCATCTGGTACCCGCTTCTTAACTGCTGTTAGATAGATATGGTTCTTAAACAGATCTGACATTATTACTTTACAGATTCTCTGCAGATGTTCTCTGTAATGGGTGTCTTATATCCCAAATAGTTTTAGCCTGTTGAAATATTACCTAAGTTTCTGGTTAATTCTATATAATATGAATCAGAAAAGATAGAAAATGTGTTCTTCTGAATCCTGTATACTTTTGTGGTCTTGATAGAAAAAGTATTTATATCAGATGGGAGGGCATGCACACCTCTTTTGTTATTGTAAAAACAGGTGTTAAAAAGTTCACAACAGGTAACAGAGCAAATAGCATCAGGTGACTGGGGAAAAACCAAACCAAGCCAAGCATTAGGGAAATAAACCAATGGGTGAGAAAGAAGAGTACACAATGTCATAATTTACCATAAAGCCATCTGCCTCAAACTATTTAGTAGGGGTATTTCCAATTAAAATAGGATTAAAATCCACTTTATTTAGTTAATGGACTAATTGATTTTCCAGATTAATACTCAAAGAATTAAAATTGTTAGAGTTAAGCACAAAGCATTTGAATTTAAATAGCATAATTAAATATTTTGATACTGAAGTGGGAAATGAAACAATTCTGAATATGTGCAACCAGCAGCAGTGAGAAGAAAGCACTGTAGTTACAAATGTCAAGAGGGAGGATGTCTATGTTACTCATCTATTAGTTGCACTGCTCAGATGTAAAATAGCCTATCTAAACCAGTCCTCGCTGTAAACCAGTAACTAACATGTACATGTTACTCATGGGTAAGGAATAACGTGAAAAGTTGAGGTTCAGTTGAGTCTTGCAACAGTTTGAACAAAATATTATTATTATTATTATTATTATTATTATTATTTCAATTTATATCCTATCCTTCCTCCCAGAGGAGCTCAGGGTGGCAAATATTTTGCAAATCTTCTACCTTAGTTAATGGTTTACTCCTTCTTACATTGCATTTCAATTATTACATTTCTTTGCTGTACCTGAACAGAGTTCCTTGTAGTCTCTTGGGTTTGGCATCATGTTCTGCATTTGACCCCCTTCTGTGAATTTGTATTGGCGAGGTTTATGTTAGTAAAGCATTTTAATTACATTCCTACTGTCGCTTCACTGGTATTGAAACTTAATAAACTGTAACTAGGTCACCTAATGGGGGTATACATTTGTTCTCATAACATTGATCTTAAGTAGGATCTGGTGTGCGGATCTAACAAAAAATGTTAAAACCCGTCCAGAAATTGCAAAGAGGTAGCCTAGTGTGCAAGAACTGTGTGAAAGGCTCATTAAATGAGTGTTAAGGGACAAAAAAGGGGCAAAAATGTAGGTGCAACACTATTATCAGGTAGATATTTTTAAATAGTTCAAATCTAATTAGCTGAATTCAATAAAATAGCTATCAACAAGCTTTTGCTGAAGTTAATAACATCCTTCCATAGCCTTCTCCTCTCAGGCTAAAGAGCAGTAGTCATTAAATAATCATGATATTGTCAGATGGGGAAGGAATAGAATTCTAAAAATCCCATAATATGAGGAACATAGCCCATTTGCGCACTATAAAGGCAGAGCTACATCTGATTCCAGAGTAATTAGGTCTCAACCCCAGAATCTGACTCATACTGTTCATTAGCCAAGGTCCCCCACTCCTCCATATGGGTTGTCTGGAAAGGATAGCATTTTTGAATATAGATTGACTCCAAGCACAGGAGACAGGACTGCTGGGTCAAAAGGCATCATCCTAGGAAGGGTTGGACTCATTAACTGCTATTGCGTAAATGGCTGTGTAAAGACTGTAGTGACACTTTCCACAGCCCCACCTTCCTTGAATTCTGACTGAATTACTTTGAATGCAAAGACTCATTTAACTGATTATTTTTATAGTATGGCAACTATAGCAAAACTCAGTGGTAGAGCACATGCTTTGAATGCAAATGGTCCCAGATTCAATCTCTGGCACCTCCAGGTAGCATTGGGGAAGAATTCTGCCTGAAATCCTGGCCAGTCACTGCCAGTCAGTGTAGACAATGCTGAATTTGATGAACTAGTGGTCTAACTTGGTATTATGGTAGCTTCCTGTGTATTGGGAACTTGTAAATATTTTGCCTCACACAGGTTGTCTAGGTTATATGGATAGTTCTCCAAGTTAGCTTTCTATGTCCATTAGGTCCACTGACTCTGTTGTGGCAAACTATGGCAAATATGATAGAGCCAACCCACACAATGTGAAAATTTTGCACGTTGTTGTTGAGACATGAGAGGTGACAATAGATAAGCAGTTTTACATAAAATATTTCTAGCACTAGAAAAGCTTAGTTGTTGGATTCATTTTCAGCAGATGGTGCGTTTTCACAATTGAAAGAAAAGGCGTCTGTAGAAATCGTACTACCATGAAAATTCCAAAGTCCTTTTAAAAGTATGGGAGAAATGTTTAATATTTCCTATTCCGAAAGTCCATCTTCTACTAGTAATTATGTCAGAATGCTGACAGTTTGGGAGGATGCCATTTTAAAAAATATAATATTCAATGTAGTAGGTGGTTCATATTCAAAGCCCAACAGCAATGGCTAGTCGCATGAGATATCCAGGGTCATATCAGGACCTGACCTCTGTTGGCTTTATTTTGCAAATTTTAAGAACTGATGTTTTACCCTGTCAGTCAGTGTCACTTTCTTGAAGGACGTTCTTCAAGAAGGAAAAGGGGGAATAGTAATATATGCTACTGCCATTCATTTTCCTTACAAAAATATATTGTAGCTTATTTTTTCAGAATTTCAGCAGTTTGGTTTGATGTTTTTAGACTGAATCTTTGACCTGTTTCAAACATTCGACCTGTAGGTAACTAGGTAAAAGTATGTGCTATTATTATTCTTTATTTGCAGAATGAAAGTTGAGCTTATATATCAATGTTTGTTGGAATGAGCCCAAGGTGTAGGAGAGGCGCACACTGCAGCAAGGGGAGGGAAAGATGCAATTTTTGCTGATTTCTTCCACCATTCCTTTTGCCACATCCCACCCTATTCCAGTGGCTTCTCCAACTCTACATAGCAGCTTTCCAGGTGGCAGCAAAGGGAAGGAGGAATCAGCAGAAATAGCTCCCCCCTGCCCCACTTTTCAGATGAGAGCCTCCTACATGTGAAATTCTGTCCACCAGAACTTTGGATTCAACTTATAGCGGTGCTGTCCCTTTTTTTAAGGGAAATTCCCTTATTCCGAATAGGATTCCTCGCAAGAAAAGGGAAAATTTGACAGCTATGACTTATAGTGCAGAAATGCTTCCCAAGTTAGAAGAAAGATAACATAAGCAGGGTGAGGGGTTTGATTGTTGAAATTCTGTGCGTATAAAACAAACAACTGAATTATACAAATACAGTGGTACCTCGGGTTACATATGCTTCAGGTTACAGACTCTGCTAACTCAGAAATAGTACCTCAGGTTAAGAACTTTGCTTCAGGATGAGAACAGAAATCGTGCAGCGGCAGCAGCAGGAGGCCCCATTAGCTAAAGTGGTGCTTCAGGTTAAGAACAGTTTCAGGTTAAGAACAGACCTCTGGAACGAATTAAGTACGTAACCAGAGGTACCACTGTAGTGTGGTTTTACAATACAGTTTGAGAGTGTTTTAAAATGGGGATACTGTTGCACACCACCCCAATCTCTGAGCAGTGTGAGATTCCACCTGTTTACCCAGGACTCATGTTTCCTTTTGGAAATGAAGCACAGTGGAGACCGTTGTGTCTTTTAGATATAGGGTTTATTTACACATATACACAACCAGATCCTATGTTGAAGGGGTTCACAGCATCAATACCTCAAAAGGGCCTTGCTTCTCTGATAACCACAGCCTTGAATTCCAGCAGAAATCAAACGTTGCTCTCTGACCCTCTCCTTGCTGCTTTTTCCTCCCCTTCCTAGGTTACATAGCAGCCAACTCTGCTCTTCAACCCAGGCTTAATCCTTATAACCATCTAAGCATTGGAGGAGGGGGTAATCTGTTGTAGCTTTAAGAACTATGATCTATCCACATATTTACAGCTGAATTTAGATGGAGGGATTCCAGATCTTCTATCATGGTCATCTCAATAGGGGTTTGTTCCACACAGTACAGGAGGCATCTCTCCCAGCCTGCCTTCAGCAAGCCCAGATCATTCTGCCCTTTTTCTAAGCTATTCCAGGCCTTTTACTAAAGGCCCCAAACCCTTCCTGTGATATCTTGCCCAGTTACCCTGACAGCCTTCCAAATCCCCTGTCTCTCTTCACTCCTCAGGGCAGGGGGGAAGGACAGTTCTCTTGCATTGCCAATGGCCCTCAGTGGCCCTGTGTTGCTTCTTAATGGCCCTAGCTTGGCCAGGTCATTTTCTTTGCATAGGCTAGCCCAGGAATTCCTCTGCAGCTGGTATTTCCCCTTCATATCCCAAATAATCAAAATCTCACCATTTATTCATTTCTAGGATTTTGAGGGTCCCTTCCTCAAACCTACAACAATATAATAATAAACTGCTGGGTCTCTTCCTGTACAAAATGCCAAGAGAAATATAAGCATCAAAATAATTTAGTGATTTCCAAACCTTTTATATAAAGAAGTCTAAACTAATTACTTCTCAACCTGACAGCAGCTTAAGAACACCGCCAAAATTTACCTGTTTTGCTTGCAAGTTCAGATTACATTTTTTCTTCTCGATAATTATGTGCCAAAAATAGCATAGGAGTAACAAAATGTTAGCAGAAAGCATTTTGTTTAATTTATCCAGGGATGGGCTGTATAGATATACCACCCAATTGCAATCATGTTATTTGGTTTAATCCTATTTTACTGAAGTAGAAGGAGCTCATATGATGTGCACAATATGAAAAACAGTATTGTTATTTCAGCCCTGAATGGGAACCAAGATCACTTGGTGTCCTGCCATTTGCGTTAATTGCATAATAGGCAGATAAGAAATTATGTCCCAGTACAATGAGCAGAACTTCCAACATAGACTTCAATAGCTTTAAAGAAAGAAACTCTTTATGCTATATATTATGACACCTGGTTACACTGCACTGATTTACAATACAGTACATGCGGAATGTAAAAGGCAGTTGTAAAGCAGGTAAAAGAATAAAATGAAAAATATTTAAAGCTATTTTTAAATAATTTAAATTTTTTTTTTTGCTCCTAGAGCATTTAACAGGTTAGTTCATGGGTAGGCAAACTAAGGCCCAAAGGCAGGATCCGGCCCAATCGCCTTCTAAATCTGGCCCACGGATGGTCCGGGAATCAGCATGTTTTTACATGAGGAGAACGTGTCCTTTTATTTAAAATGCATCTCTGGGTTATTTGTGGGGCCTTCCTGGTGTTTTTACATGAGTAGAATGCATGCTTTTATTTAAAATGCATCTCTGGGTTATTTGTGGGGCATAGGAATTCGTTCTTTTTTTTTCCTTTTCCAAAATATAGTCCGCCCCCCACAAGGTCTGAGGGACAGTGGACCAGCCCCCTGCTGAAAACCTTTGCTGACCCCTGGATCTGATTCTCTTACACTGTCCTATTTGAAGTGTGTTGCATTTACCTGTCTCAGGAGACAATGGAAGTGTGTACCTTCAGGGGTGAAGTAAAACCCTTGGAGAGTTACAGTCCCTGCTGTGGCTGTAGAGACTGATACAGGAGAGACAGGTTTCATTGCAGATAGGGCAACAGAAGGCACTTGGTTTTGCTGCTACAGGTGTTTCTTCTGTCTGTGCTGCTCCCAATAGTAATAAGATAAGGATTTATGGTACAGCCTTTATCCATGAAAATTAACAAGAGATTTGACATTGCCTTTAAAGGCATGTGGATTTCACCCCCTAGGCTATGTGTATACACATACAGCAGGATGAAGGAAGAGATACTGTGAAGTACTTCATACCTATAAGTGCAGCAAGTTATGCACTTCAGGAAAATCCACATTGAAATCCCTCCCAGATTTGTGCAGGTTCCCTAGCACAACACCTATACTTTCCTACCATAGTACCCCAGTTTAGATAAAGAAATTGCTGTACTGACAAGAAATTCTCATACAGCTGCCACATGTGCATTGAGTAATTCCATACACTTTTTAAATTGGCAAATAAACAGGGCAATATAATGTAATGAAGAGATTATGTAGATTATGCTGGACACATCTGGAGCAAAGCTATCAGTATCAATGACAGGCAGAATCAGGCCAATTTCATATTCTAGTCAGCAAAAACAACTTCAAACTGCTGATTATTCTGAAGCTCCTCTCTTTTTTATACTTTAAATGCAGTTGTTAAATTTTCATTTTCTGTCAATGCTGAGACACATTTTCACTGAATTATGCAAATTCTGAATCTCTGTGCTTTAACAAAGAAAATATTTATCTCCAACTTCCAAACTATAATAGAACAAGGTTACTGAATGTTATGGGCTATATTTTGTGCAGTGTGAGAGACCATTCTAAGAAAGAAAGACAATACTCAAGGGAGCAGATAATGCAATCTAGTTTAACATAAATCTGGCATAGACTTGTATTCCTTTGAGTTCACTGTTTTGCTGGTCACAAGCCAAATACAGTCCACCAGTAATGAATGAAGGGTCATTTTTTCTATTTGCAGTGGACTAAAAAACAGGCATAGTCAAAATCCTTGAAGGATGTAATATAAGGCTAGTAGATTGGGGGAGTTGGGGGTATCATAGCTTATACACATAAGCTCTTTAAAAAAGACCCCACCTGCCAGTCCCCTGACATAACTATGAAGTCAGCTGATTGTGCACTTTGAAGCCTCAGTTTTTGGGACTTCTAAGCACAGCACAAGCTATTTGAGCCCTTTTGCAAACAGAACCATACTACTCTTTAAATTTCCAGAAATCAAAGGTTCAAAGAGGAGGGTGGGATTGTTTATGAAAGAACTTTAAACAGCCCTGCACAGCTGTTTGAACATCTGGTTTTCAGAGGTCCAGTGCTCTTTCTCTTTCTAAAGTGTATAGGGTGGTGGTGATGATAGTGTTGCTTTGTGATTGCTAGTGGAAGATGAGATTGGATTACTGGGCTCTAAGCCCTCTTCATTGGGAATTGTGCACATGGAGTCATTTTCCCACAGGACTAGGACTACAGGACCTAACATCCCTGGTCTGAAAACGGCACTTTGCACATGAGGCCTGCTAAGGATAAGAGACTTGTTGATGGGAGGAATCGTCTGCAGGGCATCATTTTCCCACTGAGCAAAGATGCTCTCTGCCTTCCTGCCTCCCATAAAGGATGTTTCTGGGAGCAATTTGGGCAGAGGCCAGTGGCTTATTGGATTGGAGAGAGAAGAAGATGCAACCAGGGCTATGTTAGCTTTGAGCCTGTTACCAAGCATTTGTTCAGAGGTGCTTTCAGAGGAAGATTTTTCCTCAGAACCATAGCAGGGTGAGAGAGGGTTAAATCCCCATCTATATCTGCTGAGACCCTGATAACTGTCAGGGAAGCATGTAATAATGCATTTTTTTAGAAAAGCTTGCACATTAAATGCAAAGTTGCATTTAACTTCACGGCTAGTTGGCCCTCATTTTTCTTCTCAGCATATAAAGCGCTCTAGGTCAAACTTGTTTTTATTAGTCAAGCTAGTGCTGTCTTACCCAATTACTAGATGACCTCTCTAGAAATAACTTCTACATTTTTTCAAGGACTAGGGGAACAGACACAGATCACAACCAGAAAAGGATCTATGAACTTTCTAGTCCTTGGCACTTGTGTTGCTGCTGTAACACTGGGATATTTACATTTCTCTGTAGTATTGTATCATGTTTTTTCCAGGATGATATTCTGGACTGAATTCACATCATCTGTCCTAGCTTTTCTAGTTAGCTTTTGGTACTTACATTTTAATTTCTCTTGGGTACAGCTCAATGGTTGTGTGACTTTATGAAGAAGTTTGTTCTGTCATTGAAACCTGTGTGCTGTCTATTCTGTAATTGTTTCATTCCATGGGGAAGACTGCTCTACTCTGCCATATCAGGTGTGTCCAGAAAAATCTTTTATACTGTTTTCTCTATGGTTTATCCATACATTTGTATCATAATCATTTTAAATGGGGTATATGCATGACATCCTTCTTTTTTTTCAATAACCACATGCTTTCCCCCTTAATCTATTTTTCCATTAATGCAGAAAAATCTTACTTAAAAAAAAAAAAGATTCAGAACAGCAGTGCAAAAAACGTTTTGGTGTGAATGTTTTTAGCACTTCTTTGTGCTTCTACCCTTCAGGTTTAGGTGGGTTTGGTTTTAACATGGATAGTGATGTTCTTGTGCTATCCACTAACTGTACTTCCTGCCTTCCAGTTGCTCTCACTTGTTCTCACCTGAGCCATTCTATTTTGGTCCACCATTACTGCCAGACATGCTTTTACTTCCATTTGTACCAATACTGGTTCTGAAAAGAACTCCAAGGGTCTCCAGGCAGTGAGTGGGAACATGTTTCTTGTTTAAAATTATTGTTTTAAAAAAATGAATTGGACATTAATTGAGAAATCTGTTATCTCTTTATCTCCTTTGCCATCCTGATTCCCTCCAGATGTTTTGGACAGATGGGAGTTGTAGCCCAAAACATCTGGAAAGCAGCAGATGGGCAAATGTTTCCTTAGAGACTGGGTGAAGGGCTAAGTCATAGTTCAAAAACAAAACAAAACCACAGCAACATGGTCTTCTTTGGGACAGACTGCCCTAATGAATGGTGCTGCATCATGATCTACTGCCATCCCCCCACTGTCCCACCCTGGAATGCCTGGGAATCATGATTGCTTACACACTCTCATCCATCCAAAAACTGCTTCGAACACTGGTTTCACAACCTCCCTGGGAATAAGGAGCTAGAAAAGAAAGGTAGAGCTGAGTGTGATCTACATACTGATAACACTTCAGTCCTAATCTCCAGATGACTCCCCACCTACCCAGCAGTTTCATCTGGATGTTGAAAAGCATGAGACAAGACAGTACCATATGCCAGTCTGGTGCCCAGATGTCATGCATTACAATTCCCATCAGCCCTAGCCAGTCCCAAGGAAACAGTGCTACCGCTGCGAACAGGAATTCTGCAGAAATTGCCTCCTGAACCCAACCCAGACACCTGCTCTAGAAGGGACATTATACTCAAAGCCACAGAGAGGTCCAGTGTAACCAATCCAGTTGCACTCCCCAAATTCCTTGGCATTAGTCATCCACCAGGATGACTAAGGTTCTGTCTTGAAAAAGCAACACATAAAGCTGAAGTGAGCATAACATGAGGAAAACAAATTATATCTGAGCCTTTGAGAAGAACAAGTACAGGAAAGAAAAAATATCAGACCCACAGGGGTTAGCGCAAGTGGGGAAGTAGAAAAGATCATGGAGCTGAGAAATTATGTACTTTTATCAAAATGTAGCAACATTTCATTTCATTTCCACCAGTAATCTGCTTACCTTTAATACCCAAAGTACTTGTTAAGAGGAAATATTAAACTGGAAGAGACCAGTGCCGGCCCTTGCACTCATTTCCATACAAGCCAAATTACCAGGCAATTAACTCCCTTGCTACATTTTTCCTTATTAGAGATGTTTTTATTGCTAAATGGAATACATTTACTAAAGTAAATAATCCTTTGGGAATCTTACTTGTAGCTGTTTTGTTTAATTCTTGCATTTTAGATTTATTTAAACATCGATGTAGAAAAAAGTTGCTTGACTGAAGGAAATGAAACTGAAGCTGTTGAAGAGAGTATATAGGTTTATTTGCCCCTCTGCATCTTTGGGTGCCTGTTACTGTGAGTGACCATTATTCCTCTCCCATTTTGTTCACTATTTATCCTTTTTTCATGGCAAGCGAGAGTCTGAAGGTGTTGTATTTTTGCAGCAATCACATTGCACATAGTCCAGCCAAACACATTTGAGTTCCTGTGGTTTCACAAGGAGTTAAGCAAGTGCTTAATAACCATGGCTACTTGCAATTTTGTGCACTTGCAAAAGTGAAAGCCTTGGTTGAAGAACCTGGGTACTGCTACCCCTTGATTGCTCTGCATTCCTAGAAATTTGCTACTTTAGGATCCTCCACCACCATTTCCCTCGCACGTTACAACCTCTGTAATGCAGCTTCTATATTATATGCTGTTTGCTGTAGGGACTGAAGGAAGTAAAGGATCTTACAGTGGTGCCCCGCAAGACGAAATTAATTCGTTCCACAATTTTTGTTGTCTAACGAATTTTTCGTCTTGCGAAGCACGAAATCCCATAGGAATGCATTGAAAATCAATTAATGCGTTCCTATGGTCAAAAAAAGTCCAAACAAAGCCAAATTTGGTACAACAACAGTTTATTAACTGCTCTTTAAAGTCACACATACTGTAAAGAGCAGTTCGAAAATTTAAGGGAAAATAAATTAACTTTATAAACAAAACATGTCTTTGTTTTTAGTCAAAGAAAAAAAGTCGCGAGACGTTTTCGTCTTGCGAAGCAAGCCCATAGGGGAAATTCGTCTTGCGAGGCAAATCGAAAACGGAAAAACCTTTCGTCTAGCGAGTTTTTTGTCTTGCGAGGCATTCGTCTTGCGGGGCACCACTGTATTTGTATGAAGTCATTTGTATGAAGTCAGAGACGTGGGGTTGGTAAGTTTGGACACTAGGCAGTAGGAATCCCCTCTCCTTTAGTGTACTTGTCCTGCTTGTCTTATATTCTGGTCTTCCGAATCTCTGTACTTTGCCCTTCCTTTTCCCTAGCAAATAAGATGATGATGATGATGATAACCCGCCCACCTGGCTGGATTTCCCCAGCTACTCTGGATGGCTCCCAACAGAGGACTTAAAACAGAATAAAACTTCAAACATTAAAAACTTCCCTAAACAGATGCATCTTTCTTCTTGTGGGTTCATTTGAGATCATAGAATTGTAGAGTTGGAAGGGACCCTAAGGACCATCTAGTTCAACCCCCTGCAATGCAGAAATATACATCTCCCAAACCTTTAAGCTTAGCATTGTCAGCGTTGGTGAGGTAGGAAGCTACTTTCTGCAAATATTGCAATAAGTGTAGGTGGATGTTAAAGACAGGGATAAATATTGCCCTGGGGGAGAAGTGCCTTTGACACTCCACTCCCCCATGGTTAGCTTTCCAGGATACCTTTTTATGGTGCCTGGTGCAGGTGTGATGTTGGGGGGTCCTGCTGCTGCCCTCTACAAGGGCCCATCCATGTGTATTAGAAGCTGGTGACTGCATGTGGGAATTATTGCATGTACAGACTCCTCTCTCTTGCAGTTGCCCTGGCATTCAGCACGATCCAGGCTTGCCTTTTCTGAGAGTACCAACAAGGCTTCTTTTTACTGTTGGTTCAAAACAGTTTCAGGTGGTGGCTTTCACAGTGCCAGTTCTTCACTAGGGAGTACCAGGACCAATAAGTAGAAACACTTGAGGGACATTCTGAAACAGCAAGAAAAATCACCCAGTGATTTCACCGCATACTGTAAGTGGGTTGAAAGAGAATCTAGGCTTAGATTAAAGAAGCAATGCAAAACATAAACCAAGAAGTTCAGTATTGGAGGAGCATGCTCTAATGCTTAATGGCTATTACACTCTTCCTAGCGGCACACAACTTGGCATTCCATAACTTTTAGCAATATCAAAAAACAGAACAGGGAAACACGGATGAAAAAAGGGAGAAGACCTGTTCTTTATGTTTTAAGTAGTCTTAATATTCAGTATGGCACGTACCAGGGAAAAAGTGATAGAGAAAGAAATGCAACTTGGGACACACCACTTACTGTTGGTATTCTTCAGCAGATATTTGCTGAACAAATAGAATATTTCAGATGAAAGATGAATTAAACAAGGATTGAAATTAAACCAGAGATGAATGAAATGCAAAAAGGGATCAGAAATAATATAGAGGTGTAGATGGCTAAGTACTGACAGGACTGAGAGATGAAACTATGACAAAACTTGAAGGAACAACTGGTGAAATGAAAGAACCTGCTATAAAAGTGAATGGAGAAATGAAGCAACTAAATGATAAAGCTGAGATTTTGGAAAACAAAAATGAAGTTATAAATGCAGAGACTGAGAGAGATCTGGATAATCTGATATAGATGGAATTGAGAGAGGAAGAGTTCTACCTATGACATGACATGATCCCAGGCTATAAAGCTATTAAATCTCTGTCATTCTTTTTGGAAAAAGAGTGGAAGAAACACCAATGAAAGAGTCAATATTAGTTAAGGCTGGAAAAACATGGCAAATGCACAGGGAGTAGAAACTGGAATCTACAGAGCTGGGTGTGGACCAATAATAAGAAAGGGATTGTGGAGTATGATCTTAAGATATGATCACAGCAGAGAGACTCTTATATGCTCAAAGAGGGAAATGTTTACCATTATTTAGTATGATGGCAGGATTGCTTGCTGAAATTGTTGCAGATAAAGCTGAAACTATTGCTGACATTTATCAATATTATTAATTGGGATCCCCTTTTGGACTTATTGTGTGAAATGGAAAGTGAACATGATATCTGAGTGGAAAAAATAGGGGAAATGCTGGTTTGTAGAAAGTAGAATAGTTGAATGTTATCATAGAGCAAATGTTTTGAATAATTCTTTTTATGTACCGGTAACTGACAGCCAGAGAATCGGGATCCCTTTCTCTTTTTATTTCACCCCCTTTTTCTTTCTTTGTCTCTTTTCATTTCTTTTCCTTTTCTTCTTTTTCCCTTCCCTTTTTTTGTTCTATACATGCTCATCACATCTTTACTTTTTCTGCTTTTACTTTTCTATAGACTTGGTGTTTTTTTAAATCTTGCTGTATCATAAAAAGCTTTAATTTTTTAAAAAATATATATATATGAAAAGAATAAGAAGAGCACGCAGCACCAATCACAAGGTGTTTTCCCCATGCCTGGATCCCAGAAACGGACTAGCAATTTAGACCCAATCTTTTTGTTTTAACAACGTGTGAGCTATCACAGTAGAAATGCACCTCCTCCGTGCAGAGGTGTGTGTGTGTGTGTGGTGTGTGTAGGAGTGCTTAAATGCTACTGGAGGAAACCGTGGTGGTGGGATGGGACACACAGAAGCAGAGACTGCCTCACTTTGGCAACACAACATCAGAATTTCCCCATGATTCGTGTAGCCAGCAGCTACGCGCGTCAGTCTCCCCGCCTGGTTACAGGTGCGGCGCAGTTCGCTTTTAAATGGCTACTGCGTTACTCCCGGCCCTTTGAATCCACTCTACTACTGAATTGTGCCTGGCTTCTTCCGCGAGCCTGTGTGGCGGTGGATGCTCTGCGCGTCACGCTCCGCGCCGGAGTGGAGGCATTTGCCTCAGCTGTGTAGGTGCCCTGAGGGTGATCCTCTCTCCCCAAGGCTGCAGCGCGGAGGCGCGTTAGGGCCTCCCTCCCTCCCTCTGCGTCTCCCTGCCTCAGCAGGGTGTAATCAGCATTTTCATGAACCTCCCTTAGCTCCTCAAGCCGAAGGAGCGGGGAGAGTCCGGCCCTGGCGGGATAGTGACAGGTAGACCTCTGGCGGCTGAGGCGAGGGCGGCGAAGCGACAGTCGCTGCAGCGGGGAGGGTCGCTTTGGGTGGCGGTATGTGGGCGCCCGTCGAGCAGCCCGGCAGCCACTTCCCTCTCCGTGTGCAGGCGGGAGCGGAGGAGACACACGGTGAATATCCATAGTAACAGGGGATGCGGGGGGGGGCGGGGAGGCGCAGCGGTAGATCGGCAATCTGCCCGGCCGGAACCAGCGCGGCGTACGGCCCGGACCTCTCCTCTGCGCACGGGAGAGCCCGGTGAGTGACGACGAGCGGCCGCGGCCCTCCTTTGGCGGGACGAAATAATGGGGTGGGGTGCGCGGGGAGCCGAGCTGCGGCGGCGGCCGCTTTTCCACCCCGCCACGAGCACGCGGCCGGGAGCGCGGGAAAAGGGGGAGAGGCGGCGGTGGCACCGGCGGGGGATGGGAGGCGGGGGGCGCGCGCCCCCCTCCCTCGCTCCCTCTCGCCCTCTGTCCCTCCCTCGCTCGGCGGTGCCGGCGGCTGGATGGATGGGGGGGGGGGAGGCAGGCAGGCAAGGGAGGGAAGCGCTCAGCTGCGCTGCGCTCGGCTCGGTTCCGCTGCGGCGTCCCTGCCTCGTTCGCCACACGGCGGGGAAGGAAGATGCACAAAGGAGAGGGATAAACGCTGCAGAATATAAATATCCCCGGCTTGGCTCGCAGCCCCCGCCTGCCCGCCGCCGCCGCGTTCGCTTCGCCTCGCCACCGTCGCGGCCGCCGCTTCTCTGCGCCTAGGTGAGACCGACCGCCCGGCCGGGGAACTGATGAGTAAGCGAGTCGCTGTGTGAGGGGATGGCTCGGGAGGAGGAGGGTCCGGGCTCAGCCAAGGACGGTCCCTGCCCCGGGCAGCCATGGGGGGCTCCCGCTCTTAGGCTGCAGGTTGGACGAAAGGGTGAGGAGGTGCCGAGCGAGAAGGAGCCTTCGTCGCTCGGGTCCGTCTGGCCGCCCCTGCCTCGCTTCGCTCTTCAGGCTTTGCGCTGTGCCACAGTGGAGTGGACATCACCTCAGAAGGGCAGCTTCCCTCCGTCCCTCATCCCCCCCCCTCCAAAAAACAAGCAGTCTTTAGGAATGTCGCCGGTGCCTAAAAATAGCCTTTTTAAACGGAAAGAAAAAAAATTGCAGAGAGACAAAGAGGGAGCAGGAGAGAGATGTGCCTCGCCTGCCATGTAGTTCTAAGGAGCGCCTGATGGAAGTGGTCCTGTCGTGTGGCGGGCGGCGAGTTTTTCCTCGCCTCTGAGTGCTGCTGGGGGAGGGGGACCGGGAACGCTTCATCTCCAGTGCGCTCACTCCATGTATTTTTAAGTAGTGATTAAAAGTGGGCATGTACTTTCCAGCGATACACCCTGGAGAGCAATAACGCAGCGTGCGAAGACTGCAACTGCTTTTTTTGGTTTTGTTTGGAGGTTGTGTCAGCGTTTACATTGCACTGGGGGGGCTTGATAACATTCGCTGTGGTCTCAAACTTGTCAAGGAGTGGAGGCCGATGGGGTCTTGGGTTTGCAAAGAGGCTCTTTTCGTCCTATCTGTTCAGATATTCTCAAAGAAAGGGGCTTGACTGCCTCTTCTCAGGTTTGGCACACCTGCTGATTGAAAACATCCTTTCATCCACAACATAAAAAAAATTACATTTAATGCCATCCATTAAATATCTTGTATTTTGGCCCGCCTTTTGAATGAACTGGACACAGGGGAGATGGAAACAATGTACAAACCTTTATTCCAGCCATATCTGACTGGAATGCTACCATGTGACAACATACTTATACAGGTAGCATTCTCTTAGGCCTTAAAAACAATTGCTTGACAGTGGTGCAGTTTCATTTATTTCAATGAGATTCTGTTAGGGTAAGAAGTTATTGAGCTGGTTGGCTACTCAATATCTTACAACTGCATGACTGTAGGTGTATACGTACATATATATTTCCTAGGGGACAATGTACGTCATTATCTGTGAAGTGTGCAGCAGTTGTTATTTTATTGCAAGCTGTACTCCCAACAAATACTCATGCTGCGCTTCAGACATGCTTTTCTCACACAAAAGTCTGTAACATAGTGGGAGTAATACAATGAACAAAACAGTTTTCGATGTTTTATACAAACCTAACTGTAGACCACATAGCGCTGAGAGTTTTAGCATATAGGTTTATGTGTATTTACACCTGAATGCTGAAACAAATTGCACCTTTGCCCATGTCTGGGGAAGTGAGTGATTTTAGAAAGCTGGTGATAATGTGTTTCAATGTGCATGAAGTCATGATTTATCTAGTAGCAATGTGGCCAGTATCTAAACCTTTTAAACCTTAATATTTAGCTTTGGCAACATAATACTAAATTGATGCCATTGTTCCTTGGAAAGATTTTCTATTGTTATTTGCCAAGAAGCCATTAATCAACCTTGAAGTTATCCCTTGGACACAGTGGGCAACACCTATGATTATAATCCTTTTTGGCCTAATCTGCATTATCAGGTGTGCTGAGGGAACAAGACTTTGTCACAAGAGTAGTTCTTTGGTTTTTCTGTTGATTTCTATATGTCCAAGGGTTTTTAAAGAGCAAAAGGGCTTTTCTTTTCAGAGCAGGAGATCTTGATCCTGCAATGTTTAATTATCTCCATGTAGTAAAACTCCATTCTAATGGCAACATAAAGATTTTAATGAAGCTATAAAATGGAGACTTAGTTATTTTAGTGAATGCTATTTGGTGCAGCTTGTCAGGGAGAAGTTTAGCTTTCTCCCCCCTTTGATATATGTAAATACAAGGCTGTGATCTTGCAGATCAGTGTTTTAACTGTTCACATGTGAGTATTTTTATTAAGCTCATTATTCAAACCTGTTGCGTGAATAAAGATAAGCTTTGCTAAGTTGTTGCTGAATGAGAGCCCTGAAGTAATGAATGCAAATGGCATGTCTGACTCATTTTGATTGGTAAAAAGGAAGGGCATGTACTTTTGCTATTTAAATAGGCCAGTTTAGTTACAAGAGGAGTTTTTAAATGAACTGTTATATTAGTTCATGCATTATATATTGATTAGGGTTCAGAAGGTATATAAGAGAAATAAGTTATATATCAGTTATAATTTCATCTCCCCAACTTTTTTTTTTAAAAAAAACCCCAGGATAAAATGAAGTGGTAGATAAGGGGTTGCAGTCTGACTATTAAAACAACCAGGGCAAGAGAGGAAGTCTAATATCTAGAATACTTTATCAGCATAATATCCTCAGAAATGGATGTGATTTTCACTAGTAGAGATTGCTGAACTTTGTAAAGTTGCAGCTCACAAATTGCACCTTCAACAAGCCCATTCACTGTGCTTACATTGGCATAAAACTAGGCTCTGGAATACGTAGAATCATTCAGTCAGTGAGATTTTTTTTTAAGCAGTAACATCACAACTATTAACAGTAAAGTTTTAAACCTTGAAACTGAGGACTCTCAGAAAATAAAATAAGATGTTAGCAGATTTAAACACCATAAGGCATTTCTGGCAGACTAAATGAGAAACTGATTTTATGAAAAGTATCGTACAGGCAACATGGAAATGGAAAAAGTCCACCCTGTGTATGAACTTTGAAGATATTTTGTACAAATTGTTAAAACCGAAAAGGAGTCAAATGCATATGCAAGTGAATGATAAATGCTGGTGCTGCAATTTTAGCAGATCTCATAGGTTTTGTATCTTTAGGACCTACCTCTAGATAAAAAAGTATCATAAATGAAATTTTATGTTGACTTACCAGTTTACCCATTGTTTATCCTATTAAAGCTACTCTCAGAGGTAGTATGCTTTGGAATGCCAGTTGCTAGAAATCACAAGCAAGTAGAGTGCTATTTATTGCACTCTGGTCCTGCATTTGGGCTTCCCATGGGCATCTTGGCTGCTGTGAGAACTGGATTCTGGACTAAATGGGCCATTGGCCTGATTCAGAAAGTCTAAAGTAATTCTTAATCACAGTTATCCGAAGCTTTGGGGTTATTATTTAAGAATCTCAGTCCCCTAAAAAGCAATTGTCTGGACATGTCTCATACGAACAGCAGATACTTTTTGAGATGGTCCTTAAGATATGAGTGTCCCAGACTGCACATGGGTTGAAAGGTTAAAGTCAGCACCTTGAATTATGCCCAGAATCTCACGGATGCAATATATGTCCATATTCCAGAAACAAAAAAAGGAATGGACAGCTGCCTTGTGAATCACTAAAGCTTCCAAGTCATCTTCAGTGGCAGTCCAGTTTAGATCAATCTTGGGAGTTACAGACACTGGCATGATATATTGAAATGTATCAGTTAATGTTTTGCAATGTTTTTGTTGTTGCTATTATGATTATATAGCGCTATATCTGAGGTTGTAAGTCACCATGGATTGATACTGTACATTGTATGGTGCCTAATAAATTTCTTCAATAAATAAATAGCCAGTAGGATGTATTGGGAGAGGTAGAATAAAAATTACAAGTGGCGCAGCATGGAAAGGTGGTAATACCAATCTCAGAGCTGAAGCTATAGGAATTCTCAGCATTTCATGGTTAGTGCTGAATCTGAGGTTGTTTATAGATAAATTGCTAACTGTAATTTAAATCAACCTGAAGACAGCAACCACCTTCTGCTTCTTCTCAGTAAACACTGTCCACTTGGCTTTTCAATTTTTTTTGACAAAGTTCCTCACTGAAGACTCCTGAGTAGCAGTTATGGGATAAGTGGGGCAGGTCCTTTTATGGAACAGTAACTATTTAAAGAATAGTTATCAGAGAATAGGAACAGTTCTGCAATGAAGGCATGTGAAAAATGAGTCCCCTGAAGATTAGTATTAGGACCTATGCTTTTCAGCTTGTTCTTAAATGACCTAGAGTTAGGGATGATCAGCAAGCTGACTAAATTCATTCAGGAGGTTAAAACTGACCAACTAACCAACTAACCAACCAACCACCCAAAGGGTTGTGAGTAGTTTCAAAAGGATCTCTCCAAACCAGGTGAATGGGCAGTAAAATTACAGTTCAGTGCATTGTGATACAATAAAAGCTAACATAATATAATGCATAGGGGGGAATCATTATTTCGCATGTGCAGTAATGAGATCTGAACTGGTGATAACTGGCCAGGGGTGAGACCTTGGGGCCATAGTGGATAGCTTAATGAAGATGTTGACTCAATGTGCAGAAGCAATGATGTCGCATCCTAGGAATGAATCAAGAACGCGTTTGAAAATTAAACTGCCAATAGCATAATGCCGCTATACAAACCTATGGTGCAACTATATTTGGAATAGTCATCGTATTGTGTATATTTGTGGTCATCTCACCTGAAAACGTGTATTGTGGAGCTGGAAAGTTCAGACAATTGGAAACAAAATGATCAAGGCATTGGAGTAATTCCCCTATGAGGAAAGGATTAAAACATTTGCTGCCTTTTAGTTCAGAAAAAAAAGTTTAGTAAGAGAGGACATGTTAGAGGTGTATAAGTGGTGTGAGGAAGTGGATGGAAGGGAATTTTTTTCCCTTTCTCATAATAGTGATGCTGAATATTAGAAGATTCCGGAAGGACAAGAGGAGGAACTTCTTCACATAGCATATAGTTAAATTATGGAATTCACTTCCAGAAGATGTAGAGGTCGCCACCAATCTGGATGGATCAGGTCATTTCCAAATGATTAGACAAATTCATGGATTCGAAAAATTCATGGAAGATAAGGCTATCAAAACTACTGGTCATAATGGCTGTATCTCCAGTTCCCAAAGTCTCTGAATATCAGGCCCTAAAGGTGGGGCACCTGGAAAAGGACCCCCAATGCATATCTTAAATTTCAGGCAGATCCCTTACTTAAAATATTTCTATTCCATCTTTCAAAACTGCTTGTGGCAGCTCAGTCAGAACATCTCTTCAAAGTAATTTAAAATAATATAACAAAATTAACACTTAAATTCTAAACAGTAAAACCTACAACTTCTAACCAAAGGCTTTCTTGAACTGTTGGGACTTGCAACCAAGCAGGCTGAACACTGAGGGGAAGTCATTACACAAAACTAGGCTTGCCCTCTATGCTCCACAAATATCCTGAAAGGTGAAACAGTTCATACAGAGACAGAAGCTTTCTAAAATATTTCAGTCTGGGGCCATGAAAGGTTTACAGGTAAGAACATACACCTTAAATAGGGTCTGGAAGCTCATTGGCAGCAAGTGCAGTTGACACAATGTGCTTCATTTGCCAGTTCCCACCAGTAGGCAGCCTTTGGGATTCTGCACTAGCTGTAGATTCTAAACTATTTTCAAGGGCAGCTCTTCGCACAGAATACTACAGTAGTCACTCCTTGAAATTTCAAAGACATAGGTAACTGGCATGGATAACTTTTATAAGGCCTGGCTTTTAGCAAAGGGACACAGCTGAAGAATCAGATAAATGTATTTAAACAACACTCCATACTGCTGCTTATTCAACAGCAGCGGTGGGTTTTGAAGGAAATCTAAATGGCTGAGCTGCTCCAGTAGAGCAACAAATATACCACCGATAGCAGATTGCATCGTCCTGAAGCACTTGGCCCTTCACCAAGCATAATTTCATGTCATCTTGATTCAGTTTTAGTTTGTAAACCCATATCCACCTTCCAGACATTGAATCAGTTTAACAACAGCTCTTGTTTGCTTACTTAAAAGTACAGAGCTAGGTAACAACAACAACAACAAGGTATAATCAACCCCAATGTAGCTTATTACATAGCTACATATTAAATAACATTATTAGCTACATATTAAATAACAGCAATTAGGGCCATCCCTGTCATAAGGAAGTGCAAGGCATCTTTGGCTACTTAAGGTATTATTATATTCTTCCCTAGATAAGGCTTAGTACTATTAGGTTTTGCACCTCAGGCCCCAAAATGCCTTGGGGAAAACCTGTCTTTGTATTTTTGGAAAGGGAGAGAAGAACTAGGTCAATGTTAGTGAAATGGTTACAAGTGATTTTGCACTTCCTTGTTGCTGTAATTCAGGCTGCAAATGCACCCGGGAACTTGGCGTCTGATTTCTCCACTGTGTTAACATATTTGGCTCAGAAAGTAAACGTGAAATAATAATATGAATTTGGGAAAATTCTATATAATAATTCCATATGAACTTCCTTGACCCCAGCTCACAGCATAGGTATACTTGACCCATTCTCCTACCATGTATGTTTAGTTATATGGATTGTGTATTGCAGTAATGAAGACAGAAAGCACTGTGACAGAGCTATCCACTGGGATCGGGGAGGAATGGGGCAGCAGGTCCATTGCCACATAGGCATGCCCTGCTGGTGGTAGTTGGCATTTTCTTCCTCTTCCTTTTCCACCATGTCAGCGTCAGGCTGGCATGGTTAAGGGTCCTGAGAATCAGGCCCTTTGTGTGATATTTAAGGCTTTGGATCTAGTCGATCCAAAACAGCTGGTGTTCTGCTCTCAAAACTCCCTGTTGTGGGACTTTCTACCTGTTACAGTGGGTAGGAGAATTGTAAACTCCCCTGCCCACTGTACCATTTCATCAACATGAAGGTTTAGGATTGCAGTTACTGTTAATGAATTAAGACCATTAAGGCTGCAAAGCTGAAGATACTTACTAGGGAATAAACCCCATTCAGCTCAAATAATCTTATAAGAAAACACAATTAGGATTACTATGTAAGATGATAGGGCAGTTTTGAGTTCTAATTTGTTTTAAAAATCAGTGACATTAATAATTAACGATAAAACAGTTATAACAGACATATTGTTTATCTGATATGAACTGAACTCTTGGTCCTTTGATTAGCTATTTCGTATGAATTTTTATTTCAGTTATATTTGATTTGGCATTTTGTTAGTTTGGTTTCTGGAAATATGAACAGAATTAATCAAGATTGGTCCTTGAGCATTCATCATATTCGTGTTCCCATTTGAGAAGTGTATGCCCTTGGACTGTGAGCTATTAGCCCTTTAGAAAATGCCTGTAGGGTCTGTATGTACATTTAACTAACTGCTTCAGCTTTCTCAAATATTGCTATAGGAAACTAAAAAGGCTGCTTGCGTACTGCTGTATGATTTCCCTATTTACTGCCTAGGCAATGGGTGCTTACTAATTATCTACAATAAGAACATAAGAATAGCCGGCTGAATCAGGGCAATGGCCCATCTAGTCCAGCATCCTGTTCCCAAAATGCTCGACCAGATTCCTGTGGGAAACCTGTAAGCAGGGCTCGAACACAAGAGCACTCCCTACTTCTGTGCTTGCCAGTAATTGTATTAAGAAGCATTGCTGCCTCCAACTGTGGAGCCGTGGCTAGTAGCCATTGATAGCCTTATCTTCCATGTTGCCCCATCCTCTTTTAAAGCCATCCAAATTGGTGCCCATCACTGCCTCCTGTGGGAGCAAGTTCCATAGTTTAACTAGGTGCTGCATGACAAAGTAGCTTCTTTTATCTGTCTTAAGTCTTCCAACATTCAGCTAATAATGATAAGAACTTGTACCCCACCCATCTGACTGGGTTGCCCCAGCCACTTTGGACGGCATCATTGGGTGCCCATGAGTTCTAGCATCATGAGAGAGGGACAAAACCTTTTTTAAAATCCATTTTCTCCATGCCATGCATAATTTTACAAACGTTTGTCATGCCACCACTTACTCGCCTTTTCTCTAAACTAAAAAGTCCCAAATTGGCCGCTATTTACTATACCAGTTGCCTACCCCCTTGGAGAACTTTGTGGGAGAATATTAAATGTACATTGGGTGAGCTGAATTTTTATTTATTTGGAATATGTACCACTTTTTAGCAAAGACTTCTCAAAGTATTTTACATAATAAAATTGGGCAGCAAGTTAAGTCTCAAACTTTCTTAGGCAGATAGGGTCAACAGCTCTTAGTTCTTGGAAGTCTTGATGATAATGACTGGGGGAATCATACTGGCATTTTCTGGTGATCTAGTTGTTGTTGGCACCTCTGGGGGTGAAGTCAACCCGCTGGAGAATCACAGCGCCTGCTGTGGCTGCAGAGACAGGTAACTTGTAACTGCTGCCTCCCATTTTGTTTTTGCTGCATTGTTGTTTAGTCATTTAGTCGTTTCCAACTCTTCGTGACCCCATGGACCAGAGCACGCCAGGCACTCCTGTCTTCTCCTGCAGTTTGGTCAAACTCATGTTGGTAGCTTCGAGAACACTGTCCAACCATCTCGTCCTCTGTCATCCCCTTCTCCTTGTGCCCTCCGTCTTTCCCAGCATCAGGGTCTTTTCCAGGGAGTCTTCTCTTCTCATGAGGTGGCCAAAGTAGTGGAGCCTCAGCTTCAGGATCTGTCCTTCCAGTGAGCACTCAGGGCTGATTTCCTTCAGAATGGAGAGGTTTGATCTTCTCGCAGTCCACGGGACTCTCAAGAGTCTCCTCTAGCACCATAATTCAAAAGCATCAATTCTTTGGCGATCAGCCTTCTTTATGGTCCAGCTCTCACTTCCATTCATCACTACTGGGAAAACCATAGCTTTAACTATATGTACCTTTGTCAGCAAGGTAATGTCTCTTCTTTTTAAGATGCTGTCTAGGTTTGTTATTGCTTTTCTCCCAAGAAGCAGGCGTCTTTTAATTTCGTGACTGCTGTCACCATTTGCAGTGATCATGGAGCCCAAGAAAGTAAAATCTCTCACTGCTTCCATCTCTTCCCCTTCTATTTGCCAGGAGGTGATGGGCCCAGTGGTCATGATCTTAGTTTTTTTGATGTTGAGCTTCAGACCATATTTTGCGCTCTCCTCTTTCACCCGCATTAAGAGGTTCTTTAATTCCTCCTCACTTTCTGCCAGCAAAGTTGTGTCATCTGCATATCTGAGGTTGTTGATATTTCTTCCGGCAATCTTAGTTCTGGCTTGGGATTCATCCTGTCCAGGCTTTTGCATGATGAATTCTGCATATAAGTTAAATAAGCAGGGAGACAATACACAGCCTTGTTGTACTCCTTTCCCAATTTTGAACCAATCAGTTGTTCCATATCCAGTTCTAACTGTAGCTTCTTGTCCCACATAGAGATTTCCTAGGAGACAGATGAGGTGATTAGGCACTCCCATTTCTTTAAGAACTTGCCATAGTGTGTTGTGGTCAACACAGTCAAATGCTTTTCCGTAGTCAATGAAGCAGAAGTAGATGTTTTTCTGGAACTCTCTAGCTTTCTCCATAATCCAGCGCATGTTTGCAATTTGGTCTCTGGTTCCTCTGCCCCTTCGAAATCCAGCTTGCACTTCTGGGAGTTCTCAGTCCACATATTGCTTAAGCCTTCTTTGTAGAATTTTAAGCATAACTTTGCTAGCGTGTGAAATGAGTGCAATTGTGCGGTAGTTGGAACATTCTTTGGCACTGCCTTTCTTTGGGATTGGGATGTACACTGATCTTCTCCAGCCCTCTGGCCACTGCTGAGTTTTCCAGACTTGCTGGCATATTGAGTGTAGCACCTTAACAGCATCATCTTTAAAAATTTTAAATAGTTCAGCTGGAATGTTTTGCTGCGTTAGTAGCACCAAAGTGACATCTCTGGGGCACAAGCCTCTAGTGTGTATGGAGGTTCTGGGCTTCCCAGATGACAAGACTTCCCTCTTGGCCTTGCTAATATGGTCCAAAGGAAAGCAGAGCAATGCATTTGGCACCAACGTGGCTGCAGTAGTTGCTGGAAGGAGGTTTACAAGACATCATCCAACCATTTTAGGGACTCAACTCTGGATTTGTATAGGGTTTACTCCTTAGCTTTTTTCTCTTCTGAAGATGTCCTGCAAGGCAGTGGGTAATGGTGATCTAGTAATGTGACTGCATCACTTGGTGCTCGACTCAGACTGTCTTGTTCTGTCGGATCCTTTAGAATGGTCCTTGTAAAATCTTATTCCAGCAGGATTGTTATGCTGAGTTTCATTTTGGACCCCCGGTGTGGGCTGTACAATTGCTTGTGACTGTAGTTGTGTGGATAGTGTCATTATATAGTATAGTGACTAGGTGACATTGGACTTAAGTCGTATGTGGGTGGCATCAGGAGTTACCATCTACTACCTGTTCTTGATGGAGAGAGACAATAAAGTTCTTGGACCAGTGTGTCCTCTAAACTTTCAGTGTTGCATTTCTGAGGACTTCTGTGTATATTGTAGTTATTGAACTGCTAAAGATTCTTACATGAATCACCTTGAGGGCCTCAGTGGGCTGAGAACATAATTGTAAATATAACAAATGATTAAGCCTTAGCCTAGATCTATTCAGTCCACATCTCGTCTCCATGTGGGCATGTGAATCAAGCCTATATCATAAACACTGTGCTTCTTATTTGGCAGGCATGGTCAACTTTGTTTTCAGAGCTGAGAAAAGAGAGACATATCTAGAATGCTTTAACAGGCAGTAGATTCCTAAAGTGTACAGTTATTTGGGGTTATTTACATAAGCTCCCAAGAGTGTACCATTTACCTGGTTTCAAGAATCATCATGGACTCAGCATAGTAGATAGAATGAGGGCATTCTACTAGTACTTTTTAAAGATGATTTTGAGTTTTGTCTCTCATCTGAAGCAGTGCCATAGCTACAGAGGGGCTAGACTTTTTTTCCAGGTGAAGCCTCCAGAGGGGTGCCATTGAAGCTCCTAGCCTGCCTGTGTGTACACAAATGCTTGGGGTATGGGTGTGTGCCAGACTGGGTCTTTGGCCCAGGTGAAATAAAGCCTAGTTTCTCCCTAGTTTACTTGCAGGGAATGAAATGTAGATATACCTCTATGTATGCTATGCCTGCCATCCAAATTAATATATTCCAGATCTGACCTTCACAGTTCTTTGTATTGCTTCTACTTAAAACTTTAGTTAAAGAAAGAAAGCCTTAGAGAGCGTGTGAAACTTTGTGATGCCTGATACATATTTTATGTTGTTCCATACAGATGAACTGGACCTAAGATCTATATTTCAATTGATGCTCAAAGCAATGCATCGTTTCCCCTTTAGCCAGTCCACAAGGCTATTTTTATTTCCCTGGGATCAGTATAGCAGGAGGTCAGGATACCGTACATTGTGCAGATAGTCTCAAAGGTATTAAATAAACCTATAAAATCCTTATATTATTTATGACACATGGTAACAATAAAGGAGTCATATGTGTATTCAGAAATGGTTAATCTTCATACTATTGCTATTAAATAATGGCTTTTCCAATAGTAACAGATCTTAAAGGCAGGTGGTTGGTAAAGTGAATTAAACACAAAGTTGGTTTGGGAAAGTAATGGCAACTTTTGGTTTAGAGTCTGGGGCATGGGCAGCCATTTTAAAGCACCCTTCCACTCATTTAAATCTCTTGTGAGCTGGCTTGGATTGTTCATTATCACAAGTTCCAGAATATCTTTGCTATATGTCTCTGACGTGTTTCCACCCTAATGGCTGCTAATGAAATTCTGCCAGAAAGTTGACTTTATTCTTTGACTTTATTGTACATGATTGCAGATCTGCTTGACAGAACAGTTCTAGAGTCACTTACACCATGTCTCTCTTTGGTTAAGAACTGCTTATTAATTCATTGTGCAGGAAGAACAAAAAGGTCATCCCCACTCCTTAAAGATGATTAACTGCCTGAATGAGCTCTTGTAGCTGCTCTGGATATTTGTGATAGGATTCAGTTTTTAGGAATTAAGTATCTCTAGAGATCACAAAGCATTTTATAATCCCTTTTCTTGGGAGGGGGTGCATAATATGTTTTTCCACAGGCTTGTTGGCTGGTTTGCTTGACTAAGTTGTGGAGGTCCCCAAAGTGTGTAGTCATAACACTAATGCACTATTAAAAATGGGGATGAAGCATAGTGCAGGAAACATTTAAGCACAATTTCATTTTCCACATCTGATGGGCTTCTGAAAGTTGTCACAGAGAATTTTAATTAAGCATAGGGCTGAGAGAACTGTAGACCTCCAGATTTTGCTGAACTAAAAGTCCCATCATCCCTGGCTATTGGGCATACTGACTAGGGCTGGAATCCAGCAACATCTAAAGGGCCCAAGCATTCTTCCTCTGGGCTAGCATACTGTAAAGCAGCTATTTAAAATATGCAATCAACGGGACACATTTTGTTTAGAGTTGATAATATGAATAATGTTTGTGCTGATTCTTGTATTGACTCCTTTAAAATACACATTATCCTAAAATGGTTCCAAGAAGCATATATGTTAAAATGAGGTTCAGATTTGGACCTTGTTGCTTAGTGTCTTTTAGGAATCGCATCTTTTTAGATGTTTCAAAAATGCAAATTATCAAAACTATTTTCATTTTAAAAATAAATTTCTGAACATTTGAATGGAGTGTTCTTTATGAATGCTCTCTTGACACAAAACCAAGTTTTGTTTTTTTTCCAGAGTAGCAGTGACATGTTATGTTGCTAGGTAACAAGGCAGAGCTGTATTGCTTTATTTGCAGGAAGAATAGATGGGTTGCTGTTAGCAGCAGTCACATATAAAATGTATAAGTTATTACTGGGGCAGTTAATTCCACCCCACCCCCCAGTTTCTGCAATAAAATGTAATTATTTTCTATGGCATGTTGAACCATTGCTTGCCAAGCTAATGGATACAACTGTGTTATTCTTACATTAATAACTTGCATATTTCAGGATGTTCATAAACATAAGATAAACTTTATTTATAGCTCCATTCATAGAATGTGGGACTCTTAATCTCAGGGTCATGCGTTCTAGCCCCATGAAGAGCAAAAGAAGGGGGTTGGACTAGGTGACCCTCGTGGTCCCTCATGGAACTTTGGAGTGTCAGGCATAGCCCTATTGGCTTTAGCCCAAACGTAGCAGAGTTTTCCTGCACAGCAAAGAAGCTAGTTGCGGCGGTAATGACTAGTCAGCTAGACTCAGAATAACTATTTACAGGATTTATTAAAAGGAAAAATAAAACCAGCAGAGTTTCTGCATACAAATAAAAGCAAAATAAATCCTCTCTTTCTCTCTCAAAACCATACACAGCACTTCTCCTTCAACACACCTAACACCAAACTGTGCTAGCAATCCCTAGATAACAGAGTTGAGTGCTGCTCGTTAACCAATCAGAGTGAGTAGTTTCTAGGTCAAGCAGACCTGGGCTTTCTGCCAAGAGTAAATTGACACCAGCTTGAGTTAATTGGTGAAGCTAGAATCTGCAAGTTTCCCACGAGAACCAATTAACAGAAACTGAACACCCCCTCACAGATTCTGCTGAACAATTAACACCAAATACACCTATGTAGGAGATCATTTTTCCAGCAAACCTAAACCCTTGCACATTCGCTTGTTCTTTATCTTTGCCAATGGTTTAGTTAACACATCTGCTACATTTTCTTCACTTGACACATAAGTACAGGTGATTACATTGTCTTGTACACAGCAACGTACATTTTGGTATTTTACAGAGATATGTTTGGAACGTGATTTGAAACCCTCTGTTTTACTTAAGGTTATACAAGCTTGATTATCAATGTAAACTTGTACTGGTTCTCCACAATTTACATTTAAATCTGCCAACAAATGCTTGAAATAAATCACCTCGTTGCACAATTCACTCAATGCGGCGTACTCTGATTCCGTTGATGACACACTTACAACGTCTTGCTTGCGTGACCGCCAGCTGATTAAAGCTCCACCGACCATTATGACTAGTCCTGTGACAGACTTTCTATCCGGCAAATTTCCCCAGTCACTATCACAGTAGCAACTCAACATTTCATCCTCTGAAGAATTTAATTGTAACATATAGCCAATTGTCTGTTTGAGGTATCTCAGAACTTGTTTTACCCCTTTCCAGGCATTTAGTGTGGGTTTTGAGACCAATCTACTTAATATGCCTACTGCATAGCTAATATCAGGTCTGGACCACTGTGCAAGATACAATAAACTTCCAATTACAGAGTGATATACATCAGGGTGTTCAAATTCAGGACTCTCATCTATGTGAAGTGTTTTTATGAAACCTGGATCCATAGGCACCGCTGCCCCTTTGCAATCCTGCATCCTGTATGTAGTCAGTAGTTGTTTAACTTTGTTCTGCTGACTAATTAAGCAGCTGCCATCTTGGGCCCAGCACACTTCCAACCCTAGATATGTCCTAACCGGGCCTAAGTCCTTCACTTTGAACTTACTGGACAATTGCTTGGCAAACCTTTTAGTTTGTTTATCTGTTTTGCAAGCATACAAAACATCATCTACATAAATCAGACAAAACTCTTGATCACTGCCTGTACCACGTACATAAACACAATTGTCAGCTGTACTCTGCTTGAAACCAAATGACACTAAGGCCTCATGGAAACATTTGTTCCAAGATCTTGCAGCCTGTTTGAGACCATATAGAGCTTTGTTTAATTTCAACACTCTATTGGAACCTGTCTCATAACCAGGCGGTTCGGCTAGATACAGGTCTTCTGATATTGGTGCATGTAAATATGCAGTCTGGATATCAAAATGGTTTAACAGGAGTTTTCTCTTTGCTCCAAGCGTTAAAATCAGCCTTACACTGTCCCCCTTAGCAGTAGGGGAAAAAGTTTCGTCATAATCTTTTCCAGGCCTCTGAGAATATCCTTGAGCCACTAAACGAGCTTTGTATTTGTACTCTCCTGTCACCAGAGGTTTAAGTTTGTACACCCACCTGCAGCCTACAATCTTTGCCCCCTCAGGCGCTGCTACTGGTGTAAAGACCTTGTGCTCATTCAGAGAGGACATCTCTTCCTCCATTGCCTGTTTCCAGCGCTCTGCCTCCTCTTTTGGTAACTTTAACACCTCCTGAAAACTCTTGGGCTCTGCAATTACACTAAACACATTTGCAGTATCTGGGGAAAAACGTACCGGAGGCACTCCTTTGTTTTGTCTTTTAGATCTTCTGGGAGAAAATTTTTCTTCTGACCCACTTTCCTCCTCAGAACTACGACCTCTCTTTTGTTGCTTAGCAACTGGTCTCTGGCTAACTCCACTTTCTTGAGAGCTCTTATCTGAACTTTCCTCCCCCTCAGACTCTGATTCTCTGTGTCTACCTTCAGAGTCAAGGAGCTCCTGGGAAGGTTCAAACCAAACCTCAGAATTGGCATGTAGTCTCTCCCAGCCACTATGTTCACAAAAACTGGCATTCCTGGAGATCACAATGCCATTTGTCCCTTCAGCAAAGCGGAAACCTTTTCCCAGCTCCTGGTAACCCACAAACACTAACTGTTTGGTCTTAGGATCTCCCTTCTTTCTCATTTGTTTCGGAATTAATACCCAGGCTTTTGATCCAAACACATGCAAATGGTCAATTTTGGGTTTTTTCTGAAACAATTTAAAGTACGGGGTTGTACCTATTGTTTGATGAAAGAGCCTATTTTGGAGATAACACGCGGTGAGCATGCTCTCCCCCCAATAAGACATGGGCAAATCAGCATCATCAAGCATGGCAAACATCATATCTTGTAAAGATCTGTTTTTTCGTTCTGCAACGCCATTCTCCTCTGGGGAAAAAACGTTCGTTTTTCTATGCCCAATGCCACGCTTTTGTAACCAATCTTTAAAGGCATTTGACATAAATTCGCCACCTCTGTCCGTCTGAATCCTTCTGAGTTTAATGGACAGAAATCTTTCCACAGATGCCACCCAGCCTTTAAACTTAGTGAACACGTCACCCTTATTTTTCATGGGAAAAACCCAGGAGTAACGTGTGGCGTCATCCACAATTGTTAGTGAAAAGCGCGATCCACCCCTGCTTACAGCAAATGGACCAATTACATCCATGTGAACCAGCTGTAGCGGTGACTCACTAACTCTGTCACTTCTGGGGTAAGAGACTCTGTGGGTTTTAACCTTTTTACAGACATTACAATCAAGGTACTTGTTACAACTCTTTAAATTACCCCCATCAGCCAATTCAGACATTTTTAGTACACTTTTCCAGCAAGCATGCCCCATTTTCCTATGCAATAAGTGCACACAGTTGTCATGTATAGCTTTGTTATTCACTGCAGGCTGAGATTTACTGACTACTGCTGCAACTTGAGATCCTGCTTTAAGCCAAAACAAGCCTCCCTCTGACTTAGCAGTGCCTAAAATCTCACCAGCCTTCTTAATAATGCAACTGTCTCCTTCAAAATGCACTTTAAACCCAGCTTTTAGCAAACAATCTACAGACATCAGATTGCTCCTTAATGACGGCACACAAAGTACATTTTGCAGGCATTCACGAAGACAAGGAACAAAAACTGCACCCCCCGAAATCACTTCGGAAGTACTTCCGTCTGCTAGAGCCACCTGGCTGCGCTGCGCTGAGTTCTTGGAAACAAACAATTCATCTGAATTCACGATGTGGCGAGATGCTCCCGAATCGACCACCCAGACCGCTTGTTTCTCATCAGCAATCTTGACCTCGCCGGTCACCAGCTGAGCCGACTGTTTTCGTTTGAAGAATTTATTTTTACGCTGCTGCTGCTGCTGATCTCGTCTCTGCTCCTGCACCGGCAACTGAGACTTGACCAACTCCGGACATTGTCGTTTTAGATGTGCTGAAGACCCACATCGGAAACAACGCCTAACAGCAAACGCTGACTCCTCACCGGTACGCTGCTTTTGCTCCACCTCTGGCACGGCATGAGAACTCCTTCCAAACCGCCCACCAGTAGAAGCCTCTGCAGCCACCGACCTTTCTTGCCTCTTCTGCCATTCTTCAATCAAACGCCCAGTAACGTAACTGACTGATAAATCACGCTCCTGCATGCCTTCTAGAGACAAAACTAAATTATCCCAGCTTTCTGGGAGAGAACTCAAAATAATAGCCACCTTCTCCTGCTGGTCTAGTGCACAGTCTCTTTCCTGTAGCGCAGAAAACTTTAACTGTAAACTGTGTAGGTGTTCCTGCATTGTAACCCCAGGCTGTAACATTGCCTTGTACAATGCCTTGCGAATGAACAGCTTGGAAACCGCTGTCTCACGCACATGGAGTTCTTTAAGTGCTTGCCACACACCTCTAGCTGTCTTGATTCCCCTCACATACGGCAACTGGGAATCTTCCAGCCCCAAGACAATTGTGGCCCTTGCTCTTTGGTCTTTATCGAGGTCTTCATCATCAGGCTTCGTAGGAAACTTACTCACCACTTGCCAGAGACGATCCCTCTGCAGCACTGCCTGCATGCGTTCCGACCACAGCAAGTAATTGGAGTCATTCAGACGCTCAAAAGCCATCTGAACTGGTTGTGAGGCCATCTTGAGAGCGATGTCCCTGGAACCCGGAACCAGCTACTCACGACCACCGAGAGAGAAAACAGGAACCACAGCACCCAGCACTCACACGCTGCAGCTGTTGTCCTTGTATCCGCTGCGTCACCAGCTCACCACGGTCAGGAACCAGCCAGTGTCCATCTGCTGCACCAACAGGAACAACAACTTCTGGAACTACTGGAACCAACGCCGTTGATGCTGACACCACCGCAACTCAGGCTGGCAGCACAATGCCCATAACCTCATGGAACTTTGGAGTGTCAGGCATAGCCCTATTGGCTTTAGCCCAAACGTAGCAGAGTTTTCCTGCACAGCAAAGAAGCTAGTTGCGGCGGTAATGACTAGTCAGCTAGACTCAGAATAACTATTTACAGGATTTATTAAAAGGAAAAATAAAACCAGCAGAGTTTCTGCATACAAATAAAAGCAAAATAAATCCTCTCTTTCTCTCTCAAAACCATACACAGCACTTCTCCTTCAACACACCTAACACCAAACTGTGCTAGCAATCCCTAGATAACAGAGTTGAGTGCTGCTCGTTAACCAATCAGAGTGAGTAGTTTCTAGGTCAAGCAGACCTGGGCTTTCTGCCAAGAGTAAATTGACACCAGCTTGAGTTAATTGGTGAAGCTAGAATCTGCAAGTTTCCCACGAGAACCAATTAACAGAAACTGAACAGTCCCTTCTAACTCCACAATTCTATGAAATCAAATCAAAATATTTAGCATTTCAGCTTCTGCTTTCCTTTGGTTACTTCTGTCCCCATCTGCTGCCTGATAACTTTGATCACCAGCAAGCTCTTCTGATATTGCTGAGTCTGCAGCCAACTCTATTTCTCGCCCCTGATTAAGAATCAATTGAAGATCTCTTCTGTTTCTCGTATGTTTATAGAAAATGGGAACAGTATTCCAGAACCAGTATGTAGTTTTATCCAGCATGGAAGAACAAATCTTTCCGGGAGAAGGAAAAAGCTAGTGTGTTCCTTGCAAAGAACAAGAAGTTCAGCCTTCTCCTGTTGCACACAATCACCTACATTTCCTGAGCTTTTCTGGACAATCCAGAGTGATCCTAGTTTGGTTAAAGCACTTGAGCTTTGACCTTGTTGGTATCTGCCTGTGGCAGAAGACAATGAGGGAATGTGCCTTTGGGGTGAAGTCAAACTGTTGGAAGGTTGCAGTGCCTGCTGTAACTGTAGAGACCAATGTGGGAGAGACATGTTTTGTTGCAGCTGGGGCAGATGAAGGCCTCTTGAATGGCTGCTGAACTGAAAGCTTTGTGTCACAACCGGTAAATCAGTAAAATAGCAGTTCCATCTATACCAGTATTGCATGCATGATTCCTCCCCTTTATTGTAAACTTTTCTACTGAGCCCTTCCCCACTTACCGGTAATCTCTGGGTCAGTTTACCAAGATGATTTGTTTAGCACAGCACAGGGGATTAATTAGGTCCATGTCTGTTTCTTCCTGTGGTGTGTTACCTTTTAGTATTCATTATGATTCAACCCATAGCAACCAGTTTCAGTGAATGAGATGCACATGTTCAGAGTGGGGGGAAATATAGCACTATTTTGCACTCCAGAGAGAAGGACTTTTCATTGGGTTTAGTTCAAACATTACTTCTAATTTGCTAGGTAAGGAAGAGGAAAGTTTAAAAGTATTACCTGCCCGAAGGTAGGATTTTATGCCGTGTAAATAGAGTATGTAAATTCCCTTCATTCTCCCTCTGCTGGATCAGCAGCATGCAGTGCCAAGAACTAAACAGAAAAGGTACTTTAGTGTCTACTACCCTGGGTAATACATTGAGATCAATAGGCAATGGAGAGAAAAAAATAAGTATGTTCTTTAGCCAGCAGGATTTCAACCTTAATATCTAAGTTATTCAAATATCTAAACTACTGAATTACTTTTCTAGTCATTAGCCCCACTAATGCATGAGAAACATAATACCACAGACATGGCAAAATTATTTGCTGCTTCATTCAGCGCATAATGAACTGGAGTAAATGAATCACTTTTTGAATTTACTGTTCATAAATTTATCTATAGAACTTTTTGAATAAGGAGTAACATTGAAATAACAGTACTGACCCAATTAATGCTAACTTTTATTTCCAAATATGTATCTTGCATCTTCTGTTCCATTGTATGCTAATCCTTTGTGGAGCAGAGCACCATGGATGTAGCTGGTCAGCTGTGTTTTGCCTCACACCACCTTGCTGTAGGGCTGGCGGATGAACTGGTGTCCTTATGCTCCAGTGATTCTAAGTCATTGAAACAGCTGCCAGAGAAGAGCACTACAGCTGCTGTCATTTGCTCTGGGGCTTCCAGTTGGGAAAGATACAGAACCACCTTTAAAAAAAATCTTGATCTTGTACTCGGCACATCTGTTTGTGTTCTGACAAAGCATGTAAAACAATTACATATCTTGTAAGTTTAAGACATTATCTGAAATGTGAATTTTCACTTCAGTGTTGTAAGAAAAACAATAATTTCGTATGACAACTTTGTATTTAACTTATTTCTATACGTGCAACCTGAGGTTTTTAAAAATGTAATGCTATGTACTGTACATATGATTTGATGGTTGCTATAGAAACTTGGAAGTTAGTTTATTTATTGCCAGTGAAGCTTTTAAAAATAGGTCTATCCTAATTCTCAGTAAAGTAAACCTGAACTGTTTCCTATAAAATTAATGAATTGCCACTATAGGAGCCACAAAATCTAAGCATATGTTGGCATCAAGAACATTCTGTGTTTGAAAGGAAATCTTTAAAATATATAAATCCTTTGTTCTTGTCAGTGAAGCACACTATGTGCTTTTTGAACTGGTCCCTATTAATAGAAGAGATATTTGTCTACACCAGAGCAAAATGTAAACTCACATCGACCTGTCTCCCCATTAATGAAGGAACATCCACACAGCACCCCCCCTTCTCAGTATTTGGTGTCATAGTACTCAGATAGTAATCTATTCCACTCCAGATCATAATAATATAGTAGGCAAAAGTACCTTAGGTATGTCACCTATTCAGGGAACTGAATTATCTTCCTCATCTTGAGCAACATCAAGGCTGTAGCTCTTGGGATGGGATAGTGAGGAATTCCTTATGGAGATGGTCTCCTCAGCTGGAGAAGTGGAGGAGATGGAGGAGGTGGCAGGCAACAGGTGCGGAAGACAGTGAGTGGTGTGTTCCCCAGGGCCTGGATCTGCCACCCTTCTCAGTTGTCTTCAGCCTGCCTCTTGGGACAATCGCCTCACTATGCCTCATGGGCAGGCCAGCCCTGAGTTGGCAGTAATATGGAATGCTGTTAATGCGGGTTTTTTTTTAATGTTAGAATTTTATTAATAATTATGACAGCTGCAGAGTTATCTTTTTAAATTTAATTTTTACAGGGTGCACATAATTTACATGAAGAGATTTGGATGGCATTCATAACCACAAGAAATTGACACATTCAACCTTTAGAAATTACCACATTCTAAAGGTGTTAATTCCTTATTTACTGTATACACTTTTTGACTTTCCATCCAGCAAAATACCATCATTATTACTGTATACTCAAGAGATATAGCAAAATATAATTGACCACTTTATATTTAATATACCGTATTGGCCCGAATATAAGCCACATCTGAATAAAAGCCACACCTTTAAAATTCAAGGGGAGAAAAGAAAAAAAGACAATACCCGAATATAAGCCACTCCCTTAAAATTCCGCAGGCACTTACACCTGTTCTGCTTTACCATATGTCTGTTTGAGCAGCGATATCATAAAAGCCAATTTTTGTAAGGTTGCAAATTTAAGCCACACTTTAACTTTTCATGGTCAGAATTTGGAAAAAAAAATGGTGAGGCTTATATTCAGGCCAATATGATATTTGTATTTAAGTGCATTAGAAACTTCATATTGTGAGAAATCTAGGGAACTTCTTTAGAGTGAAATATGGGAATTTTTATCATTTCATTCTACTTTTTCACTACACCTTTTGGAGTAGTATTGGTGAAAAGTTCTTGAAAATTCCTGGTTATTTGCAAGCTGAACTAACTGAGCCTAACCACTGTACATTATAATCTATATAGTAAAGTGACACATTCATATGTTAATCTGCAGTAAAAAAAGAGCACTAACTCCTTTTGATAATGTTTCACTGTGGATCATCTCACAATTTCTACTGTCTTTTCTATCCCTTGAAGCATTTCAGTTTCATTCTTTCCTCTCTTCTCATTTTCTTCCCACCCGTAAGCTGAGTACAGAGCAGAATGAGCTGCAAATTCAGATTAAATTGCTGAGCCAGGTGGGAGGGAGCAAAGCAGAAAATGGACGGAATAAAGCAGTTACATGAAAAGGAATTTGGGTGGGTTGTTAAACCAAGTAGGAGAGAGGAAATTATGGAGAAAAGGTTATCAAACTTGAAATAGGAATTCAGAATTTAAGTAAGTGAGAGAAAGTGAAGGATGGGGGTGGGGGAATTGAGTAGGAAAGAATTTGAAAATGCATATATTTGGCAGTATTCTGAATACTGACAATAAGCAAACACAAATCATTGCTTTCCTTGGCCTATAATAGATGTATTGTGGATTTTGCTTTTCTAGCAATTCACACATAAACATCTTGATCAATCACTGTCTTGTAGAGTAGAGATATTAGGAAGCTACCTAATTCATCCTTTTTTCCTCTGGCAGGATTAACTACACCCAAGGTATCCATGACAGGTGTTTATCCAATCTGTTTTTGTTTTCTGTCCTAGAATGCAGCCCCATCTTTGGGCAATTTCTTTCATGGTTCTTGTGATGGATAGACATTATCTCCAGACATCAACAAAATCCACTTGCCCTATTTCTTAACCCATTTTCTTATCTCTTGTTCTTAGAGAACTTGCCCTCCATACCATTTATCATCTTTAAACATTTTCAGTCTCTTCTGAAGCTGGGCAGCATCCCTCTTAACATAAAGTAGTAAAAAAAGTTGGCTGCCTAACCACACAATTCTATACTTGTATCCTCAGAAGTAAATCCCATTGAGTTCAGTAGGGATACTCTTGTGTGAGCAGTTATAGGATTGCAGTTTAATAGTGCTATATTCATGTTGGGGGGGGGGAGAGAACAACAGCACCAGCAATCTAAGAAAGTGCAGCAAGTCTCAAAAGGTGCAGAGAAACCTATATTGAAGTACTCCAGAATACTCCTGATTCATTTCAAGCATGAGCCAAAACTCTCAGCAGGAGAAATTACGGTATCTCATTCAGGAGACATAAAATAACCAACAATTGCCTGCGATAAACAGTTGCATCATATATGAAATTTGTAAGACATAACAAAATGTTCCAGATTGATTCAATAAATCCGTTTCTTAGCATTTTTGAAGGTTTGCCTTACGTTCGTGGATTTCTGTGATTCTCTTTATAATTTACACATGAGCTGAGTCTTTCATGTGGAAAGTTCTATGGGGATAGATGTGTCACCACTCTCACCAAGCCCCGCTCCTCACGGCCTGCATTGGCATGGGCCTTCTGGAGGGCCCGAGGTGCCTGCCTCAGACACTCCCTCCAGCAGCCTCCTAAAGGCCCAATCTTCTGCCACCCTATCAAGGATGCAGAAGAAGAAAATGTACAGCTGGCACTTGATGCTGCCCTACTCTTGGCCATGATCACCATGGTCATCCAGCACACCCCAGAGAAGAGGCTGCCTTTGCAGCAGATCATTGCAGATATCTAGGCCCTCTTCGCCATTTCCAGCAACAGCTGCCAGAGCTGGAAGGACTCAATTTGCCAAAACCCCTGCTTCAGTTTGAAGCTCAAGGGCCCATTGAAACCTAACGGCAACTGGAACTATTGGGTGGTGGACATGGCCTGCACCCCTCCAAGTTGCAGAACATCCCCATCTCCCATCGCAGCAAAGTGGCTTTCACCCAAGACTTGACCCCTCACGTGCTGCATTCCTCTCCTTACCCAGTACCTCTAGACCTCCCTGGCAAGCCCCACCTGGGAGGCGCATTTATGCTGGACAACCTCCATCTTGGACTCCAAACCCTGGAGTATAAGCCTCAAATTTTGCTGTGAGACCTAGAAGACCCACTCCCTTGCAGGCGTTTTCCCACCTTGTCTTGGGAGGGCAAAGCCCTGATTGCAGCTATAAAAGCTGAGGCTACTGAAGAGGCCCAGAGACCACCTTGGCTGTCTCTTAGTGCAGACCCAAGTCATTGGGAGAGAAACTGGGGAGGGGCATCCTTAGGGGAGGAAAAGTTGCTCCCATTTCCTGTTTTGGCTACATTGATCTGGTTGGGCATAGAAAGTTGCAGTAGTTGTGTAATGGATTTTCCTCATGCACACCCTGTTGCCATAGGATTGCTCTGTAAGTGCATCTTGGCCAAAAACATGTATGAGACACTGCACTAAAATTCTATAAATAGGATGTGTACTGTGTAGTTGAATAATTGTCCCATAATTCACACTGCTTAGAATTAATTTACTTTTAAAGCAAAGCAGTCAGTTAGTTTAATGTTGCAGTTCATGCAAGAAATATGGATACATAAAAAGAATCCCAAGAGGTTATGTAAAAATACTGCATTACAATTTAAATAATAGTTTTCTGGTAGTTTACTCCACATCTACTCTTCTGATTCATTATTAAAAATAATTCCAATTATTTCCATGTTGTGGCAAATTAATGATGTCAGTATCCTGTTTTATGCACAAGAAAAGATAGTGTGGAAAGTTGTTTAGATATTGTAGATTAATATACCTACCTCTTGCTTTTTATCATATAAATTATTAGTCTTTTATTTCTTCCAGATAAAAGCTGTCCATATCCAGCAGTGATTCAAGACTTGTTGCCTTCTTTCAAAATGCATTGTTACAGGCATTATTTCTAATTAGAACATTTTTAAAAAATTTGCATGTTCTACAAACTACTGCTTTGGCAAAGCTGTGTGTGTGTGTGTGTGTGTGTGTGTGTGTGTGCCTTTTCAAAACACTTTTGCTCCCTGTTAAAATATGTGTCTCCTATTGATTTTGTCTTTTGCACTCATATATGAAGGGTTTGGAATGGTTCAAAAAGGGGCAGGTTCATGGGGGAAGGCAAATCATAACCCAACCGCTGAGGCAAATATACCCAAAGTTACTTCAAGTTCACACTAATCCAATAGAATGGCAGAATGGGCTAAAATAAATAAAGTTCCAATTTTCCACCTTGAAAGATGGGACCACTTTTTGTGCCACTGTGCACACAAATGGGGAGAGCCCCCATCACTTCCTCTCCCCAGCTTCTGACTTCATTATAACTTGACATGGGGTTCAGTGGGAGCCCATCAGGGGCTGTGTTGGATCCTGGGGTGTGGGAACAGGCAGACAGAGCAGACCAAACAGGAAACTTACAGTCTGGTCTGTGCCTAGCTTTTAAAGGCAGATTGTTTGTTTCACTACGTCTGGACATTTCCACCCTCCTTCAATTCTCATCCCTTGCTTTGGATGTTCGTTAGCCACCAGTTGAAGGGGGCTGGGAAGGAATTTTCTCCATATCCATTACTAGCCTTAGGAATGTGGGGCTTTCATGTTCCCTGGAGCAAGGACCTTGTATTCATATTGTGTCATTTACAGTTCCCAATCTTCTGTTGTTACAACAATGATGGCAGGTAGGCATTGAGCAGGATTTCCAAGAAGGAAATAGGGAACATCCCTAAAGGTCTTGGGAGGTGTTGCACTATGGCACCAGCCCCATCTCTGGGCACTGCTGCCATTACACACCCAACTTGACAGTAGCGACCACTGGAATGGCCAACCCTGATGTGTCCCTGAATTGCTGGTCTTCTCCCTGATGGTTGGCAGCTAGGAGGTGGGCTGGGTGTGGACACTGGGCCTGCAGGCCATTGTGACCAGTAACGGGAGTCTCTCCTGTGCCATGCCAGACTTTGGGATTGTTGTTTCCAATGAGGTTGTGGTCATTTTTAAGCCACACTCAGACTCTGTGTGCTATTCCAAGTGGGGGAGGGGTTTCCAAAAACAATACAGTACAGAACACAAATGAACCTGAATAGAAATACAAAATAAAAATACTTAACAAGAATAATGATATATTAGGGGTGGGAGTATTGGTAATATGCTGTGAGTGGGGCATGGAGGGCATTATCTTATCTCTTATATTATCATTGGTGTGAGTTTATCCTCCTTTGGCACAGAGGTACTGCTGGTGCAAAGTGTAGAATTTGAAAGGAGGACATGATTCTGAGGCATATAGAGCCTCCCTCTTATGACCAGTCAACATAGGTAAAAGGTAAAGGTACCCCTGCCCGTACGGGCCAGTCTTGACAGACTCTAGGGTTGTGCGCTCATCTCACTCTAGAGGCCGGGAGCCAGCGCTGTCCGCAGACACTTCCGGGTCATGTGGCCAGAAGCTGCTCCGGCGAACCGGCACCAGAGCAGCACACGGAAACGCCGTTTACCTTCCCGCTATAAACCGGTACCTATTTATCTACTTGCACTTTAAGGGTGCTTTTGAACTGCTAGGTAGGCAGGAGCTGGGACCGAACGACGGGAGCTCACCCCGCCGCGGGGATTCGAACCGCCAACCATGCGATCGGCAAGCCCTAGGCACTGAGGATTTACCCACAGCGCCACCCACGTCCCTATGACCAGTCAACATGCAGATGGGTTAAATCTAGCACTGGATCCTTGTTGAGACACACAGTATTTGTGGGAGGTTTCTCCCACAATTTGTGGTTTACTATCCCAACCTGACTGGGAATGAGCTTTAATTATTTTTCTCTTTGGTGGAAGCATGTCATGTTCTCTTCATCTTCTAATGTCAATATTAGGTTAGTGTCCTAAAGCACAGCTGTTTAGTGCCCTGACCTATAGTTCCCTGATGAATACAACTATTACAGTAATGTTTGTGTACTCTGCTACAGTTGGTATTTAAAACCGAAATGAATAGAGTTGGAACAACTTGATGAACTGCAACTGAAATTCCTTTGTTAAAGTACACTAAAGTAAGTTTAGTGGTATAGTGTCCCATTAAATCGAAATGTTTTCCTTCTGCTTTATCAATATTGCCATTTCTTATGTCAGATTAGTGTCCATTGGTTATTTTGCATAGGGACTGGCCTATTTGCTTGATGTACGATGTTGTTTGCAAATAGCAGGATATGTGACATTGGAAGATGTCCAGGTGAATGAACCATTTACGTTGTTTGCTAATATTTATAAGGTTCTTTACTTACATTGCGAAAGAACTGATGACTAGTTTGTTGCAAGTTCTGGTTCCTCGGTTATGTATCTCTGTTATGTGGCCTATTATCACTGGTGAATACCTGTTTTAGATTAGGCTGTTGGTAAGCAAGATCAAGCCTATCTCCCAAAGCCATAATTTTCATGATGGGTTGCAGATTCTTGACAATAAGTTGCATTGGTTTTGGCTAGAAGCTGTAGATGGCAACAAGTTGCCTTCTGTCACTTTCTCCTCTGGATCTACCCTGCAATAGGTTACCCCAGGGTAAGTCTGGCCTTGTTGATCTGTTTACAATATCCACCCAATGAAATGAATAATCTGAGAAATGTCTATTGTAAATCCTTAAATCCTGAATATCTGTCTGACAGGTCAGAACAGAAGTGTTTGCATTTAGATAAAGGGTTGTGGTATCTGCTGAACTCAGGCTAGCAGAGGACTCATTTAAATCAATGGACCCCTCTTAGTGATGGCTAATTTAAGTCCATTGATTTGAATGGGACTTCTCTAACACTTAGCCAGATACTACCCCCAAAATATAGATATTTATTTTATAGAATTTATACACTACTCGATTGTAAAAACCTCCAAGTGGTTTACAAAAAGATAAAGCAATAATAATAATAAGCATTATTCACAACCATACATTAAAACATACAAAAGTTAAAATATTAAAACAGATTAAAATTACTTCAGCTTTCTAAGCATCTGGGTGGGCTTGTCTAAACAGGACTGTTTTTAGCAGGCCCCAAAAAGAGTACAGTGAGTTTCAAAGTGCAGGTGTTGCCATACTAAACTATTGAGTTATTATAGGTGAGGAAAAGGTATTATGTGACACCTGCAGTAATGCCAATTATAAATTAAAATGGAGCCAGCAAAGAACTATTATACCAAAAAATCAAGTTAAGAATAATACAGTTAAAGCAGATTTTAAGTGGAAGATGAAAAAAAACTTGAAAATAATTGTGAGAGAGTTGTGAATGACAAAGGAGAGGAAAATGTGATAGCAAAGGCCAAATTTCTTCACTGAAAGAATCATATAATGAAATATATGTGACAATCACAAGACAATGTGGGTATATGGCTTAAAAGGTTCTCAGTGTTTTCCCATCACATGTATGTCAGACAACCTCTTATTTACTGTTTAATTTATATTATGTAAGCTTCAACACACAGTGCTCTTACAGAGGCTAAACATAGATGATAAAAAACTATAATCAGAACACAAAAATGACAGTAACCAGCGTATAAATTATAATAAAGGTGAAGACCATATGCAACAGTGTTTGCCTGGTGCTAAAATGAGAACAGATGAATGTCTCAGTAAGTTTTCAGTTGTGGCAACCTGCATGCTAGATGCAGGTAGTCACAACTGAAAATATTATCTCTCCCATCCTCACTCGTCTTGTCTTCCTGGAGAACCTCAGGTGAAGGTTTCAGTGTTTGAGTGGACAAGTATGGATTAAGACAGTCCAGAGAGTCCTAAGAAATGTAGCTTTAAAGGGTAGGCATCAGCTAAGCATCATCACTTTGAACTGAGCTTGAGAGAGCACCATGAACCAACAAAGCTGTTTCAATATGGGTAAAATATGATCTAGATGATTGGTGTCAGTTCGCAACCCAGCAAATATCGTCTGCTAAATCTGCTTACCACTTTCAGTACCTTGGTGAATTTGCCACCCTGATTTCCTTATGAGAGAGAAGCGGAAATACAAATTAATGTAAGCATTACATTACAAATTAATCCACTACGGTCTGCTCCCCTGTCAGTTGCCCTTCCAGTTTAAATTGGGATATCCATACATTTCCCCTTGTATATATATTTACTGCTTTATAAGACATAACAAAATATTTAAAAGGAAAATTGAGAAATACTATTTATTATTTATTGAATTTATATCCTAACTTTGTCATGAATACAGTGGCGCTGTCACCCATGCAGATCAGCTGAGGAGGGGCATTATTGTCTCCTCTCTGCTCATCAAAAGATCACAGTGATTAACAGGGAGAGACAATTTGCATCTCTACCAGGATACTGGACTCTGCCTACCCCAGGACCGTGTCTATTTTGGGGCTTTTCTTAAACCCCAACTCTTGCTAAAATCAGTTGGATCTTTCAGGACAGGGAGAGGAAATTTGCTTGGAGGGCCAAACCAGCCTTCTTAATTTGGGGTTAGCTAGACAAGATTTTAAAAACTCCACAAAGATTTGACAATTCAAGAAAATACTATAACATTGGGCATCTACTCATACTGGTTTGTGTAGCTCTTTCTTCTTGGTTTTCATCTACACAAAAACTTGGTCCAAGCAGGCTGGCACTGAACATTTGATAAAGGGATCTGCATGAGAAGATATGCATGCTCTAACAGGAGTGATTATTTGAATTTATCGCAAATAGTGCAGGCTATAAGCTGTCTGACTGGAATTTTTCATGATACTTTGAGTTAGTGAGGAGAATTTACTTAGCTTGGTATGGATGACTATGACTTTTTTTAAATGCTGTTTGATTTGCAGGCTTTTGTCACCCTTCTTCTTTGATAATAGTCTTTCCTTTCTCACCTTAAGGCATTAAGGGAAAAGATATTTTGAGAAATGCTGTTGATGTCCCCTCCTTGCCCCTGGCAGAGTTAATCCAACTGTCCTGCTGTGCTCAGAGAGCCTGTTCTCTCCCACCCACAGTGTTTTTTCTTCACAGATTAAGAGCCAGAGAGCAGCAGGATGCCAGGCTATGGTGTGCTGTGCTAACTGGCATTGATTATCATTGTCTTTCAAGATAAGAACTGTATCCAGTTTAGATGGGATTCCTGGGAATGCGTTTTGTGATTCTTCAGGCTATGTTTGAGGAAGCTTGCCCACACAATTCCTGCAGTATGCATAACTGTTGATGATATCCTTCATTTCCAGCTTCACAAAGACATATTACTATTTTAATTTTGAGTATTTTTTCTTTATATTATAATTGCACTGCAACTAAACTATTCTCATTTCTATGTTGTTTGGGAGTCATAGTTCAGCTCCCAGAAAGTCTGTCCTCTTCATCAGAAATCAGGCAGATACAGTATGTCTTGCCTCCAACTACAAAACAGCCTACAAGTTATTTGAGAGCAACACCCCCAAAGAGAGTCAGGAGAATTGAGTAGCTAGTGGGTTTCTTAAATATACGTTCACATATATTACAGGATCCATGGGGAGGACCAACCAACCCTTGAACCTACTTCCTTAGAGACCGTTAGCTGTTCCTCCCTATATCTGCTACTTCTGATAATGTAGATAGAAAAATTGTGTCTTAGAATGGATATCCAGTCAGAAACAGAAGCAGCAGACAATTAACAAGGAGTCAGTTTTGGTAGAGGAAGAATCAGAGACTTACGGCGGGTGTGGGTGACAGTGGCCTGCCTTGAAGCAGAGGAAATCAAAGCTGCTCATTGCCACCATTATCATCATGAACAGGTGAAGAACTAACTACATTTGGAGAAATTACCTTTTCCAAACAAATCTCCTAAGAATCAAGAGATAGTTAATATTTGCATTGATTCAAATTATATTTGTAAGGGTATAATAAAAGCAAAAAACCCAAAACCCATTCAACCCCCCCCAAAAAAATAATCACCTGAGATATTTCATAGTGCTCTGCTTTACTAATACTATGACTAGAAAACTGGATATTAATTCATCTCTGTGTATTTTAATTTGGGCTTTTTCTGATTAAAGGTGTTGCTAATTTTGAATTATTGATTAACCTGAGAAGTAGCATTGCTTAGATATAATGAACATGCAATTGTAAAGTCGTTTTACAACTGTGCACATCTCAGGTTATTTTGGCCAACTTGCAAAAAGCTGTAAAGTTTGCAGGGGAGCTCTTGCTGCGTTGTTGTTGCTTTGATCAAGCAAGCACAGCTAGGTGCTGCAATTTTTACTTATGTTTATAATACAGGCAGCAACTATTTTGCATGGCGGTTCCATTCCTGGCTCCTGTGCACATCGGTGGACTGTGCATAAGCCCATTCTGCCCCCGTTCTGCACTCTTCCAGGTACAAAAGGACCCATGCATTGGCGGTCGCATGTTATTTTGATGCACACAAAATGGTTGCAGCCTATATTGCTTACAAATAAAGTTGAAACTGACAAAGAACGGTGGAATACATTTTTAAAGTTGAACAGAGGGATATCAGTTATAGCTTGCAGTATTTTACTACAGAGGAAAGGGGCAACTGCAATCAAATTTTCCCAGAAAGTATACTGAAATTTCAAAGCACTAATGGAGAACTACATGTAAGAGAAAGGCTTGTCTGGAATTAACAGAAATAAGCTTTATATTGCTTTCCATGTCAATTATTTTGGCTCAAGACTAGCACTTCTGCATCTAAGTCTGCCCTGGTATCTGCTGAAGGCTGAGATGCTAATGGGAATTGGTGGAAACTTTTCTACAGGATTCTAAAACATGAAGAAGGCAATAGTCATAGAGAATGTTACCTAGCTTGGTGAGAACTTGAAAGGCACCTGCTGCCTGGGACAGGAGTTGACATCATCTCAGAAGCGTCAATCAAAACATGAAGCTGTGAAATGGTACTACCTTTTAAAGTGCATCACTGATGTACTTTTCTTGGGAGCATTTACTGGTTTATCCCTCGGAATTGGTGATTCAAACAATGGAAACGTTTAAGGACTCATTGAACTGCTCTCCAGGTGAGACTTCAGGAATGTGTGCTACGTGTAGAGGAGTCACAGAAAAGGAGTGAGCGGCTTCAAGTGCATTATGTCCCCCGACTCACGAAATGAATTTATTGCAGAATGCTCAAATCTTATGAAACAACACATTTTGCTTGAGAGGCAATCTGCAAAGTACTGTGTAGTAATAGTACATTCAACACCAGATCTTCCCACACTGAACACACATTTCTTTTGAGATACATACTTTTGAAAGAAATGCAGTATGAAATTCAAGAAATATTTCTCAAGTTTGCAGATTGTAGCAACTAAAGGGGGGGATGATCAGTTGATAAATGATACACTGAAAGAGCATGCTATTCCTCTCAGTTATTGTAGAGCTCAAGCCTACAATAATGGGGCAAATATGCCCCTGCTGCTCTCTAGGCTCCACTTCTGCCTCTTATTCTGGACTGCTCTCTGCTGCAGACTCTTCCCGCACACTAAAACCTGTTACCTTTTCAGCTTCCAACACCTTCTCCTCCCGGTCTACCCCACTCGTTGTAGTCCCACCACTAATCCCCTGGCTCTGAGCCTTCTTCCCTTGGGGGGTTTCCCAGCTGGTGCCTCTCAGCGCTCCTCTGCATCCAGCCAGTCCATGACAGTCCGTATTGGCATTTGGCATAGTAGCCTTGGCAGTGAGGCCTTTGGAGATGTGATAGCTGCATCCCACTTCCAGGGTGGCAGCTCCCCTGCTGTCATGGAGAATGAAGGCCTTGGGGAAGGAGATTGTCAAACTGAGGAAGTGGGAAATGACCCTTTAGAAGGAACCCATTCCTTGGGGTATGAGTAGTTCATCCTCTTCTGCTGAGGATACTCCTTGGAGAGCGGGATTCTGGTAGAAGGTAATTTGATAATTAGGGACATTGATGATTGAGTATGTGGTGGACATGCGGCTTGTTTGCCTGGCGCACATCATCTAGATGCTGGGGAGGAGTCTGGAGGTAGTGCACAATGGCACCAGTGGTATAGCGAAATGTAGTGCAATCCAGGAACTGAAATTTAGATTGACAGGTAGGGAGTGCAGGTCCTGTAAGCCAAGACTTTCAAGGTAGCTTTCTTTGAAATGCTACTAGTTCCATGAGCAAGGCCAGCAAGACAGGCAGAGTTGTATAGTCTCGGTGCTTGAATGTGATGGTGGTGGTGAGAGGAAGGTTTTAGATTTGTTTCTAACACCTTCTAGCTGCTTTCCCAGCAGTGAAACTTGTACTGCAGTGCCTTAGATTTCTATTCAGCAGCAGACTTCCGGGATAGCGCGAACGGGTAATGGCGGATTCTCTCCGAGCTCCGGAGGGAATCGGCTCCGTTGAGGACGGGTCTTGCCGTGCCGGCGACACGGGGACCCTTAAAAACCGCAGGCGCGGAAGCCTGCGGACTTCGTGACTCGGTGGGCACCTTAAGCGCCCTCCCCGACCCGCGAAGAGCCTTTTTAAAGGCTGCGGAGTGGACTGGGGAGCGGCATGGTGCTGAGAGTCCATTGCTACCTCGGCGGAGCGAAGCCGCGAGCCAGGACCGAAGAGCGCTATCTTTCTTCCTGAAATTGGACTGGAAAATGTAACCCGTGAGTAGAAGGAAATTTCGGCACTAAAAGACTTTATTCTTGAGTTTAAGTACGATCGGGGGGACGTGTTAAAAAGGAAGTCCACACTCCCCCCCCCCCCCACTAAAGGACCTAAAGCAAAGAGAGACCACTAGGTCGGAAAAGACGCTGGTGTTTAAATAGATAACTTTCATAAATTGGATTAAGAAGTATTTGTGCTGGAGAGGAAGAGAGAGGAATTTCAGAGGTCTTCTTTTTGGGTTGACCCCCCCCCCTAGACCCGGGAAGTGCCCTGTGTGTGAGCCCGAGAAAAAGAACAAGGAGTTTGACAGCTGTCAAAAGAGCTGTCAAACGGGAGACTAAAGATTGGAACTGTGTTAATAATATCTTTTTGGATTAAAAGTGTTACATTAAAAGTGAACTGATTGGAAACAAGGTGACTGTGAACAACAAAGTAACTGATTGTTGGAAAAGAATTGATGGAAACCCCCCTGGAGGGAACTAAAGACATTGCAATGGCTGCAGAAGGAAAAGTATGGGCGGAGATAGAAAGAATGTTTTGTCTTGTGGGAACTCTACAAGAGCACAGTACTCTTATGAGTGAACAATTGATGACCTTCAATCTTGAACTAAACAACTCTGTCGATGACACAAAGTGGATGGAAAAAAACTCTGCAGCTGCAGAAGAAAAGATAATTTTGGAGCTGGGGGAAAAAGAAGAAGAGAGAGGAGAGGAAATGCAAGTGGAAAAAACCAACCAAGAGCCTGCAACCTTTGGAAACAAAGGAAGTAAAGAAGATGACCAGTGGATTACAAAACTGCAGAAGGAGAGAAAGATAAAGGAAGAAGCCCCTGGAATAACTCGAATATTGGATTATAAAAAAACAGACATTTATGATCGGGACTTCTTCTTTAGGTTGGAGTATGGGAGACTGATTGATCCTGGCCAGAAACTGCTCTTGGTTGATTTGGAAAGAGGGAAATACGAGGGGTGGATGGCAGAACCCCCTCGAGAAGAGAAGGTCAACAAAATGGACTGCCAACAAAACTGGTGGAGAGAGACCAACTGGGGCTTAAGGGCCTCGGATGTGAGAAATCCGGGCTAAAATGGTTTCTTTTCTTTAAGGACATTGGTTTGGGAAGGGACGGAAACCGGGGAAGAGGGGAGGGGAGAGTAGAGTAGTGAAAATCTGAGATTTAGAATGGGAATATATGATTTTTGGTTTAACATTTTAAGGAGGGAATTTGTGGGAGAGAATTTAGGCCGACTCTAGAGAAAGTACTTAATGTATAAAGCTGGATAAGCAAAATTGGGCCAAGAAAAAGTAATAAACTTTAAGAAAAGACAAGAATAACATTTAAGAGACGGGAGAAAATAATTTGCTGAGACAATTAAGGAAATTGGAAGGTGGAAAGGGGGGTGTGGGGAAGTCAAGGAAAGAAGGGAATGAAAGTAAGTTTATGAAATCATACGTGTTTTATTGTGTCTTTTTATGTTTGTATGTCTATTAAAATGTGAAAACCCAATAAAAATTTTATTAAAAAAAAAAATAGATTTCTATTCAGCAGCAAGTCTAACTAATTCCCAGGTGAATGGACATGGGAGTATAGCTTCAGTGTTCCTTCATCTTCTCTGCAGTGTGCATGCTGCATGCATTTACTTTTGCTTAACGGCTCAGCCACATTTATTTTTCAAAATAATGACAGCAGTTACACTGTGTAATAGATGCTAGGTTTCAGCCTAGGGCAAATGTTTATGCATGAAATATAGGTTTAGGGAAATAAATGTATATACACAAAGTACAGGTGTAATTTTGTTTTTTACATCTCTCTCTTTAGCAAGGGTTGGACTATGCTATTGCTGCAGGCTTCCATTCTGTCAGACCTTGCTGTGACTTGAATTCCCAGTATTTTATATTGTTCTGCCTATATGACTGTAAATAATTTTTATGTTAAGGTAGTAAAGATGAATTTTATGTTCTCAATACTATAACATCAGGAGGTGATAGCAATAAGTAGCTATATTTTCATTTGTTGATGAATCTTGAAGGAGGTGAGTCTAGTCTGCTAGAGTCAAATGGAAAGATGGTCTTCAACCTTTTCAGATCCAGGACACACATCCAACTCAAATATGCATTTGGAGATCCACTTCTTAATTTTGTACCATATATTTCTAGGGTGGTAGTGCTGCTGTTGTGACCCACCATGGATTAGGCCATAACCCAAAAGTGGCTCCCAACTTACAATTTGAAGACCGATGAATACTATAGCATTGTATCTTCTGAAACCTGAAATACTGTCTGACAGGTTGCCTGGTACAACCAATTGGCTGATTTGCACATAGCCTGGAAGTCATGAAATACCTCTTGAGCCGATCAATGTGTTAATGTGTTATCTTGCCAGATAAGTGATACCAAAGGGTTGTGAAGATTGTGTAGTGGTGGCAAGATGTATCTGACTTCGTTCCTTAGAAAGGATGGGAAACCAGAGGAGGCATATATCCTGGCAGGTCAGGGTTGTGTCACACAAGCTGATTATAATATACTAAAATCCATATTTAAATGTTATCTAAACACATCAAGGGGATCTAAACACATCAAGGGGAATGTGTTTATTAAAGGAATTTTGTCTCCAACTATTGAACTAGAAAGGGATATGATATCCCCTTGTGATTGGCTCTTTTGTGTGATATTCATAGAAACTAGCAAATGCTGTTTAGGTAAAGAGATTAAGGGATTCATGATAGGACAACTGGAGGTCAAAATTATCCTTTTTGCAGATGGCATTGGGCACAACTCGGCTAACCCAATAAGATTGTTGCAAAGGTTAACAAGATTACCCATCCATGTGAATATACATTCATGCAAAATTATAGCAAAACTCAGTTTATAATTTATTATTTAGGTTCTGAATGTAACTTCCTTTTGGCTAAATGGAGGAATAAAGTATCCAAGTCATACTTGGAGTAGACCCATTGGAATTATTTGGCTTACTTAGTCATTACTGAGGGTTGTGGCCTCTGCCTTAACTGAATGCCACTGTGGTCTCTATCTAAAACGTTTTTAGACCAATCTTAGTCTTGAGCATAGACTACATTAGCCTAAATCTTACCATGAATAAAATAAAAGTCTCCCTAGATTCATAGCTGAGAATCTTCTGCAGAGCACAGAAGGCTGTCCATGTGAGAAAGCTACCCAACATGTTTGTAAGAGCTAAGAATCACAGAGTAGTGGGTATATTAATGTTTTAGATGCATAGAAAGCCTTTAATAAATCATAACGTATTCTTTGAATTAAGAGTATTCAGATGTTTGGGTTAAGTAGTTCTTTCAGACTTGGTGTCTCTTGTCTGTTAGATGGCACCTGGCTCTCTGTCTCTATCTCGACCTCTCTGTTCCATCTGAATCAAGAGAGGCAGCTGAGGTGTTAGGCCAGTGCATGGAGGCAGTGATGGGTTGTATGTGGGCCAATAAACTGAAGCTGAATCCTGAAAAAGAAGTGTTATGTGTCCCAGGTTCTCGCATCCAGGAAGCAGGGAGGTGACCAATCCTAGATGGAGTTGCACTCCCCTGGAAGGAGCAGATTTGCTCCTGGATTTGACACTGTCACTGGAGGCTCAAGTGGTCTCTGTGGTTTGGAGTGCCTTTTTTCAGCTCCAGCTGGTTCACCAGTTACAACCCCTTTCGGACCAAGATTACCATTGTACTCCATGCTCTTGTAACTTCCGGACTGAATTATTACAATGCACTTGTATGTGGGACTACCTTTGAAGACGACGTGGAAAATGCAGTTGGTCCAAATTTCAGTGGCCAATTGACTAAGGTTTATTTAAATCTCATACAGCCCATTTTAAAACAGTTGCTCTGGTTGCCAGTTCATTCCTGAGCCCAACTTAAGGTGCTCACATTAGTGCTTAAAGCCTTAAATGACTCAGGCCCCAAAGATCTGAAAGACCACCACCTTCCCTACAGGCTCTCTTCAGTGCTGAGATTGGCATGGGAGACCGTCTTGGTAGTTCCTTCACCTTCAGACACTTGCTTGGGCGGTGGGGGGTGGCCCGGGAGAAGGAATTTTCTGTGGTGGCCCCTAAATTGTGGAACTCCCTCTGCACAGAGGTGTGTCTGGCGCCTTCATTATACAGCTTCCATAGAATGCTGAAGGTGTACCTCATTACCCTGACTTTTGACACATGATGTGCTTATTTTTTAGGACCCACCTTATTTTTATTTTTATGATTGGAAGTTGTTTTAAACTGTTTTTAGTACTGTGTTCTAATGTTGTAACCCACACTGAGACCTTAGGGTGAAGGGTGGGTCAATTAATCATCATCCTCATCATTAACTTTGAAACTAGATTATCCAACAAAAGATTATTCTACAAAATAACTTTTAAAAGAGGGAATAAGTACGGATGCCCCTTATTACCAGCAGTGTTTATTCTAGCTATAGAATTATTAGGAATTATTCTTACAAAGGACAACCAGATGAAAGGCATGTCTACAAATCTTAAGCAGAACAAATCAGCTATTTATGCAGATGACATTGTCCTAATGGTTATTAAGCCAATTAATTATCTAAATAAATTCCTGTAAGTTGCTTTTTTTAAAGTGTAGATCTTTGTCAGACTACACATTAAACAAAGAAAAATCTGAGTGATTAGGATTAAATATTGAACTCACGTTTCAATGTCTGTTGTATAATTGCAGTGATAAAGAAAACAAAATAAATGAATGAGGAATTGTGCTGACTACAAAGATTAAACAAAGTGGCACTGATTATGCAAATAGTTATGCAAATTGTTGTTTTCATAAAAACTGAGTAAATGGATTAAACTGAGTTCATTCCAGAAAAATTTGCAGCTACTGTGGAAGCACTCCGAGTCAGTTATTAAAATATGAGCCCCTTGTAATATACATACAAGAGAACTATTTCATGTCACCGGGACAATTAATGTTGGTATTTCGTTCTAAACTTTTGCAGTGGTTGCATGTTTGCTTTCCCCCCAAGTAAATGCTGTGTTGTTGAAATCCTTAAAGTGGTAGAACTGGAACATGCCAATTTAGGTTTTAAAGATACATTGAACCAGTCGTATGATTGCTTTATGATGTAGCATTGCTTGCTGTGTGTGTGTGTGTGTGTGTGTGTGTGTGTGTGTGTGTAAAAGTGTCATGGGTGCCAGCACGAAATGGCTGCTATAGGCAACAACAGCAACAACAACAACAAGGTGTCTGTGCACTGACTATGGGCCAATGCAGCATGGCTCTTATTCATGCTATTTCTTTAATATCATAATCTTTGGACCGCATGGGATGAGTTCACTATGTAGCTTCCCATATCAGCATTGCAGCTGTTTCTGAGGAGGGCAACAGACTGGTGAGAGAAGGAACCACATCAGTTCTCCCATGTGATCCAGGACTTTTGGCATGACTCAAATGGCACAGAAAGGAACTGTTGTACAACAGCTCATAGACTGGACTGTGATTCAGCCTTCCAAAATTAGCTCTAGCTCTTTTCTCTGTAGAAAGAGACAACTGCCATAATTTCCTTAGATAGCCAATGGGGTGCCCTCCAGATGTTATTGGACCCATCAGCCCCAGTCAGCATGGCCAATCATCAGGAATGGTGGGAGTTATAGTCCAACACCACACTGGCTACACCTTGTCTAATGTACTATGTGCATGTATTGGTGGATGTTTGTTTTATTTATTTTTAATGTGTGGCTCTTGTTATCCAGGGAATGCACAAAGTAGTGGAGCAGGATTGTGATGAAAGGACAGTCTGTTTTAAAGTGTATTTTTGTTTTCTATATAATTTAGGGGGGAAATTTCAGACAGAAAAATAGTCTAACTTAATGCCAGCCTAACTAGAACAATGTGTGCTTTTCAGTATCAGCAATAATCAACAGACTTGTCAGACTATGTGTGCTCCATTCCCCACCATACACACACCTGTCAACTTTAAGAAACTTTCAACAGAGTATCATTATTGCATTGTATCAATATATAACACTATCTACTGAAGTTAAACACTGTAATTCAATTACTTAGTCTAATGCATAGTAGCCTACACATATATTTACAGATAGAATTTTTGCACACATGCCATTTTTAAAAATATTGTATACCAAGTTGTAATTGAAAAGCAGAGATAGAGTTGTAGTATTCAGTAGTGCATGTCACATTCACTAGCGAAATTGGACACAATTTATTGATGCACTATACTAAAATTTAACCTGTACAATGGGTTTTTCTTTAGTAACAAAGAAGTGGTGTAATGCAGATCATTTATCACAGCACAGCTGCAAAAAAATTGTTTTAGGAATAAGCACCAAAAATTGACAGCACAGTGTAATTCATAGTTGCCTTGCTGGGGCGGGTGTGAATGTGTCAGATATTTTCTCTATAGAATGATCTGCCTTCATAATTAAAGTGGTTCAGTGTTCTGGATAATAATATGTATATCAGATGAGCATTGGCAATAAAAACATACCAAATATGCAACAAATGATGTTGATTAAAATTCCGCCTGATGTTTAGATACCATATGCCACCACCAGACTCTTCTACAATACACTTCCGGCAGTGACTTCCACTGTGTCAGCTCTGTTTCACAGTTTAGAGTAGTGGCAATATATATTTAGCCCATCCAAATTGTTCCTATTGAAGAAAGGGGCCTGGATAACTCCCCCCCCCCCGCCACTATTCCTCCTAGAGCTAGATGAGATTTGTTGGTGCAGAAACAACACTGTTGGATGCACATGCAATGCACACTGGCCCCTATTTTCCACAGCAAGTCCATGTTTAGTCTCTTTCCTCTAGCCTGAAATTCTCAAAGGATGCTATGACTAGAGGGCCACAGCAGCAAATAGTGTGTATGTCAAAAGGAGTGTACTTTGCAAGGAACATTTCTTGCCTTCCTGCTTCAACCCTAACAAGACAAACCAGGAGTTTGGGTTATTTTTTTATTCTCTGTATTTTATTATATTCCGTTTGAGTTCTTTTTGTGATTCTCTATCTTCCCTGTTTGCTGCGCTCTCCTCCCTGCTCCTCTGCCCTTCTGACATGGCACATCTCTCTACTGCTGGCCTTTTGGCTTATTCTGTAGCATTACCTCTCACTACTTTGGATTCTTTCTGGCATTCCTTCCAGCCTACTTTCCAACCAAACTCTCTATTATTAATAGTATCATTATATGCCTCTCCACACATTACTTTTCTGCACCTCAGCATCATGGACAATATTCTGATGAATAGTTACATAGCTGCATTTTCTTGGCAGGTTCTTCAGTCATTCATTATTTTAAAAATTTGTTTCTTTATCAGCTTCCTTTTACTTTTCAGGTTTTAAAAATCAGTTTGCTTGGCCATCGAAAACGCATTTTGGCCTCACTGGGAGACAGGCTTCACGAAGATCCACCTCAGAAACCACCAAGATCTATAACCCTCAGGGTAAGTTCCAGAAAATATGTCTTGTATTCCCTCAAACACATACTGTAAAAGGCCTATAAAATCTTCAAACACAAAGAATGATTATTTAGCAACTACCCATACGAACTGAGATTTATAGCTCTCTTCTTTTTTCACATTTTTATAAGGCTCTCTAATTTGTTTGACCAGCATAGTTTACTTGAGGGATTTTTATTTTATTTTTGTGATTTTGCTTGAGAAAAAAACACACTGTATTTAATAACATCAACTGGTATTCTTGTTCAACTACTTAATGTAATTAATGTTCATGTCTTACTGAATTAGTGTGTCTGTCTGAATTTTCTGCACAAAACAGTCTATAAATTGTTGGATTTGCTGGGCTTTTTAATTTCCACGGGTTGTTTTTTTTTGCATATGATGTTGGGGGGCAGTATCTCTGGTGGGGGACACATCGTGCTCCTTCTCGAGTAGTTTGTCCACCTTTGCTCCCCACCCTGCACTCAGCTCTCACCTGTGACTCCTAGAAGCTGACAGTGGCCATACCCCAGGAAACTTTGGCTGGCTAAACCAGGTGAGAGTAGTCTATGGGTCTTAAACCCTCAGTGAGTCAGGTGAGTTAGGCATTTGTCTATCCACTGCATGTAAAGACAGACTCCGGCAGTTTGAGTGGACAAGACCAATAGAGGGTCCAGTGCTCAAGAAGGCAGTTTCAGCATGTGCTGTTGAGGGAAATGAGGGGCAGATGGAACTCATCAACCTGGGAAGGTAGCCCATCTAGGAGAAGGAAAACTGATCCTAAACATCTGTTGCCTTGGGACTATACACATTCCTGAGAAAGGTTTTGGAAGTAAACCCTGAGGAATAATCCATACTCACTGAACAAACTCTACTGAATTGCCCCAGAGACAGCATTGAAGCAAGGTGGAACTACATCAAAGAGGCATCCTACTACTACTACTACTACTACTACTACTACTACTACTAATTTATTATTTATACCATCTGGCCGGGTCCCCCCAGCCACTCTGGGTGGCCTCCAAAAAAATACTAAAATACAGTAATCCATCAAACATTAAAGGCTTCCCTAAACAGGGCTGCCTTCAGATGTCTTCTAAAAGTCTGGTAGTTGTTCTCTTTGACATCTGGTGGGAGGGTGTTCCACAGGGCGGGTGCCACTACCGAGAAGGCCCTCTGCCTGGTTCCCTGTAACTTGGCTTCTCGCAGTGAGGGAACCGCCAGAAGGCCCTCGGCGCTGGACCTCAGTGTCGAAGTAGAACGATGGGGGTGGAAACGCTCCTTCAAGTATACTGGACCGAGGCCGTTTAGGGCTTTAAAGGTCAGCACCAACCCTTTGAATTGTGCTCGGAAACATACTGAGCCAATGTAGGTCCTTCAAGACTGGAGTTATGTGGTCTCGGCAGCCGCTCCCAGTCACCAGTCTGGCTGCCGCATTCTGGATTAGTTGTGGTTTCCGGGTCACCTTCAAAGGTAGCCCTACATAGAGTGCATTGCAGTAGTCCAAGCGAGAGATAACCAGACCATGCACCACAGATAGGGTCTCAGCCTGCGTACCAGATGGATCTGGTAAGCAGCTGCCCTGGACACAGAATTGACCTGCACCTCCATGGACAGCTGCGAGTCCAAAATGACTCCCAGGCTGCACACCTGGTCCTTCAGAGGCACAGTTACCCCATTCGGGATCAGGGAGTTCTCTACACCTGCCCACCTCCTGTTCCCCCAAAACAGTACTTCTGTCTTGTCAGGATTCAACCTCAATCTGTTAGCTGCCATCCATCCTCCAACCGCCTCCAGACACTCACACAGGACCTTCACCGCCTTCACTGGTTCTGATTTGAAAGAGAGGTAGAGTTGGGTATCATCTGCATATTGATGAACACCCAGCCCAAACCCCCTGATGATCTCTCCCAGCGGCTGCATGTAGATGTTGAAAAGCATGGGGGAGAGGACAGAACCCTGAGGCACCCCACAAGTGAGAGCCCAGGGGTCTGAACACTTCTCCCCCATCACCACTTTCTGAACACAGCCCAGGAGGAAGGAGAGGAACCACTGTATAACAGGGCCCCCAGCTCCCAGCCCCTCTTGCACTGTAATTGCTTACTACCGTATTTTTTGCACCATAACACTCACTTTTTTCCTCCTAGAAAGTAAGGGGAAATGTCTGTGTGTGTTATGGAGGAAATGCCTATGGGTGGCATGCCTACGGATTTTCCTCCTCTAAAAACTACGTGCGTGTTATGGCCGGGTGCGTGTTATAGAGCGAAAAATACGGTATATTGCTAGGAACTGTCTATATTTTAATGGAAATTTGGAGGAATGCAGTTGTAATTTTCATTACTGTCCCTTTTGAGATAGACAAAGGGAGGAGTGCATTGTAAATTGTAAGCAACTATCTTTTTCTCTCACACCGACACCTTACTCAATTCCACTTATGAAAACATTCATATGGACACTCTCACTCTCATTGCTGGCATATCACACCTGGCTTCTGGGAGAGAAACTATAGCTGCTTGAAAGACCGTGTTACTGAAAGTGTCACTGAGCTCATGGTATTTTCCCTTTGGAGAATTGCTCAAATACAGGGCATTTTTAGCTGCTGTTTCCTGGCACAATGTACTTCAAGAATGCTAAAATATAAATAGGGAGCATGAAGTGGTTGTAGGCTATGATCCAAGCAAAGGACTAGATAGTTTTACAGGGCTTGCCTTTGAAGTCCATGTACAAACATTTTGTATTGATACCTCTTCAAAGGGACTTTGAAATGAAGTGAAGGCAGGCACACCTTTACCTGCCTCACACCTGACATCACATATTATTATTAATAATTTATTAGTCACCCTTTACACAACAGTCTCGTGTGTGTGTGTGTGTGTGTGTACGTCCAGGGGTCCTTTACCTTACACACACGCATGCGCGCACACACCCTTAAAAAAAAAAATTAGTTAAAAACTCAAAAACAGCAGGCACATTTAAAACAATAAAAATAGATACTAGTGGCAAAACCCATTTATCAGAGAGATGTATAATTCTGTCAGCAGAGTGCAGAATGGATGAGAGTCAACCAAGGTGAGACAACAGAAGGCCAGAGAGAATAAGACTGCCATAATCAAGGCAAGATATGGGGATGAACAAGAGTTTTCTTGCCCCTCCTTATCTCTCCATGCTTATGTCCTGCCACACTCCTTCCTGTCACTTGTCCAGCTCTTCTACCCTCAGCTGTCCAAAGGTCTCCTGCCATCTGAAATAATTCCAGCCATTTCCCCTTCCTGCCCCTCATGCCTGGAACTGCCTCCGCAAATGGTTCTGTGTGACTACCTTCCTTAAAGCCTGTAAGTCCCTCCTTAAAATTCAGCATTTCCAGGATCATATCTATGGCTTAACGTAACGAAACCAAATATTTATATTCTTCCATTGCCCCCATTGCCCCAACTTTGTTCTTTTTCTCTATTTTAGAGTGTGATCTATTGATGTAGGAACTTGTCATACCTTATACCTGTAAAGCACCATATACATAGTGCTATATATATTATATATATGTCCAGCACTTGAAACACTGTGTTACTAGCTCTTGTAGCTGCAGTTCATACACGTTTAGTTTCAGTGCAGGAAATTCTGTTTATTTCATGCTGTTACTTTCTCTAATTATGTGCAGGAACCCAGCGGTAACCACACTCCTCCTCAGTTGTCTCCCTCACTCAGCCAAAGCACTTACACTACTGGTGGCTCCCTGGACGTTCCACACATTATCATGCAGGGGGATGCAAGGAGGAGAAGAAATGACAGCTATTTTGATGATATTCCTCGGTCAAAACTGGAGAGACAGATGGCACAGGTAATGTTGGAAAACCTTTCCTGCTAAAATTTAATATAATTAGGGTTGTATGTTCACTTCTTTAAAATTTGAGAAGATGTACCTTTAAAAATAAGAGTATATCTTTTTGTGAATGTTAGTATGTTTTGGAACCATAAACTAAATTGGTTTGCATTTATTTTGTAACTCTTTTATCCTGCTCTATAAACACACATTTTAAAATCTATGCTCTAGAGAGACTTTATATTCTGTAAACTAGTTTATTTGTATGCTAACAGGCCTGGGAGATATGAATAGCATTGAGATGTGAAATCGAAATATTCTGTTTGTGTTTGAAGAAGATAAGGTTTTAATGACTGATTTTTTTTGTCTCCTAAGAGCGAATGATACCAGCAAGATGCCTTATTGCTAGGATTTGGTTGTAGAAACAATGTTGAACACATTACTTTTTTTAAATGAAAGGCAGTTAAAGTCGAATTCCTTATCAGCAACATTTTTTATAGATCTTCCAGGGTGTATTCTCACAATTAAGTGGAATTAAGTGTTAAGTGGAATCATATTGCTACATTCAAAATAGTTTTGGCTGACTGTAGAATGAGTTCGTTTTGCTCTGTGTAACTCTGAAGTGAGTTGTGGAATCATGAATTGATGTCACGGTACATTCTGCACATACATAGGGCAGCCTAGGAGTGTCCTGTTTGAGCATGCTTTGATACCAAGTATATGGCAATATCCCTGTCCCCTTGCTGAGGCAGAGACCTTCAAGCATGGGAAGTCTGAGAGTACAGCTGGGAACAACCTGGGATGCTCTAGGTACACTTCTTACATATTTCTTGAAAAAAATCTGGAACTTACCAAAAAGCAACATATCCAGTCTGGAAATATTTCCCTGCAACTGAAAGCTATTGGGTGCATTCATTTATTGCAGAATCTAAACCATCCTTAGGATTTTTTAAATTAAGGTGTCTTGATGGAAACCTGACTGGGAATCTTGTTCAGCAAATGGTTTAAGTAAGGCATTAAGAATTTAATAGTTCAACACAAATTTAGCAAGCTTCAAAGTCAGGCCTATGTAACTGACGCCTTAGCATCCATCATAAACCAAGGGCAAAAGCCACCTCGTAGTTGAGTGGCTGCTAATGTACTTATGATACCTAGTTTTACTAGTTAGTATTGCCCTTCAGTAATTTCATTCCATGCTTATTAAGGAATTTCTGAAAGTTGCTTGTTTATTATCTCTGAAAATCACTCTCATCAATAATGGCCCATTTCTTATTTTTGGCCCCACAAGGGATAATTCTATGTAAACTGCAAATGAAGCCACTTTGTCTTCCCATCTAATTATGGATATTCTTTCTTATTCAGATTTTGACAGAAATACATTTCATAGCTTTTTGACAGAAATTGGATGCTATGTGCTCACATTTGGTTTTGATTTTTGCTGACATTATAGCAATTCAAGGGATTTGCTGAAGCTGTTATTTTTACAATTAGATTCCAGTCATTCTTAAAAGGGCTTTTGAGTACAGTGGTACCTCGGGTTACAAACACCTCGGGTTACAAACACTTCAGGTTACAAACTCCACTAACCTGGAAGTAGTACCTTGGGTTAAGAACTTTGCCCCAGGTTGAGAACGGAAATCGTGCAGTGGCGGCATGGCAACCCCATTAGCTAAAGTGGTACCTTAGATTAAGAACAGTTTTAGGTTAAGAACGGACCCCTGGATCAAATTGAGTTTGTAACCTGAGGTACACTGTATTGTATATTTAGATATTTTATGTTGGGGCTGTTGAAATATTTCCAGTCTGTACTTAATGAACACCATAATAATGCTGCAGACATTACACTAAACCAGAAGTGACTAACCTATGGCCTTTGGTGTATAACTCCCATCACCGTGACCATGGAGCATGCTGGTTGGGGCTGATGGAAACTGGAGTCCAATAGAATCTGAAGGCCACGATTATGTCCCACCACCACAACCACTTTCAGCACCCTTTAAAAATGGAATGCCACTTACCCTCAATACATTCTACCACAAATGAATAATCCACTGTCTACCTTAAATATAGCATATGCTTGACCAAAAACATATGCCATATTTCATTGTAATGGTCAGCATAGTTGAACTTCTATCAGTGAAAGTGCTGTGGGTGATATGTGCTGTTCTTTGATGGTGCACAGGACTTAAGGCCAGATCATAAACCATGTTGTAATGCATCACTGTACGCATCAGAGACCAAACTCTGAATTGCACCCAAAACAGATGGAAGGCCAGTTGAGTTCACGAAGCATGTTAGTGACATGAAAGTTTCACTCCACTGAGCAGGCATTCTGCCCTGATAGAGGCATCCAAGTGCCTGTCATAGCCATAAGTACAAATTGATTATTTCAGCAGTTCAACCTGGACCGGGGGGGGGGGTGTTTAATGCCCATATTGCAATCTTTTTAAAATCTAACAGCAACAAAAAAAAAAGGAAAAGTGTGGTTCCCTCTTGAAAAATCCAAGGGCAGCTGATAAGTTATATTTGCTCAGTTGAACATTTAAATACAAATGTTAATATGTGGTTTTAAACAGCTGAATTAGGTTTTCTGCTAACCTATTATTGGAAGGAATTGGGGAGTCCTCCTTGGTATGCAAGATAGCTTTGATAAAGAAGAGCAGAGTAATAAAACACCACTTACTATAAAAGAACTCTGCAGGTCACAAAGATTGAATGTTGGAATAGGCAATGCCAGATTTATTGTCACTGAGTAGCTTGATATATGCACATCGTGTCACTGAGTATCATCCTTCACTGTTGCCACTTCTAGTCCCTTATACCCTCTTCAAGCCCTTCTCTCATTTCTGCATATTTGAAAATATAATACTCCCCAGAGGTATATAATATTTCCTTTCTAGAAGTTGTCTCAATTTCATTCTTGAATTATCTCTCTCATACATGACATGATAAACATGCAAGGATGAAACTAAAGTTATAATTCCATAATATACTCAGCCTACTTCCTTCAAAGCAGTTCCACTGATTTTGTCCATAAAATGCATGTCACAGCCCATTAACATTTCTTTAGAAGTCTGGTGGGCTTCCATTTACATTTGTATTTAATATGTGATCTCTTTATAATTATGCAAATTCACTTCCTCTGTTCTGATCCTTCCTGTAGGCATGCCTATTGACCCAGGCTGTGTATACACTCCTGTTTAATCTGCATCCAGTGTATTCCCATTGCTGGCTTGGGAAGTAGTGTACACATCTTAGCCACAATCCATATCTATCCTGACGTTTCTTAGGAAATACTGTATTTTGATATGTCCCACCCCCCCCAAAAAAGTAGCTTTGATCCCTGTTGAGAAAAAGAATGACCTAGCTGTGATTTAAATCAGTAATGTGTACAGAGCCCCAAACTCTGGTAACATTTTCATGCCCACTGACTTCTAAGTGGGAAAATCTGGACAAATTTGATGTGTCTAACTCTGCTTGGAGTATTTTTTGAGCTGATTTCCTACTCTATACAATCTGGACTCATATTTTCAACCTCTGATTGTGAAATTGTTTATACTCTTTTTTCATACCTGCTTTTCCAAGGGAGGGTACTTGACCAAAGACATTTGACATATCAGCCACCCGTTCTAGAGTCATACTGAAGATGAAAGGCTGTTAAGGTTGAGAAGGTTATAGTGACATTATTAGCAAAAAAGGAAGTGGTTAGTCAGCAGAAGTTTTCATTTCACTGTGCATGTTTGGCACATTAGAACTGAAATCGCTAGGCTAAATCCTGCTTTGAGAGATGAGCACCAAGACTGACTTTTTTAAAAGATTAGACAGGGCTGAAAAACCCCCACAGTAACTGACAGCAGGAACCTGAAGCAATTGCCCCTGAAAAAAGCACAACTTTTGTTCAGCTAGATGGAAATTAATTTGAAAGCAGTTTGCAATAGTTTTAGGGCTGTCTGCATGTACCAGCTCATCTCAACCTTAGGGCAAACTTGTTCAAATAGAGAATTCCATCTTGGTGAATGAAGTGTGAGGAAGAAACTAGATTCAGGCAAATGTAGCCATCTTTCTGTTCTTTTTTCATCACATACAATGATGTGTTGTGAGTCTTGAAATGACTGGAGCAGCCACAGGCCTTTCATATCATGGATGTGAACATTCGGGCCCAAGAAAGATGTAGTCTAGTATCCTTAAAAGACACTTTTTATAACCAGAGTGCATCTTACAGGAGTGAGTTTTACTCAGAGTGGACCCACTGAAATGAATGAGCCTAACATGGTTATGTTCATTAATTTCATTGAGTCTAAATTTGGTTGAATACTACACTATGTGTTTGCCTCTTGAAGGTGTCAGGATACAGGCATGGGTGTTATACACTATACTAAAATGCACAAGAATAATGATGTGATTTTTTTGTTTCATTGCTTTAGCAGTCTAGAAAGGAAGGCTTCTTTGTAATTTACAGGATCCTTTATTTTAATGGCTATCTAAGTTGTCAGTTTGAACCTCAGAAGATCACATCCTTCCATAAAAACAAACTGAAGCAGCAGCTGATAGTGGAGAAAATTTCCTTAAAGTTTATTTGTTTGGGGTTTCCTCTCTATCGCATGGGGATGGAACACAACTGACACAATCTGACAATAACCTTATTATTGTTTGGCATGGAATGCTACTCTTTTTAAATACTTGCTGATACTTGCTGGGATAGTTCCATAGCATCTATATACCATTTCCTCACATAAATGGATTCTTCAGACTCCTGTAAAACATTGAGATTCACCAGGATAGGTTTGATGATCTGTCATACTATAGTGTTCAAAGACCTCTAGAAGCCTCAGCACCCAGCTCCAGTTCATCAGATTCTCACAGCTCTGTTACACTCAGGTTGCAAGTGAAATGGAGCTGGAAAGCAAAACAAATTCCCAGATGGCAAGAGTTATTAATATTAGTATTACAGTGGTACCTTGTGTTGCATACTTAATCCGTTCTGGAGGTCCGTTCGTAACAGGAAACTGCTCGTAACATGAGGCGCGCTTTCGTTAATGGCGCCTCCACTGCTGCTGCACCACTGGAGCACGACTTCCGCTCGCATCCCTGGGCAAAGGTCTCAACAAGGGGCATCTACTTCTGGGTTAGTGGAATGCGTAACCCGCAACATTTGTAAGGGAGACGGTACGTAACACGAGGTACCACTGTATTAGTAATATTTGGTCTACTCTTCTCTGTGATAGCTTTTCAGCATAATGAACCATTTACTTCAATTATTTATATGTGTTTTCAGGATGAATTACACCCAATTATCACTTCATCTTTTAAGAACTGCAGCAGGTTAACTCTAGGTGTCTGCTGCTTCCCAGATGAAGAAGTGCTACTTCTCTTTATGCCTTCATGGGAGCTTGCAAAGAGAAACTGACCATCTCCCCTGTGGGGAAATGCAGGAGTTGTCACTATATATAAAATTTGTGCCTCACGCTGCAGAGGAGTTGTGAGGGCCATAACAGAATGGTGGTGAATTTGTCAATATATTAAACATACCAATTTTTCCTTTAGTATCAAAATAACAGCTATAGAGTGCCTAACCTGGATCAGGACCTGGGAACATGGGGAGGGAGTTAACTCTTTCTCCCACACCACAGCCTCAATGAAAATAGCACATACAGCTATTTGTCTGTGAGGCAAAAGCTCCATTGGCTCCAAATGAAGTTTTCCTCCCAGGCAAATTGCTGCAGGGGAGCAGGCACATTTTCACTGGGATAACAGCAGAAGGGCTAAACAGTACTCCCTGACTGTCACAGCTCCAATCCTGCTTTCCTGCCATATTTTGACAGGAAAAACAAGCCAAATACAAATGTATTCATGGAACTGCTATGCAAGGCCACCTCAACACATGTTCATTTAAACTGCCCCAAGTTGCAGAAAGGACAAGCGACCTTTATATTAAAACCATTTTCATTCATACAGTTTGCATTTTCTGCCATGCCATTTCTCTGTTTCCTGTCCATTGAAACATTAACAGACATGGAGCTAGTTAATGAGTAAAATAAGCCTTAGGCATTAATGTAGTCAGAATAAATTATCTTCATAACTCTGCTAGGTCTTTAGGAATGCTTCAAATATATTCATTTATTTTTTAAAAGAGATAACTACTGACTTCTGTAGGTAACTTTTTGAAAGGCAGATGAATCCTTTGGCAGGAGGATACTCTGAGGCATGCAAAGTCCATTTTCTTTGTGCCAACACAGCTGCCTGGGTTCCTCTCTGTGCATGTGTTGCATAAGCACATCTGGACTGATAGAAGAAGAGAGCATGGCCTTTTAGGTAGAAAATAGTAGTGGCAAGAAAGCACAGTTCCGTTGCTTTATGTGTGTTCCTTAGTACCTTGGCTCAAATGATTTCCATTTTGTTTTGCCCATAAATGACAGCTAAGCAGAGGCCTAGGCATAGTAGGCAAAGTAAGCTGCTGTGTATAAGGGCTGTTCTCCATTACCATGGATGAACAAGACAATGATTCCCATCCTGTATTCAGTAAGCATGGGACCTCTGGAATGTGCTAACATGCTACCTTCACCCAATTCCAATCTACAATTTACAAGCACTTTTGCTTAGTTCTTCAGCACTCCTTCTAGTCCAGGCTGAAGCTATACTGCACAGCTTTGACACCCAACTCATCCCACAACCATTCCTTTCTCCCTTCACAAAGTCTCATAGCTATCTAGTTAATCAGCTTTAGTACCTCACAAGAGTGTTCCTCTACCCAGACCAAAGGAACTCAACATTGGCTATGCTGGACTTCTTTACATTCTGGCCAGTGTGCTAGCAGGACCACCCTCCAGTAGACTGATATCAGTAGACTGTCCTCCAGTGGAATGGGGTCGGATTGCATTGGTAACAGTTTGCCTCTAGCACACCATCTAATTCTCCAAAGTATGTACATACTCCAAAGTATGTCTGCAGTAGTCTATTTTTAACCTTTGTCCAATTTGCAGCTCAGGTAATTCTTGACATTGTTGCTAATACTTTGTGCAAAACCTACTGAGGAAGCAACCACCACATGGTCTGACATCCTTCAAATGACTTAACACATACATGATTTCAGTTTCAGTAGCCAAAGTACTAATATTCAATTACTATTGATCTGATTTAGACAGGAAGCGCAATGCAACTGGTTGTGACAGTGTGCTGCCACAGTGGATACCATACCCCCTCATAATCACTTATTTGCTATAGTGTGGGTTTCTAGGATTGAATTGTAGGAACACTTTCTGGTCAGTTTAGAGAAAGGCAGCCTCTACTACCAGTCCTTTGAATTTCAGCAGTGACACAGCTTGTCAGTCAGTGTGAGGCATCCATATTTCACTAAGGGAAACATGAGCACAATCGTGATTTTCTTGCAGGAAGCTGTTTCTGTTTGAATGCAGGCTTTATTTAGACACTGATATTAAATTCCTGCTGCTTGTCTTAACTGCTGGCTATGCTCTGCATACTGTGGTTAAGCTATTGATGTTTTAATTGCTAGCTACTCCAGAGATTGTAGTTGCATTTCTCAGCTGTTTAAAGCCTTTCATTGTTGCATTCTCAGGAGACTCTGGGTAGCTACTCTATTTGGTGCTTATTTTAGTTGCTTGGCTACTATGAGCTATTATATTGGATTTGCTTGTGGTGTCCAAATAAGGAAATATATACGACGTTCTGCTATCAGATGATATGTATCTGATTTCCCCTTCCTTTTTCTGTATTGTTGTAATGTGCATCTTGCTTTCTCTCCAAACACAACATGTGTTTAGCATCCTGCATTCCATATGACGGTTGGAATGAGATAGTGTGTTGCTACTCCATTTTACAGCTATGAATTTGTTCTTTTCTAATTGCATTTTAAAGGTATTGGTCCAATCTACTGAGCTCTGCTATTTCTCTTTCTGGCTTACCACATGGAAATGTTTGGAGACTGTGCATCATGCAGCCTTGGTTGACTGTAGCTAGTATCTTTCAAATAATTAAGGCCTTTCAAATACCTTTACAATGTTATCCACAAATACCACTGACGTTAGTTGTTATTGCTCTGCAGCAGCACATTTGATTATGCTCAGTATTTGTTTGTTTTAGCCTTTTCTCCCCAAAGTAAATCTCCATTGAAAAACCCTTTTCAGCTGTAGAATGCAAATCAAAGGCTAAGATATGATTGAACACTTTCCCCCTTTCTGCTATTAAGTTCTATTTCATAATCATATAATTGTTTTATTATCCTGAATAGGTCCAAAACTCAATCTGAAATCCTTGAGCTGTGTTTTCTTTCTATAAGCCCAAAATATGTTTTGTCAGCAAATATGTTAGAGGTCTTTAACAGCTGCTGCCAATTTGAAACGCTCTCTTCTTTTATACAAAATCTTGCAATTGTGTTCATGCCCCCACCTGCAATACTTTTTCTTCCTGGGCTTGGGGTGTTGGTGGTGCTTTACTATTTACAAGATGAGATGTAGTTTTCTGTTTATATTAGCAGTCTTCTGTCTGTGAAATTTGGACCAGCCAGAATGCAGGATATCCTTACACAGCAGTCCATCAGGTTCATAATGTAAGATACTTCAATAAATTGTCACTGTATTGGTGTTCATTGTGTTGCCTTGGTGTTGTTAATACTTTATACAGGTGCCATGCTTTTCAGACTTCAAAAAGCAATGTGTAGCATCCAATTATTTCCAGGATTGTACGTATGTGTTTTTACATTTTGTTTTCATAGTGTGCAATAAACTTGTTGGCTTTTGTGTAGCAGGATACAATTTTTTCAGCACCAAAGGTCAGTTTTTTAAAAGAAGAAGTGACCTCATCGATAGTTTAACTTCTGCTCTGGGTGCTTTGTCTTTGTTAGCCTTCAAAGACAAGGATGGGAGTAAATTGCATACATTCTGCAATTTTACTCGGTTTTGTGCCTTCTGTTTTCAGTGACCAGGAAGGATCCTTCTAGTTTCTTGGGGCTGCTTCTCCCTTTTTAAAAGATGTACTAGCTCATCATTTCAATGTGTTCTTCATGAATGGTATCTTGTAGCATGTCTAAACAATCTGACTTCTTTTAGATACAGGAAGTCCCTTGAAGCAATGTGCTCATATCATAAACTGTATCTTGAATATCAGCCTTATGACTGTCTTAATGTGCTACTTCAGTGCATGTTATACATGCAATTCCTTCCTAGCGCATGTGCAGAGCAGACAATTTCTCCATCATTTATATTGTGTCAGAATTAAAAAAACTATAGTCAGAGTTCACCTTTGCTGCAAAAGGGAGAAAACTGCCTAGAACCAGGGGACCAGAAATGCTGTAAGAACTGCAGCAGTATCTGCACCTTCCACCCACCTATGTGCTGTCAGTTCTGACAGTTCTATTATTACTAATAGTATAATACTTGTTATATAATATTTAATAGTATGTACAACTAAGAGCATTTTGGTATTTTGCTACTTAGTTGTGAGGCATGAGGAATGCCATCTGAACTGATTCCTATGCCTGCATCTTCCCAGCTATTAGAGGGAGGCAGAAGAAGGTCACAGGTCCTTTAAGGAACCCAGCAGAAATACTTAAATATGTTGATAACAACAGATTAATTTGAATTATGAGTTTTTTCACAAACCAATGAAACAAATAAAGGAACAACTTGAAGCTTAAATGACCCATTGAGAAACAAATGACAATTGCACATATACATACATGTAAGAGCATGTGTGCAATCAGTGGTTCTTTTTAAAATTAATGATACATTAAAATGCATTTTCAACAATGGCAGAATGGTGCAATAACAGGAGCTTCACCTGTTTAATTTCTGTGTGCCACTATTAATATTTACAGTGAGAATGATCTACCAAACGTAAGCACTTCTGCAGCTCACTAATTTTAATTATAGTTAAGGTTTGTACAGTCGTACCTTGGTTTTCGAACAGAATGCATTCTGGGAGTCCATTTGACTCCTGGAACCATTCAAAAACCAAAGTATGGCTTCTGATTGGCTGCAGGAGCATCCTGCAGCCAATGAGAAGCCATGGAAGTTGCGCCGGATGTTCGGCTTCCAAAACTCACTTTTTTCCAACACTCACTTCCAGGTTTCAGTCATTCAAGAGCCAATTTTTTGGGGAGCCAAGGAGTTTGGCTTCCAAGGTACCACTGTACTTAAATACCCCCAATTAAATAACTGGGACATAAAAGTTCTCCCATAACATAGATTTGGAAGACAATACTTATGTGGTAGACATATGTTTGACTGCAATTAGCTTTCTGCACTTACTTATACTTACGTCTCAGTTTAATTTTGTTTAGATTCCATAGCTGCAGCCTCTGCCACCAAAATCATAAATTTACCTGTTTAGTTTAAAGGCACTATGGTTTTTGTAAGACCTTGATCCAGACTGCTGAATATTTTCTCATTTCAGCTGTAGGTTCCACTTTTTAGCTATTGGACTGAGAACAGCTAGTCTGGACATTTTTTGTAAATTCTGAAAAGTATAAAATCTGTAAAACTGTGACATTAAAGGGTTCCATGTTCATTTGTAACAATGTATCCTAGAGTTGAGAAGTATGAATTTACATTGGGAACGAGAACACAAAGGGCTCTGGATCATGGACATTGTTTGACAGTGGGGTATATACAGGAAGATTCTATACTACCTCTATTTTTTGCATTTGTTACTGTTCTACATCCTAAAGTTTTTATACTCAGAATAAATCTTCATACAAAAGCAAATACTTATTTTGCTAAAACGTACTGTCCAGAGCTTTAAAACAAGCAGATACCAAGCATTCTGTCATCTTAACAATAGTCTTGACAATTTTAGCGTTCGGATGGAATAAAGTGTAATCTCAGAGCATAATCACATTTCTTTGAGTGATATTAATAAGATTACTTAAATAAATGGAAAATAAAAATGCAAGCCTTTAAGATTTTTTTGTCCACTACACTGAATTGCCATATCCAGTGATAATTCCACAAGGTCACAATGTAGTCAAAGTGAAATACTTGTTAGTGCAGCAGATTAAGTGATAAAGCTAAATATATTCCTAAAAGATGTTTCGCAGGATTATGCCCAGCATTTGAGGATGGTAAAATCAAAGGCTGACTCTTATTTTTGCAGCACACGTTTGCTATATATAACTGGTATTTGTGATATTGAACACTGTAAAGTGTGAAGAAAATTGCAGTAAAAATGCAGTGAGCATAGGCAAGAAAATTGTGGCCGATGTCAGTGCCTGAATACGTATCCACTGTATGCCCTTGGGTGTTTGAAAAGCCCTTCCATATTTCACCTACGGAATGCCATTATACATGTGGCAAAGAGGCACTGCATAAATTTTGAATGGGCTCAAAGGCAGATAATTTATCCTTATAGAGCCTCCATGTTTAAAAACTATGAGTGTCTAATGTTGATATTAGCAACTGCAAAATGTTAATCCATGTGACATGGTTTAAACATTCTAAAGTGCTATATAAAGCTAAGTATTAACTGTTATTTTATTATTGTCTACACAACAGACATTTCACAGTTTCAGCATTTTCCAGCATCAAGAAATAGTGATTAGATAAAGTGCTACTTGCTGGAAATGTAGTGTATCTGCCAAGTCTACCCAGACACCTCCTCCCTCCCACAAAAAAACAAAACAAAACTCAGAAAAGCACAGGAGTTAATAGTTGATTGCAAAATGCCAATTTATATATCTCTGAAGCACTTTTAAAGGAAAGTACCACATTACGATTAGTTTTCAATGAGGCAGTAATATTGGCACAAAGTTGTTTCTGCTTGTTTTGTCTTCTGCTTCAGTTTTCACATTGGAAGGTTACTATTAATTTTGATGTCTTCCAGTTTACCTTGTGCTTGTCCTTGTAGATCTGTACAAACCAACCTCTGTCTTGTCATGATTGTGTGGCCCATGAAAATGGATGTATAATGCTTGTTTTGTTTGCTCTGTCCTGGTTTACGAAATGAAACGACATTTTCTTTCATTGGAATTTTCTCATTTGCTTTCAACAGCAATTACGTGTTTCAGTTGCTTTGATTTAATCTTGGGATGGAGCCAGAGAAAAGGCTACAGAAGGGAGCTGGCAGAAGCTGGTTTTTTCTGCCCTCTACCCTGCCCAAGCAGTCTCCTGAGTAACAGGGATTCTGCCAAATGGGATGAATTGTGGCACAGAGGACTAAGGAGGAATCCCCCATAAATTGTCAGAGCATATTCTGTGAGCAGAGCTCCCACTCACAGAAGGCAACTTGCCTACTTTTTACAGATCCACAGCATTCACTCCCCTGATCTTCATGAGAAGCTGGGTGGGGCTGCCAGGGGGAGGAGGAGGAGGAGCAGAATACCAGATTCTGCTTCCTTCCTTCTGCAGGCCTTTTCCTGAATCCAACCTCTTATTTCTCAAGTTTGTTTAAAACTGTTAGTAAGCTTTTAACAAATAGTTGCCGATTTGATCTCAACGGAGTTGAAAAACAGTGAGTAGAAAGAGTATATTAAACTGGGACAAAAAGGCTCAGAAGTCGGAGATAAGCAAATTGTAAGATTTGTTGCAATACATATAGATTTAGAAAGTACTTTCCAAATGTAACCATTTTGTTAAATCAGTTTAAATATTTGCTTTTTTATCTGTAAGAAAATTAATTAAATTCAAGCATCCTTGGTGGTAGTTAAGAAACATATTCAGATTCTCATCAACATTTCCTCAAAATAAGACTGCAGTCCTATATACACTTAAATGGGAGGACGCCTCATTGAATTCAGTGGGACTTGCTTCTAAGGAGGCTTTCATAGGATTACAGAACAAGTCCCAATGATTACAGTTGGGCTTTCTCATAAGCAAGTGGGCACAGGCACAGGTTGCAATCATGTGCAAACCTACTGGACAAAGTGGATTTGAGTATGGGTCTCGTTGCATTACAATCCTATAGGTGCTTGAAATCATGAGGCTTACTTCCAAACACTCATATATATGGGCAAGCTGTTAGTTTCTTATGCACAAGGATAACAATGGTGTATAAGTAGCAGCAGCATTTAAATAATGTCTGCCTATTTTTGACATTGCTCCTTGCTAGACAACTCAGATTGGAGGCTGTAGTGAAGTAATAAATGCTGACTACATGGGCATTCATAAAGTTATTTTTATTCTTCAGAATGGCACGTTCTGTAAATAATAATATGTAGCCAAAATGCCATGGTTGCAACCACAGTGAAATATGCTAATTGCCTTCAGTTTACATTGCTTTTTGAATACATCTGATTTTCAGACTGGAGACTGGGGTGAACCATCAATTACCTTACGACCTCCTAATGAGGCAACAGCATCAACACCGGTACAATACTGGCAGCATCATCCAGAGAAACTAATCTTCCAGTCATGCGATTACAAAGCATTTGTAAGTTTGCCAAACTCAATGTTTTCTTTGAGAATAGTTGGAAATTGTCCAGATTAAGGAGTGACCATTAACATTTTGGTAGTCTTTTTCTCTACCATCACAACTATAACGTCTTTCTTACAGAAACAAAAATGATACAAATAATTTTTTTTTACATTATTGTGAACAGAATACAGAATGAAATTGTAGCTTTATCTTTAAATCTGTGTTTCAGTCCCTGCTCTTTATTAAAGAAACATCCAAATTTTTATGCCATTGACACCCAAAGTCTCATAAATATATAAAAAGGTGGTGCTAGGGAGAGAACTGAAGGGGAACCCAGATGCATTGTTTTCAAGGATTTTGAGTATGACCATGAAGACCACCATAGCTTTCCACCCATGCTTGTCCCCAGAATCAGGTACTCAGAACTGCACCATAGCCTGTGTACATGGATATTGAATTCAGCTCCCATATTGATAGACTAATCCTCCATTCATTTGCCCGATTCCTTTTAAAATCTCTCTAAGCTAGTGACCATTACCACATCTTGTGGTACTACTGCCTTCTATAAAATTCTTGCTGTGTGAAGTACTTCGCTTTGTTCACATGCTGATTCCAGCACATTGGAAGCAAACACTTCAATCGCTGTTTTAAAAGTGGTGCTATTAAAAATTACCAGTCCTTGGTTTTATCAAAAGCCTTGAAGAATCTGTCAAATCTACTACTCACTTAATAGAAAGAAATTAGGCTCTAATAAGACTTAATCTTTTTTTTAAAAAACCCCTAAAAAACCACCCTTTTACATCTTGAGCAGCAGTGTGCTACACACGTTATTTTTTAAAAAGGAAAAAAGCTTCACAGCTTTAATTCAACTGTACTGAGACGATTTAGGCTTTTTTTGCAGAATTATAATACTGGACTTTATGATCCTGGACAGAATTTCCTGGTAACACACAATAGTGAACTAAATAAAATGTTATATACCAAGAAGAATGTATACCACTGAGCAATAATGTGGTGGTGGAAATTTCATGAAAGGATCCACCGTTTCTTTGGCACCACTAGCCTGCTCCAGCCAGAGTAGAAGGTAGCAGTAGTGGCATCTTTCTCATTTTTCTATATGTGTCCACCCCCCTTTTATCCCATTGACATCAGTGAAGGAAGAATGACTACACCTGCTCTAGGACTAGTACAGATTTTTTGTGCTTTTCAGGGGAATGAGGGAATACAAGGCCTCCTGCAGTCTACATCCAATATTCCCCCTTCATGTCCTGCCACTGGCACTGCATCTACACCCACTGAACATGCCAGGGGCTCCTTCAGGGTCATAAAAGTGCCCCAGAGACGGAACTCCTCCACTGGTGGATTGGCACATGTGCCCCTCAGCTGCCCTTTGGCCAACATTAGAATTGCAACCTAAGTAACTTTACATCACATGTGCACCCTGCATGGTCCTGTAACTGCACAGTAGTGTGACTTTTTATTTTCTATTTGTATATGGACAGCTGGTATAGACATAGATTTTAAGAGTAAATCCTTGGTTTTGTTTTTGATGACTTCTCCCCATGAATATGACATCTGTAGGTGTTCCTCTATTTTAAAGGTGGAAAATGCAGAAGCTCAGGGCAGCGACGGAGGAAGCCACTTGGGCGCCTGGGGCAGCGTGCCCAGGGGCGGGGCGATCCTTCCATAGGGGCAGAGTGAGGGTGGGGCGAGCTGCCCATAGGGCAGGGTGCACCGTGGGGCCTCCAGAGTCTGCCTGCCTCCTCCCACTCAGCCGCCCTACAGCTGGCGGGGAGGCAGTGGGCGGACAGTTTGGGCAGCGTGGAGCCTGCACGCGCCCAAGCCACCGCGTCTCTCCCAGGAGAAACATGTGGCTCGGGTGCGCTGCAGGCTCCTGCGGTGAGTACCACCCCATTTTGTCACCCCCATCAGTGGTGACACCCGGGCACCTCCCTTCCTCTACTCCTGGCTCAGGGGGTCATGTTGCCAGACAGGGCATTCCCTGTAGCAGCCTCTAGGTTGTGGAGGTTCCTCCCCACAGATGTGTGTCTGGCAAGTTCACTATACAGTTGAATTATGAACGTGCACTTCTTTATTCTGGCCTTTGACAACTAAGTTGTTTTAAACTGTTTTTAATGTATTTTAAATTGTTGTAACTCAACTTGGGATCTTAGGGTGAAGGGTGAGTAATTAATAATAACATCAGCAACAACAACAACACCTGCTAGTACTGCTAATAAATTAACTTAGACAAAGAGCATGAAATAACACTTTGTAAATTTACTATGTAAAATCTAACATTATGAAAGGGAATATTATAGATTTGATTTAATGAAGAGGATTTAGCTCAATAGATTCCAGGCTGGAGAGCAAAATTCTTAAAATCACATAAAACACAATCACAAATCTTAAAACCCTTTTAAACAACAAGAGCAGCTAAAACCACCAATCAATACATTCAAACACTGAAAGTGCCTGGCACAAACAGGTAGGGCTTTACTTGGTGCCAACGTGTCAGCACCAAGTGTACTTCTGAGAAGAGCGAATTCAAGAAGCAGGGCACCACTACAGAGAAGGCTGTATCTCACATTGTCTACTCTCCCTAGAATGTTTTAGGTCAGCAAATAAGCTTTCTTTGAAATTTTGCTTACTCTGTTTCATAACTTCAGAAAACAGTGCCTTGTTTCTTTCATAAGTATTTAGGTTCTATGCTGGTAAAAGAGCTCAGAGGCACAGAATCAACGCAGGATGCCTGTGCAAAAATGAGGGTGAGTGAAACTTACTTTTTCAAAACAGCTGTAATAGGCCAGACTTTTACTTGTAACTGCCTCACTTCATCTATGTTGTACATTAAATGAAATAACTCTGGATTTCTTTGCAATATTCTTTATACTTTAGTTATACGTATGTTACATAGTTTTTCATGTTATCACTAAAACCTCCAACTGCATGCACATTGTACATTTCCTACCTCTTGATAAGTAGATTCCCCCCCCCCCTTGCACCTTTTTATTTCTGTAGAGAATATAATAAGATTTAGCAGGCCAAGCATTTCCTTAACAGAAAACTTGACTAGTAAATTCCCATAGGGCTGGATACTCAAGCCCCTTTTTGGTGGAACTTGGGAACTCCCTTGGGGAAAGCGTAAGCCATTTTAAATCCCTTGGAATGTGATGAGGGGGCCTGGAGAATTTCCACCTTTACTGCTGGGAGGCAGTGATTCAGATAGAAGTTGCTGAATGGTGCTTACTGGGTGGATGTTTTTTCCAGCACAGACACAGGCTGCTAACATTTGCAGGGACTCAACAACCATGCCTGTGCATGGGGCTGGCAGTGTCATTCCCACCTCCGCTGCTTCCTCCTGGCACCTAAAGGGTAAATATGGGAATTCCAATCCTGCATCAGTTGCTATGCATGGTCCACTGGCAGCTATTTGTAGCAAACTACATCGCTGGCCACCATTGGCCAAGGGAGTACTGGAGGAATATGGTGTCTTTTTGTAATGCCTGCCCATTTACAAAAATTCAAGCAGAACATTTAAAGCAGAGAGCAAAACCACTAGTCCTGTTTCACTTTCCCAAGGAGAACAACGGAAACCCCCAAAGTACTTTTCCTTTAACAAATTCAGACTCCTTTCTCTGCTCAAATTAAAAGGGGGCGGGGGGGGGATCCTTCTAGTAGTCTCCTTCTCCTTCCCTCAGACATTGATGGATGCTACGTTCCAAAAGCTAGTACCATCAGGGAATATTGGTTAATTCCTTTGGTTAATTCCCTGATAATCCTTCAAGTATTTCAGGCAAAACAGCAATAAGCCTGTTCATGCTAATCAAGACAGAAAACCCATAATAATATAGTATTAAAAACAACTGCTGAGAGCAGGGACAGGAGAGATCAGTGTGGAGTCACATTTCAGGAGTGATAATGCCCAATCATAACGTATTTTTCACTTAAGACATTATAAGAATATCCTACAATTGTGTCACTGGCAGTTGTCCAACAAAATCTATTTAGATAAGAATAAAATCTTAACAGCTCATTGGCATCATTGTTTTCATGTGTAATTACAAATTTATGAAATGATTAAGAATATATACCATTGAAAATACAAATTATTTCATTTTATTTGTTTCTATCTGCAGCAAAGTGTAAATAAGAGGCTGATATTTAGTTTTGGGGAGATAAAGGCTGACGCTTTTGAAAGGCGTTCCAAGGATGTCAATTAAATACGTATAAACCATAACCTCAATCTTTCTCATTATACATTCTGTATGTTCTTTTCTGGTGCTCAAATATATTATTTGTATGAAGAGGAGGAAAACTGTTGGCATCTTAACTCAACACTTACGAAGTATAATTAATATCTATATTTATCCCATCTAAATGTAGAACTATACAAATAAAAAGTTTTATAATCTTTCTTTATAATTCAAAAATCTTTATAATTAGGAGCTAACTAATCATTTTAATATGTTTTCCTTCTCCTGATATTTATTGTCTGTTGGATGTTTTCTTGTTCAGTGTTTCAGTTGGTAACTGCTTTGTGTTATCTTTACTAAAAGGGGACACAGATTATATTAAACATAGATAAAATAAATATGGCCCTTTTACATAATTTTTTGAGTTTTTCAGGAAGTAACAGAATCTCTAAAACCCTTAAAATGTCAAAGGAAACTGCAGTACTTCTACACAAGTGCATACAGGTGGGATAATCAGTCAGGCTATTTTAGCATTAAAAATTGTAGTGTATCGAAGAATAAGGATGTGATCCTGAGGGGTGTTAAACTGCAGGCCTGTTAAAGCCAAACATCTCACAGTAAGCACCAGAGTAGATGAAGTAGCCTCAATTGTCCAGATAAAAATCTGTTACATTATCAAGAAACTTTGCTGCTGCTTTGTCAGAGGCTTTTGTATTACCCACTTAAGAATGTAACAAGAGCCCTGCTGGCCCAACTCATCCATCATCCTGTTCTCACAGTGGCCAACCAGATGCCTATGGGAAGCCCAAAAGCAGGAGTTGAGTGCAACAACACTCTTCCCGCTTGTGATTCCCAGAAACTGGACAGTGGAGCTGGATCATAGCTATCATGGCTAGTAGCACCTGAATGCCTTATCCTCCATTAAATCCTCCCGGTGCTTGGAAGCAATGCAATCAAACTTCTTGTGGGTTTGACCAGTATTCATGTCTCTTGTACTATGTATGTGCATGTGGTGGCTTATTCCACGCATTTTCAGAGATGGGCTATTAAAATATATAATGAGATATATCCTCGATTTCCCATTCCCTACAGTTGAGTGTAGTATATTGTCTTGGAAAAGGAAATCAGATGTACATTCAATACACCACATTCTTTCATGTTTGTTTTTAATTTCAGAAGTCTACAGAACAAATGAAGAAAGTTCCTACTATTGTTTTATCAGTCTCTTATAAAGGGGTAAAATTTATTGATGCAACAAATAAGGTAGGCATCATTTGGTTACTTGTACATTTTATAATAAGATGTTCTTTCACATGTATGGCCACCCGTTTTCAAAGTGCACATTAGTGCTTTTGGCCTTCCTGGACAACAGTTTACTTGCACAGGATAATGGTGGGATGACTCCTAGCATAAGTTCCTGTCCTTTTCCAGCATTGTTTTCTCCGTCCCCATCTGGAAGCAACACGGCATTTAAACTCAGGCAAACAAAACACACAGGCTGTTCCCTTGTTATTTTTAAAATATATTCAATAAATCAAGAAAATATAGGCACAGCTGAGATCCCTTAGCAGTAAAATCCTGCACACGTCTATGCAAAAGTAAGTCCCATTGTTTTCCATTGTTGTGTGTATAAGCTTGCACCCTAAAAGTACAAAGTTAGCACTTGATGCACTAATTGTAGTAAAATGTAATATTGTTTCCCACTAGGTTGTTTGTACCCATTGAGTAGTTTACACAGTAGGTCTTGGGCAGTCACTGCATGCTTTTTCTGAAGAGAGGACAGTCTGGTTGGTTTTTGTAAAATCTGAAAGTACCCTTATGGAAGAGTTCTAAATGTAGTATCTCTCCCCTACATTTCTATCAGGAGCACAGGGACTGCCTTAAAGTGGCAAAGCACCCTTCCCCCTCCTGCAAATGTGGGGAAGCTGCTCTGCTTCTGCTGTAAGCAGGGGGGTGGCAGCGTTTCCCATCTGCATGCCACCCCCTGGCTGATTAAAGGAAAAGGAAAGGGCTTTAATGTCTGATGGGTAGAGTTTAAATTCTGCTGCCTATGCGGCATGATCTTGTTCCCAGCTGGAAACAGGGTGGCACAGCCAACATGGGATTAAACCCTATTCTCCCACCCATCAGCCAAAGTTACCAGTGACATCGGCTGATGGGTAAGTGATGGCCTGGTGAGCCAAGATTGTCCTGAAGGCTGGAAATTCCCCACCTCTGCTGTAAATACATGCCATATTCACTTAAGAGAGTTCAAATTCCAGCACATGTTTCAGTGGACCAGAACGGAGTTTGAAATGAAGATTAAAAACTATAAAGTCCACAGAACTTTATAGAGCTTCTTCTTTTAACATAAGCATTCTTTCCAGTTCTAATTTGTTCTGAAAACTAATCTTGTGCTATCAACCATCAACAGCCTATGGCAATCTTTTTTTATTCTCATTCATAGGAAACCGAACCCCTGCTTTTTAGTATCACTGCAATCTATTCTGAAATTAAGAACAAGGAACTAAAATTAAGACGTATTATTGGTTTTACCCAAAGTAGTGTAAAATTAAATGAGTATTAAACTTACTGAGTCTAAAGATCTTTACATAATTATTGCTCATTAAGGCATAATCATTAATTTGATTGTGGTCCTTTATGTAGAAATAACAGTTTTAAAAATGCTCCAACAATTTGAGATAAGAGGATTTAATAGTTTTGATTCTCTTCTAAAACACAAGCCCATAGATTCAAATAACCAGTTTTCAGTATGCATTATTAAAATAGATTGCTAAATTAATATTTCAATGAGCTCTCTTGAGCGTTCATAGTTGCCTGAAAATATACTTTCTCAGAGGAAATTTGTCACAGGGAAAAACAGATTAAGGATGGCACATGAGCATGGCAGATTAACCATCATCCAAATTCAGAAGATAATTTATTCTAATTCCTAAGTATGTGATTAAAGATGAAACATATATGACCAAATCCCACAGCACCAGTTCACAAACAGGGTTTTGGATTGTGGTGACAGTATTGCATCTGAAGTTCTTAGCTTAAACTAAACAAACTCATCCTGGTGGTTTTTATGTGAAATAACATTTGGAAAAGTTGAATGCAATGAAGGTATAAATATCATTTTGCTATACCAAGTGTTAATGTATCTGGACAGTACCCTTCATTTTGCTTGGCTCATTTAACTTCTTCACATCCCTGTTTCACTGAGCAGTGAGCCTTTGCTGGGTTCTGGTTGCCCTTCTGATTGCAGAGGAACAAGTCTGGATCCAAACCATTACAATGTTCTTGTTCTCTGCGTGGTTAGAGGTAGAATAACGGCCACAATCTATTCTCAGAATCACTAGTACATGTATATCCAAAGCCCTACTGGCCACGTGACAGCAGGACACAGTGGTGGGCATGCTTTTACTCTCCCTCTCTTTCTGAAGATTGGCATATGTATTTTTTCTCCCACTAGAAACAATTGGGAGGAAATATATTTATGACAATTCTGTTTTGGGGAGGGAGGGGTGTTGGGAGAATGGGAAGGTTATGTAGTCTTCAGATCTATGTCGTCTTCCTATCTGCCCCTGATACACGCATTTTTTTTTACGTCTGCTGACAAAGGAAAGGCTGCCTGAGTGTATTATTTATTGAGCTGTTATTAATGAGGCTTACTTGGGGGAAACCAGGCTGCTATGGTTGCTATGGAACGTTACCCCCATCTCCCACTGCCCCAGATGTTCATACTCTCACTTTGCAGCTGAATGATTGAAGGGCTGTATGATGTTAATCAAATCCACTGAGTTGCCATTTCTTTTTCTTTCTTTTAGAATATTATTGCTGAACACGAGATTCGTAACATTTCTTGTGCTGCACAAGACCCTGAAGACCTCTCTACATTTGCTTATATCACAAAAGACTTGAAGACAAATCACCATTACTGCCATGTGTTCACAGCCTTTGATGTGGTTGGTCTATAAATATATTTCTACTTGGTCACATTTTAAAATCAAAAATATTTATAAATGCAATTTTGCAGAGACAGATGCAAATACTTTAGGCTGCAATCCTAGCCCCACATTGCTGGGAGTAAGCAGAGGGGGGCGAACCAAGCCTTATGAGGAGCAATTGAGGGAGTTGGGTATGTTTAGCCTGGAAAAGAGGATTCCTGCAGCATTACAGCGGGGGTGGACTAGATGACCCTCTGGGACCCTTCCAAATCTACAATTCTGTGAATCAGTAAGTTCCATTGAATTTAAAAACCTTACCTCTAAGTAGGGATGCCGAGGATCACAGAAATAGAAGTATAACTAGCCAGATCATCAAATTCTCGGTTGCAGTTTATCTATGATGAAGATTGTTCAGGACCAACCCCGGTACAATATATTTTTTTTGCTCAGCTCTTCTGAAATAGGTGAACTCCACTTCAGGTGGGACTTTTTATTTTTTTTGAGATATTCACTTTTTAAAAGTGTGGCAATACTTTTATTTCTTCTGTTGTAAAAGGGCCAGTGAAGGTTTTTGAAGAAAATTAGAGACAGGTAACACAGGTTAACATTTATTATCATTAATCAGCTGGTAATAGGAAGGGGTAAGAAAAGAAAACTATTATATGAGCAAAAATGAATGTGCAAGGACCAGGAAAGAGGGATGAAAGAAACTGGCAGGCTTTTTTGGTTGAGTGGAAATAAGGTACAAGTTGAGGGCAAAAGGAGAAAGGCAGAAGAAATTACAGGAGATGGCTATAAAGACTTTGAGGGGCACGTAATGATGGGATAGGATAGATATACAAGTAAAACTCCTCTTTACAAAGATGAGTAACAATAACTCCAGAGCAGACCTGAGGAAAGCTTAGCTTTGAAACACCTTGTCATCAGGAGAACACTGTGGGAAAGAATTTAGCAATTTGGAAAGATGGATTAGATATCCGCTGATTATGCCAAACTGCTTTCATCTTGCACTATTTTGGAACTGGCTGTTCCCTTGTACCACTTTTTAGTGGGGGTTGGTCTTGGTGTTTTTCAGCTCTCTTAAGTAGACAGAAAGGTTGAGAACCCCCAAGTTAAAGCAATCTTGAATAGTTTTGTTATACTTTCAGGAATCTATGTTAAGTGATAGCACAATTTTGTTTTTTGGCTAGGAAAAGATACCTGGATTTAAATAAGGCAATATGATTTTATAGTAATACTCTTATACATTTCAATGCTCTAATAGGCTCTGAAAACAATGACAGAAACTCTTTTTAAGGAATGAAAATTTGACTTTTGAAAAATAAATTTATGTGCAGCTGGTAAATGATAAAGCAGGGGTGGGGAATCTTTGGCCCAGCAGATGTTGTGGGATGCCAACTGCCATCAGCTTCAGATAGCTCTGCCAATTGTTAGGGATGATGGAGTCGGAATCCAACAACATCTGGAAGATAAGAGTTCAAGGTAACCTCTTGTCTATTTTTAATTTTAACAAAATAGTAATAGATAGGTATGCTGGAAGCTTCTGTTTTATTAATTTAAATTTGTGCCATGAAACTTTAAAATATTATATCTTCACATAACTGTAGTGCTTTTAGCTTTCATACTTAGAAAAATAATAATGTGTGCATTATAAAGCATTAGAGTTCTCTTCTTGAGTTATGGCTGGTAAGTAGGAATGAATGTATGCAGATAGTTAAATTGTATGGAGAGTGGCTGTGAATTGGTTCCCCCACCCTCCAAAATACATTTTCTAATACAAATTGAGTAGAAGAGAAAAAATTTCATAGGGCTTCTGTTATTAACGATCATCTGAACTAAAAATTAATGAATGTTTTGTCTGTGTTCTGGGGATACAAAAGGTACAGAAAATTAACCAAAGAAGCATCTATATAGCAGAACAGCTCCTTGCTATGGTCTTTTTACAGATGTGCTGAGAATGCTTGCTTTAATGCCTCAAGCCCATATATTCTTGGGTCACAGGTCCACAATTTTCTTCCCCTTAAGAGTGAGGTGTTGTTCAAAAATGGGGCAAAGAGGCAGAAAAGAGCACGACAGGAGTAGAGAATCAATGGGTGGGTATGAAGAAAGCAGCAATAAAGACGGGAAGGCACTCAGAACAATATTTTGTGTAACACCATAACCACATCCATTACATTAACATATGATTTTTAATTCTATGTTTATTGATTCTCTTATTTCTTATTGTAGTGAAATTTGAATTCTATATAATTTTTAAAAAATACTTTAGGATCTAGCACACTGAATTACAATTGCTAAGCAGGCAGAAAAATCCATTAGGTGGTCTACCAAGACCTTTGGCTATTTTTCAAGTGGTCCAGGAGAAAAAGTTTGGGAATCACAGTTCTGCAGTATTCCAGAGTGTGAAAATTAAGCTCTGCCTGATATGTGACGATGTTATAATTTAGATTTCTAAAAGAAATGTGTTTAATCTAACCTGTTTTCATGCTGCTGTTTGTTGCTGTTCCAGAATTTAGCCTATGAAATAATTCTCACATTGGGACAGGCATTTGAAGTAGCCTACCAACTAGCACTTCAAGCTCGAAAAGGAGGTCATTCTTCAACCCTTCCTGAAAGCTTCGATAATAAACCTACAAAACCAATTCCAAAACCTCGTGTTAGCATTCGAAAATCTGTGGTGAGTAAAATATGTACAACCCATGAAAGAAGCCTGCTGGTGCTGGTGCTTAGGCTGAACTCATTTCCCCATTTCTGCAATGAAGGGTTCAGCAGATTGGGTCTTGGCTCTCTGCCCACAGGGCGAAGGCAGGCAGCAATGTTTGGGGACATAGGGCTCCCAGGATTCTCCACTAACACTCCTCTACTAGAAATATGCAGAGCTGCCACCTGGGCCTCTCCCAGCACCTTTACAGGACACTATTGCATAGATGCCTTCACTTCAATGGAAGCCACCCTCAGTTGGAAGGTCCTACTTCCTGAACACTGCAGCCTCTCTCCCACCTGAGATTGGGACATAGTAAAGCTATCCCAAACTGCTGACCTTTCATTGCAGAAATTGGAAAAAGTACTTGAATCATACTTTTCCATTGCCAATGAAAGGTCAGCTGGGCCCACCCTTAAGACCGGCTGCAGTACATCTGCTCTTCACTTCACTTTTTCTTAATCCTACATCCCAGATATATATAGAATAGAGTTTTTCTTTCTATAAGTCCTGATCTGTCTTGAGCTTGGTGAGTTCACAAACTGAATCCTGGGAGCTCTACGCCCTAAATGTTGCTGCCTGCCTCCGACCTGTGGGCAGAGAGCCAAGACCCAATCTGCTGACCTTTCATTGGGAATGGAAAACTACAATTCAGGTAGGTACAATCATACTTTCTCTTTATAATCAGCATGCTAGGGGCATGAGCAGTATTCCATTCGCTCATCTTTCTAAAGGCAGCTGTAGAAATTCAGTATAGTTACTAGCTCTTGGGCACACAAAATTCATTATGCAAAACAGTACTGGAGGGATTCCTAGGCATGCTAAGGAAGCCACCTGTAATTAAACATCAATTTCACTTATGTATCTGTGGTTCAGTTTTTCCTCTGTGGCCCATTCTCTGCTTAATAGCAACACTAATACTGTAGATCAAACATAGCTTCTTGTGATCTTTAGTTTATATTTACATTATAAAGGCAATACTTTTCTAGAAGCTCTTACCAGCAGTTCTCACCTTCAACTACCAGACCAGAACATAATCAGGTAGGTGTCCAGAGACAGACAGCTTTTTAAAGAAAATGTAAATATGTATTGGACAGAAAAGGCAAAAGCTAATTGGCATTATCATATGCTAATAAATCCATCAATTCTTAACACTGTTAAACAACTTATGTAGGTTAGTATACAATTTCTATGTGCACCTCTAGCCAAATGAAGAATTACATAAACAAATGAGTGCTGTGTACTCAGTTTCTCCTCCAAGTTGTCCAGGGTGTGCATGGTTAGCTGTTAGGAAAATCAGTGACAATGTAGATTAGCTGGGTAGGACTAAACCCAGCCAAACAGCCAATTGGTGTGTTTGCTGATTGTTTTACAAGCTGCACACACACATACTTGGAGCAGCGTTATTAGCAAGAGAGAGAGAAAGAAAAGCAATTTTGGCAACCTGATCTTCAAGGCAAGTTGTTGAGCATGAGTTCCTTGTGTTACTGAGAACAAAACAGCATACATACAGTTGATAAAATTATAGTTATATACCTATAACTTCAGATTTTATGTAGATACATCTCTTGTTGCACTGGACTCATTCTGTGAGAGCAGTGAAACCAATGAATCAATATCCTCTTGGATTATCATGATAAAATAGAATATAGACTGTAGCCTCAGGAAAGCAATCCATGGTGCATGCCGTGTGGATAATGATGTGCTACTGTGTGACCCAGTTTGAGCACTGTTTTAATGCTCAGCAATTAGAGTAGATAAAGCATCATTGTGTTTCTTTTGTATTTGTTTCAAAGCAGATAGATCCCACTGAACAAAAGACTCTTGCCAACCTACCATGGATTGTAGAACCAGGACAAGAAGCTAAAAGAGGAATTAATACCAAGTATGAAACCACAATTTTCTGATAGTGAACTGTCCTCTTGTTTCTTGTTGTGCCTTGCACTCAAAGCAGTCATAGCACAGCCTTTCCTTGACGGCAACTCTTCAGTCTAGTAGAGGGGAAGACTGCACTATATGAGTGGCCTTGAAACTAGCAAAAACATACAAACAAAAACAAAAGGCTGCTGGTCATTTCTGGTGATTGTTCTTCCTGCAGCACTGATAGAAGAATGACATGGGATGAAGACTTTTCAATTACAGCCCACAAGAGGAGTGGGAGATTGTTTCACGCACGCTCTTCTCTTAGGACTTTGCCACAGTGCTTTCTTTTGATTTCGTATTTTAACGTTCTACTTTCACAAAGGTCTCTAACGGTAATGCTGCTTAGTAATACAACGTTCAGTTGTGGTTGGGTTTTTATTTTCACACATGGCAGTTTTTAAATTGAAACAAACCCAGATTAGTTAACAAAATATTTGAGATATGTTTGTGAAAACATGGGGATCTATATAAGTTAATTCTACTGTTTAATATGCTTTTCAAAATTAGTAATGGCAAGACATTAGCTTCCTTGACTTCTGTATTTGCTGGTCTATGTATTCTTCATGCCATTTAATCCTCTAGAGAAATGAGGTTATATATGTCAGTGTGAAACAGAATCAGAGTTTATTAATGGCTTAAAAAAAAAGAGGAATTAATAATGCATGAAAATGCACCTTGTATTAAATATTTTTGTGGGAGAGAAGAAAACTATAAGAGCAAGTATGATATTTATGATAAAGGAGGTCATTAATTATGAAGAGAGTCTGGCTTTATTTTAAAGTTAAATAAACTGCTGCTGTACTATCTAACAGTAGTAACAGTGGGGCCATCAGTATGCTGGATGCTTCACTTCATGGGGTAAAACGGAAGCTGCCCAGCAATTGCACTACAGGCACATGCAACTATACACAGTTTTTCAAGTTATTATAGCCATGAGTTTCGGTTTTTAAAAATCTGAAAGATGGTTTTAAACAAAACTAGGAATTTTATCAAATTTTCTGTCTCAGAAAGCTGGTTTTAATGAAAAAGTTCAACTCAAAAGGTTTTTTCCTAAATGAAGTAAACCATTCCAAAGTAATAATTCTTTCCACAAATCAGTTGAGCATTGGCTTGACAGTTGACTTAATGAAATTTGCTTACCATTTTCTTTGAAGTATTTTAATTTTTTAATGTCTTTGTGGAGTATTTGTATAATAACATTATGTATTTCAGTGAAACTGAATGAATTATAACAGTAAAAATATCAATCATAGGCAAAAAATGACATTTTAATGTATGTTCTATCCAGTCAAATTGTGAATCATTTTGAACTTCATTATAGAGATATTGATGAATAGTGTGGTTGACTTAAATGTTTTTTATTATTCTTTCATATTTAACTGAAAGGTTTCAGTTACATTCAACAACTGAATTTTTAACAAAATTGATAATTGAACTTGATTTAAAATTCAAAATTGTATATGGTTTAGTTGAACCTAATCATAGCGCTGAATGACAAAAAACCTTTTAATACAGTATTCAATTTACTTGAACCAATCAGCTCCTTGTACATATTATGCCTATTCATTGTTGATATGTATGTAGTAGGCTGACAGTAAACACTGAAAAATATAGTACCAAAAGGAATATTGTATAGGAGAAAAGTAAATAGTAGCCTCACTGCAACAAATACTTCTGTGTAAATATGCTTGGGCTTCCAGTTATAAATTTTGTAATTTTTGTCATTATTTATATCCTATAAAAGCACACAAAATAAATTGAAGTTGTACAGTCAGCATTAGTTTCTGGAAAATTTAGTATTGATAATATTGAACATTAAGCTGTTGTTAAGTGATGGATCAGTCTTAAGTGTCAAAGAGACAATGGTATGATCCTATGAACCATTTCACTTCCACCCTAAGCTATCTAAAGAATATCTAATACTCTGCTATATCTCTCTACTGGGAGTACCTCTCATGCCACCTGTAAGATACTTGGGTCTCATTCTTCAAACAGCCCCTTCAAAGTTTACTCTGAAAATATTGAAAGTAAGAAAACCAAACACTACCTCAACATGGTCTTCAGGTACGTGGCAGCAGAGTCCTCTAAAAGAAATGGTAGCAATGGTGGGGGGACGAGAACCAAGTTCCCAAGAGAAAAAGCTTGTGATCCAAATGGTAGCTGCCAAAAACTCTCTCTCTCTGCCCTTGCTGCTATAGTTGACTTAGGGAAACAAAAGCAAAAGTCATGAAGGAAGGCAAAAAGCATTTTCTGAGTCCAGTGACACAAATGAGGCACCAGAGCTGAAAATATCACAAAATATAATACTTCGCTCCTCCTTCCTTGAAACCATAAAGCTTATTTGCACATATTTGGTGAAGCTGGCACAAGAGGACCTGAAACAGATGCATCTAATTCACCCATAATACGGCTTATGCCCCCAAAAGTGCTTTTGTTCTCAAGAGTAGCAGTCAATGGTGTATTTTTTCTTCAAAAAATTAATTTCAATTTAGTAAGTTTGCAATCAACTCACCCCACATTCTGGCAGAGGAAGGGCATTATATATTGAGCTTTTAGTTCAGGCTTCCTCAAACTCGGCCTTCCAGATGTTTTTGGCCTACAACTCCCATGATCCCTAGCTAGCAGGACCAGTGGTAAGGGATGATGGGAATTATAGTCTTAAAACATCTGAAGGGCCGAGTTTGAGGAAGCCTGTTTTAGTTAGATCTGAGGGCTTCAAACCCTACAACAAGCATTCACTTGAAAGGGCTAAAAATTATTGGCTATCCACTAGATACAGAATGGCAGTGCAGAACTTAGAATCTGTCACAAAGTGATGGCAAATGAAGGCCAAGTGAACATAATCAGCTGGCAGTTAGGGATACTTTCTACAAAGAAAATCCCTTTTATATTCGTCTCCCTGCTATAGGGCCACATACATCTCAGAGTACTTTTTATTCACTTCCTTTCATTTCTAAAATAAACTGAAAAGCATATCATAAATTCTCTCATCCATCCCCTGGGCTGCTGTTACATTCACTTCTTCCTCTTATAATGGCTTAATTTCCCGAAATTAAAACAAATTTCTGCCAAAAAACAACAACCGATTATCTCTTTTTATATTCCTTCAGTGCACCCTTTGGTGCTTTCCCCTCAGAGAAGAGAGGATTTATTTCCTTCCCCTACCCCCAAAGTCTCCAATTCTCAGTCACATTCACATACTTCCACCTTTGTTTCTTTAGCCCTACATGGGCAGAAGCACACACCTCAGATAGTTCTGAGGTGGAGACACCAGCTTCCATCTCAGATTTGGGGCAGGAGAGACGTCCTGACTTGGAAGGAGGACTGAAGTAAGGGGTAAGAGTTTGAGCATGTGTGGTGCTGGGGAGATGCGGAGGCACCACAGCAACTCTGGCTGCTGCTTCTTTTTCTCTTCCCTCTGCTCCCCACCCCTTTTTTGCCCCTCTCCCTCCCCCAGTTGGTTTGCCCATCTGCCTGCTGTCAGTTTTCTCTCCTCCAGCCTTGCATGCTATAGCCTCACTTTCATAACTCACATTCTCACATATGCCTATGCACTGAGCTTGCAGGGAGCTGATGCTGGGGCAGTTGGGAGCATGGTGAGTGAGGAAGGAGGCACTGGGGTGGCTGCACTTTTGAGGCCCACTGGCTATCCCTGGCCCACAGTTTGAGAAACCCTCTTTGAGGCAGTTCTCATAGAAAAAGAAAAGCACACAAAAAACCAGTTAAGCTCATGGAAGGCATAGCTATTGTATATCATTACTTGCCAATCAATAAATTCCCAAGACAAATGACAGTCTCCGCATCAGGTTGTGAAGAAGTTAATTCCCCCATCAACAATCACATTCTTTTTGATTTCCACAATCCAATCAGTTTGACAGCAGCCACTTCCCAACAGCAATTTAAGGTACTGCAGTACTCAGTAATATTTACATTGTTATGTCAAAGGTTTGAAAACAGCATTGCTTCTAGTGGCTAGTTTGCAAGCATGACATGCCTAAAATGTGCAATGCTACAGAAACAGTTTTGCTTAATGAATGAAAAAGAAAACACTCCAGCTCATATCGAAGAGTTTTAAATTTAAGATATTTGATATCCTAACGAACAGAAAACCCAAAGAAGTGTTATGTCTGTGTATAACACATCCAAATCACAATGCTTTTCAAAATCTCAAGGGCTCTACGATAATGGAAATTAAAAATAATTGAGACTTACCTGAACACGCATGGTAGTTTTTCATTTAGCAAAGCTGGGAACACCATCTAAAAATAATCTGAGATTTCTAAATTAAGAACTGCTGTATTTCTCTTTACTTCTGCTCTCAGCCTACCCAGGAACTGTGTTTTTCATTTAAGGTTGGGTACAATTCTGGGATACAAGCTAAACTCAGAATGAGGAGCAGTCATTGTTTTTTAATCCTGAAATCCTAGGTGTGTCATCTGATAATTGTAGCTATTACAGTGGTACCTCAGGTTAAGTACTTAATTTGTTCCGGAGGTCTGTTCTTAATCTGAAACTGTTCTTAACCTGAAGCACCGCTTTAGCTAATGGGACCTCCTGCTGTTGCCGCGCTGCTGGAGCATGATTTCTGTTCTCATCCTGAAGCAACGTTCTTAACCTGAAGCACTATTTCTGGATCAGCAGAGTCTGTAACCTGAGGTGTATGTAACCGGAAGCGTATGTAACCTGAGGTACCACTGTATATCCAGTCTCTCTCCCTCTCCCTTTTTACTTTTTAACTGAAACTTACACAGGGGCTTATGTTCTAGGGATAAAGTCAAAATCACGTATAGTCAAAACCCATTGATTACATGGCAGGTGGCATTGCCAAAGTATTTTTTACTGCCGTGGCTCTATGTATACAATTTCCACACTGCATACTCTTTACTAGAGTTGGATATGCCATTTGGAAAAAAAGCCACTGAAAGCCTTCTCCTCCATAGATTTGTCAAATCCTCCTTCAGTCATCTCAACTGGTGGCCATCACTGCTTCCTGTGGGTGTGAGTTCCATAGTTTAACTATGTGTACAGTGGTACCTCGCAAGACGAATGCCTCGCAAGACAAAAAACTCGCTAGACGAAAGGTTTTTCCGTTTTCGATTTGCCTCGCAAGACGAATTTCCCTATGGGCTTGCTTCGCAAGACGAAAACGTCTCGCGACTTTGTTTTCTTTGTCTAAAAACAAAGACATGTTTTGTTTATAAAGTTAATTTATTTTCCCTTCAATTTTTGAACTGCTCTTTACAGTATGTGTGACTTTAAAGAGCAGTTAATAAACTGTTGTTGTACCAAATTTGGCTTTGTTTGGACTTTTTTTGACCATAGGAATGCATTAATTGATTTTCAATGCATTCCTATGGGATTTCGTGCTTCGCAAGACGAAAAATTCTCTAGACGACAAAAATTGCGGAACGAATTAATTTCGTCTTGCGGGGCACCACTGTACTTACTTTATCTGCAATACCCCACCCTGATTTTATGAGAAAAGAGATGAAACTATAGTTACTTACCCGGACTACCTTGCCATGGTGGCCTTTTAATTATGGAGACACAAATACCAAAGAGGCTGTGAGGAAGAAACTGTTAAACAATGCCCCTGCCCAGCCCAAGGAAGCCATTCACAGTAGCACAGCAGAGGGGTTTGTGCTGTCCCATGATGATATCAGAAAGCAGCCACTAGATGCCATAACACTGTTTCACTACTTTGCCCACACTGGAGGCTGCGCTTGTCACTAAGCAACAGAGAAAGGGAATTCAGATATAATTAGAAGATCAAGCTTTCAAAGCAACAAATTTCTCCACCAGACAATTTCCCTTATGCTCACAAGGACATAACTTACCATTTTTAATACAGTGAGACACAATGACACTTTGAACTGAGCCAACTGTGAGTCATGGTTTTGTCCTCTACAGATGAATCATGGAAAACACTCCTTCACCTGCAATTCTGCCTTTCTTTGGTTTGCATTATCCCAGATCACCTTTGCATCCAAACTGGCAAACTCTGGTTTGAACCTGCACAGCAGACCAGGACTGCAAACCAGATTGGATACTGGTTTGAATTGCAAGCACAAGTAAAAGTTTACCAGTTTGTATGTAAGGGCACACTAGGAATACAAAAACCAGGGATGGATAGAGGCGATTACAATATACAAATGAAGTGACCATTTTATACTGATTTACAGAGTTTCACAAATGATCTTCCTACAACTGACTCCACTTGCAAAGCTACTGAGCTTTGGCACAGAGAAAACATCGTCTTTCCACAAAAGACAAGATCTAGATGCTTGTTCTATTCTTCCAACACAATCTATGCCTCTTTACTTGGAAGTAAGCCTTGCTAAGTTCTAATGGGGCTTACTTCTATGCACCCTTGTATTCTATATGAGAAAAGAAAATTCTCATATGGAGAAGACTTTGAACTTTGGAGAAAAGGAAGAAAATGTATGGACTAAGATAGAAAAAATACACCACATGCTGCAATATATTAAAATATTTATTGCTTTCAAATGCACAAACTTGTTTAATTAAAACCCAGCAACTTTGCTAATGCAAAGTTTTAGAAACATTAAAAAAATCAGCAGTCAGCAAAATCAGCAATTTCCCTTGATGCACAGATATATTCCAATTAACACCAACACAGTACAGTATAGCTAAAAGCAAAAGTTGAGCTGCTATTAGTACTCCGATTATCTCTTGTAATGCCAGATAAACCGGAAACAATTCCTTTCTCCTAATGTAATAGACCAATGAGCCTCATTTTAATTATCTAGCTTTATCTTAAGTTCCAATAGATAACGCCAGCGGAAAATTTAGACAATCTCATTTGATGAATGTTACCTTAAAATATTGTCCACAAGCCACTAAAATCTAAATTAAACCTTTTTAAAAACCCAACTAAATCCTTGTTTCTTCAACATCCTTCATTGAATCTTAATGAGCCCCCATAACACAATAATTCTCCGCTCCAGCTGCTGCACAGCCATTCAGTGGAACACTGTGTCAAAGAGTAAGGGTTTCCTTTACATCCCTTTGAATTGTGTTATTCTCTTAATGGGAAGACTTCCTAGCAAGGGATGCACAGGTGAGAATAGGGTCACAGTTCACTGAAGCTAGCCCAAAGGATCACATTTCCAGATACAGCATTGAGGGTACTGCTAATTAAAACACAACATTTTTTAAAAAAAATAATGCAGAAAATGCAGAAAGGCAATAATTAAATTTAACCTGAAACATAAACACAAGAAGTACTGAAATGGAGATGGCAAAAACTTTGAAACAAGTGTAACTAATTGGTTGCTAAAATTATTAGAGATTGCTTATGCATTGGAAATAATTTCTATTCCTAACCTGCTCATAAACTCCTTAGACGTTAATGGTGAAAATCCTAGATTTGTGGTGTGTACTCACAGTCGGTGACACCAACATGGGAAAGAGCCACATTGCAGACTCTTCCCTTTTGGCCTGAAGTCCTGACATCACTGGACTGGCTCCCATTCCATTAAGATGATGACGGGAGGAGTCCCAAGTATGACTAGAATTTGACCCGAAGGGGGACAATATATTTTGGTTAAAGATTATATTCAACATGAATTATTTTATGTTGTCCTTTTCAATTAAATATCTGCTGACACAAGAGTGAAGAAATTCAGTTGAGATAAAACTGAGATATGCTATGTTAAAATAAAAAATAAAGCTACATTGTGATTTTGCAATCAGAAAACTTCATTTAAAATAATACTATCTACTTCAGTAGATCTGACACTGACATTTTGGTTTTATCCAAAAACAAACAGATAAGCCAGCTTCCAATAACTTCAGGGAAACTTTACCTTCAGAAAATTGCACCTGCTTTATTCTTAGGGCATATGGAGACAGAGTTCTGCGCCTTTACCACACTGGCCCAGTTTGCATAAACAATGGCTTAAATGTGAAAGTATGTGATACTCACGGAGCAAATTACAGCTGCTTTGTTGCAGCACTACGCAGAACTAAGCCACTGTTTGACTTAGTGTTATGTCTGAGCCAGTGTTCATGGGTTGTCTCATCCAGACAACTATACTCACATTTTGATGTAATGCCAAGTCAAACCATGGTTTGGCTTACCTGTGTGGACCATGGCAGCAGCAGAGTCACAATTTTTCCTGCGAATACTCAAACACTTGTAAATTCAATTGACCATGGTTTGGCCTAGATTTATGTGCAAACCAAGGTTATGTTTGAGAAGCATGAATCTGCTACTCCTAAAAACATAATAGTACCATTTGGAATTTAATTTTCTCCTACTGGAGTTTTTAGTCACATTGTGTATCATGGCTCTTAAAATTCTTTTTAAATATTAAAGTGGTTTTTTTAAGAACAACCACACCCCTACTTTTGTCTCAAGACAAAATTGCATTAGTAAAACAGAAGTTTATGGTATTTTATGAAAATGTACTTATGGCTTAGAAACATTTGCCACTAGATCAGTGAAAATATTTCAGTTATCATAGGGCTGGTAATTCACCTTCCAATTACCATTAGTATACTACTTAGTATACATATTGGGTCAGGGCAACTTTAGTCCTCAATAATTAGTCCCAATGATTTCAGGGGGACTAAAGTTGGGCTAAAGCTTAATCTGGATGTAACTAACCATGGGAAAAGCCACATATAAAATGCATATCATCCTGCTGATCAAAACACAACATATAAAATGTATGCTGATTTAGGAACGTTTACAAATTTACCATACAGGTAATTTATGCCAGAGTAAAAATGACTTCACAGTTTAAAGAAAGTTTTTTGGGAATATGCTTCCGGCTCAAAACACTGCAGTTACAATCAGTTTTAAACAGATTTATTTCATAATCTGTAGCACGTAAAGAATGCCAAGATTATCAACAGTCACACATACTTTAAAATCTGGAGAAACGTGTAATGATTTAAGGTTTGTTCCATTGGTATAGAATGTTTGTAGGAGTTGCCCAGTAGCTACATTCCACCACTAGGAGGAAGAGAAAACAAGTTTTCAATTAGGAAGCAATAAATCTGAATGTAGCATGTTACAGATATGATACCAATAACTTGGGAGTCACACTATAGATCTGCACATTAAGTGCACACTATTAATTTCTCCGATGTCAGTTTCAGAAAACAATGGTTGAGGACAACTGACTGATACAACATTTTAACATCTTTAAACCTTTGGGATATATTTTCTATTTGCAACAAAACACTAATGAAATCCTGACAATTTACTATGTATTTAGAGTTATTTAACATTTTCACATTTGTTAATAAATTGCAAAATAATTCTCCTTTTGTACCCATTCTTGTTGAACTTACCTGAATGTATCCCCCAGAAGAAACAAGTATCTGCGTATCAGGGGAAAAGTGAAGGTCTGTTACCCAGCCTCCATAGGCTGATTCTCCCTCACTTTTTGAAGCCTGGGAATAGAGGTGAAGCAGTTCTCCTCTCAAGACATTCCAAACCTGAGACACAAGCAGTACAAAAACAGACAAAAACAGGATAAGGTTGCAGTGTAACTGTAGTTATGTTCCTAGTCCCTTAAAATCATAAAATAGTATAATTATCTAGTCCAATCCCCTGCAATGCAGGAATCTCAACTAGATAAAATGACCCTGGCAAAGAAAATTTCTACAAACCACAAGGAAACCTATCCCACACCAGAGGTCAAGGCAGGAAACATTTTTAACTCCATGGGGTCGACTTTGACAGGTGGATGACTTTACCCACCTGTCAATCATATAACATCACATGTCAAAATCACTTGTGCCCCCTTTTTTAAATCCGCCAGTCTCAGAAGCTTAAAAGGGGAGTGTGGGAAAACCCACAAAAAGCCCTTTAAGTCCCTAATCTTGGAGCCTTAAAAGGGGGAGATGGAACTCACAAAATCTTTTGCAAGTCTCCCAGTGCTTCCCTTTTAAGCCTCTGAAATTGGAGGCGGCGGCGAGAGGCTTACAAATGGCTTTAAGGAAGCCCCCATGCTCCTGTTTGATCCTCAGGTGCTGTCTCCACGAGCTGCTTCAAAGGGTGCTTTGGCACAGAGCTTTCATCCCAATTTAGCTGGTGGTTTTATAATATGAAAACTAATAATTAAAAAATCCTGCTGCCTTTGCTGTGCAATCTTGTTTTTGGCTGGGAAAAGAATTGCATAGCTAATACAGGATTAAACCATATCTGCTTATGAGCACAGTTTGAGGGAAATGGCCTCAAGGGTCAAACGGGATCCCATGGCATGCCAAGACCAGCCACAGGCCAGAGATTCCCCACCCCTGCCACAGGTGTTTCTGACATATCTGTCAACCCTGTTCTCTGAAACATCCTCAACTTAACAAACATTTCTGAGCCATGCTATATGTACTTTTCTGCCATTTAAACTCATTACCTCATGTGCTAGCCTTCATAAAATTATAGATTTAAAGAACTGTTTAAGAAGTCTCTCACAATTCACTTGTGCATGAAAAGTATGAAAATTGTAAATAAAGGCTACCACCTTTTCTTCCACACCATCTAAGAAGTAATGACTAATTTTAGAGTGTCACATACTGTGCTTACAACCAAGGCTCGATGCATACATTTCTCTGCACTGTCAGCCCTAATCCTCTACAAGTTTGGGGCAACACTGAAGCCCCAGTGGCACAATGGGCGTTCAAAGGGACCACTCCATACTGCATTCTCTATGTGCTCTCATTAGGTTTGGAGAGACAAATCACATGTTAGAAATGAATGGCTGCATGGGACAGAAGGGAAAGATTAATCAATGCAGAAAGACATAAAAATGTATGCAATTATCAAGATGCAACACATATTAACAACAAAACAGAGGAGGAAAGTAAGTCCCACATTTATATGTAAATATGTTTATGATCTATAATGAAAATTTGCCTTCCTTTCCCCAATACCCTTTAATCCTACTTTCCTTTGGATTTAATGCAGCCTTTCCATTTCTAATCATCTTTTTGTTATCAGAACTGCACCTGACATCCTTCTCCACCTCTGTTAATATTCTTGTTGCATAAAACCTGTGCGTGGTCATCCAAACCAGCTCTTACAGTACCAAAGAGCCACCACCTAATTTGTGAGTAACTCATGTGTCCACTTAACTAGTGGATAACTGCTGCAATAACTTTTTATGGTAAATTTTTTAATAAATCAATTAAAAACAAAATGGAGTACCCGTATTTCCCCATTGTCATCTCCTGTGGCCAACAATTCATTGTCAAGGGAGAAGGCACAGCACCTCACACAGCCGTCGTGACCATTCAGCTTATGAAGAACCGATGAACTTTCAAAACTCCATACCTAAAGATTTAAAACATGAAACACGTTGTTAAATTATATCCCAGTATTTTTAGGTTCATTTTGAGCTTCCTACCTGTAAAAGATATTTGGACTTCGATGACTCAGATATGAAAATTGGTTAAGGTACTCCCACAATAGAAAGCAAGCTAATTTTTTCTACACAGATGGTTTAGGATAGAGCAAAGTGCAGAAGGTATATAAAGGGACAACCAAAATGAGAACTTAGGTGGTGCACCCTACAAATGAAAGTTGACGTGTTTTAGGTTTTTGTTTCGTTTTAGATTAAACAAGACAGCTAAGGGAGAACACAGGGGTTTCTAAGTATGCCTGGCGCTGAGAAAGTGGACAAAACCTTTTCTCTCCCTCATCAACCAGTAAAATTATTGGAAGCAGATTCAGGACAGACAAAGGAAAGTACTTCTTCATGCATCACGTAATTAATGGAACTCAATGCAAGAAGATGTGGAGATGGCCATGAGCTTGTTTAAAAACATGAGATGGTTTTAAAAGAAGACGAATGCACAGAAGTCAGATCTACAAAGGCTATGATTGCCATGGAGGCTACACAGAAATTCCGAGGCAGTATGCTATTGAATCTCAACTACTGGGGAGCAACAGCAGGAGAGGACTTTTGCCTTCAGCCCTGCCTCTGGGCTAGGAGGCATATGGTCTGCCACTGAGTGAAGCAGCTTACAAGACTAGAAAGACCTTTTCTCTGCTCCAGTGAGGCTCTCCATATTACTGATCTTTTGACTGAGGATCTCCTAGGTAAACTTGTAAATATTTCTTGGAAAGTAGCTTTCCTACACTGCCCTGCACAAGAGAACTGTCCAGGGAGCTGCATCTAAATCCTTAATTTAGATGATTTATTTCTGAAATGGGAGAAACAGAATTGTAGTAAGCCCCTGTCATATACCATACCTGGCTAACTGTATTCAACTGAAGTTAAAAGAAGAGAAAGCTGACGTGTATTTGCAATTTGCAATTGTTTGTACTTCATATTTCCCTTGCCATTGTTAGAAACTACTTGTTTCAGAATAATGATGACAATTTAAATTACAAAAGCCCAATACTGCTTTGGCCAAGCTCCTAAAAAGATAGTTGCAAGGCTTGGAGGACAGGTTTTATCAGTCCAAGATTTACTCCTACTTGATGTTTCTCCCATTTACCTGGTAATCTGGAACAGGTGAATAATTTACGTGGTAAAGGTAACCCAAAAAAAGAGAAGTAGCAAGTGGAAAATCTTCTCTGAGCCACTTAAAATAGAATGGAATGGGTTAGGGTATAAATAACTATGGAATCAAAGGATCAGTGACAGGAAGTGATTTGAATCAAATACATGTTTGACAGTGCACACAAGATACAGGGACTCATTCCCTCTAAAGGCATTTGTGTGCATGTCATCCCTACCCCCGTGAACGTGTGCATTCCATCAAATCCATTTCCAAAGAGGCTGGATGAGGATGCACGGTGTGTATGGAGGCCTCAAATTCCTTGTAACAACATGGCACAGTGTTCAACAATATGTCATTTCACAGAGGGAAAGAAGAGGAGGGAAAGAGGGGGGAAAGAGTTCTGTCATGCCCTTAGGTGCTGCATCTGGAGTGGATAGGATTATGTCCATTGGATCTCATTGTATTTAGAAGAGGGGCCAGGACTAAACTCATAGGTCATGATTAAGTTAAGAGTTGACAACTTTTAAGATCTTTCTGATTATCAGCAAAATACCATCAAGCATTTATGTAACTCTTCTACTGAATTAGGATAAAAAAGTGCTAAACTCAGAGTAGATGGTGCTTTATGTTTTAGCATTCATTTGTAAACCTGTACTGACCTTGGCTGTCTTGTCAGCAGAGGTAGTGGAAAACATAGTGGTATTGGGTGAAATTACACAAGAAAGAATGGTGTCTTCATGGCAAATGATATCTCTCTCAAGTTCTCCTGTAACTGTGTTCCAGAGCTGTAATATTAAAATGTGCCAGTGAACAATAGTGCAGGTAGAAGGGCTTATAAACAGTACACAGGTGTTTGGTGTTTTTGTCTTTCAAAATACTTAGCAGCAGATGCTTTTTAAAAAAGTACGTACTTTAACCACTGAGTATTTTGCAGTCAAAACAAGACTCAAAAATAGTGTTATCTAACTTTGAAAACACAACAAATATGATGTTCACATGATGTGCATTCCTTTAAGGTTTAGCTACAGGCACCAATCTAAGTTGTCAATGCTTAGGTTTTTTTATTTACCTTAACTGTCCCATCAAATGACCATGAAAGAAGCCCTGAGTGTTTTAGAAGGTGAAAATTCTTGACAGGTTCCTTGTGACCTTTCAGGAGAATAAATTCCTCTGTTTGCCAATTCCACACCTAATAAAGCAGAAATTAGAATAGAGTATGTGAATTTGAGTTCAACTCTGGCTCGCTTTTATGGTGAAAACAAGACTGATTTCTTTAGTAAAACAAAAAAACCCCTCAACTTTTCTTTACAAGACAATACTCCTCCTCCCACAAGGTCTTTAAACCCCCCCTCCAAATGAATTATTTGATCTCTAAGAAGCATTTTCATCTTACCCTCACAAAGTACCCCAAAAATAAATAAACAGCAAGTTTTAAACAAAACATAAACTTTGCTGGACTGCACCTAGCTTCTTCAGAAATATATATTCTCAAGCAATAGTTTAAAATGTTCCGCACCTGTATAGTTGAGTCATCAGAGCTTGAAATGAGTGTTTTCCCATCAGAAGTAAACTGGCAGTGTTGCACAGCTTCCTTGTGTCCAGTTCTGGATTTTAAAATATTCCCACTTGACAAATTTAATACCTTTTAAAAATGGGATCAGACAACAGACAGTTGTGAGTTCACATTGATTACAGATTGAAAGGAAATAGAGATGCAAACCCACAAGTATATTTTTAAAAAGGAGTATAATGAATGAGATTGTGTTATAAAAAAGCTACTTCTTTAAAGCAATGTTTCTTCCTTCATTAAAGGTAAAGGTACCCCTGCCCGTACGGGCCAGTCGTGTCCGACTCTAGGGTTGTGCGCCCATCTCACTTAAGAGGCCGGGGGCCAGCGCTGTCCGGAGACACTTCCGGATCACGTGGCCAGCGTGACGAAGCTGCTCTGGCGAGCCGGCACCAGCGCAGCACACGGAAACGTCGTTTACCTTCCCACTATAAAGCGGTACCTATTTATCTACTTGCACTTAGGGGTGCTTTTGAACTGCTAGGTGGGCAGGAGCTGGGACCGCAGACGGGAGCTCACCCCGCCGTGGGGATTCGAACCGCCAACCATGCGATCGGCAAGCCCTAGGCGCTGAGGATTTACCCACAGCGCCACCCGCGTCCCATTATCTTCCTTCATTATTTTAACCTAAAACAACTAAAAGGAGAAATTATACAGTGGTGCCTCGCAAGACAAAATTAATTCGTTCCGCGAGTTTTTTCATCTAGCGAATTTTTTGTCTTGCGAAGCACGGTGTCGGAAAAGTTTTGGAAAAGATTCAAAAATCACCAAAAACCTCAAAAAAGGCTACCACACCGCGTTCTATGAGTTGCTCCTCGAAGTCAAGTCGCAACTGTATTAACGGTGTTAAGAAAAAGGAAACAAACTTGCAAGACATTTTCGTCTTGTGAAGCAAGCCCATAGGGAAATTCGTCTTGCGAAACAGCTCAAAAACCGCAAAACCCTTTCGTCTAGTGAGTTTTCCGTCTTGCGGGGCATTCGTCTTGCGGGGCACCACTGTAAATGAAACATGCAACAAAAGCTTCCTGCATGATCTATGGCCAGACATATGCATAGCAATTCATATGGACAGCAGCTATTCTTCTTTCTACTTCATTAGCATGGCTATTAAAAGGTATCTTTTTTAAAATGCATTCTTACTGAAAAAATTACACATTTATAGTAAGTATTGTATTTATAAAGTGCTTGATTATTTATTAGAGAGCACAACCAACAGGCACTTTATAATAGGTAGGTATACATAAAAAATACATGATGCAACAAGGAAATTAATGCATTCATCATCTGTGATGCTTCATAACTGGATTTGAGAATACCAGAAAACATACCAAGAGAACCTTAAAAACAAAGTACAATTCAGTTCTAAATACAATATTCTTTGTATATTTGACTCACAACATGTAAAGGAATCTGGGCAAACTAGTTTCAAGGAAGCGGGAAGTCTATTAAGGGACCTCAGTGCTCTACTGTAGCCTTTTATAAGTACAGATATTGCAAACCATTACATCTTGGGACAGAGAAATTCAATTAGGGAATTCCGTCCTTTTCCTTGGGTAAATTTTCAGGAAGAGGACCTGTTTAATTATAACGAAACAGAAAATTATTTTGCTTTTATATTTATTATATTGCAAAACTAATATATTTTTTCTGCAACAATATAGTAAAGCATGAGCTGAACACGAGAAAGGATAGCTCAGCTGGTACAGCATGAGACTCTTAATCTCAGGGTCATTGATTCGAGCCCCACAATGGGCAAAAGATTCCTGTGCTGCAGGGTGTTGGACTAGATTATCCTTGTGGCCCCTTCCTACTCTACAATTCTATGATTCTAAGGAGATGATCATCAGCTTGACTTGGTGAATAAATCTCTCGTCCAATCCCAATGTCATAATCTAAAGTGGCAGGCAATTTGAGGAGAACTGAATATTAGGTGCTTGATGGACCTAAATTATCCCAGAATAGAGTATTTTCCAACTGATTCCCGGCTAGTGTTTTGGTTGTGAGATTCTGAGTGACAGTTTATCATTTTTTGTATAACAGCTGAAATGATCACAATCAGAGAAGCCAATGCCTAACTAATCTCAACTACTTTACCTTTACTGTTCCATTCTTCTCCCCAAATGCTGCAGTCTGAAGGTCTTCATATAGGCAACAGCAGCTAATGAAAGGCTCCTGTTCTTCAGTCTGATAAACAGTATGGCCTGTGAAGCCATTAATTAGCTGAAATGCAATGGCATAATTGGAAATTATTATTGTACAACACACACACACCTTTCACATAAAAAAGCATCTGACCCTCTCCTCTACTTCAGTAGTGATTTTTAAGATTACTGGCATATTTATTACAATTTTATCTGCCCTCCAAACCAAGAAACTCCAAAATACATGGTTCTATGATCAGAAGTACCAGAAGAATTTACACTAAATAAGAAAGATAGGTAGTAAATGTGTATGATGGCACAACTGCTCTTTGTTGTTGCTTTGCTAAGAGTGTGCCTGCTTATCATATTCTTGTAGGTCTGAGTCTTCTGACGACTACATAGAAACAGTAAGAGCTTTGTATTAAGGGCAAACCACCCACAATTTCACTTTAGAAGGAGTTCTTCCGTATCTAAAAAAAGCTTGCAATTATTTTTCACAAATGCTTTAACTATTCAGCGGTAGGCAGACATGAACACCGCCATTGCACAGCTGCAACCTTCCCCCCCCTGCTTCACAAATATCCATAGCAACGCTAACAGCAAACACTAACTGAAGAACAAAAAAGAACATCACCACTTTGATCCTTATTTATAAGTCTGTTACAAAAAGGGTGGCCAAATTGGATAATTTTGCTCTTCAAAACAGTTGCCTAATGGCATTTCGTTTCTTCAAACAGGCAAAAAAACCACCAGTTTATGACATTTCAGTCTCATAGCCCTTTGACAGGTTAGAGAAGGGTTTATAGAAGACCCTAGAAGAGTCCTAGAAGAACCACATGCAAAAACAGTTTTTCTTTACCACTTTCTACTAAGATAGTTGACTGGGAGATTGCAAGAAGGGACAGAGAACTTATGAATGTGCCCTTTCTTCTTTTCTCCAAGCCTGCTTCCTGTGCTGAGGTGGGAGTTATAGCCCATATATTCTGAACATCACAGGAGATACGCTAGTGAATAGGGTGGTCCACAGGAGCTCTCAAAGTTCCATGGGAGAATAAGTGGAATAGAAATGTGTAAAACAGAGGCATCTGTATTGTTCTAGTACACACATTTCCACAAACATTTCCAAGGAAGTTTCAATGAGAGATTATAAATGGAGATAGAATTTCTTAACACCTATTGAATTGAGAACATCTCTTCTTCTGATGCTCTTTTTCTATTAATAGTTCCGGTTCTTACATGCACCGTTACTGAAGAGCTCAGCCTTTCTGCCAGTTTGAGTATTCCCCCAAATTCATACTTTTCAAATCTTCCTTTTGCCTTGGATGGTGAACTAGGCAGAGGCTTGGGAAACCACAGCAAGAGCATCGGTTAGCTACTTCAACTCCAGTGACTCTTACTCATTATGCAGAGGAATTCCATAAAATGCAAATGTCTTCCTACCTGCCTGGTCCCTTACAGGATCATGCTATTCAGGAGTGTCTGCTAACTGGCTGTCTGAGAACCCTGAGGAAGAGCAACTCCACACCCTGAGGCACTGTGAAGCCTAATGGTACAATCAATACCACTGGTATGTAGCCAGACATCAGCACCCATTGGCATTCATCAAGATTAGGGATCCAATCAACACAACTTGATTTATGCGCCACACATTTTGTACCCAGCAGACATGGTTGGAAAACTCAGATCCTGCTAGTGACATTAGATGCAGGTTTTTTCCTCTTCAATCTGGGAAGCTACTCTTCTCACTTAACATTTTTTGTCTGAGGGCTGCTTTCCCTTATGGACAACTTTCAGGGGTGGGGATGGCACATGCCAATGTTGGCCAGAGGAAAAGGCAGAAGGAGCAAGAGGGGCATCTATTATCTTGGGTACAGTAGGCTACATTCAAGTCATACAAGCCAAAGCTTTTTAAATGTTCCATATGCAACATACAAAACATACTTACTTGCAGGTGCTTCATATTGTCAATAGCCAAGATGAAAACTTCATTAACAGGAAACAAAACATCTATTTCACGTTTCAACACAACAGCAGAGGACTCACAAACCTTCTTTGTCTCCCATATCTGTTGAAGAGAAGAATATAGCAGAAGTTCTGCAATGTCAAAAATTTAAGACTTTAGGGCACAAATTGGAAGTTTGAATTTAGAACTGTATTTACTCTTTTAAAAATATACTTTAAAAAATATTGCTTTCATGTATGAAGTTACTTAATGCAGGCAGGCATTTTAGTTTTCAGTCACTTAATCAAACTACAATTTTCTCATATGGTCCTCAGTCCAAGTGATTTTTAAAAAAGAGGTTCCATCATTTGCAGAGTTAGGATCAGTGCATTCTCCACTGTGGCACTTAGACTATTCCAATTTCCTGCCAAAGACAACTTACCAGCCCCCATCACTAGCCACGTTCCACTGGCAAGTGTACACCGTGAGCAGCCAGTGCAGATGTTGCTGGAATGCACTCAATGGGCAGGGATGATGGGAGTTCAAATGTAGCATCTGGAGGGCACCTTGCTAGCTACCCATGATGCAGACCCTCCTGTTTTAAAAGGTCTTTACCAGCAGTTAACAATGCATGTTTCTATTTGCTGAGTCTATTTCCAACCTGTGGTGTTGCTTTTTTCTACTTTTAGGGGGAAAGGGGAGATATTTATGATACTATGGTTTAGTGTTTTTATTGCCCATGTGTACTGCTTTGCAATTATGGACTAGTGCCTTCTGATTCACAGAACAATCCTAACTATAGAAAGTCAACTTAAGTTTTACCTCTTCTAAACGCTGTTCAGAAGGAATTTGATTCACACCACCCTTTTTTTGCCAGCTAGGTTCTGCCGGGCTGCTAGATCACATAACCAAGGTAAAGTGGGAGTAAGTGTCTCCCCTTGCTGTCAGCTGCCCCCCCCCCGGAAAACCCCTTTGGGGGGACTTGCCTCAGCTTACGTTCTGCCAGCTGAACCAGGGTGAAGGAGTTATGCCAGCGTAACTCTTGCTTAGGCAAGACTCAACCAGAAAAGTACAAGGTCTACCAAATCCAAACTCATCCTGGCAATCTGAATTGTGCTAATAAGGTTTTTAATTTTAGTGTTTCTATTATATTAATTATTAATACTGCATTTTAAATCAGATATCTTTGTTCAGGAGCAGCGGCGAAGCTTCATGCTCTGGCACCAGGGGGCGGAGAGCAGGCAGGGGCGTGGCTGGCACGCATTCCGGGGCGGGGTGCACGTCCTGGGGGCATGGTGCGCCGCTCACAGGGGTGTGGCGCCCAGTGTGGGCGGGGGGGAGCCACAATGGCACCCCACCAGGATCGCACTGCCGGGGGCGGTGTGCTCCCCTGCACTCCTCTTCCTCCGCCAGTGTTCAGGAGAGAATGATAATAAATGTATATAGAGTATTTTATTTTCAAAATCTTTTTCAGTAATAAGGAATTTAATAAATGGTGCAGGTGACATTTCCCCAAATATGCCAAAGTTTCATGAATGCTTTGATTGTTACAATTCGTCATTTGACTCAACTCATAATAAATAAATACACAGATCTTGGGAGTCTATGACTGGATGGGAAAGGTAAAGCTTGCTTTATTAAAGAAACACAATTCCCAGCAAATATTTGAAAAAGAATAAGCTCACCCTTATTGTCTGGTCATCCGAAGAAGTGAGAAATAATGACCCATCAAGTGAAAATGTCACAGAATGGACCCAACTCATATGTCCTCGGCAGTCAGCAATTTTGGAAGAGGATTCAATATTCCATATCTAAATCAAATTCAGAACAAACTAGTTATTTGTAGTTTTGGTAGCAGTTTGGGACATCTGTTCACTTTTAATCAAAGTGTGCTTAGTTTAGAGTTAGTGTCTTTATCCATTTGTGAATGAGACTTCATTTGGGAAAATCCGCATTAACATACATATATGAGATTTTCAAAAGAGAAACAAAATATTCCTGCTATCTGACTCACAATTTCAAAGTTGCTATATTAAGACATGATTACAAGCTGTATCTCATGGCCACTATTGAATACCCCATATTACATGACCAAGCGGACAGAAGCAAATTAGCTCTGAATTGTTTTGGTATTTGTTTGCAGAAACATAGTGAATGAAGAGTGCAGTGGCTGACCATTTTTCATGAATGACTCTGACCATTTTTCTAGAAGATGATTCTATGAAATGTCACTGTTTTGATTTAAGATATTGCAGACTAATTCATTTTATTGTTAAAATATGCAGATTACTGGTTTAAACTGGCACTCTTACATGATGATTATATAAATGTTTAATTTTCTTTTGCTGAAATTGGTAAAGGATTCGGAACACTGATAAAAGATCACTGAGATAAATGAGAAAAAGATGTGACCAGTAAAACCCAGTTAACTATTGATTAGCCTCAACTAGATGGACACATAGCTGAATCAAGTGAAATTATTGTGTTACCTGAGTATCCCACGAAGTAAATCAGTGGAATCCTATGCATGATTTCTCAGAAGTCAACCCCACTGTGTTCAATGTGCTTTACTTATAGGATTGCATGGTATTTTTATGCATACACAGCTATATAGAGGCAACAGGAATTTCCTGCTCTTAAAAATGTTCAATTCAAGGTTGATTGCCGAACTTTAAAATGGGACTGAGCTCACCGACCAGATGAGCCTTTGAAAAATGCAGACTATACTAGAAAAATCCATACTCAAAAAGATTCCATTAAGCAGCGATAGAGGGATTCTTTCATCATTCTATGCTAAGGGGGTGATTCAGAAAGGTCAAACTCACTTGCTGAACAGTGAGACTTTAGAACACGGACAATACATATGGCTTTTCCTGTGAGTACTGCCATAACTCCCAGGGCTCTACTGGAAATGGATTAGGAAGGCGACACTGAGGCATATTACAGATCTTTGATCAAAATTTAACAGCAGTCATGTGTGTCTTGGTTTTGATGAAAGTAACTCTTTGATAGAAGGTAGTGCTTAAGTGATATCCTTAACAGCAGAACAGCAGTAGCTTTTGGCAAAAAGATGATCAATTTGAATTAGCTCAAATTGGCTAGATGAGCCCAATTCCACACAAAGGTTAACATTATAGCTTCCTAATATTGCCGTGGGTCACCTAGCTCAATTCCATTTGTTCTGATGGGCAGCTGCTCTGTTTTTCCCAGGTCTTTCTAGAGGCAAGTAAAGGTAAAGGGACCCCTGACCATTAGGTCCAGTCGTGGTCGACTCTGGGGTTGCGGCGCTCATCTCGCTTTATTGGCCGTGGGAGCCGGCGTACAGCTTCTGGGTCATGTGGCCAGCATGACTAAGCCACTTCTGGCGAACCAGAGCAGCGCACGGAAACGCCGTTTACCTTCCCAATGGGGCGGTACCTATTTATCTACTTGCACTTTGATGTGCTTTCAAACTGCTAGGTTGGCAGGAGCAGGGACCGAGCAACAGGAGCTCACCCCATCACGGGGATTTGAATCGCCGACCTTCTGATCGGCAAGTCCTAGGCTCTGTGGTTTAACCCACAGCGCCACCTGCGTCCCCTTTCTAGAGGTGCCAGGGATTAAACCTGGGATCTTCTGCATGCAAAACCTGTAATCTACCACTAAGCAATGACCTCTTCCCATTCTGAAGCTAACCACCAGAGCAAGAGGAAATATGAAGAATGGAAAGGATGTACTTACATCTTCTTAAATATAGCGACTTACCTCAACAGAATAATGTGATAAAGCAACTGCAACCATCTGGCTGTTGGGACAAAAGTCACAGTACTGAATAGTGCTGTGGTGGCTTATAAGAACCTCTGTCAACAAATCACTGGTCTTAACGTCAAAAAGCTGTAAACATAATAGCCATATTAAACAGCAATCTTAAATGTCACATGATTTTACATAAATATGTCTTTATACAACAACATCATTGACAAGAGTTTAAATACCAAAAATATAGTTACTTATTTCTTTCAACAGTATATAGACTGCTAGAGAACAAATTTTACTTTATTAAATTTTTATCCGCCCTTCCCCATAAGGTGCCAAGGTGTCTTGCAGCAATAAAATATACAATTATAGAACAAATAGAACAATTAACAAAACAACTACATATATAACAAGTAAAAATGTACTTCCAATACAGATGCAGACTGACATCTTAGCATTCCCCAGAGTGGCTGGGGAAACCCAACCAGATGGGTGGGGTATAAATAAATTATTATTATTATTGTTATTAATGGAAAATTGATAGCCAATTATATAATAGAATGTTTAACAAATTCAGTGTTTTACAACTATCCTCAAAAATAACACTATTTCTGTAAACTATAATTAAAAGGCTGAATGATGAAAACTTGAATAAAAAGTATTATTACACCAATATTATCTCCAAACCAGTTTAGGAATTTGAGTGTATGTTCTTCAAAACACTGCTTACAATTTTATGTGTGTTATATTTAAAAATCATTAAAATACTATCTTCTAACCTACAACAATTCCACTCCCTATGTTCATGGAACTTGATGGAACACTACCAAAATCTTTTGGAGTTATTTTCCTAACTCCAACTTATACTCTGCTCAAAGAGGATTTAACATTCTATAAATCAATACAATTTAGTCATGCCTTCTTACTGATAACTTAACAAAAATAGAATGATCCTTTCGAAGTCTGTGAATGCGCTATTACTATATGATATATGTTCTCTGAGCAATTTAGAAGAACTACGGCAAAAATTGTATTTGACCATTTCCAACATAACAAAAATCATCTCTTGACTGCAGTTCAGAGTCTGTGAGATGGCAGGACTGTACACTCGCTTGTTGACATCAAAACTACAATAGGGAAGAGAACCGGTGCAAAAGAGCCATTCCTTGTGGGACAAAACTGCAGCTCAGCAGAGGCAACTTGGAAAAGTCCTTTGATAAGTCCCTTTGAATAAGTGAGAAAGTGTGTGCACAGAGAAAGTGTGTGTGAGAAAGTGTGTGCACAGAACATAGGATGCTGCACTGCACTGAAATAACTTCTGGTCGGAGACCAGTGCTTGGTTGAAGGCTCTGCACCATGAAGTCTAAGCACAAATGATGTGTTCCCTATGTTTCTGTTGTTCTCCTCTCTTTCACTATTGCTCTCCCGCTCAATTTTAAAAATAAACACAAATGGAAAACAAGATGGTGACTCAGAGGAAAGAAGTCATTACTGACATACTTAAGTACTTACAAAAAGCCTGTTTTTCGCTGCCACCAACACTGTAGTTCCATTAGATGACCAGGAGCAACACTTCACTAAGACTTCCACATCATCCTGGTAGTCATCCACATTTCTAAAGCAGTCTCCTATGTCAATAGTTTTCAGTTCATTTGCCGAATGTGCATACCAAAGCTTTAAAAATAAATACAATATATTAAGCATTTAAAAAATGAATGTGAGTAGAAGACAAAATTAATGCTAACTAGTGATTTGTAAAATTTCATTTTGCAAAGGTATTTATTCATATCCAATTATAGCTGCTAACAAAAATTTTTACTGTCTCCAGTGATCTATAGACATTAAAGTCAACTGTCTGCTTGTGGAATTAGAAGTATATTTTTAAAAATCGCAGCATATTAAAATCAAGCAACTAAATTAATGTCAGACATTTTCTATTTGGGCTGATTTATATCTGAAATATTGCCAAATAATTAACAGAGCTCATAAATGCTTTTTGTTTGAGAATACCTAATACTATTTTTTTCAAGTGCAAGGTATTTGTGAATAACAGGGACATCTATATTTATAAGCTTTTCAATGTAAATTTCAAATGTCTTTTAGTTATAAAATGCCATCATTATCTCTCAAAGTAATCTGCTTCAGAAACATAAACAAGGCAAGAATGAAAAATGAAGAATGCTATAGTGACACATGTGTATGAGACTACATGAGGGTAATGCAGAGCTCCTACCATGAGCAAAGTCTCTCCCCCACAGGAATACAACAAGAGATATTCAGAGTAGACTTCAATAAATTAATGGACATGACTAACTTAGGCTCATTAATTTCAATGGGCCTACTCTGAGTAGAACTTATCTTGACTACCATTCCATGACTTGCTGTTAACACGCAGGCTCCTGAGGACAATGTGGCTGTTTCACTCCTCCCCAGTTACTTTTACTGCAATACCACACTAAGCTGGCTTAGCATGTTGTCAAAACCTGGGCTTGTGGTTTTGCTCTATCCAGACAAGCCACAAGCTGCAAATCAGTAACAAATCTTGTTTACAGCTTATGGTTAGCCTGTTTGTTGGAAGAGAAAAGGAGGGTGAACTGGTCCTTTATCTCAACCAGTAATACCTGCTTTAGCACTTAACTGTCTTAGTTTCTCTCCAGCTGGGTTTTCTTATAAGTGTGTAACAGAGAGTGAAACTATGCCCCCATTGGCTAAGAATGCATGGGCACTGTGCAGGATTGCAATCTCTGCTTTTGAAAAGCATTTAATTCCTGGACTACAAAATCAAAAGGTTATTGAATCTGGCTTTAAGTACTATAAGTCAAAGTTTCCAAAGCATACCTTTAAAGTTCCATCTGCTGAGCAACTAGCCACATACTTATCATCCGGTGAAAATCTGCAGTGAGTAACAGAACTACTGTGACCAAACAGTGTATTACGACACTGTTTCTTGTTCAAATCCCAGAGCTGCATATAAGAATTGGGGTTTGGGGGGGAGGGAATAGAGTAAAAAACATTTGAGTTTCTGCATAAAAAAAGTGGTTGATTCAGTTTCTATCCTCAAAATAGCCACCAGTACGAATTTCCTTTTTTGGGGGGGGGGGATGCTGCTTACAATTTTCAGTATGAACTTTCCGAATTTCCTTACCACAAACTGTTCTGCAATTTTAGAGTACAGTATTTTGTTTCGGAGAGTAAAGTTACAGACCCTATTCTATTAGTGCATTTCATTCCTTTAAATCTGTCTGCCTGCCCTTATATACAGCACCTGGACTATACAGTATACAGTATTATGTACATATACAGTACATAAAAAACAATGACAGTTATATAAAAAGAAGTCTCAAAATATGAGATAGATTTGCAGATAAGATAGGAAGCAGTGTGGGAGTTCCTTAAAGCCCATCGAACATGAATTAAGGATTGCTGGAGCAAGCAGCAAGAAAGTAAGATGTTCAGAAGCATCAATATGCATATGCATGCATGCACGTATTTAATAAAGCATCCTTTTCTCCCTAATTGAACCCTAAAGGCCAGCAGCAAAGTATATATGTGAAACATTTTACAAACAGTAATATAGGACAGACACTATTAAATCAATGAAAGTATATACAAATCAAATACAGAAGCCGAGCTACTTCATTTTATTACCTTCATTGTTTTAGAGAATGCCTTGAACAAACACATTATCTGACCAATACTGTTTTTAACCTGATATCTGAAGTCAAGAAGTATTTGTGTGTCCTCAGGCAGAGTTCTATAGCCTGTGTGCCACTGCTAATAAGTTCTCTTCCCAGGTGTTTCACCACTGCAAATGGGAGAGCAGCCTGGAGTAGCCTCCCCTGACAATCAATGAGAACAGGTAGGCTCATATACGAGAGATCCTTCAGATATCCTGGTTGAAAACAATTTATTACAAAAGTATACATGGCAAGCAGGAAGAAACTGGATATGTAATTAATGTGCAGTCCAAGCATGAAAGCCTATCAGTGACTTCTACCGGAAACTTGGAACCGGAGAGTAATGGACATAAGGAAGCAAGTCTGTAATTCCTTCTCCTACTCTAACAAAGCCAGCAATCATGCAGAATCCAGGTGGCCTCCAGTGGCTAAGGTGAGGGATACCAAGTCTGCAGATCTGAGATAAATTTCCATGGATACTCTCACCACTACAGAGTAAGAAAGTGTACAAATTACAACTGTAAAGTAAGTGTAACTATAAATATGAATTCTGTATTTTTTACTTACTTACTTTGACAAAAGTGTCATTTGAACATGTAGCCAATAGAAATGGGCGGTGATTTGTATTGTTAAACTGGCAGCAGTTGACCTGCTCTGCATGTTCTTCAAACACACACACAAGCTGGCCTGTTCTTGAATTCCAGACCTACAAGTAATTTTAAATAATAAAAAATAAGTGTTTGTGCCAAGTGTTTAAATAAGTGTTTTGAAATATTTTTCAAATATATATACTCTAATCAAACACTCATCTGGACACTTGGCAAAGCTTTCTAAAACATTTTTTCTGCATGAAGTACATTTCCTGAGATCTTCACATTTCAATGATAGTGGAGAATAGTTGAAAAAAACAGTTTTAAGCATGCTACTGTGATTTGGATAACCGAGAGTTACCATAGAGTAATCAGAATGAGTTGCAGAACCTGCTTACTGGTTTGACAGGCAGCAGCGGTTGTAGCCCGGTGTGGCCGTGGGCAATGGCGGGGGGTGAGATCCTTTTGCTCTTGCACAACCAAAATATCTCCCTCATTGGCTTTGTGGGATGCTGGGAAAGTCCATGAAATTCAAATTGGCTTGGCCAATCGCAGACCACGTTTAAATTTAAACGGCCCAATCATGGGATGGTTTGGGGGTGGGTCATTCAAGGTAGACCTGAGTGAAGCCTTTTCTTGCCTAGCTTTCAAACAGGCTCATATCCTTTCTATTCAACAGCACAGTCTGCAATGAATGTCTCTCCCTCCCACCCTAAAGTTTGCCCCTTCCTGAAGGAGATGTACAGGAATTGTACAGATGGAATTTGCAGAGAACCTAGAAAGCATTATAAATATAAATAATACACTGAAATACAAATGGAATGAAAGTCCAAAGCACTAAGAGTAAAAACAAAACAATTTTGTTATTTTCTAGGTGTGGGAAATAACAGCGATGTATTTAGACAGGGGAGATCTTGATTCAAATCCTGGCTTCAATCAGTCATGAAGCTCAATGGGTTACCCTTGATCCAGTCATATCTCACCACCTAAGCTATCCTCATGGGGTTGTGGTAAGAATAAGATGGGAATGGGTGGAAGAAGGACCATGTATCCCAACTAAACTTTCTTAGAGGGAGGGAAAGGGAGTATAAAAATGTAGTAAATGCCAGCATAAAATAAACTACAAAGGGGGAGCAATATCTTATTATATTTGTTGATCACAAACTAACTGTGGGCAAAATGCAGCCACAAACAGGGCAAATTAAGTTCCTACATATATTAGTGTAACTAGATGTGACAGCAGCATGACTTGTTGGAACACATCATGTTGATTTAACACAGAGAAATGTGATGGCTGGGAACAGAACACCCTCACGCCCCATCACCTCATCATACTTTCTTTTCTCTCAGAGAAGAAAGGACCTCCAGTCTGAGAAATCACCAGAACAAAGCAATAGAGAGTTTGGGGAGAAAAGCCACATCTTGTATGCTATCTTTCGACATGAAAATGCCAACCTGTACTCTAAAGGTATACATCTGTCACCATCATGTCTAAGCTGAAGCTCAGGCAAAACATGTCTAGTAGAGACAGGGAAGTGTCAATGTGATTTTAAAAATTTGGAGCACCAGTATATACTATTTGTTTAAAGATTTGTCTTGTAAACTACCATGTGAGGGTAGATAAGCCTGAAGGAAAAGTTAAAATAAATTTAAATACATTAAGCACTGATACCTTTCCGTAAGTTCCTGATTTCTTCTAAAATGCTGCACATGGCTTTACTTATCCATGTTTCAAAAGGATCCATTCATGCTAGAACAAATTCAAAGAGCAGCAACTAAAGTTCCAATCCTAAGCACGCTGACTTGGAAGCCAGTCTCACTTGTGATCCTCCATTATCTCTTACTATTAGTCATGCTGTCTGTTGCTCATGAAAGTTGGGTGTCCAAAAGCATCTGGTGGGCCACAGGTTCCTCCTGCCTCATCTAATGCTTCCCTTTTGGAAAGACAGAAGGACCTATAGTTCTGTTTTCTGCAGTGGCTCCCTGTTTGTGGAATGCTGTCCCCAGGCTCTGGGTGAAAAAGTTCTTCTTCAACCAGGCCTTTGGCTGATTAATATTCTGTGCCCTTTTAAATGTGTTTGTGGGAGTGGGGTTATTGTTTTGTTTTTGTTTTAACTATTTTGTGCTTTTAGTCTATACTTTTATTTTGTGAACTGCCATAAGATCTTCAGATGAAGGGCAATAGATAAATATAATAAATAATAATATAGAAGTTTCTATATATAGAAGATACAATAAAAATACTGGGCTAATTTCAAACTTAGCGTTCCATTCATGGAAGAAATCTTTGTAAAAGACGTTTGAGCTAACCCATCCAAGTTATTTTAAATGTATGAATTTCTCTGTTAACTACAGCCAGAAATGTAAATAGCTGTATAGGTTCAAAGGAGGATAACTGATATGTCATTTGCTTACTTTTACTTTTCTATCTGCTGAACAAGTGGCAACAAATCTGTCATCTGCTGAAAAAGTGCAACACAGCACTTCATCGTCATGAGCTTTGACTTCCAAAAGTTTTTCTCCACTTCCAGCTTTAAACACCTACAAATGCAAATCACAGATACATTAAGTTTAAGCTATTTTAAACATAGATATTAAGGCTGTTGTGTTATTCTTTTACCAGCTGCGCTGTCCGCATAACTGAAATTTTATTAGTTTAAAAGGAAAAGGGTGGAAAGAAGAGGAAAGATGACCAGCAATATTAAATGTACACCAATATATGCCATAGAGATTTCTCCTTTTTTCAAAAATGGTTGTATTGTGTGGCTGGAAAAACTCATTGGCATGGGTAATAGTGCCACCCTGTGGTCAAAGGCAGGAAAGAAAACTAGAGGGAAGCAGGCAACTCCATGAATCCAGTTTGCATCCTTGCCAGGCTTGAACAGGTTGTTTCAACAAGCCCCAGAAAGACAAAGAGAAAAAAATATTTATTTCCCTAACAAGAAACAATTATGTACACACCTAGAATAAATTTAAGTAATTGGAAAGCAGCCAAGAAGCTAGATGTGAGGGCCTGAGGAGCTTTGTCAATTAACACAGAATTACCATTCAGATGTGGGTGGCGCTGTGGGTTAAACCACAGAGCTTAGGACTTGTCGATCAGAAGGTTGGCGGTTTGAATCCCCACGCCGAGGTGAGGTCCCATTGCTCAGTCCCTGCTCCTGCCAACCTAGCAGTTCGAAAGCACCTCAAAGTGCAAGTAGATAAATAGTACGCTTTGGTGGGAAGGTAAATGACGTTTCCGTGTACTGCTCTGGTTTGTCAGAAGCGGCTTAGTCATGCTGGCCACATGACCCGGAAGCTGTACGCCGGCTCCCTAAGCCAATAAAGCGAGATGAGCGCTGCAACCCCAGAGTTGGCCACGACTGGACCTAATGATCAGGGGTCCCTTTACCTTTTACCATTCAGATAGGAACCAACAGTTCTTTCTCATATTGCTGGAGGACTTCATCAACATGGAGTGTACGAAAGCTCCTCAAACTTGGGTGGAATACGTGGCTACTGGAGGAAGCAAACAGCCAAAGCTTAAGTGAAGCAGGCTACGTCCTTCTCCCAGCCAGGTGGAAGGAGAGGGGAGAACATATGATTCCCAGCAAAGCCTGTGTGTAGTACACACTGGCTGTGTTTACATGTCATGCTGAACCATAGTTTAGCACTGGGGAGGCTAACCTGCAGCTCTCCAGATGTCGCTGAATTACAATTCCTATCAGGCTTTGCCAGTATTGTCAATGACCAAGAATTATAGGAGTTGTAGTCCAGCAGCTTCTGGAAGGCCACAGGGTAAGGTACTGCTAATTTAGCAGCAATTAAACTAGAGCTTGCATGCTCAAGATAGAGTTCAGAAGCGTTCACTTCTGTTTTAGCTTAACAATAGCTTGCTGTGTCATCCAAACCAAAAAATCATGGCTAATCTTAATTGTGGTTCATTTTAAGCAAACCAGCTAAAAATATACCCATATGTATCTTACCTGCAGCATTTTATCAGCTCCACATGAAGCTATTCTTTGTCTATCCTGGGAAAAACAAGCATGGTAAACAGCATCTGTATGTGGACGCACAACCAAACGGTACATGTTCTTCATGGATTTTTTATTTCTATATTATAAAAAACACACAATATTTTAGTTTGTATATTTCTGGGGGGAAATTTAAAACATATTTCAGGCAACAATATATATTACCAAATTTTGTTTTTGGAAGAACAGTCACTCACTGAAATATTTATTGTTCTTTTAACACATATATTGTTTCTTCATCAACAGGTTATTATTTCAAAACTGCCTTGCAAATTTCATCAATTTCCAACATAACTTTAATTTCCTTCCACATCATCATCATCTAGTTGCTCTTTTAAGTTCACAAGTGGACATTGTTATTTGAATTATATTTGTTTGCATTTTAACTAAGAGCCCAGCTGACACAATACCAAAAGATGCATGTTTCATCGCCACACACAGGAGTATTGTAAGCTGCCTTGTACTCAGTTAAATCCTTGGTGCATCTAGCTACGTATACCTTAACAGGCAGTGGCTCCCTAGGAGTTTCAAACAGAGGTCTTTCCCAGCCCTACCTGGCAGTAACAGGGATTGAACTGAGACCTTTTGCACATCAAAAGGCAAACACTGCTGGTTTCTGCTCAACTTTTATAAATCATGCATGCACAAACACTTCTGTACAGCACTGGGGTAAAAATTGTATAGACATTTATATTTTGGGGGACTGATTCGGACAGAATATTATTCATAGGTAAAAATGCATCTGCTTACATCCATTCCACATAAAACGCTCCTTTCTCAACTTCTTGCTGAGCTTTTAGTTTTGCTTGCCGATAGACTTCTGAACTTTCTGGCTGACATAGACCCAGCTGTACAATGTCTGGAAATGGTTGCCGCCCAAGGAGGTGCCCATTTAAGGATAGAAATTCCTGGAAGTTTTCACGTGCAATGGCATCCTGTGAACAATATATATCTTATCATAAAGAAAAGTGAACCTGGACAGTATATAAAAAGAGAGGCTGCTGGAAGTAGCAAGCATCATCCTGTAATAAGGAGGAAGCTAGACTAGATGAGGCCCCTCAAACATTTTCTGACTCTTACCCTTTGCCTCTTTCCTCACTCCTAGTTCTGTTTTCTAACATTGCTGAAATTCTGATTGCAAATTTCTCTCTCTCTCTCTCTCTCTCTCTCTCTCTCTCTCTCTCACACACACACACACACACACACACATATAGTTTGTAAAAATTTGCAAAGCACCATGTCAACTGCATAAAACAATAATCTATATTGTGATCAGCTTCTAGCAAGATGCCTTGAAGCATTTAAATACCGTATTTTTCGCTCTATAGGGCGCCCCGGACCATAGGGCGCACCTAGGTTTTTTTTTGGGGGGGGGGATAAAGAAAAAAAAAATATTTTCCCCCTGAGCCCCGAAGACCAAAGAAGCCAAGACAGCCAGCTCTTTAGCTGCGCACAACCTCTCCAGCCAGGAGAGGCTGCGCGTGGCTTTGGCACGCTGTCTTGGCTTTGTTTTTAGCCGCGGGGCTAGGGCGGGGGAAGCCCGAGCTTCCCCCAACCACAGCCCCCAGAACGGGTCCGGGAGCGAGGTTGCGGGCAACCTCGCCTTCGCTCCCGGAGCTTGCTGATATCCGCAAGCCTTCAGCCGAAGGCTTGCGAATAGCTGCCCAAAGCCCGGGGTGCGCAGCGCTGCACTCCCTGGGCTTCGGGCCACAGGCTGCTATTTGCAAGCCTTCAAAGCCCAGCGGGCACTCCCGCTGCGCTCCGAAGGCTTGTGGATAGCTTCCTGAAGCCTGCATTCGCTCCATAGGGTGCACACACATTTGCCCTTCATTTTTGGAGGGGGAAAAGTGCATCCTATAGAGCGAAAAATACGGTACCTTATGTTCAGGAATGAAGCAAATCACACTAATTCTGCTAAACAAAACTAGATTAGTGGGAGTCTAGTGGAGCTAGCTGATCAGAAGGGTAAATGGGACAAATGTTTAAACTGGGATGTTAGACACTTGACAATATAAATGGAATGCATCAGATCCTCCAAACTCTTTCTGTTACCTCAGTTACTAATATAATCAGAATCGGTTTCTTTTCACAAATGCAGATATACTATCTCTAAAGTCTTTAAAATGTCACCTGTTCCACACAAGGCAGAATTATCAAATATGCCAAAACTTGGATAAGTTATCACAACAAACTTATCTTTAAGTGAAAGAAGAAGTGCAAGTCATGCGAAGTATAGTTGCTAATTTCTCACAGTATACCTTTTCATCCAATATTTGACTGTATTCAGCATATTCATGAATTAAATGAGCAGGTCCTACCAATTCTGTTTTGGTTTTAATCCAGTCTAGTGAAAACATGAGAGCACAGAGTTCCTAGAATAAGAAAAATTCTGTAAGTAAATAGTCCTGTTTGTAAGCTACACTTATTGCTATTTGAAACTGTTACTTAGCTTTGCATTTTCAGAAGAATAAACTTCCTTTCTATTATAATGTTCCAAAATTTCTTTATAAAGTGATAACACTTTGGAAACATTAACAACCATGCACTGTTGCACATTCTTTCATTATTTAACAGATTAGCTAATGCTTTTTCAGATCAATCTCTTACACATCTAAAAATGAATATTTTTCTTGGCATGCTTTTTCCTATTTCCACAAAACAAGATGAATTGTTACCATTCAATTCACCATGTAATTATGGTAAGATCTTCGAACACCTGTATTGTGTTTCTGCTGCCATTTTATTTAAGGAGCGCATTCTTTAAGGAATGCAAACCAGACCACTAAGCAAAACCATGTCTAAGTGTAAACAAGCAGTGGTGAGGGTACTGAAGAGGAGAAATGTGACTGCTTTGCTCATCTCCCAGTCCTACTGCTGCTGTGTAACCCAGACTAAGCCATGGTTTGTCTAGTGGAGACATAACACAAAGCCAAAAACATTGCAAGGAGGAGCAAAGCAAATAGAGTTTTCCTCTGAGCACCTGCAAACTTGCTTATTCATGCATAGCAATAGTTTGACTTACTGTTACCTGAAAGAATTTGCAGTTATATATCCTTTTTCATTAAATTAAGCTTTTTTAGTGTTCAATGAGAAAAAAAGAATTGAGAATTTAAAAATACCTTATGCTGTTTTATGTATATTATTGTATTTTAGGTAATTTTTATCATTGTTTTATATCTATTTTAACCTTTGTTTTGGGAGTTGCTTTGAATTCAGTTTTTGAAAGAAGCAACTAAATAATAATAAACAACCACACTTCCCTTATATGCAGAAGATTAATATAAGTGCAGACTTACATTGTGCATATTGGCACTTGCCATATGGTAAGCCAGAAAATTATACCAGTACATGCAGTCTTCTTGTGATGGTATATACTGTTTATAACATTTCTTGTATTGATCAACTACTTTTTTATGTAGTGCCTGAAAAACACAATGCAATTGTTAATCTTGGTCTGAATTTATCCTTTATGTAGTCATTTTATTGAATTAAAATAACTGAAGCTGTCCTATTGCTACAAGTATACACAGGGTTGATAATTTCACCCTCGTACCTGTGGGACTGCCTCTCCTGGTATGCCCCACAGAGAAACTTACAGTCTTCAAATAAAAACATCTTGAAGGTCCCAGGCCACAGAGAAGTTAGGCTGGCCTCAACTAGAGCCAGGGCTTTTTCGGCTGTGGCTCCGATCTGGTGGAACACTCTGTCACAAGAGACCACGGCGCTGCAGGACTTGACATCTTTCTGCCTGCAAGACACAGCTGTTCCACCAGGCCTTTGGCCAGGGCACAGCCTGACTCCCTCCCTTGGCAATCTTCACGGAGCTCTGGCCCAATGGTTGCCAGTGGCTTGAATTAATTAATTTCATAATGAATTATTTTAGAGTGTTGGTTATGCTGTACTTTTGTACTGTTTTATTGTTGTTAGCCGCCCTGAGCCCGGCTTCGGCTGGGGAGGGCGGGATATAAATAAATTTTATTATTATTATTATTATTATTATTATTATTATTATTATTATTATTATTATTACTGCCCCGCTCACCATGATGATAGGGGAGCCAGGATCTGGTCAATGTACAAGAAGACACTGAAGTTGGAGCTATAAGCATACTGATATGCTGCCTCTTTCCACCTTAAGCTCAGATCTGAGAAGGAAAATGTTCGGGTTTCCCTCCTTGCCCAAATGGTACTCCAAGCGTGCACAAACCACTGCAGCTCCAACCTTCCTACAGCGAAGAATTGGAGACAGGAGGATCTGAACCTGAAGGGTGCTCTGGGCTCAGTGTGTCCATTAGCTGCGTAGGTTGAGCAAGCTGATACACTTCCATCTCCCCCTTCAGTTTTGTAGCAATATATTCAATGTCAAAATCAAATTAAAGAATTAGAATTGTAGAGTTGGAAGGGACTCTGCTGGTCATCTAGTTCAACCCTCTGCAATGCAGAAAATCCGCAATCCTAGACAGCCATAGAATTGGACAGAGGGCAAAAGGGCAAACAGCCAACCACATTTTAGAAGGTGTTTTGTTTTTTTACTACAGTTGATTACTCAGCAGAACTGACAAGCCACTCACCCATCCTTCCTGCACATGGCTGTCAAAGGGCCAACCTAGTTGATATGTTAAATGAATGCACTGGACATATGTGGTTTTTGTTATTTCAATAGCAGCTACCAGAGAGGGGGTTGATACACCATGACGGCACAACAAAGCATACCCACCCTGCTGCTGAATTGCAGCCAAAGGCTTCAATCCAATACAATAGCATACTCCAAGTTTCTAGGTAACCTAGTCTCTCAAATGACTACAATGTGAGAAGCAGCTTGTGTAGTGAGGGATGAATAATCAGAAAGACCTGTCCCAACATTGAAATCAACAAAGGATCCACAAAGTTTTCTCCCAAGCATATAAAGCCACTAGACCGAGCTTTTAAAATCCATCTTCCCCCACCCATTTTAGTATCATTTCCCAATATTTCTGAAATATTAAGTGCTTTCACAAAACAAGCTAAAAATATGCTCCAAAGATAACATAGTACTTTCCCCTATAAGGAAGACAATTTTTAATAACCCTAAAAAGCAAATAAAACACTTTTTTCATTTCAAACACTTGAGGAAATTCAGAAGAATTTAATTTTTAGATACTTCGGTTTGATTATTAGCAAATATAAATAGATTCCTCAAGATACTCCCTCCTCTTGGACTTTGCTCTGCTAAGGAATGGGAAGCATGCAAATTATTGTGTCATACAATAAACCTGCCAATGTCATATAGTGCCACTATTAATCTAACTAAGCATTTTACGTTGTGCTGTATCAAAATAGCTTTAAAAGTTGAATTAGTATTCAATTAAGAAATTAGTACTGATGGATATCTAACTGTACAACTAGCAATTTAAATAAGAAGATTTTGAACACTGCGTAAGTACATTTTTAAGCTATGTCTAATTCTTATATAAGTCACCATTAGAAATTCAGAAGCATACTTGAAGCTGAGAGCGATTCTTCTCTGTTAGAAAGTCAAGCTGGAGATCATGCAAGTAATACTGGAATGATTTTCCATTCCGATCACAGAACAGGAGAGATTTGTTAACAAATTCTTGCAGTATGTCTTCAGCTTCCTCTGTCTCCAGATCCCAAAGAATACAGAATACCTGAAGTGCATTTTGAAACAAATAATTGGTCAAGTAGCAAATACTTTTGCTGATAATCTAATTCAGAATTTAAAATATGCAAATGAATCAAATTTCTATGCAACCAAAGAAAACCAATGAAATCCATAAAGTTTTCCTACGTATCAATGGGAAGAGCCATTTTCAGCAAGGGGAGCACATTCCATCATAAGGAAACCTCTGGAGGCTGTATGTCAGTGGTAGATGGGACCAGAGGCAGAAATTGGTAGAGCAACTGTTAAGAGTCTTACCTTTGTACACTAGACTACATTCCAAGCATGAAAAATAAGGTTTCTTTCTCTCTCCCCCCGCCCTGCCCCAATCCTCCATCAGGCAAACAAAAGGCATCATCACAGTTCTAAGGTCAATTCCAAGTCAGGTAGAAACACCAGTGCGAGGCTCAGAAAGCGTCCTTCAGATGGCATTCAATGCAGCAGTCAGGCAAAAATGTTTCCGTAAAGGATAATTCCCCACGCCTCCTCCCTAGTGAAGGCCCCTAATGAAGTTTCTTCTGAGGGTCCTGGATCTTGCTAATATCAGTAGAAGCCTTAAGCACGTACTTCTACTACAGTGGTACCTCGGGTTAAGAACTTAATTCGTTCCGGAGGTCCGTTCTTAACCTGAAACTGTTCTTAACCTGAGGTACCACTTAAGCCAATGGGGCCTCCAGCATGATTTCTGTTCTCATCCTGAAGCAAAGTTCTTAACCCGAGGTACTATTTTTGAGTTAACGGAGTCTGTAACCTGAAGCATCTGTAACCTGAAGCATCTGTAACCTGAGGTACCACTGTACTAATTTTATTATTTATACCCTGCCCATCTGACTGGGATGCCTGGGTCCCAGCATATATAAAAACATAGTAGAACATTAAACCTTAAAAAGCTTCCCTATACAGGCCTGCCTTCAGATGTTTCCTAAATGTTATATAATTACTCATCTCCTTAAATCTGATGGAAGGGTGTTCCACAGGGTGGGCGCCACTACTGAGAAGGCTCTCTGCTTTAACTCTCTCAATTATATTTAAAATTAGTATGAATTGTTCCCACTACATAGAAACAAAATTGTACAAATATACATATAATTTTTATGAGAATCTGTGAGCTATTTTTCCAACTGCTTTTTCCAAGTACTAATATTTAATTATAAAATTTGGTATTATTAAGAAAATATATGTACGGTACTACTTTTGACATCTTTATCCTAATGTTTAACTAGTGCTCCACTCTATATCAATGCAGAAGCAATTTTAAGAACTGTTCCAACAGTTGATACCCCTAGCAGCTGCATAATGCCCACCACCCTGTGAGCAAACAGGCAAGCACTTCTGAAACAATCCGACCTCTGAGTCTTCTTTGGCTAGTGAGGAAGGGAACAAGACCAAACATTACATATTGCTCTGGTTCGCCAGAAGCAGCTTAGTCATGCTGGCCACATGACCCGGAAGCTGTACGCCGGCTCCCTCAGCCAATAAAGCGAGATGAGCGCCGCAACCCCAGAGTCGGCCACCACTGGACCTAATCGTCAGGGGTCCTTTTACCTTTACCTTTACCATGGCATTGAGAGAAATGGGGAGAAATTATGCTCAAGGATGGGTCAGTTCTAATGTCACACTCATTACAACATCAGTTTTCTGCAAGATGTCATGGTCACAATTTGTTTTTATGATTCAAAAGTCACAATCTCCATAACCTCCACCAGTGTTTCTTTAAAACGGGTTTTACCTTTGAAGGCACTTTAACATCCTTTTGAAGGACAGAAAGATCTCTGTAATAGTCTTTGAAATCTTTTGGCAACATTTCAACACTTATGGACATGGCTTCATCAAGTGCTTCATAATCATAAGATGATGATTTCCTTATTCTTTTAAATTGCTTATTTTGAAGTTGTTTAAGGTAGTATTCCCAGCGATTGGGGAAATCTCTTAATAATGCTCCTATCAAAGATACCACAAGAGGAGAACCTGAAAAACAGGAATGGATGAAATTACTAAATGAAAATTAAACTTTTGATAAAAGAATAGCAAATTGCAAAGAGAATGCTGTGAAGGAAATGTAATTTTTACATTGAGTTGCTCACTGGTCTAGCTTAGACATCAAAGTTAAATGTAGCTAATTGTTTACTATGCACATATAGTGGTACCTCTGGTTGTGAACGGGATCCATTCCAGAGCCCTGTTTGCAACCTGAACAGAACGCAACTTGCATTTGAGGGTCACGATTCGCCGCTTCTGCGCATGCATGTGACATCATTTTGAGCATCTGCGCATGCACAAGCGGCAAAACCCGGAAGTAACCCGTTCTGTTACTTCCGGGTCACCGCGGGACGCAACCTGAAAAGATTTAACCTGAAGCAAATGTAACAAGAGGTATGACTGTACTGATCTTACCCACTTTGCTTCTCTGTACTAGCACATGGGAGAAGAAACCATGATACCTCGGCTTAGCATTATGTCCAAACTGTGGGTTTTGCTTTGTTTTCTCTGAAGCAATGCATGATCTGTCAGTCAAGAGCAAACCTTAGATACAGATTGTAGATTGTTCAAAGTGAAAAAAACCACAATGCTCAGTTTGAAAACAGCAAGGGATTGTGGTTTCTTTCTCCTACATTTTTGCAAAGGAGAAACAAATGCTGCATTTTCAGTAAATCATTAAATATGGTTTATCATGACATGTGAATGAGGTCACAGTCTAGTAAACAGCATATATAAGATGAAAGTTAAAAATGGTTTCTTTCAAAATGCAGAGAAAAGGAGCGTTCTTACCTTTGCATTCTTTTACAATACAATCAGCTTTTTCTGGTAGTTCTGTTATTTCTATATTAACAAACCGAGATAATATTTCAAGTGATTTTTCATGTGTTAGTCCACTTTCCACAGGAATTTCATATTTCTTGCCTGTGTTTAGAGTTTAGATTCAAATAAAAAAGGAAATATTTAATTTAATGCATGCTACGTATGAATTTACACTGTAATTAGGATTTAAGTTACAAACATGGGAATTTTAACTGGGCTTGCTTAAATGTGCTGTATTTATTTATTTTAATTATTTAATTATTGTTGTTCATGGTATATATGCATGGTATATTCCATAGAATTGTAGAGTTGCAAGGCACCACAAGGATCATCTAGTCCAACCCTGTGCAATGCAAGAATCTTTTGCCCAATGTGAGATTAAGAGTCACATGCTGTACCATCTAAGGTATTATTATTTAATTTCCTCTATTGTTGTCTATCGCTTCCCTAATACAGTTGTCTGAATCAACTATTTACAGTTTTCTCAAATTTTGTATGCTCTTCAGTGATCTCACTATACTGGGTCATTCTGTGAAATTCAATAAGAAGCAGTATTACTAAAAGCTCAAATCCTGTCTTTCTACATCTCTGTCTTCCTAGCTACATAATAGAGATTATGAGCTATTTTTCAAGGACAGTGCAGTTTTTCTCCTCTGAACAATGCCTACATTACTGTTGCACTTAGTAAGTGTTAATGGTAGTCATGGCAACACAATTAAAAAAACCACACTGTACATGAGTAACCTTAAATACTTAAAAGGAGGAAGACGACGCAATCCTTACCAGCTACAGAATCTGTTACACTCCTATCTCTACTGGTGATAAGAACCTGGCAATGACTGTCAAAGGATTTTAATACCCAGGAATCCCAAATGTCATCAAGCACCAAGAGAGACCTATTAGGAAAAAAGATACGTCAAGCTTGGAGGCACTGTACACCTGCTTTGAAGATTCCTCAATATGTTAAGAACCAATAGACTTTTCATTTCACTTCATTTTTCAAAAGTGCTCCCTTTTAAATATTTATTCTAAACAAAAATTTGAGTCTCATGTGCTTTATATCCACAACAACTAAAATTGCCCAGAAGGAAGAATTATTGTCTGGGACAATTCTCAAGAGCTTGACTGGACTAAACCATAGCAGTTCTATACTTAATGAACAGCATTTTCTATGTATTTTACATTTATTAAACATTTGCAGAGTTAAAGGACATGCTAATACTGTATTCAGTGTTAGCCACATTTGAACATATTTGTTAAAAGATAGTTGTTTTCCAAAAACAGCTAGCTACGTTACAAGAAGCACAATAGAAAAAGCTAAATACTGCTAAATTCCGAATCTGGATGAGTTGAGATCAGCCAGTAATAGCGGGTGACTGTGGAGAAACCATAGCCTAGAACTTGTAAGACTGAATCAATTCAGGAAGTCTTTTGGACATATGTTCAACATATTGCTCATTACAACTAGAATCAAATGGGAGTAAGGAGTTCTATTAACGACAGCTAACAAATCTGGCTCATGCTTTAGGTCGAAGTGGTTTAACACGAAGCCTGCAGGGCAGCCTTTTTTTGGCAGCCCTTGCCAAGTACTAAAGGAGTGTTGCTAGTGCTAACGACCATTCCATTCCATTTTCAATTAAATATATTAATTGTGTATATTAAATAATATAAACTATATTGTGAACACTTCAATTTATGACCTGGAAATTTAATTCAGTGTGCGTCCTGCAGGTTCTGTCTAGAAGCACTCTTGCAGCCCACTTGGTCTGAGAGGCTGGATCACCCTGCTCTAGATGAACCAAGCATGCAATCTAGAATTCTTTTCAAGCCAGTAAACGTGCAAAAAATTCACCAGTGGTAAGGAACTTAAAATTCACATGCTAGAAGACACAGCATTGCTAATTGTGACTTGGGCTGGATCTAGACGCATCAAAGAAGCATTTCAATTTAAAGTGTTGTAAATTTAAACAAGGGAAACAGGTAGAGAAAAACAATGTTATATCGCACATGCAACGCATAAAAATCTCCTTTTCTTTACCAGTCTAACCGAGTCCTTGGAAAAGTCTTGATTAAGCCATTGGGTACATACATGAAACAAAGACAACACAAGTCTAGTAGCTGACTTGAAATGTTCAGATATTTCTTTACACTATTGACAGTACCTTGGGTATTTGCGCAAAAATAGCAAACGAAGGCGATCTTTAGCTTCCTCTATATTAAGTGGTGGCCTCTGAGAGTAAGTGAAATCCTGGTCTAATCTTAGACAGAGATTTTGGAGTTTCATTAACAGACCTGCTTTGTCTTGTTTCCCAACAGAAACCCAATGTACTCCTCCTGGGAAACAATCTAGCAAAAAGATATAAAGTTGAATTTATAATACAGATAGATACAGTTACATGTATGTCTAAACATAAACAAATTTGTTTATTTTAAAAAGCAACAAAGCTAACTGAAAAAGATTCTAAATGTTTATATTTAAGAACTTGTGCCTAAGTTGGCTTGATTTCCTCTTCTCTGCCATGCAATTTACTTTTGTGACATATTTTCTTGATTGTAAGCCTGAGCTCAAGGACTGTCTTGTTTGCTATTGATATTATGTAAACTGCTCTGAGAATCTTTTGGCTGCCAAACAGTGTAAAATGCTTAAAATAATAAATAAAATCAAGCTATAATTAAGAGAAACAAATGAGAACAGGATGTTTACATTCAGCACAAATAGGTATAGGACACATATATTGCATCATTCAAAGAGGGCATATAGGGCTCAGTTCTCAAAGCTCAAAATACTGTTATTCACACCAGATACAGTGGTGCCCCGCAAGACGAATGCCTCGCAAGACGGAAAACTTGCTAGACGAAAGAGTTTTCCGTTTTGGAGGTGCTTCGCAAAACGAATTTCCAATGGGCTTGCTTCGCAAGACGACAATGTCTTGCGAGTTCCTGCTGGTTCCCCCCCCCTTTTTTCTAAGCCGCTAAGCCGCTTATCAGCTGATCCAATCAGCAGATAAGCCGCTAAAAGCCGCTAAAAGCCGCTAATAGCGCTAATCCGTCAATGGGCTTGCTTCGCAAGATGAAAAAACCGCTAGACGAAGAGAATCACAGAACAGATTCTTTTCGTCTTGCGAGGCACCACTGTATGCTCTTTTGCTGCTATAGCTGTTGAATATAATACCCTTCACTTTTACAGTGATACCAGTATTACATGAAAGGTTAGTGTACCAATTGTGTTATAAAAAGAATGTAATTAGTTAATATGGTTGCAGCAACAAAGCCATCTTCATGAGATCCAAAATACGTTTTCAGCTTACTGCAAGTCATAGCTTATTTCATAACTACAGTATTTGCTTCTGTGAGTCAAACCGCACTACTCCTCATGTGATTTTCTAGTATTCACAAATTTAAAAAATACATGGTTTAGGCAAGCTATTTTCACCACTATTGCCTCTTGTCTGGAGGTAAACTATCCCTTGCAATAACCTCTAGGCAGCAGAACATTGCTTATTGATACAAAGCAGCTAGAAATACCTTTCAAAAGACTGTGGTCACGTAATGCTTCTGCCGCCAAAACAGTCTTTCCACAGCCTGCCATGCCATAAACAATAACCCATCCTGGATCGTTTTTTAATTTATACAATTTCTGTTGAATTCTATTTGCTAGTTCTGGACGAGTGACGAACACTACTGGTCGCTGTGGAACACCACCTTCACAGAGAATTGTCTTAACTTAAATTCAAAAGGAGAAGATACAAAAAAATAGAAATAATGTAGACAATATAACTTGCAGAGTTTTAAAGTATTAAATAGAAATACTGCATCACCACTCCTAATACACAGAATAGCATCATCACTCATGATAATTATTCTATTTAGAGGCCAACTAAAAGAAATTTGGCTTCAAATCACCTAGGTTGTAGGTGTAGCAGCCAGCCCTTTAAAAGAAGCACAAATTGCATTCCTCAGCTGTTTGGTATGGAGACAATGCTGGAAGGGAAAATCAATTTAACCTTAGCCCCAATATGTAATAGTATGAAAAGTAAACTCCTACACACAAGCCACAAAAACTAACGCAACCCTATTGTTGACTTACTTTAGTGGATTTGTATATTGTAGATTAAATCACTTGGAAATGAAGGGACCATAGAAATTAAATATATCCTGAAATACTTTTTTCAAAAAAAAGCAGAGTACAGAATATTTTCATGCAATGAAGAATAGTTTGTCATACTGACCATATGAAGTTACTCCATCCATAGAATTCTTTCCATTATAAGGGGAAAGAATAGGGATGCCATCCTGGAGAAGGGCAGCAAGATCTTTGTATCCCTCATGAAGCAGCGCATTATAGAAGGATACGTAAGCATAATTATCTTTGGCAAGAATTATTTTTACTAACATCGCTGCTCGTTCTCTCTGTGTAGTCTAATAAGGGAACAAAAAGACAATACATATTTGATACAATCCACCCAACCTTCAGCACTTTTAAGCCCCATTTCAGGCGCAAGGACAAGTATACAGAGGTTCCGCGATTGGAACACAATGCACTGCCAGGAAATTGTTCATTAGGCGAGCTGATGATTTCCATTATTTCCTTAGGAAACATTTCTAATCCATGCTTTCTGTGTGAAACTGCTGCAGCCAATCAGCAAAAGCCAAACAAAGGAAAATCTGATTTGTCCAGTTTCTCCTGCTCCCCGATATGTCCAATCTTTATTCCTCCACAGTTTCTGCCCGAAATGACTGCTGCAAACTAGTAAAACCCAAACAAGTAAGGAAGTGGGCAAACTCTGGCTGTTTGAATATCCGAATCAACCATTTGTGTAGCAAGGTTTGGGTGTAATTCTGTGTGTTTGGATAACTGAGATTTCAAGTGCTCTGATAGTGGGACCTTGCGTTTAAATCTTTTCGACTGAAATCAATTAAGTTTGGATTTAGGTGGATTATGTCCCATACAACAATTGCTAGGTTACTTAGCAAACAATCCAGGCAGTTGTGCACTTTTGCAGTCCAATATGATGCATGTCTATTCCAAAATAAGTCTCAATGGCAGTTTTTGAATGCCATCCTAAACCACAGTTTGGTTGAATAACCCTGGTTTCCTTCTGCACTTTCTGAGCTTCCTCCCAGATGGCCAAGAGTCGTTTAGCAACTGTTGCTTTTAGTTAAGCAGGATTTATCATATTATCTGATAACAACACAGTAGTTAAGAGTAAAACAGTTTAGCTTAAATTTCAAGTCATGGTTTATAAAATTTGCTTGTATTAAACTACCTGTGGCCCTCCAGATATTGTTGTATTCTATCAGTCCCAACCACCATGGTCAGGGAAGATGGGAATTTGAGTTCAACATCATCTGGAGTTCTCAGATTGCCCACCCAGATTTAAATTAACTGTACTTAATGTTAACCACGGTTCTAAGTTCAGATGACACAGAAAGCTGTAGTTAACTAAAAACAGAAGTGAAAGCTTCTTTTGGCCACCTGGTAGCAGAGCACAAGCGCCTAGAAGAATAGGTTTATTCACATTGTGCTAAACCATGATTTAGGATGACTTCCAAATGCGAGCACTATGACTTACTTCCAGGTAAGCATGTGGCAGGTGGCGCTGTGGGTTAAACCACAGAGCCTAGGGCTTGCCGATCAGAAGGTCAGTGGTTCGAATCCACATGACAGGGTGAGCTCCCGTTGCTCGGTCCCTGCTCCTGCCAACCTAGCAGTTCGAAAGCACGTCAAAATGCAAGTAGATAAATAGGTACTGCTCCAGCGGGAAGGTAAACGGTGTTTCCGTGTGCTGCTCTGGTTCACCAGAAGCGGCTTAGTCATGCTGGCCACATGACCCGGAAGCTGTACGCCGGCTCCCTCAGCCAATAAAGTGAGATGAGCGCCGCAACCCCAGAGTCAGTCACGACTGGACCTAATGGTCAGGGGTCCCTTTACCTTTAAGCATGTGTACATTTGCAGCCTTGATACCATGTACATACCACAGGCACACATCTATAAAGTATTAATTCAACAAACATACATTCATATGAAAAACCATGTCTAAGATACTCAGGGAGACAATTGCTCAAACCTATGAAAGAATGACACCCCTCTTCTCAAATTTGGAAACCATTTTTATAGGATATAGTCTGAGTGCAACCAGATCTTCTAGAAGATGAAGACAGTAACATTTTATTTGACGTAAATTGAGCATGTCTATTTTGCTATGTTTCCTATTAACATTATTAAATTACTGTTTTTAGTCACAGAATAAGTTATTTTCAGTTAACGGCCACTGAAATAAAGGGGAGAGTCCCACTGATTTCAAAGCCATCTGTCTCCAGATGAAGCTAGTTGCAATTAGTTTCCATGGATAGGTAGTCACATGTTAATTTAATGACTAACTTTCCATGGGATCTAATTGCAACTAGCTTCATCTGGAGCCAATCCAGGTTTTCATTTAGCTAAAATATTTCTACTTTTTTCTGTTAAAGGTATCAACTTTACAACTTCAATGTTCAACTTTGTATTGCACTAATGTCCATGAGAACCTGAAGAGCACTGCATTTATAAGAGAGTCTGTAGGTGCTTAAATATTACAGCAGCATAAAATACAAAAACTGCAAATAGTTTACCTGGGCTTTTACTTTCTCCTCTTCCAGCAATGTTAATGCTTCATCCGCAATCATATGATCCATTATGTAAGAAGTCTTGATATCTCTTTCCAATGCCTCGCAATTCTGAAGCAAATAACTTCGAGCCATCATATCCATTTTTATTCCAACTTGTTTCTTCCTTGCTGAATGGTAACATGAGCTAGCCAAGACAATATAAAATTAGTAGATTTTTTAAAAATACCCTTAAAGTGTGTAAAAATTACCATTACATTATTTCAAGAAAAACTAAAACTGCCAATCAAGTATCAATCTTCTTTACAGTACTGGCATAAAAAGTGCATTGTATACATGGATCAGAACACAACTGTTAATCAGGTAAAGATTGCTATGGATTCTATGGATTCTTATTAGACATACAACACTTACCAGTATTTCAATCTGCAACTGATTCTGGAGGCATCAGTATGTAGGTAGTTTTTAAATTATTCATGAACCAGGGGTTCACTGAAGTTTATAATACACCATTCCAAACAGTATTCTGAATGTAACAAAATAAAGAAATCCTTAGAAAACTTTATCAGAAGGTAATTCAATAATGCAAAGGAATGATGATCTGAGGTAGGCAAGCAGATATGTGAATAAAAATGTTATTTAATGATCTTGGGAAATATAGATACCAATACTAAAGAAGCACAATATTAATTAATTGAATCTACAGTAATTTACAGAAAAGAAGTGCAGTCAAATATGCAGATATTAAAAGTTTTTATACACTTGGGGAAAAAAACTGTACATGACCTATATAGAGTCTTAAAAACTCTATTAAAGCTACTGGAAGCTTGAGATTATAAAATTAATGTTGACGAAACACTCTACAGGTTTAAAAACTACTTGATCAAAGTGCTCTCCAAGCAATGGACAAATGAAATTGTACATAAAACACAGCTGAATCCACATGACAATTAAAAAACACACACATCATTAGAACACAGATAAAGTTAACAGAAGACTTTCCAGTAGAAGTCGCTGCTAGACTAATGTAGAACATCCATTACAAACTTCTGTAGTACAGTGCAACACACACTAGGAGACTATTGTTTACCTCTTTATACTTTATTGGTTCATACAATTACTAAGAAACTGCTGGCAACAGCAACGTAGCTTCCAAGTATAGAATAAGTTATTTAAAGCACACACTCAGTTATCTTGTCTACCCATCTGAATACACACACAAACAAAAAACAAACTTGCAAAATAATGTTAAGTCTCGAGACTGCACCAACTGAAGCCATTCTGCTCCAGATATGCAAGGACAATCTACCACCTAGACAAAAGGCAAATAGAGGGATGACATATGATCTTGGATATTTGCCCACATAAGCCATCAGAATTATGCAGAACAAAAGACTTGAGGAAGTGCATAATAATAATCTATTGTTACTGGGATTTGCGCTGTCAGGTGCATCAAACTGCGTCTTCAGGCAACAGATTACCACCAGAATTTAGTGACTGCCCCGGGGATATATGTGCATATTAATCTATCAGCTATGTGATAATACCCAAGCCCAGCCCCTCATTTGCCTTAATCAAGAAATACAGTACAGGAGCGGGCTTTTGAAAAGTCAATAGGCAGGCGGCCCACTCCCCCGCCCCGGGTAATTTAGCAACGCGAAGCTCTTCCATCTAAATGCGCCCCTCCTATGTGTGACCCCCACCCAAACCGTCTCTCATCCCCTTCTTCCCCACCCCCCTCTCTCGCGCCTGTTCGTGTCTTTCTTATTTTCTCCTCACAAGGCTACGCCCCCTCTGCCCCCCCCACCTCACGGCTGCTGGAAGGGTTACCTGAGGAACACAAGCAGCACCGTGCGCGCTTTGAGGGGAGCGGGCAGGGGCGCAGCTTCCCTGACGGGGTCTGCTTCTTCTCACCCCGGGTGGGGCACCCAGGAAATAGCGGCCACTTCCTCCTCCCCGGGGAAAGGCGAATGGCTGAGCGGAGGCGGGGCGCGTCCGCACCGCACCTTCCGAGGGGAGGCGCCTAGTTCGACGGAGCCCCCGCCTCTCAAGAAGCCCCCGCGAGGCGCTGGGCGAAACAAAGCCGCGGAGGCTCGTGGACCCGAGTTGGCCGCGGGTGCGCGCGCTGCCGTGTGCTCGGCACCCGCCAGCCAACCAGAAAGGAAGAAAGGAAGCGCGCGCGCCTTTCGCCGTCGTCGCTCGTGAATTCCATTCGACCGCCCCTCTCGCGCCCGCGAAGTTAGGCGGGTGGGGTAAGTATTGGCGAGCATGCGCTTTGACGTGGCGCCGAGAAGTGGATGTCTGCGCTTGAAGACCCGGGGGCCGAGGGAAAAGTTGGGAGAACTTCCGCTCCCTCCTTGGTAACGGGGGTGTGTGGGGTGCTAAACTAGGGAGCAAGGAGAAAAGGGAACGGGTTGAATGAGGGATTATGAGCATGAAGGGTGCAACCCCAAACATCCTGGCTAGGGAGCAAAGATGTTTGGGGTTGCACCCCAAACGGCCTCGGTCCAGTATACTTGAAGGAGCGTCTCCACCTCCATCATTTTGGCTGGACACTGAGGTGGTTCTGGTGGTTCCCTCGCTACGAGAAGCCAAGTTACAGGGAACCAGGCAGAGGGCCTTCTCGGTAGTGGCTCCCGCCCTGTGGAACGCCCTCCCATCAGATGTCAAAGAGAAAAATAACTATCAGACTTTTAGAAGACATCTGAAGGCAGCCCTGTTTAGGGAAGCTTTTAATGTTTAATAGGTTATTGTATTTTAGTGTTCTGTTGGAAGCTGCCCAGAGTGGTGGGGTATAAATAATAAATTATTATTATTATTATTAGTAGTAGTAGTAGTAGTAGTTCTGCACTTGCGTTCCTTAGGGGGCAGGCTTAAGATGCCTCTGCAAGGCTAACGCTCCACTGACTTGCTTCCTAATGAAACATGCATACGATGGGGGGGGGGGCACAGTCCATTTTTGAAAAGATTTGTAAGTAGCAGGTTGTCATCCCCCACCCCACCCCTGCTTGATCTATGCAGGCATTCCCATATAAGAGGTTGGAAACATGGCTGAAGTTAAGCAAAGAAGGAAAGCTAACCTTTCAGGCAAATCAACTGAAGATCAAGGGAAGACAGCACCGATGTTGAGGACTACTGGTGATGAAAAGTCCAGCTGGTGGGACCCACGAACAGCCTCAAGTTTACTGTCCCTTATAGCTTGCCTAGGGCTGACATGGTAAGCAAAATGACTGGAAAGTTTGTCTTTACACTGATGTCTTCTGCAAATGATAACCCCAAACCCGTTTTTTCATCTTCAGCTGCTTGGCAGGTTCAGCTTTTGGGCTCAAGTCATCTGTCTATACTGTTAAGTATAAACATCATGCCCTAACGGAATCCTTAACATTTGCTCTTTACTTATGGCATATATTTGTAACTAAATTATAAAATCAAGGCTAAGCTGAAATCGTACATGCAATTATTTGAGAATAAATCCCATTCAACTCAACTTACTGCTAACTAAACATGTATAGGATTGGGCTACCCAAGAAATTGCAGAGAGTCAGTTCATCCCAATATTTATGCAGCCATATTTTTGGATTGCAAGTTGTGCTGAAGTAGGTGATTCAGTAACGTGGAAAAAGTCTATTGCTTTTGTAAGTTGTTTGCTGATTCTGTTTTTCTACATTCCCCAGGTTTCTTTTTCAGCAGTCAGCTCAGCTGGCTGAAGTGGAAGAGAAATACTATTTATTAAAGCAGGAAGCTGCCAAGATTCAAGATACAGAAAATAAGATTAACTTAATATCTGAAAAGGTAATTCGAAAGGGTGTCATTTTAATGGTGTGGGTGTTTCTCAACTTCTCTAAAGTCTGAGATATTTTTCATTAACTAGTATTAACTGTACCTTGCTAGATAAACTACACTCAGGTGCAAAATCAAGTTTAGTAATTACATTTGCCATCCCTATATTAAGTCAGTTTCTTTTCTCAAAACCAGATGCTTAAAGTTGCAATCTTATACAAACTTCCTGGAAGTAACACTGAACTTTTTTCTGAGTAGATTACACTTTAAATTGATTTGAGCTGCTAAACATACTTGCTGAGAAATAAGTCTGTCATATTTCAGCCACTATTTTACCTTTTGAAACAGTTATAGAGCATAATACTGAATACAGTAAATGCTAATTAAGAATGTATTCAGAAATTATTATCAGTAACCCTACCAGACGCATTTATGCTGTCTGAAATTGTATTCATTTAGATGGCTTTTAAGTTTTACTTTGTATAGTGCAATTACTTATGAAAAATATTCTAATATTTATTGTGTAAGTCTTGTAATCACGAGACTGTAGCTTAAATGGATGGTCTTTTTTCTTTCTGATGTTACTTTTTTTTTAAAAAAACATTCATTTTGCTGCAGATTGCTCTTCTGAATGACACAGCTATAGAAGTGTCAGGATTAAAGTCTGGTTTTTTTGCACAGCCCTGCTTCCTTAGTGTCTGCTCATGGCACTTACATAAGTGCTTATAGGATTGCCGCCTTGGCTTCAGCTTTAGAAAAATGTCATTTATCTAGGATGACATTTCATTTCTTGTATATTTCATTCTAATGTTGCAATTCTAATCACGCCATAAATGGAAGTATGCCCTTTTCAACACTGGATTTTTCTACCAAGCAGAGGATCAGGCTGTACAAAGACAGCCAAAAGGTTGGAAACTGAGTGACCAGTGTCACACTAGAAGATACAACAGGAATGTCCTTTACTCTCCCCCCCCCGTACCCTCCAATCTGTTCTGAAGGGTCCTCCAACTTCCCAGAGCAAATCGGGGGGGGGGGGAGTGTGGTCTGCAGAGGGGAGACCCATTTGCACAATTGGGCTATGGGTTGGATGTCAGCCATAGACTTGAGGCTATGTATGCATGTGGATTTACAAAAGCAACTAAAAGTCTTGCTATCCAGTGCCAAATAAGAATTATGTCATGTGCCAGAACAAAGTTTGTTTTAAAACTGCAAAATAATCCAATTTTTGAAATACTTCAGAACAGTCAATATCTGAGCATACTGTTTTGTAGGAAATTACTGCCTCCAGGCTACCTTGTAATGCAATTCATTCCTCCCTATGGCAACATATTGAAGTACATTTGGCCAACTCAAAACACGTTTCTGGAATTTTAATTCTAAAGTGAAATTTGTTTAGTTTTTTTCTAAATAAAGCTATGCAGAGTTTTGAAAGTATGCATAGAACAGATTAATATGAATCAACAAACTGTTAGTTGCCAAACGCATGTGGACTCATTCTCTCATATATACAGACACACCCACGCACACATGAACGACTTATTTGGAATATGTATCTTAAAACTTACGTTTATCGAAACCTTTGTTTTATATTTTTTAAAAAGTGCAAAATCTGTATTAAGTGAAGATGGACATTGTTTTGTGTTACAAATGCAGTTTGAATCATCTTCGGGTATCCTGCAGGAAGCCTCTTTCTTTCTCTCCATGGTGACCAAGTTTGAACAAGAAGTAGCTAACCTCCGTAACATAATAAATGACATTCAGAACAGTGAGCAGGCACTCTCTAAAAGGATGCAGACCACTGGTGCAAAATTTCAAAATATAATCAAGTCCTGGGAAAAGAGCCAGACTGAACTGGATACAAATACTAGCAGTTTAAAATCGGAAGCCAGGCTTTTACATATCGAAGTGACTTCTCAAATCAATGCCGCAGATCAAAAACTAAAATCCCTTTCTGAAAGGCTGAAAGATCTTGAAGACAGTACTGTAAGAAACCTCAAAACATTAAGTAGGCAAGAGGAAGATGAACTGGCTAAAGTTGAGCAGCAGCTGCAGTCTGATACCAAGGCAGTTGGAAAATTAGAAGAACAGCAGAACAGTATATTAGCCAGAAATAATGATCTGAGACAAAAGCTTGCAGGCTATGAACCCAAACTGGAAGAGTGCAAAACTCATTTACCAGCAATAGAGAATGCCATTCACTCTGTTGTTAGAATATCAAGGGATCTGATGGCTGTAGAGAAGAAAATGGAAGACATGACTACAAAGGTGTTCAGTGTGGAAGATGAAATGATGAAAGCTGTATCTGATATAATGGACATACAAAAAACTCTTGAAGGCATGCAGTATGATAACCGCCTACTAAAACTGCAGAATGAAGTGCTTGTGTTAAAGGAGAAAGTCCATGACTTTGCTGAATCTACAACAGAAACACAAAAAAATACAGAAAAGTACCGCAGTGTGAATGATGAGTGAACTAGTCACAATGAACAGTACAGTATTGCTGAAGAAATTGCAACTTCAGTTAGCTGACTGATATTCACTGAAATAAGCAAAGTTTTTCCCTTTACATGAGAAGACTTTGAAAAGGTGAAAATACGTTTGCATTCCTGTGTGGGGTTTTTATTGGAATATGTATTTGCATGTTTGTTGTACTTTACCCCTCAAATATGACATTGTATTAGGAAGACATACAATATCTGTTATTGTGTTAAGCTGTATTATTCAAGTTAATGTACTTAGACTAATTTCAGCTTAAAAGGTTGTTTTAAATGCCTTTGCAGGATTAACTCTTACAAAGTTTGAACACCATGCTTTCAGAGAAAGCAGGTATGGATTCAGATGTAAGATTACAATTGGATTCTCACAAAGCTAAGAGGTATAAGCATAGCTGTCAACATTTCCCTTTTTTAAGGGAAATTCCCTTATTCCGACTAGGATTCCTTACAAGAAAAGTTGACAGCTATGTAAATAAGGGCTTTATGAAGTAAAGGCAGGGGAAACTATAGATATTTAATTGATATGGAAAGAAATGTAATAAAGCCACAGGCATATTGTCATATGAAAGGTATTCCCACTTCACCACTTGCATATGCTGCACGGAATCAGGCAAGTCAGAAAAATAATAGTTATTTAGAACGAGATGGTACAATTGGGTGTGATTGGTAGAAAGGAAACCATTTTCCTTTGAACATGACTTTGAAAAACCAACCATTCTCACAAACACATTTGTTTTGCTTTAACAGTAACTAAAATGCAGCAACACCATTTTTTCTGGATAGTAGAACCTATTAAAGTACTATATGCTAGTTTTGTATGCATTCGCCTGTGTGCCATTTTTTTTGGAAAATTGCCACCCAAAGTGTATTTTATTAGAAAGAACATCAGTTGTAATGATAACAAGCTATTATATTTATTATATTATTAATAAATTAATCAGGAACATATGTATGAGTTGCACATCCTTTCTCTCTTTAAAGTTTGAGGGAAACACTAAAGAACATATTGTACACTAATGTTTTAATTAAATTTCAAGACAGCTGGTATAAAATTAAAATGCAATTTTCTTATGATTTTTTTCAAATTCTTAGTGTGAGAAGACATTAAGCTTAATGGAGCAACTGGAAGATCTTCATATAATTGCTCAGATGAAGCACCTGCAGGAGGAAGTGAACACCATGCAGATCTGGTCTAGTAAGTTAAGTCAAGAAGAAGAGGAGCTTCAGCAGAACTTAACATCTCTCTTTCTTGCAGTTACTAAGTATGAGGAGATTATAACTTCAGTAACTAATAACTTCTCTGCAAAGATTGCTGCTGTGAAGACTGATATTAGACGCATTTCAGGTCTTGAAGCAGATGTAACCTCACTGGTAGAGAATCTGCATACTCTAGAAGACAAAGTTGATAAAGCTGAAAAGACTACAATAAAAAGTATAGGGACTCTCCTTACAAACAGCATTGACAGGACTACAATACTACGGAGTTCTGCATCTGAAAATGCCAGACAAATAGAACACATTAAGACAAAATCATCTGAGCTGAATGCTGAACTTAACAAGCAATTAAATAAGCTTTTAGATTTGGAAAGTGATAGAGCCAAAGTTCTTACAACAGTAGCCTTTGCAAATGACTTAAAACCAAAAGTACACAACTTAAAGATGGATTTGGCACACTTGGAACCAATGCTAGATGAACTAACATTAAGAATAGGAAGACTGCTTGGGGATCTAATGGAAAGACAGAAAGAAATTTCTTTCCTGAATAAGAAACTCGTCAATTTGACTTCTGCTCAGAGTGATGTTAAGACTATGAGTGATGAGCTAAGTGAAGTTTCAGATTTGAAATAGTCCTATCACATCAAGCCTCAGTTCTGGCACTGCTTGAGGTTGCTGGGTTACTCTTCAAGATTTAAGTTTTGGGGTTGAAGCAGTAGTGAATTTACGATTATCTGCTTACAGCAAATTGAATTCATAGAGTAAAATGTGCATAAGATGGTGCTGTCATGTTCACTACAACTTACACCCAAGGAACTATTGAGGACTACAGTCTTGCAAGTAGGAGTGTCACATATAATTGAGTTACATTCAATCAATGATAACTAGATCAAAAATTCTTTTATAAACCACAAAGTTGTGTTTGTAAAACATGTTTCAGTAAGTCTTGAATGGTATTAGATGTTAAAAAGATGATTGCAGACCAAAAATAGATTAAACCAAAAGAATAATGCAAGCAGAATTCTCAATGTTTCCACACATTGAAGTGCAGTAAGGAAATCTCTCCTTCCACATTAGGGGCAGGCTCTGCCGGATCAGCAGCCCTCCCATTTTTCAGGAAAGCTATTCTGGAGGCAAGTTACGATGATTTGTCTCAATCTATAGACTGACTGTAAAAGGGGGGGAAACAATCCTCCATATTTAGAGTTGAGAACTGACATCAACTGGGTAATACATGAACGCACTTACAAGGTATTAAAAAAGTTGTCTAATACCTTTTATAGGTGGATTGTAGAGCCATGTTTAGAGTAGTACTGTATACAATTTCAGTCGCTCCATCTCAAATGAGAGCTAATAAAGTTATATAAAAACTCGACTAAATGAGTGCGTAGGAGAAAAATTACTAGGGACATTAGTATACCTGTTGGAAATGATTTTTCTTCTTTCTTGAAATAGAATTCTGGGTCCCCTAATCAATTCAGTGGCAGAAAAATCTTTTGAGGTAACAGCATTCTTAAGTATTTGTAGATGGCTGATAACATATCAGCATGCATATATAACTATTGATTTTAGTGCATCTACGTGAGAGTATGACTCACCTTGATTACTGCCCACTGCTTTCTATTTCGGCCTCTGACCACTTGGAACTCCTTCAGGCTGGGCATCCATAGCTATGGCTATGTGTCCAGTTTGCAAAAGGGCTCTAAACCAGCATATATCCCTATAGCTGTTTCACACACCAATGGACACTCCAGAACAGCATCAGGGTACTGCGGGCCCTATTTAGCAATGGATTTATGACCAGGTACTGATCTGGAGGGTGGCAACACCAGAACAAGCCTTGTCAATGGTGGCTCCCCACTTGTGGAATGCTCTTCCAGGAAAGGCTTGCCTGACACCATCATTGTATATCTTCAGGCACATTCCTTTTTAACCAGGCCTCCAGCTTTTAACTACTGCCATTTTGCATGGGTAGGGTGTTTTAATAGCGTGTTTATTTTTGGCTTTAAAATAGTTAACTTGTTTTTATTTGCCATGGCAAAAAAGCAACAAATAATAACATATCCTTGCTGATACAGTGGTGCCTCACAAGACGAAATTAATTCGTTCCGCAAGTCTCTTCGTCTTGCGGTTTTTTCGTCTTGCGATGCACGGTTTCCCATAGGAATGCATTGAAAATCAATTAATGCGTTCCTAGGGAAACCGCCTTCAGACCAGGTCCGGGGACAGTCTGTCCCCGGACCTCTTCTGAAGGCTGGGGGGGGGGAGGACAAGGGCTTTTCTTCCCACCCCCAGCATTTTAAAAAACCCTGGGACAGCGGAGGACTTCTCTGCTGTCCGGGGCGATTTAAAAGCCCCTGGGAAGGCAGGCAGGGGGGACAAAGACTTTCGCCCCCTGCCCGCCTTCAGAAGGTGTTCCCGCCCCCCCCCCCCCCCCGCTTCGGAACAGCGTTCCGAAGTGGGGCGGCTGGGGCAGGTGTCCCCGCCCCCCCTCCCCGCTTCGGAACAGATTTTAAAATGCTGGGGGTCGGCAGCGAACGCTTCGCTCCCGCCCGCCAGCATTTTAAGATCGCCCGGGGCAGGTGGGGGGGGGGGGAAGGCAGGTGGGGGGGAGCAAAGACTTTTGCCCCCCGCCGGCCTTCAGAAGAGGTCCTCTTCTGAAGGCCGGCTGTGGGCGAAAGTCTTTGCTCCCGACCGCCAGCATTTCCCTATGGGCTTTCGTCTTGCGATGCAAGCCCATAGGGAAATTCGTCTTGCGGGTTTTCCGTCTTGCGAGGCATTCGTCTTGCGGGGTACCACTGTAGATATGTCAAGACCTTTCAATAATAATGGCTGCAGCAGTATTTACTGGTCATACATATACTTTGAATACATACGTCTCTCACTGGGTTAGTGATAAACATTTGTAAACATAATTACCTAACCTACCACTAAAGTGAAAAGATATAAAGCAAGAACCTGATTACCTAATTTATAGAACTGCCTTCACAGACACTCAAGTGAACCCACGTTAAGGCAAAGCAGTTTGGTAGATCATACTTGTAAAATACTCGATATTCATTATTTTCTTCTCTGCTTTAACCAACTGTCAGTAGCAACACATGAGGGGTCCTTTTTCAGGAGGAGACCAGTTCCCTTAGCCACCATGAAACCATTTTTTTCCAACAGGCTGAAAACTAAGGCAAACACTTGTCAATCTAGTACTTTATTTTGACCAACAGCAACAGTGAGGCCTGAGCAAACAAATACTTTATTCTCCTACATTGCCATGTGTATAAAGTTTTGTGATGTTATTTAGCCATTCAGTCCATGATCCATCTACTCAGAAAGACCAAGCTTTTTCTTCAGAGATTCTGGCATCTCTGGTGGAGGTGGGCGGGGAAGTCTGAAATAAACTTTCACGGAGTCATAGATGAACCACTGTAGTGCTGTCAGAGTACCAATCATAATAATACGGGCGAACAGACCCTTCCATACACCTGTTGGAACATAACATTATTAGTATCTGGAATTATTCATGCACTTTCACAGTTCAGTATCAGTTTAAATCCTCACCTTTAAATCCCAGCCTCTTCAGTACTTGAGCAGCTGAACTGCCTTTTTCTTTGTTCAACACGGATACCACAGAATCAGCAGGATGTGAAACGATGGCACAGAAGACCCCAGCTGAAAAGCAAGTAGTCACCATTAATTTAAAATATTCATTAATATGTTTATACATATTCCAGAAAGATCCTATGTCAACAGGAGACTGACTCACAACTGCTATAGGGAGATGAGATCTCCACAACTAATTACATAACATACTTGCATCATTAGATGCCCCTGTCACTTTAAAAGCAGTTAGATAATTCAATAATCCTGCAGAACCTACTAAAGACATTGGCCAATTTTGTGTGCAACATCCACAAATCTGAATGCGACTTCTGTGATTCAGGGCAGTAGCTTCCTGGTGCTTGTCAAACAGGTCAGTTTCAAAACAAGCCCACTAAACCATAGTTTATAAAGCTGGCTTTTAAAGCTGGAGTTTCAAGGTAAAGGACCCCTGACAGTTAAGTCCAGTAGCGAACGACTCTGGGGTTGTGGTGCTCATCTTACTTTACTGGCTGAGGGAGCCGGCGTACAGCTTCCGGGTCATGTGGCCAGCATGACTAAGCCACTTCTGGCGAACCAGAGCAGCGCACGGAAACGCAGTTTACCTTCCTGCCGGAGCGGTACCTATTTATCTACTTGCACTTTGACGTGCTTTCAAACTGCTAGGTTGGCAGGCGCTGAGACTGAACAACAGCTCACCCTGCCGTGGGGATTCGAACCGCCGACCTTCTGATCAGCAAGCCCTAGGCTCAGTGGTTTAGACCACAACACCACCTGCGTTCCATAAAGCTGGAGTTTATTATACTATTATTTATCATCTGTATGCAAGGGCAAACCAAGATCCTATGAAAGTGAAATAAAATGCTGCTGAAGGCATTTTAATCTGCCTACGTGGGAGAATACAGGAAAGCATGCAAGCCAGACTCTTCTTCGGACTTGCTCATGAATACTAAACTGTTACTATATTCCAAAAAGTTAGTATTTCCTTACCTATATAACCTGCTACAAATGTAACAACCAGCTGTTCTCCTTTTGAACATTCGCTCCTTGGTTTCGGGACAACGTACTTGTAAAGCGCTTCCACAGTTCTTTCAAAGCAGGCAAATTTCATCATGGTGTATGGAATCTGCCTCATCCATAATGGAACAACACCTTTGTAGAAACTTCAAAGTAGACAAAACAATTAGAAATCCCAAATTTAAGCGCTTCTGATTTGGAATTAATTCTGGAAGACATGGGAATTCAAATCAGTTACGCTACCTGAATGCAACAAATGAATCTCAATGGCAGAGCACATAGTTTTAATATAGTAGGTCCCAGGCTCAAAACCTGGCACTATTAGGCAGAACAGGGAAAGACACCTGTGTGAGACCCCAGGAAACACAGGCGTGACTAACATTTTGCCCTAAACAACCATGTCATTTATGCCATGGGTCGGCAAACTAAGGCCCGCGGGCCGGATCAGGCCCAACTGCCTTCTGGATCTGGCCCATGGACAGTCTGGGAATTGCCACGTGGATCGCCAGCGCACACTTTCTTTTCCCTCTCCCTCACACGGTAGCAGCACCTCCTCCCTCCCTCCTGGTTTCTCCCCACTCTGCCTAGAAGAGGAAGGGGGCTGGGCTTTGTTGGTGGCGGCAGCAGCAGCAGAACTCGAGTGGTTGCCATTTTAAGCCGCCCCTCTCCAGAGCCCTTTCGCATGCCGATCACTGTTCTGCCACCACCACCGCTAGCCCCTGCTGCTCGTAAGACACAGGTAAGCAGCCACTGCAACTCGTGGTACTCTTGCATAATTTTTTTTTTCAAAATATAGCCCGCCCCCCCAAGATCTGAGGGACAGTGGACTGACCCCCTGCTGAAAAGGTTTGCTGACCCCCGATTTATGCACACACTAGAAATACCAGTATTAGCAAAGACTGAATTAAGTTTAGTGATGCCTTGCCTTGTGAAAACACAGTTGCATTGAAGTGTTTCTTTCAAACTAGTCATATCAGAAACAACCTAAACCTCTAGCCTCGCTCTTAAAAGAACAATGGATATATAGTCCCTTTTGCCTTTAATCTTGGAATTGATTGATAATTGTCCACAATCCAGCCAAATCCTGATAGTGGAAAATGACATGTATTGTATTACAGCCATTGCTATCAGAACATAAAAGACCAGAGTGAAGGTATATTATTCTCACATGCCAATGACTCAAGCATCTTTGACTGTACAACCATAAAGTTGTTGATCCCTCTTGGCTGGAACTACTCAAAACCAAAGCTGTAAGCAGAACTCAGCACAAGAGACATCTAACAAAGATGGATCTAAGGGAGCATGTTGGCTCATATTGCTTAAGAACTCAGAACTCTGCTGCATGTCTAAAGCAATAATATCCATGATCAAAGCTAAACAGTTCATAAACAAGGAGCTGTGCAGGATCATCAAGAGCCACTTTAGGGCCATGACTTAACTGCTGTAATACTTACGCCCAAACACCTTCTTCGGCAAACATTTTTGGAGCAGCTTGTCTCAGTGTATTTGCATACCCAGGCTGTGTCTGAATGCGCACCTTAGCAGCTTCCATTGGAGCCAGAGCAATATCAGCAAAGAACTCTGCACTGGCAGATGCAGCCAAGTATAGTGATGTACGCCACAGATATGTATTTTCCTGAAATAAAATTTAACAGACCAGAAAATATGTTCATATGATATTCCTTGGACAAATTCACAATAAAGGGGTGCTGAACTGCAGGATAAATAAACTTACCTCTCCCAACATGTTGCTATACATGATTTTGAAGACTTCATAGAAACCAAATTTGCAGAGCCCTTGCATGGAATATCCAATAAATGTTGGAGCCCATCCTTTTGCCAAACCACGAACACCATCCTCTTTGACAGTAACTGAAAAGCCGTTGAAGATGCTCTTATATTTTTGTGGATCCACCTAAACAAGTTTTGAGAAGTCAGCAGTTAATAATTTTTTTTAACCTTTCTCACATTCACAGCAACAACCAATATACTCCAAACATATAGACATCGTACTTAATGATTGTTTTAAAGAGTTTAGGATTTTTACCAAGTGAAGAAGAATGCAGTGAAGAGAAAGATTAAAAATGACAAGTCAACTGACAGTGGCAAGATGATTGCAGAATTTCATGAAAGGTTTTGTGGAAGTAATTTTTGAAAGGGGAAAAAATTCTGTGACAAGTAGTAAGATAAAGAACAAATATAGGCTGCAAGTATAAGATTCCTGGGTTTTGACACAACTTAAATATATATGCATATATAAGATATACGCAACTGGCCAAACCAGCTCTACTCATCAATTTGGAAATTTAATCAAAGAAACATCCAGTTCTAACAGTGTATCATTCTACAAGGTACACTGGAAGCTGTGATGCACCATATAACTAAGTTAATTCTACAACCGAAGAATTGTAATCATCCAATATTGAAATGTTCAATTAAGCAACGTATTATGAATGTGCTTCAGTTGGGAGGAAGATTTTGAAGGATTAAGGCAGTAGCAAATACGACTTGCATTAATCAAGATAAAAAATTCCTTCCAGTAGCACCTTAAAGACCAACTAAGTTAGTTCTTGGTATGAGCTTTCGTGTGCATGCACACTTCTTCAGATACCACGAAATATGCACAGACTATGGCAGACCAACACGGCTACCTATCTGTGACTTGCATTAAGTGAAAGAAGACGGGATTTGGGTTGAACTGCAAGAATATGTGAAAGCAAAAAGGGACAGTATCAGTATGCAGATATTCAAACTTTAATATCACAAAAACTAACAGCGCATTGGGGTGGGGTGAACTGTTACTCTTCATGGTAAGAACACCAGTACTGTCTCAACTGAATAAATGGGTAATTAACAAGTGTCCACTTATTAGGGTTTTTGTATTGTTTTAAATGTATTAGCTTTTGTGTTCAAGTGTTTCATTATCTTATGTGTAAATGCATCTGAAACGATGGCTTAGAAAGCAATTAATAAATCAATTGTAAAAAGAAGTACTCAGAAAAGTTCTGCATAAATGTTCTGAAAAAGGCTGCAATTTGTTACAGTTATTTAAGGTTTGCCTAGATATGTGCAATCTCAGTAAAAACTGTTCAATATAACAAAAATATTTTATGCAGAAATTGGCAATATGCTATTTTGTTTAAAAAAATTGACTTTATAAGATGTTAATACTCTCTGGTCCTACCTTCCTACCTCATGTCGCCCTCTACTGACTTGTTCCATTTCACCTTTCATCTTACTTCCTGGCCTCTGACTTCTGCATGAACAGGATTACATTTTCTGTATTTGGATCATACACAGCTCAAGCATATTTCCTCAATACTTTTAGCTGCTTTAGAGGAATATAATATTTGAATCAACTTTGTGAAATAAATATCTAAAATATCTAAAATAAAAGCACTCTTTTTAATATATTACAAATATAAGCAAAGGGTTAACTTCAGATTCTTCATTCCACCTAACCAACTTCCTTCTGCCATAAAGCTAGAGGTTGGTTCATTATATGGCTAAAATCCTATGTACACTTCCTTGGGAGTGATTCCCACTGAACTGAGTGCAACTTCTAAGCTAATTTGCAAAGGATCATACTGTTTCTCATTGACTACATCCTCACATATTCAAGCTTCCATTGTCGAAGTTTCCATTGTCAAATGCATGGATCATTGTTATCTTTTCTTCAAATTATAACTCCACAACAAAGAAATGAGACATGCATGAAGTCATTCAGCCTTTATGCTACATGCATTATAAAGATTCTGAATGTTTAGTATTCAAATATATTAGGCTCAAATATTTTAGATGTATTTGTGCTCATTAACTCATGAAGCTTTCAAACACAAATATCTGCCATTACTGCTTATTTGTCAAATGCCAGTTACATAGTTCCTAACTAAATCTGGCTCAATTTAAAATTTGTCCAATTATTTCATCCCAAATGATGGGGGGGGGAATCCATATTTGGCAGCATACAAACCTGGATGCGACACTTCACTAAATCCAAAGGTACCACTGCTGTATGTGTCAGACCACAACTTAGGACCCCACCAAAGCCACAGAGAGCGTAAAACTTGAGAGAGCCATATTCACAACTGTGTTCTTCTGCAGCAAAGAAAAGACACACCATGCTGTTAAATAAACTACATGCAACGATATAAAAAACTTTATTTGGGTGAAATCCAAGCCTTGTTTCCTTTTGATTAGTAAGATTTCACACTGTTATCATGCTATGATAACCAACTTGACATGCAATCAAACCTGAATTCGGCATTTAACGAGATCTAAAGGAACCAATGCTGTGTGCGTGGTACCACAGCTAATAATCCCACCAAAGCCACAAAGGATGAAGAATCTGCCAGACCCATATGCACAGCTATAGTCGTCTGCTTAAAAAGAGATAAGTACAAGTTGACAAACTACAGAATATGGCATTTGAAGTTAGCATTAACTTATGTAAGCTCAATCAAGAAATTTCACTTTTCTCCTAAAACAAGTTTGTCTTCCAAAATTTATGAAGTGGTAGTATGTCAACTAAAAGCATTTATTGTTTTTACCAAGACTGCCTGAAAACATTCTCAAAGTAATTAAAATGGATCTTAATTTACTTTCAAATAACCATGTTCAAGGACCAGTATCAATATCAACACATAGGTTGGTATGCTACTTGACAAAGATGTCTATGCTAACAATGAATGGGATTCAAAATAATATAGTTACTGCACGTGTCATAGGAATGACCAAAATATAGGTATTTACAAGGTGCATTCTGCTTAAGGCAACACTTTCTTCCAAGAGATGTGCTGTGCAGCTATTAAAAGCCACATAAATATTAGATAAGGGTAAATCTCCAGTTATGCCAAAATAACATATATACAGGATATAAAACAAAAAAAAAAAAAATTATTTCAATTCAATTCAACAGAGCTTGATTGTGTTTGCTCATTGTTTTAGGTAACTTACCTGGCCCTGATTTCAGATTGCCTTGTAAGGGCTACACCAACAAGTAATTTCACAAGTTACTGCTGTGCAATTCTTTACGTGGGCATATAAACACTCGCTGGTCAATAGATCTTCACATGATTAACCCAGTATCTTTGTAAGAATATACTGTGAGGATTTATTCATTATAAAAAAAATTAAGGCAAGTAAGTACGTATAAGATACATCTTGGATTCAAAACTATTGCCTCAAAGCTACATGCACCAACCTCTTATCATTCCAGGGTTCTTGTAACATAAAAAGGAACTGCTATATAAGGGTCTCTTTTGATTTTTTTTAATACAAAAAACAAAGCTTAACTGAGTTATATATCATGAATGACATGTTGGTATGTGCCAACGGACGATGATGCTTCATGCATCTGACAAAGCAGTGTCTATTCTTTTCACAGGCCACTACAGCCATGTTCATCTTTTAAATGTGCTACAAAACCTTCTTCACTCTTTTTTTCTAATATACGGCTGCCCTATGCAATTAAATAAAGGACAGGTTTAGTAGTAGATATTGTGTCACTGTAAGAAAACAGATATGGCACTAACGGGACGAAGTTGATGGAGAACATTTGTATGGAAGTTTGCTTATTTTCATTATGAGACTTAAAAATATTGGTTGCTTACATAGCTGCAAATCGACCTAATAAACTCTTCAAGGTAAACGAAGAGTGTGGAAAACTACTCAGCCTCATCTGCTCCTCCCAGTGTCATTCTAAGCCTGTGACCTTGTCCACACCATACCACCCTCCTTTAAAAGTGTTACCAACCCGGGGAAGGACCAGGCCGCTGACTAGTTGCCATGGAGACATGCCGTCTTCTGCTAGCCTTGGGCTACTGCGCAAGCAGCATCCTTAAGCCGCTGAGGGCGACCACGCACTAGAAGACAAGATGTCCCCAACCACATGCAAGGCATGGCTAGGCCCGACGCCTTCCAGCCCCAAGGTCGCCGCGGAGCAAGCTTCCTCCGAGGCCTACACAGGCGGGGCTCAAGGCACAGACGAGAATGAGTATTCTGGGCTTTTCCAGTGGGAGGAAACGGAAGGGGCTCAGCCAAGGAGGCACCGTGAGCCAAGCACAAGCCCGGCCTGCATTGACCTTCCATGTCCTCCAAGAGGAACCCAGGGGGCCAAGTAGCTGAAGCCCCACCCAAGAGAGAATTCAAAAACCGGGGGGCCCTTCCAGAGAAAGAACCGAGGCAAAGGTCGTGCGCCCCGTTCCCCCCCCCCCCCACTCCGCCCACTTACCCTCTGCGGAAGCGGCTGCCAGGCTCCGCCGGGTGCACGAAGGCTCCGCGGGTTCGGCCGGGAGTTTCCTTAGGCTGAGTCCGTCTTGCTGCAGCTGCAGCTGCGGGGCGTGGAATGGGTTGAGCCGCACAAGCGGCACTATGGACGAGAACATGGCGGCGGCAGGAAGCTGCGGGAGGGAGAACGAGGGATGTGGTTAAGCAGGAGGCCCCCGCCTCGCCGTGCTTGTGGGGGGGAAAACAAAACTGCCCCCCCCCCGTCAGCAGCCGGGACTGAACACGCGGCAAAGCTGCGAGAACGGAAACGCCACCCCTGCACCCCATTCCCCTCAGGGACTCACCTTCTAAGATGGCGGAAACCGCTTCCCCTCCGCTCCGCTACTCGGCCGGCGACTGCACTCAAAGGCCGAATATCACCCTTCCTCAATGACTTTGTCCTTCTCTGACGCAAAAGGGCGGAGCGGCGGTCCAAAAAGGCGCGCTGCGATTGGGCGCCGCGGCCCCCGAGATTGCGTCACTCCGCCGACGCTCTCGAGAGCCAATCCTGTCATCTTGCCTAGCTCTGCCGCTCTCTGCTCCGCACCCTTCCATTGCCTTGCCTCGCCTCGCCTTGGAGCGGCCGTGAAATACCGGAAAGCGGGTGGAGGGAGAGCGAATGCGCAATAAGCACCAGACCTTGGAGCGAGCCTGCTAGCTGGACCTTCCTATGACTGGCACCGTCTGGTTTAAACCCTAGAGGCGACCGTGAACTTAAGTAGTTGGTTGAAGGAGAAGGAGCAAGGTTACCTAGTTGGCAGCGCCCAGTTCGTGCGTGGTGGAAATTTTGTGAAAACTTCCACGTACTGAGATCTGCTCATTGGAGTTTACATTGCTTGTTCCTAGAGTGTTTCAGTGCTTTTCCGACTGATATCGTTTGAATTTTAATACCACCAATATTATTTTTAAAAATAATTTTTAGAAAAGACACACGCACACACCGCAATACTCCTGTTGCTCGAAAATTCGACGGCGCGTTGGTCAGTCGACTAACAAAAAACAAGACGTTTTGCAGTAATTTATGTTCTCAGGCACAACAATAAATATCTTAGTATAAGGTGGACCAGAGCTTTATCCACAAGAGTGCAGTACTATGCAACCAGATTGTGGCTATGAATTGGGTGGTTTAAATGGTAACCTGATTTAGAAAAAGGAAATCTTCAAGTTGTGCTTAACGGGCAAGTGTGTTTCTGCCAAAAGCTTTGGAAAGCAATGGACTACAAAAGGCCATTCCAGGGGGAGAGTATTTGAGGGGTCATAAATCCTGATAGCAGTGTAGTATTCAAAGATGAGTACTTGGAATTCATCTACCATCTGTCAACTACAACCCTTCACCTACAGCATAGATATATTGTTGCAAATCTGGGGTGACAGTTGTGGGGAGGCGAGGGAACCCATAACTGCTAGCTAGGGAATGTTAGAAATTAATAAATGGTAGAATTTAGATAATATTTGAAATAATGAAGAAAAGATGTCAGATGTTAGGAAATGACCTGGGGAGAAAGACCAGCATGGTGTAAATGCCAAACAGTGTCCAGTCATTGACCCTCTGCCTGCCCTCTGGGTAAATAGTGTGGAGGGGAAGGTTACAGGGGGTGTGATGTCACACAAGAAAAATGTGTCCTTTTGAAATCTAGAGGTTGCAAGAGAAGAACTCCATGAGTGGCTGTGAAGTCCAGAACCATCTTGGCAGGCTGGCACAGTGGCACCGAGATGGCTTGCAGGATGCCTTGGACTCCAATGCTGCACTGCTGTGAATAACAAGCCCCTCTTGAGATGTAATGCTCTGAACTCTCTCCAAAGTAGACCTAGGCGTAAATATGTGTACAATAAGCCATATTTCTTAAAGACTAGTCTCTGCTGTGCTTTGATTTCCTAATGGAAACATAACCCTGAGCACCTGGAATCTTGCTACTGCTTAGCAGAGATTGCGAGTGGTACACAACCTTTGTAACACTGGTGTCAGTAACAATATATTACAGTATATTATCTTAATATACCAGTCTTTGGTCCTTTTCTCTTCATAGTAGTCTGAAAGGTAGCAACTGGTCCGAGATCACTAAGTAACTGTCAAAAGTTTGGAATTTGAGGCTCTTCAGTCTATGCACTGGGCCAGACTTTCTCTGACCGATTACAGTGGTACCTCGGGTTAAGTACTTAATTCGTTCTGGAGGTCCGTACTTAACCTGAAACTGTTCTTAACCTGAAGCACCACTTTAGCTAATGGGGCCTCCTGCTGCCACCACGCTGCTGGAGCCAGATTTCTGTTCTTATCCTGAAGCAAAGTTCTTAACCTGAAGCACTGTTTCTGGCTTAGTGAAGTGTGTAACCTGAAGTGTATGTAACCTGAGGTACCACTGTAGAGTTGGCATAAGATTATTGAAGTTATGTATATAAATTGCTTTGAATACTCAAAATGCTACAGAAATCCCCTTATTTCCTTTTACTCAAATCAGCTTACAATATTGTAATGTCCACAGTACCAACTGAGGGTTTAGGACAGTATGCCCAGTCCAAATACATGAATTTTCCTTCAATTGTCATGTAAAACCCTTTCTTCTCAGCAACTTACTTCCAGTGTTACATCCTGTAGTTCAGAAAGTAGCATCATACCTCTCTTCAAGAGATCATACTGTTATCTTCCCAACATGCTGGAATGCGGTAACATTTATTGTGCACTGTGAAGAACTGATAGGCCAGCATGTAATTCTTATCTTTAGGTTTAAAATAGACTATCCTTACATGTCAATTGCAGTTCCATGCTTGGAAATATCAAATAGCAAGCCCAGTGCATATTTCATGTAAAGACCCCTAAGAAGAGGTGTTGACAAACCTATATACTTATTAATATTAATACTTGTCTTTTAATACTTTGCCCCAGTTACATAGGATTGTTGTGTGACAAGTAATATTGCTACCATTATAAAACTGTTGCTATCTAAAAAGATGCTATAATAGGGTATTACAGTGGTACCTTGGGTTAAGAACTTAATTCGTTCCGGAGGTCTGTTCTTAACCTGAAACGGTTCTTAACCTGAGGTACCACTTTAGCTAATGGGGCCTCCTGCTGCCGCCGCACCGCAATTTCTGTTCTCATCCTGAGGTAAAGTACTTAATCCGAGGTATTATTTCTGGGTTAGCAGTCTGTAACCTGAAGCGTCTGTAACCCGAGGTACCACTGTATAAATGTTCAGCTCATATGGCAAATGTGGCTATTTTGCAGCTAGTTCAGGCATACAGACACGTGTACCTGTCTTTTATTTTAATATTGAAGACCATATGAAGAAAAGTTACTAAGATATCCTGAAGCTGTCAGACAGAATGTCATGTCAGAACTACCTTTGTTATAGTGCTTTTTCTGGGGGGGTACGCATACCCCTAAACATTTTGAGAATCTAAGTTTGGCCTTATTGAGGGACAGTATTTCAATATAAGTAGGAAAATGAAAGTACCCCTAAACATTTTTTAAGAAAAAAAGCACTGGCAAGCATAAGGTTGCCTTAGGAGCTAGCATGCAAAAAGCACTTTAAAGTGCCATCTAGTGGCACTATTGTGTCACAGCACAGAGACCAAATTATTGCCACATTATCTTTTACATTATATTACGTTCTTTTGCATCTTAAAAAATGCTCAAGACCCAACCAACACTTTTCAGTACTTGCAATTACAAAACACTGCCAACAATTTAGTTGGTAAACATGGTCCTATTTCAGAACTTGTAGAATCTGAATCTGTTAACATTTAAAGACCCAACACAGATTATTAAATAAACAATATTATATTATCATTAATATTGACACAACAATTAGCACATCATTTCAAATAAAGGATCTTGGGCAATATGATCTGAATCAAACCAAAAGCATCGCCTTAAAATAAAGCTTGTTATGAATTCATTTTTCACATGTATGTATTAAACCACATATAGGAGATAATCTATGTTGAAAATGCAAAACAATGAATGGTGATATGCAGAATATTTTTCCTCTTGCCCAAATATATTTTGGACAACTGAAATAAGAGAAATTGAGAATATAACTGGATATGATCTACCCAGATCTGTTGGCAAGTTGCTATCTCCAAGAGCCTGCCTGGAATAGATTATATTCCAGTATAACCTACGGTTTTTTTAAATGACTTTAATGTGGTTTCCTTTGCAAAGAAGGGAGACTAACAGCATCATGAGAAAGATGCCAAAATAGTTACATGGACCACCTCAACAGAGGTAATGGCTCATGTGTTGGGCATAGGACATAGGAAGGCAAGACATGGTTAAGGGCTAGATCCAGGTTTTCTTGGATGAAACCAATTTTCTAGACTCATTTCAATTGAGGTTTAAGCCTGGAAATGTTGCCTGTTTTTGATGGGGCTATACTACCTCGGAAGGAGTACGTAAATTAGGGATGCTTCTGGATCCATCACTGTCACATGAGGCTCAATCTCTTCTATCTCTAAGTGGAAATGCCAAGTATCTGGAACCTTTTTCGTGTAAAATATAGAAATAACACTTGTCATTGACACATTCAACATTTCCCTATGAACCACCACAATTTAATTAAGGAAAAAATGTCAGTAATAAGCACACTAGTTCATAACCCATTTAGAATACAGTACTGTGCAGCTAACTCTGATCAGGCTGTAAGGCTACAGTTCAGAGCACAGGTAGGCTGCTTACATCTTAGTGACCAGTAGTTACAAGTAGCCTAACTCACTGGTCACTGAGATGTAAGCAGCCTACCTGTGCTCTGAACTGTAGCCTTACAGCCTGATCAGAGTTAGGTACGCTAAAGCCCTTCAAAACATTAGAACTACAGTGGTGCCTCGCAAGACGAAATTAATTCGTTCTGCGAGTTTTTTTCGTCTTGCGAAGCACCTCTTCAAGCAATGCACCCTGGTATTAACGGTTTTAAGAAAAAGGAAACAAACTTGCAAGACGTTTTCGTCTTGCGAAGCAAGCCCATAGGGAAATTCGTCTTGCGAAGCAACTCAAAAAACGAAAAACTCTTTCGTCTTGCGAGTTTTTCGTCTTGCAAGGCATTCGTCTTGCGAGGTACCACTGTAATAAGAATGCCTAAGAGTGTACTCCTATGGTCCAGAAGCAAGGGGATACTAGAGCTACCTTTCCATAGTCAGGCAGCCCTCGGATGACTCTCCAGAGATGTCAGAGAAAGGGTGAAGAGAGCAAAAATGAGCTGCATTTGGTCTAATGGGCATGCCCCTGGAAAGGAGGAAGGAGGGAATACAACCTTAGAGTTGGTATACTAATTTCTCCTATTGGATTCAATGGATTGCTCCATAAATGTGCCTCTCTATAGCATCAAGTAAGGTGAGGTAGTAAGATAATTTTACAACAAAAGTTAAGGTTAATGTTTGATTGTATTAATACCAATTTTTGATGAGACTAGAACATTAAAAATAAGTTTATTGCATTTTGTATAGAATATGCAGTAATATCAAGATCCCATATGTGCTGCAAATTGATACATTCACATTATATTTGTAATAACTCACACTTGAAATTAATTGAAGTTACTTGATTGGTAAATGCAACTGATAACAAATTATGGCAGACTAAATTTGTTGCATCCATCAGCAGAACCTTTAACCTTGGTTGATACATAATAGGTAACATAACAATGTCTTTTTAATGAAAGTATGAAATGTTTTGGAATATGAACATCCATGGTGGTTCAAACAAAATTCTAAGTTGGAAAAAAAAGAAATCTACACATAGAAGTCAATTTATCTACATAAAAATAGAGGTTTTTGCTTGAGAGCATAACCATTTTGTAATAAGACAGGAATTTTAAATCTGCAGTTAATGATTTAAGATTGTAATTATTCAGTAAAAAAGTAGTTTAGTTTATTTAATGTAAATTTTCTTTCACACGATTTTACTAATAAATATGTTTTGCTCCAAGGACACCTATTGCCAATTTGATCAGTGATATGACATTAAGCACTAAAGAAGAGAACTATTATTAAAAATAGAGAATAGGGTTAATTGGAGTTACTACAATTAAAACTAGGACAGATACAGAAATGTATACAATAGGTTTACATTTATTTATTAAAATGTTACAGTATTCTACAGAAAAAATGCTGGATTTTCCATTAAACTACAATACACTAAACTTAGCTGCACAGTTTCAACAAAATGCATCCAAAAATGCATTTCCCTTTATTATCTTAGCACTTCCCACCCCTAAAAACAATAGGCAATGTAGAGAAATTTTCAGTACTTTATCTTTTTAATATGAAATAAAAACATTAAAACACATCTTCACATTTTACTATCACTTTTGCCCTTGAGCTTGCAAAAACAAATATACAATCTCAAATGAATGTAATGATATCCACGTTAAAAAAATAAATCCTACAAGAAATTCCAGAGAGATCTAAAAATATTAATTATGGCACAAAGTGATCTCCTAATACTGAAAAAAGTTAGTGATGTCCACTTATACTGTCTTGTTTATTTCACTTTTCTGATGCCGCTATTATTTGTATGCAGTCGCTGAAATAGATGAAGGATGAAGACATCTCTACAGTTAAATAGGAGACCAAGTTGTGTGTGCCATACAAACACTCAATCTGTCTTTTCCTCCAGGCTACTATTACTATTAAGAAATTTGGAGAATGGATTTCCTTGGTTGGTTTCCATAGACTGATAGACCAAAAGTAAGAAGACTGAAATAAGAACAAAGAGCAGGATTTTTATCCACATAGGAATGGAACGTTTTTTAATTGTTGGTTTCTCTGGGTTGAGATCTGCTGTGGCAACATATTTGGGGATATATTTTGATGAATAGGTTTCCTCCAGCCGGAAGTCACTGTGCTCTATAGGTCGACCAGCAGCTCCCTTGATTGGTCTGCGGCAGGTAGCACTGTTAATTAATGAGAAGTAATTATATGTTTGTTTAAGGCTAAAATAGACCTCATTTTTAAAAGGCATTTGGGAGAGGATGAGATAGGCATTTAATGCTCTGAAGTTTTACAACTCTCCAGGGAACACAGACAAGTGTTTTGCCTCACCGAAACTATGGATTATGATAAAGGAAATACATTGAATGAGCTTCATGATGGATACTAAATGTAATATCCATCAAATTTATATTGTTTGTTAAGATACCTGTTCTTTGAATGCCAGACTTTCGACAAGCTAGCATGGGGGGGGGGGAGAATAGAAGATCTGCCCCCTTTCACCCCCTGTCCATCTTCAGAGCATGCATGCCACCCAATAAAAAGGCCTTCTTTTGAGACAGACAAGAAGTGTTCTCAGCATTCAATATTCCTCGTTTCAAGTACTAGTACTGTATAGGATTTTTATAGGCCTGCAACTTCTAAAGCAGACAACTTTAGGTCAAGTTACTCTGCAAGAAAACCTGCACAACCTGCCCAGACTCAGGACTATAACGCTAAGCAGAAGACCAAGGGAAGCTGGGTAAACCTGAGCAATGTGTTGTCCCCAACTTGGCTGTGTAAATCAGATAGTTCCATCCTTGGGAATTAAAATCTATGACATGGAGTTCTACCTAAGGAATATAATGAGATGGAGGATCTTAATCTTCCACAAAGTTAAGGGTATAATAGCTGCTTGAGAGACAAGGTGCAAAGCTCTGTGAAAGGCAACTAACTGTACTGTGTACCCTATTACTGAAGCTTCCCTCCTAGTCCTGTTGCAAATATTTTCTGTGATTTAGCAATATGGCGCAAATCATATGTTGCTTTAGAAGCAGTAAGTTCAGTATATTTACTTTAGCAGGTTATACTGCCTGCTAATTAAAGACTATTCCTATGATGGCTTTTGATCTGGATATCTCAAACAATCAGCCAAATCCTAGAACAAACAGTCTGTGGTTCTGGAAGTGACAAGTACCTTAACACATGATTTGCTTCTAAAAACACCAGTTTAAATGATATACAGCTTTGAAAGATCTAGGTTTTTCTAGTTGCTACTGATAAGCATGAAAGAACTGGAAAACGTATTTTTAATATTATAAAAAATAACACTCCTTTTAAGACTGGATTCGTAGAAATGTTATTGTAACAGAGTCAAATGCACTGAGTTGTGCTAACAAAGCCTAAAAAAGGCAGCCACTGCAAGCTTGAAACAATAATTACACCTGTAAATACCTAATTCCTGTAGGTGTTGATGCCTCATAATGGAACATTTCTTTAAGAATATCCCTGTCTGCTCTTCTTTCCTCTGTAGATGTTTTCTCCATGACCTGTAAAAAGTTAGACGAAGGGAGAATTAAAAAAAAAAAGCACAAGAAAGCTGTACTAGAGAAAGAAAAAGAAAGTGTGCATCACTGTGTGATTTGTAAAAGAATTTGGTAAGCAGAGTAAACTTTAAGAAGATTCTTGCATGGAGTTTAGCTGTTGATTAAAGTTTGGTTATTTTGGTCTCTTTGGCCATTTATTGTATCCAGGGATCTTCAGTACCATCCTTTTGTTCTTTCAACATGAAGTATAGTGTTATGTAATAAAGGCTACCTTGATAAAGGAAGACTTAAAAGGCACTGTCAGCACTTCTGTCCTAACTGAATTGTATGGCTATTGAATATAAGTAATTTTATGTTTATTTCCCATTTCCTCTTGGTGGAAAGTGAAAAACGCTGTCAGTACAGAATAATACTATTTTAAAAACAGTGAGCACATATTTGTAGTGAGATTTCAAATTCTCCTATTTGTTAGTAAGGTAATAATTGGCACATAAGAAGCTTTTAAAAGAAATAAAAAGCTACACAACAGAGATGAGTAGAAAAATAATTATTTTGTATCTATTCTGCTGACTTGGTTATATGAATTTTGTTTAAAATTTCACATTTGATGTAGTCAGTAAGAGTTATGTGATGAAATCTTAAGTTCTTAGGTATCCCTAAATTCCTGGTTGCCTCAAATATACAAAACATCACTCAGGAATACACTGTAAGCTAAAGTGAGAAAATAGTTCAGAATTAAGTTAGCATGACATTTCCAAGTTAAAAGCCAAATGCATATATGCAAGTGTACCCTCCTCCCCTTTCTATTCAACAATCTATGTTTAATTCATTTACTTCAGCTGACATCAATGGTTTCTTTGGTGTTCTTCTGGGCAACTCTGAGAAGTCACTGATTGACAGTATAGGATCTGCATGCTTGAAATTTCCAGGCACCCTATTGACAACCTGCTGAAATTCAAATTGTTCAGACTCAGAATTAACAAAAGAAACAGCAATAAAAATCTTAACCAACCAGGTAGCCTTACATATGAGAAGCCAGCCCTCAGAAATTGATTGCAGTGTTTTAAAAGAAAATTAGTGCATTCCAGATAGATACATTATAAGAAAAACAGCTAATCTATTATCTACAGGCATCACCCCCATGTACTTAAGCAAAAGGAAGAGCAGCTTTCAGAGGATTATATCCAACAGCATGTGAACAGATTTGCACAATGGGCACCCCTTTCCTGCACTCCACCCTTCTGCCCCTTGTGCCTCCCCAAATCTGCTCTGGAGGGTTCCCCAACCCTCTGGAGCAGATCTGGGGCCACATGAAGACATGCAGGGGAGAGGGAATCCATTCCATAAACAGTGTTCATTCTGCTGAAAGACAGATGTAGTTGGATACCAGCCAGAAAAATGTAATTCAATATTGCTCCTTCTGATTTACTTTGCATCAGACTTAAGCGCAACAGCACATTTCTTTTTTAAAGGAGCCCCCATTCCCCCTTTTTCCAAGCAGAAAGTGTTTTTCCAGGAGGAGGAAGATTATAGAATACCACCTCTTGCAAATTCAATATATTTACTAGGGTCTCGTTGCTTGAAGCCACTACAGTATCAGCTATAGGAGTACTCTTTGATATTACTGCATCATGTACAGGTAGCGGTACTGTAGTTTCAACCTGTTTGTTTAAAAAACAAAAACATAAAATAAGTGTACAATTGTCGCTAGGGCCCTGAGGAGGAAAATAAAAGTCTAGATTTCAAATTAGCCTTGCATCACCCTTTTTCTTGGTGTTCTTCTTGATACTCTTGCAGACTCCCTAGAAACTGCCTGCAGAAGTCCACTTTTTGAAGATCCACTTCTCCAGAATGTCTCAGTAACTCCATCCTGAGAATAGTTCTATTTAAGCATCAGACATGTTAGCAAGCATATGGGTGCTTAATATTTTCACCAGATGACCACTACCGAGTGCCCTAGTACTTGTATCAAGTTATAGAGAAACATTTAGGCGCCACACATGGGTCCTATCCTACGTTACTCTTTAAAATAGCACAGAAAACAGAAATAATTATTAGGGATAACCAACATGGGGTGAACTCTATGTGTTATGGAACTCCAGCTCCTGTCATCTGTGACCGCAGGTTCAGTGTGTGATCATATGGCCATAGTATCTTTTGATTAAGGCTGCCTACCTATCCACACCTACCTGGAAATAAGGCTCACAACCAATGATGGAGACATAATTACAGAAATGGAGTATTTTCACTTGGAAAAAGCACAGGGCTAGGTAAGCACCCACAGAAATAATACATTTTGATCCCAACATTGACAATGAAGGGGGAAACACAAGAAACTAGAAGTCTTCTAATTCCTACTTAAATATATAAATGCTTGAGAAATGTGGTTGTATTTAATTAATGGAAGCCAAAATAGCTATAGCTTGAAACTGGAAGCAACTGATTCTATTCCATTCTTGTGAATGGTCTCATAAACCTGGCAATATGATTCTAATGCCTGAATTGATGTATCACATCAGAGGTCAGGTTGTGCTTATTATAAAACTGATTTATACAGAAATATGCATTGTTCATAATTCCTTGAATGACAAGCTTTAAAACATACCAAGTTATTTTTTCTTTGATCACTGAAAAATATTTATTCCCATAATCCTTGGGTTTTTCCTGTATATTTGTGAATGCATTTGGATATTTTTCACGAGAATAAAAAAAATTCAGAAACATGCCATTAGTTTTAGGCATTCTACTTAGCAGGCTCATTTTTATAATATTTGATTAGTAGCAGTATTTTTATTATCAAAAGAAAAAGGCTAGTTGTAGTTTCACACAGATCTATTCCTTACGTGTTCTTAAGATGTATGAACATTCCAGACCTCATACAATTCACAATAGACACTGCTATGCTATGTAAGTATCAGCTCAGAAATAAGTCCCCATCAAGTTTAATGGGACTTACTTAGATAAGCTTGCCACATTTTTTCAAATACCTAGATGACCAGTAAAAAAAATAGTCTCTTAAATTATTTGTCAAAATCCAAAAAGTAGCAATTAGGCGCCTTCAGCACCGCTTTCTATGCCACATACCATAGAATCCTGGGAACTTGCGCAAAAGTATTCCTACATGCTAGATCAGAAACATTCAAATCCAGTTATCTGCAGGTCTTTCTGTTAAGAAATTTGGTGAAAGAACTGGCTCCTGCTAGGAATATACATTGCCAACTTATGAAAGAAGCATCACTGACCAATGTTAGCTGGTTAGCTGACTATATATGCGTCTCACAAGACACTCAATACAAATTGGCAATGCTGAACCAGAATGCACCACTCCTTTTTGATGGTGAGGGATAAGCTGTTTCAGCGATCCCTCCCCACTGCCAGGACTGACAGAATGTGTAACCATTCCATTATGTTCAGAAAGCTCTGATCCATCTCATCACCTATGATCCTTTAGGGGCTGATTTGCAGCCTGGTTGGCTGCTACTTTAGCACCCCTTTTTCATATAAAAGCCCCTCTTACTAGTAGTAAGTAAGTAGTAACAGTGATGCTGTCATGCAACCATTTCTTGCTCCACAGCAATAGCACTTAGGGGCAAATGAAGCTAGTTTACCCCTCTTCTGAAGATGCTTTGTTTACCCTCTATGGCTGTATGATGTTACTATTGGGAAAAAGAACACTTTTCAAAACAAAAATAGTCATGAAGCTTGTTGCCAAAAGCAGCGATTCGGGATGAAAAGAAAAGGCTGGGGGAGCAAATTTAGATAATGTTTTGGGAGCTCTCAAACACCCCCTCTTCCCAACAAAATGTTTTCCTTAAAGATTATAGACTGCCACACTTCCAATTATTTTCCAATTCCCATCTTTCAAAAATGTGCCATTTTTAATGTATTAAGGAAATAGACAAGAAACTTAATTCTATTTAGCATAATATAAGGCTTTATCATTTTGCTGCAGTCAGGAAAAATGATAGTTTCCACTGCTATACAGTACTGAATTGCCTATAGCCCCTTAAAAATAAGCAACTGTTAATCAGTGTATACAAGATGTACGTCAAATTTCTGAGGACACCCTCATTTTTATATGAGAATGGTATAAAACTGGTAAGAAACTGCTATAATGGTACCTGATTATGTTCAGCAATTTTTCTTTGTCTAACTGTAACTGAAGTCTTTGTCTTGCCCTTCAGTGGTTCTCGCTTCTCAAGTCTGAATTCTGTTTTCGGATCTGTGAATAAATGCCATCTATTAGTATTATTTTTCAGGTAAAAATGGCAATTTACAGAGATATTTTCCAAACACTACAAATTATGTTAAAGGTTAACGTGTGATCACGGGCTTGTGACAATTTCACCAGCTGTTTCAATTTATATTTTTCAAACAACAACCCCCTGAACTTAAGAATATCCAGAGGTGCCAACACCAGTAATCTGAGCTCCTCTAACACTTGTTCCCCATTTGGTGTAGGCTTCCTCCTTGGAATTTGAAATATTTGCAAACATTCTCAAAAGTATTTCAAGCAAGACTTGAAATTCCAAGCAATACATTTAACTTCTTAAAAGAAAAAGAAACAAACCACTACTGTCCTAAGATATATTTTACATTTTAAAACTGGTTTTAGGGACCAGTACAGCTTCTATAGTTTTATCTTCTGTTATCTAATATTTTACACTATTTGCTTAATATTGTTATGGTTTTTATGGTATACTTCAAACATGGTGTAAAGAAGTTGTGCAGGAGGCGGTATTGAAATAAAAGTAAAACAGAAATATCAATGCCAATGCAGCTGCTGGAAATAAGACTTCTCCAAACAACATGATCTGATTTCTTCTGAATGTGTAAGACCTGACACTAAGCAGCTGATGAGTTATTAGTTCAAATAAAGTATAAATTTTATTTCATCTGATGTGAACACAAGTTAGAAAGGACATCAGTCAACAAGTATGTGATCACAGTAAAGCAATTTATGTCTTTTCTTCATCTGTAACCTAGTACTATCTCTCTGGCAGTTGGTGACAGTTTGAATGGAGGAGCTAAAGTTGATTTTGAGAAGACTGATGGTACAGATACAAATCCATAAAAACAACCCATTCAGTGATTGGCAGAGTCTTCCAGAATATTACTGTTTCAGTAGTTGAGAATGTGAGACTATTAAGACTACTATAAATTAAGAAATACTGCATCTACATCTTCAGTATATATCATGGGAAGGCAAACTAAGGCCTGGGGCCCGGATCCGGCCCAATCGCCTTCTAAATCTGGTTCACGGACGGTCCAGGAATTAGCATGTTTTTACATGAGTAGAATTTGTCCATTTATTTAAAATGCATCTCTGGGTTATTTGTGGGGCATAGGAATTCATTCATTATTTTTTCAAAATATATTCTTACCCCCCTCCCCAAGGTCTGAGGGACAGTGGACCAGCCCCCTGCTGAAAAAGTTTGCTGACCCGTGGTATATATGTTTATTCAAAGCACACACTAACTATAGATATTGCCCCTATGGCAACAAATGATACTTAATGCTGAAATGGGCTTGGCCCTAAAATGTAAAGGTCAGGGTTATTCAGTCTAAATTTTCTCATATGCTAAACTAAGGACCTAACTGGGAAAAAGTCTTCATATGAAGTTAGTCTTAACTATTTGTCTCATTTAAAAAAACTGAAATTAGTATTTTCTGTAAAAAGAATTGTTAACACATTTAAAGATTCCTTTCCATTGCTCATTACTGTGCAGAATTTAAAAATTATTATAAACTGATCAAGTTCTAGTTTATTATTGGATAGAAACCCTAAATACATTTCTACGGAGTAAGCCTCAGTCAATACAGTGAGACATACTTCTCAGTAAATATGGGTAAATTGGGTTATTAAGAACATGGACATCATTTAAATAGTGAGACTACAGAAGGAGAGCCTGAAGTTTCCTAGAACTAGTGCACATATATCATTATCAATTTCTCATACAATTTCTGTGCCTAATTTCTCATACAAAGTGATATTTTCCATCATTCTTCTTCCTGCTTCCAACCTTGCATGACCAGGGTTGAGTCATAGGCATAGTAGTTTCTTCTCCTCCCTTATCCAAGTCTACTTATAGAATGCAGTATCCAACTCGAGAGTTCCTGTATTAAATTGAATATGAGGTCTCAAATGGGGCACTACCTTCTACATGTGGTAAGGAAAACGGTGACCAATAGAAAACAATCAAACCCAGGAACTACTTCTAATCTACTGTAAACTATTATCTTAACACCTTCCTTGTCAGCTATTCATATTTCTTTGGATTTATTTCTACCTTCTTCGTTGTCACTGTATTGATCCGAGTCATTATTTCCATTTTGTTTGTTGTTCTCTGCAGATGAAGAAACAATTGGTGCAGGTATGAAAGAACTTGGCTCTTGGCCCTGCTCTTTCAGCTTCAGTAATTTCTTCTCATACAGCTTCCTTGTAGTGGCTAGAGAAGAACAGGAAATTAGATATCTCAGAATAGACAAAAAGTTCTAGTTCCTATATGTGAGTTGATAAGAAACTCCATTTTCCCTACTGTGTTCAGTGAATCACCAAGATTAACAGACAGTGCACTGCAAGCTTTTAGGATTATTTCAACAGTTTTCTGTTAAGAAATCCCACAGCAGTAAAGGAAAGATCAGGCTAGTATCTGTCAAGTAAGAGCTTTTTTTTTTAAAAAAAAAGGGTGCCAATGTAAAATGAACTAATAAACCTGGGGAACCTTTATATGAATCAAGGTGGCAAAATGTAGGAACCTTTGAGGATAGCCAAAACAATCACAAAACAAAATTGAAAACCCTCAGTTAACATAAAGTAAACAAGTAAACAAGGCCACATTTTATTGCTGAATGTTTTTAGGTTCAAGACTGTTTCTTGAATTATGTGATTATGAAATGACAGATGAGGAAGCTTGATGGATTCGTTTGAGGATGTGAAAGAAACACTTTCATGGAGTTAAGAATGCAAAATCCAGGAAGGGGTGAGGGAACAAGGGGCATACAAACACGTTGGTGGGCCTCTCAGGGCCAAACAATGCATTACAACAAATACACTTACTGAAGTGTGCTGAAGCTGGCCACTTTTATTGTGACAGAAAAGCGGCAATCCAGGGCCCTAAATCATCCTGCATTAAAGTTCTGTGCCTATTTCCCATCAGCAATCCCCACCCCTACCTACGGTGCTATTTGCCCCTGAATATGAGGTAAATAGCAGCAGAGGGTTTTTTCTTGGGCGGGGGCAAGTTCAGCAGAGAACTGTGGCCTTGGCACAAAATTAAGCCAGATTATAGAAGTATTATTTGTTCATATATACAAAGTGTAACATCAACAAAGGTTCAAATCTGGAAGAGGGGCAAGGCCCATAAACACATCTTACAAAACAAAGCCCATAAACACATCTTAAGTCTGTCATGTTTCCAAACAGTCAGTGAGATAACAGCTTAGGTACATCCAACGAAGTACTAGTAGCAGTTTTTCAAATTCTAAATTGCTATCTGCAACAGTAACTTCATGGTTGCACCACCTTTATGCAAACCTTCTCATTTCCCATGTGGAGAGTCGTTATTTATACCAGGGATGGGTGGCCTAGATATTGCTGAACCAGAATTCCCATCACCCATGATCACTTGCAATATTGGCTGGGGCTGATGGGAGTTGGAAACTATCAATGTTTGCAGGGCCACAGGTTTATATGACTCAAGAACAGCTTCTGCTTGTATCCTGCTAATCAGCATTATGCAAAATGATTTGAGGTGCTAAATTACTGAGTGTATGGACAATTATTATGGACTTGTGCACTTTGCAAGCATCCAAGTTAATGGCAGACATTGTAGCACTGACTAAAGGAAATGCTATTTCTGCCAGGCTGGAGGGGCTGGGCAATTACTAATGTTGATGAAGTGAACACCACCAAGCACGTGATTATTATTTTGATTTAAAAAACACTATTAATGAGATACTACAGCGTATTAGCTTACCCACAATAGGACCTGGATTCACACCATATCTCAGAAGCTGATCTTTGAGTTCTTCATTACTGAGATCTGTTACATCTATATCATCCTGCTCTTCTGGCCTCGGTTTGTCAGTCTTCTTTGTTGCCTTCTGGGAAGAGATAGCCAAAGTGTTAACTGCATCGAAGAACTAGGTTATTAAGTGTGTAAATACACAATAATATAAGCATGAGGAGCAATACCACCAGAGCAATTCAGATTCCATCTTAAGTGTTCCTGTGTACTGATATTTTGGAGTTGAATTGAAAAGAAGGCAACTTCCCTATATAGTTAATCCTCTTAATGCTGTGAAAAAATATGCTACCACCTTCTTCATGCCCTTCCCATTACTAAGAACAGTTTGCACCACCAGCTAACAATTCCCAGGCCTTGATGGAGTTTTGCTTTTTAAAAATCAGGCTATGTCACTTCCTTTTGGCCTATGTTACTTCAACATTTCTACACTGTCACTAAAGCATGAACTGTGTGCAACAAATCAAAACCCTATTTACAGTGGTACCTCGGGTTAAGTACTTAATTCGTTCCTGAGGTCCGTTCTTAATCTGAAACTGTTCTTAACCTGAAGCACCACTTTAGCTAATGGGGCCTCCTGCTGCCGCCAGAGCACGATTTCTGTTCTCATCCTGAAGCAAAGTTATTAACCCGAGGTACTATTTCTGGGTTAGCAGAGTCTGTAACCTGAAGCGTATGTGACCCGAGGTACCACTGTATTGTCTTTCCCAATTATGCTACTCTAAAGACCTTCCAGGGAACAGCATAACTTTGGATATGTTTGGTTCTTTTGTCTCTATAAAAATAACACAATACCAATACATAGCTCTGGAAGGCTGGGGGACCCTCTATAGCAGATTTTTAGAGTATGCAGAGCAGGAGAAAAAACAGGAGTCCTGTTGCACAGTATTGGATAAAACCCCCAGTTTCTAACTTTTCACTATCACATAGTCTATTTAACGATTCACATATGGAATGCCATAAAATCTTCATTACAAAATAGCCAAGGGAAGAAAATTGAAGCACATTTCTGCAAATGCATTCCTATATTCTGGAACAGCCTCAAGTAATTAGCATAGCCTCCTTGTGGATCCATGGCAACCCACAAACAGAGAACAAGTATTGTTAGTAAATATTATAGAAATCTGATAATATATTTGGTCCATTGAGATTAACACATTTCACAATCTTATAACGGGGAAAATAAAGTAGCAACATGGGACAAGTATAAAAGTTTGCTTTCCAGGAAATTCTTCCAATCATTCCTAAAACAGACTTTACACACTATGTGTAAGAATTTAGAAACAGAAGTGTTCTCCATTAATAAAAATCACAGCCAGAAAGGCCCAGCCAAAAGTCTTTCTACTGAAATAGAATCAGCTACGTCGCAAGTGCTACTGATGGCACACATTTTGGCACAAGCATTTTATACACACAAAATTGTTCAACCATTTAAACTTTAACATTTATCCCTGTAATCTATGACTGCATGTCAAACAAATTTGTGCTAGGGATTTAGCAGACCTGAAGGATAGGAGGACAAAATTAGGCCTCAATTGTAAAAATGAAATTAAGCACACATTAAGTTAAGCAAAAAGCTTAAGAACCAATCAAGATAGGCTGATACTGAAGTACTTTAAACTCCTTATTCAGTATTTGGGGTGCAAGACCCTTCTGCTTTTAATGACAATTTCTGAAAAGAAAATAATCATTGCTTTATCACAGGGATAGAGAACCTGTGGTCCTCCAGATGTTGTTCAACTACAACACCTACCCGCCCTGATCACTGCTCATCTGGCTAGGGTGGGAATTCAGGGTCCAACAATATCTGGAGCCACAACTAAATATTTAGCTGTATTGCAGGAGCCTGGACTAGATGACCCTCATCATCCCTTGCAACTTTACAATTCCATGATTCTTTGAAATACAGTAGTGCCCCGCAAGACGAATGCCTCGCAAGACAAAAAACTCGCTAGACGAAAGGTTTTTTCGTCCGCGATTTGCCTCGCAAGACGAATTCCCCTATGGGCTTGCTTCGCAAGACGAAAGCCCATAGGGAAATCTCCGGGGACCTCTTTTAAATGCTAGCGGTGGGGAGCAAAGCCTTTCCCCCCCCTCCGGCCTTCAGAAGAGGTCCAGGAAGGCTGGCGGGGACCAAAAGGCTTTGCTCCCCAGGGCCAGCATTTTAAAAGCAGTCCGGGATAGCAGGGAAGCGCTTCCTGCTATCCCGGACGGCTTTTGAAGGCAGGAGAGATCCGCGAAGCCTGGGCGCGCTGCGCGCAGGCTTCGGGATGCCGGCAAGTCTCCGCCAGCAGCGGCAGAGCTGCCGCTGCTGGCAGAGAGATCCGCGAAGCCTGGGCGCGCTGCGCACAGGCTTCGGGATGCCGGCAAGTCTCCGCCAGCAGCGGCAGAGCTGCCGCTGCTGGCAGAGAGATCCGCGAAGCCTGGGCGCGCTGCGCACAGGCTTCGGGATGCCGGCAAGTCTCCGCCAGCAGCGGCAGAGCTGCCGCTGCTGGCAGAGAGATCCGCGAAGCCTGGGCGCGCTGCGCACAGGCTTCGGGATGCCGGCAAGTCTCCGCCAGCAGCGGCAGAGCTGCCGCTGCTGGCAGAGAGATCCGCGAAGCCTGGGCGCGCTGCGCACAGGCTTCGGGATGCCGGCAAGTCTCCGCCAGCAGCGGCAGAGCAGCCGCTGCTGGCAGAGAGATCCGCTGGGAAGGAATCCCTTGGACCCCCGCCGGACTTCAAAAGAGCTTCGGGAAGTCCAGCGGGGGGCCAAGGGATTCCCTCCCAGCCGCCCGCATTTAAAAGCATTCCGGGCAAAGCAGCGAAGTGCGCTGCTTTCCCCGGAGTGCTTTTAAACGTGGGCGGCTGGGAAGGAATCCCTTGGACCCCCGCCGGACTTCAAAAGAGCTTCGGGAAGTCCAGCGGGGGGCCAAGGGATTCCCTCCCAGCCGCCCGCATTTAAAAGCGCTCGGGGGAACACCCGCCCCCGCCGCCCCACTTCGGAAAGCTGTTCCGAAGTGGGGGGGGGGCGGGGACACCTGGCCCCGCCGCCCCACTTCGGAAAGCTGTTCCGAAGTGGGGCGGGCAGGCGGGGACACCCGCCCCCGCCGCCCCACTTCGGAAAGCTGTTCCGAAGTGGGGCGGGGGGGGCGGGGACACCTGGCCCCGCCGCCCCACTTCGGAAAGCTGTTCCGAAGTGGGGCGGGGGGGGGCGGGGACACCTGGCCCCGCCGCCCCACTTCGGAAAGCTGTTCCGAAGTGGGGCGGGGGGGGCGGGGACACCTGGCCCCGCCGCCCCACTTCGGAAAGCTGTTCCGAAGTGGGGCGGGCAGGCGGGGACACCCGCCCCCGCCGCCCCACTTCGGAAAGCTGTTCCGAAGTGGGGCGGGGGGGGCGGGGACACCTGGCCCCGCCGCCCCACTTCGGAAAGCTGTTCCGAAGTGGGGCGGGCAGGTGGGGACACCCGCCCCCGCCGCCCCACTTCGGAAAGCTGTTCCGAAGTGGGGCGGGCAGGTGGGGACACCCGCCCCCGCCGCCCCACTTCGGAAAGCTGTTCCGAAGTGGGGCGGGGGGCGGGGACACCTGGCCCCGCCGCCCCACTTCGGAAAGCTGTTCCGAAGTGGGGCGGGGGGCGGGGACACCTGGCCCCGCCGCCCCACTTCGGAAAGCTGTTCCAAAGTGGGGGGGTGGCGGGGACACCCGGCCCCGCCGCCCCACTTCGGAAAGCTGTTCCGAAGTGGGGCGGGCAGGCGGGGACACCTTCTGAAGGCGGGCAGGGGGCGAAAGTCTTTGTCCCCCCTGCCTGCCTTCCCAGGGGCTTTTAAATCGCCCCGGACAGCGGAGAAGTCCTCCGCTGTCCGGAGCGATTTTAAAATGCCGCTCGCCTGTCCCCCCCCCCCCAGCCTTCAGAAGAGGTCCGGGGACAGACTGTCCCCGGACCTGGTCTGAAGGTGGTTTCCCTAGGAACGCATTAATTGATTTTCAATGCATTCCTATGGGAAACCGTGCATCGCAAGACGAAAAAACCGCAAGACGAAGAGAATTGCGGAACGAATTAATTTCGTCTTGCGAGGCACCACTGTAATTTCAAGCGGAGGATAGAACTTCTAGCAGTTGCATACATAGCCAGTAGGAGGCATCAAAGTCAGCAGAACATACTTTTACTTTCCTCAGTAGAACATCTCTTGCAGTACCAAATGGGAAAAGCTGCATATAGAGAAGCACTGAACAGATAACCCAGTGGAGAAAAATACAAAACAGTTTAAAGGCAGGGTGATTACAAGACCTCCAGAGAAATAACAGAAGATGAGTTGCCAGCAAGATGACAATTTATCATGCAAAATTGAGGTTGTGTCTGAAAACAAAGTGGAAACCAATATGCATGTGGACTACATAAATATCTATTTGAAAGGTAGGTTGGCCTTTAAGTTGCTTCAGCATGACTTAAAGACAACAACCAACTGGCTAACATAAAAATGAACTTGTAACCAGGTTGGCTACCCACAAATACCAGCAAAGGTTCTCATCAATCGGTCATTTTTGTTTCACTATCCTGCTAAAGGAGTTGAAATTAAGTAGAATACTGTTACAGATGTACTCCATTTGCCCATTATTTCTCCTCAGCTCTATTACATATAGTATAGTAATAATAGCTATAACATATTAACATCAAAATTGCTTTAGGCAAAGTATATATTCTATATATTCAAGAGAAACTTCAAGTATGCAGATAAAAAAATTGTTAAATATATTTTTAATAGTTATTTTAAAAAGCCCTATGAGGACTGAGTGTAGTCACTTCTGTCCACTGTTGAAGGCAGTTGAGTCAGGAAAAAGGAGTGAAATGAACAAGATCAACCCTAAAATAGCTTATACCCTAAGTTCTCTTCCAGAACACTAATTCATATCCTGGGGGAGGAAGAATTAAGAGTCAGAGAATGACTACATTAAGGGGTATGCATCCCCTAATTCATTCCACATAGTCTAGAATGATATGAACTACTACAGACTATTTAATAAGGGTGGCATGGAGGAAAAGTGTTCACTTATCCTAATTAACTCACTCTCCAGACCTCTATCAACTATGAATGACACAGGCTTCAACAACTTATGTCCTCCTAGAGAAGTGTAAACATGTGTATTCTTTCACTCCAACCCTCCTTTAACTCTCCCATACAGCAGAGAACAGATAATAGCTGCTTCTCACACAGTGCCACTCAAGATTAGCTCTCCTCCTCAGCTAGTGCTGAAGCTCACTAACAGGGAAAGGGTTGTCAAAATAGTATTCTCTGGGTGTTACTGGACTACACTTCCCATCAGCCCTAGCCAGCACAGGGATACAGAAAATTGTAATCCAACAGCATCTGAAGGGAACCACACTGGCAACTCCTACGACAGGGCAATTGCACTATTGGGTTAGTCTGCAGAGGATAAGGAATCTGTGCACCTAGTTCCATGAACAAGTCTCCGTTGTGCTGGTGGAATGGGAAGCAGAGTTCTCAATTGTTTATGCTCTTCAATTCATCACTGCATCACAAATTTCCCCCCACGACTGGAAAAACAAAAGCCTAGTTTAATATTGATTTTGTACTGTTCACATTTAATGGTGCACATAGTTAATTGCACCTACCTTCTACACCTCAACTCAAATCAATTTAACATTTATTAACCCAAGGAAGCTGCATCACATTGTAACAAAACAAGTCTCATGGCACACTGAAGACTAACAAATTTTATTAACTAAACTTTCATAATTATACATTAATTTTAAGTACTGTACGTCTACATTTTTCTTAAAATCCAAATAATATGAGGGAAATATATGCTACCAAGTTGTGATGTTTTGAAATATTCCAAATAAAATATTCCAGTAACACAATGTCAAAGTAACACTTTTTACTAAGTAAAATTTATTAATTCCCTTCCCCACCCTCAAATCAATTACTGAGTTTCTTTACTTTGGGCTATTGGAAAATTTATCCAATATTCAAACACATTTTGATTTACATTTTTTCCAATTAAAAATTTGAGAAAGCCCTCATTACTCTTTTGAAAATTTATTTAATGAATTGTACATTTAACAGCCTTGGATAAGTGAAAGGTGGAAAAACCCAACTGGTTTACCATGGAAACTTAGCCAAGGCAAAGTCAGCTACCCTTTTAAATACAAGGTCTTGCTGATTCACATTTCATACTTTCTTCTTAATTACCTGACTGACCTAAGGTCTCATGCAAAGCAGACTTTCAAATAAAAAGTATTATTTGTTGTTTATTTTATTCTGTGGAGAACGCAGATGCCTTTAAAAGAAATGAACTGCATATTTTTTCTAAGCATTAGCTGGATAGATTATTCATGATTTTAAATAAGTCACTGATAGGCCTATTGTGAAAGTCACTCCATCAAATTAGCAACTGTAAAGCAAATTTCTGTGTAGTGGAATTCTATACATTTATATAGTCGTACCTCGGAGGTCGAACGGAATCTGTTCCGAAAGTCCATTCGACTTCCAAAGCATTCAGAAACCAAGGCGTGGCTTCCAACTGGCTGCAGGAAGCTCCTGCAGCCAATTGGAACCCGCGTCGGACGTTCGTGCTCCAAAAATGTTTGCAAACCGCAACACTCACTTCTGGGTTTGCAGTGTTCAGGAGCCAAAACGTTCAACTCGCAAGGCATTTACCTTCTGAGGTATGGCTGTATATTAATAAACCCAGGTGAGTATGTAAATATGATTTATTGCCATTGTTATTTGATTTTTCAGATTGTTTTATTATGAAGCACATATTTTATGTGCTTGCTCTTGGATTGATTTGAATGAAAAGCAGGTTACCTAAGTAAAAATATGTTTAGATTTGGAACTTTTTCCTCTGAAGATACAAGAGTTACTTTGTTTCTAGTATTGCAAACATAATAATGAATGTTTGTTATACACTGTAGCCATCCACAGAAGCAAAGGACACTTCCAGATAAATGGTTCAGTGTCTCAGAAACAAATGATCCGCAGGCACAAGCACCACATCAAGCATTTTGGAGTGGTTGTCCCAAACTTTCTGGTTAGTATTCCTTTTCTGGAGGTGCACTTGCAACTTTAAATTGGGTTTGCCAATATTTTCATTGCTGAAATTGCTACACAGGATTGCCCTAAAAGCAAAATCCATGAGGCATCGTTCCAAAGAATGATTAAGACGGGGGGATTTTAAACAAAAACACAGATGGAAGTTGCTAAAATCCATAATTTCATTTTCTACATTAGGCAGAAATTTCTAGCTACACTTTCCTCTGCTCTTTCTTGTAGGTTTCAGAGGAGAGCTCAAGCAGGGTCAACATTTATGTGCCCTTTAAATATCAGGTCAACTCTCTGAGGTGCTTCAACAGAAGTTTGGTCACCTAATATTTCCATATCTGCACAGCTCCTTCAACTTAGCTGTTCAGTACTCCAAAAGTCACTACTCTTTGACACCAAACACCTGTTATTTGAAACTGAATCCCTGCCTGAAAACTTTCAAGTCACGACAAGATGCAGAATCTTGCAACACGTTATTTTATGGCTATGTTCATTAAATTGCCTTTTAGAAGACTGTTTTTAAAGAGGCAGGGGAAGATTACTTGGAACCAAGAATGCCTCTGATCGATTATGCAGAAGGAGCAAAAAAATAGTCAAAGAAGTTCAGCCATAAAAGTGCAGACCAGCTTTAAATAAACAAGCTTAAAGGGGATTTTACAAAGGCAACCACTTTTACTGTCCCGAACCTCACATTCATGCCCAGTGCAACATGGAAGTAGGTTTGTGTGCTCAAGGAAACGCACTCTTGTCGCGAAAGTGCTGCTAAGGATGACAACGTGGGTCGCCAGGGGCCTAGCTCGGATTTTTCACGTGGAGAAGAAGGGGCCTGGTGTAGTACAGGGCGCGGAGCCAAGGCCCACCACGTGCCTTGCTAGCGACAAGTTATGCAGAAGTGAAACCCTTCTTGCGCCTGGCAGGGCGCCCGCTAAGTTCAAACTCCTTTTAGGAGAGCTCTTCGCAACCCTCCTTATAGAAAGAGCGGTCTGCAGCGCCAGAGGAGGGCGGCAGGTGACAGCTTTTTGGGCGGGGGGAATCAGAGGGCAGCCCAGGTCAGAGGGCCCATCTTTGGCCATTCCGGTCGCGTTTTGCCACTAGAGGTTGGAGAGGCACCTTTCAGCTTACCAAGCGCCCCCTTCCCCCCGCAGACTTCCTGCCTGCCAACCTGCTTGCGCCAAAGCAGTTTCTATCCACGCGCAGCCATCATCTCTCTCTCTCCGCGCGCGCGCCCCGCCCGCCCGTGAGGAAACATGGCGCCGCCCCCTGTGAGAGAAAGCGGGAAAACTCCGCCGCCCCCTCAGCGCTCGAAGGCCGCTTTCCAGGCTCGTAATCTGCTCTGGCGCCAGATAACGGCCACGGGGAGGAGGGCGGCGCGGCTTACCCGGCCCACGGCGACGGTCGCGGCGCCATCTCCGCCGATTCTGTTCCTGGCGACGACCGGGCTGGGCTCCTGCTCCTCTTCGCTGGAGAAGTCGGGCTGCGCCTGGGCTCCCGGCGCGTTCCTCGAGGTGAGGTGCTGGAGGTAGAGCTGCACATACACGTCCTTGCGCTGCTCGCCGCCCGGCAGGCTCACATTGTTGGCGATCAGCTCGCTCTTCAGCTTCTCCTTGGTGAGCACCGACGGGTCCGCCAGGAACTCGGGCATCGCCAGGCTCGGGCTCTTGTCGCCGCCCTCCCAGGAGACAGCGAGAGAGAAGGAACCGCCAACAAAGAGGGGAAGGAGGAGGAGGAGGAGGGTGGCGGGAGGGAGGAAGGAGAGGAGGAAGAGGAGGGGCGGGATGGAGAGAGAGAGGGACGAACAGCCTTACTTAACGCACCCAACTCCCGCACAGCGCGAACGCCCCCTCCTTCGCCCGCCCGCCAATAAAGCGCGCCGGCATTGGTCGGCGCAATCACAGAGCCGCGCTGTGATTGGCTGCGCGGCGGAGAGGATCTGCGCGCGTGTTCCCCTCGGAGTCGGTACTTTGCGCGAGCTCCCTGTCGCGCAGTTTAAATTCGAGTCAGGCGGGAGCGGCGGAGAGCGCGGCCCGAACGCTTCTCCCGCGACGGGGAGCTTCGATTGTCGAGGGGCGGGGCTTGTTCAGTAAAGGAGGCAGACGCGGGCAGTGATGTGTCGTTACTTTCCCGCTCACTAACATAGGGAGAGAAGGGAAAGTAACCAAGTTGTTTCTACCGGGGTCGACCCTGGACGGGACCGGGATTGGGGAAGCGGGGTCTGTAGGCGGAGAACTGGTGAGGCGCCCATTGTGAGGAGAGAAAGTGCCTTTGTTTACTACATCAGCTCCTCGAGGGCCTTGTGATTCTGTTAATAATAATAATAATAATAATAATAATAATAGCTATTTAAACATGAAGTGTTATTCTCCCGTGCGCTGCTGTATTCCCCTTTGATCGTCTTGCCCCGGAGAAGCGGCCCGGGTGTCACGCGAACAAGCTTTCGGCCGGATTTGTTGCGCAACGCACGAAGCCACCTCGCAACTCGCCCAGTTTGTTAATTCCACTTGCGCAAGGCAGATTTTAAAAGTACTCGCTGGGCGACAAGTTGTTTTATTACGTAAAAGGAACAATTGGGTTTGGCACTGGTTGCATGATCAAAGGTTTTCTTAAAAAAACGTAGGTTGTGATAATTGCTAGTAATTTTACAGATAATTCCTGTAAAAGCTGAACTGCCAACAATATTAAAAACTTTGTTTTGAAATCACCTGCATACGCACCATGTTTTAGCACTAATTAAATAAGTGTTAAAAATCAGTCTGACCAGTGTAGAAAACTGCAAGGAGGTACTGTTCTGGTGTAGTAGAACTTGTAAGATTTTCTTGCAAGGAACTTTTTCTTTAACCATCCACATGGGTGTAGCCAGGATTTTTGTTAGAGGGGGACAAGCTTTTATGGGGGGGGGGCAGAACTTCAGATTTGTATTGATTTCTATTGATTTGGGGGACAGCTGTCCCCTCTGCGCTACACCCATGGCCATCCATGGCTGGAATTATATTTTCATCTACCTAGTGTCTTAGGCCAGATTGTCTTTTTATATTTTTATATTTATTACTTTTTCATGTAATCCATCTTAAGTACATTACACATTATTTTTGTTTTGTTTTTAACTTCCCATATCACTTCATAAGATGTAGCTCAGATCTCGTTACTGCCCATTTGTTTTTAACAATGCATAAAATTAAACCTACAAATATCAAATTCTTGTTTTTCTGTTGCTAAGGATATAAATCCATCTTGTATTACCAAAGAATTAAAATATTTACTTAGGAATCCAAAAAGGGTTTCCACTTTTCTACAAACACCTTATCGTTAGAGTCTTAGTCTGGCAGTTAGTTTTGCCATTTCAGTATATGGTGGTACCTTGGTTTACGAACTTAACCGCTCCAGAAGTCTGTTCTTAAACCAAAGTGTTCTTAAACCAAGGCATGCTTTCCCATAGCAGCAGGGGACTCAATTTACAAATGGAACACACTCAACAGGAAGCGAAACATGTTCTTATTCCAAGGCAAAGTTCACAAACCAAAACACCTACTTCTGGGTTTGCTGCGTTCTTAATCCAAGTTGTTTATAAACTAAGCTGTTCTTAAACCAAGGTACCACTGTAGTCCATTAATTCATTAAAATTAGGCCAGTATGTCAATAGCCCTCTTCATCCTGTGTATGTCCCCACTCCAGTTTAAGAAGAAATATGTGAACTTCCCCAACTATTGATAATAAATAGATTCTATAGTGCTGTGTAGACACTTAAGGGCTAGTTTCCCCTCCATTCCTGACTCAATTCATGAAGGCCCAGAGTTCACAAACCGCAGTGACCTTCTGGCAAGCTCTGTGGTTGCTGCATAAGCCACTCCACAATGTGCCAATCAATGCATTTCTGTAGGTCATATATGGTTGGGGCTTTGAGCTGCTGATTTTCTAGTCTGCAGTAAGTAAAAGCTGGTTTTTTGCAATCACTGTCACTACAGGCAAATGGGAGAAATGAAGGGGAGCAGAGGTGCTGAAAACATACATAAAAGTTTCCTGATGAGGGATTCCAGCAAAGGGGAAAAAACAGTTGTGGGGTTTCCTGTGTAATTTTTAGGAAAACACAGTTGCACATCAATTGTCACTGAAGAGTAGCTGCTGTAAGGAGATGCTTAAAACAAAACTGTAGAAGCAGGGAAGTGAGGGGAGCAAGTAGTTGCAGGTTTCTGGGACTATTGCTTAAAAATTCTGGATGCCATTCCAATATTTGCACTTTCACTGCACTTCAGAAACAATCACATAGAGAAGGTAGAGTAGAACACATGCTAGGTGGGGAGTTTTAGATATGGGAGAGCATTCAAACAAGCAACTGCAGTCTTAAATGTTTTAATCTTGGAAAGGTCCACTACATCCTTTTTCTTTAACCTAGATCAGTTCCTCACCAAACAATCTGATAGCTGAGGTGGTATGGATACCACTGGGTGTATATTTTCTGTTGGTGTGTGTTTTATAGGGTGATATTGCAAAATCCCCAGTTGCATCACATTTTAACATAATACCAGCATGAGGAAAGCTACAATGTCAGCACATTCACATTCTTTCCAAGAATATCTTCAGTTTCCTCATACTATCTTCTGTTCATAAATTTATTGTTCTAGCCCAGGGGTCAGCAAACTTTTTCAGCAGAGGGCTGGTCCACTGTCCCTCAGCCCTTTGGGGGGGGGCAGACTATATTTTGCGGGGGGAAATGATGCAAGAGAACCACAAGCCCTGGTGGCTGTTTACCTGTGTCTTGCGAGTGGCAGGGGCTGGCAGCGACGGAGGGACGATGAGCAGCACGTGAAAGGGCTCGAGAGAGGGGCTGCTTAAAATGGCGACCGCTCGAGCGCTGCTGCTGCTGCTGCTGCTGCTGCTGCTGCTGGCACCAACAAAGCCCAGGCCCCTTCCTCCTTTAGGCAGGGCGGGGAGAAGCTGGGAAGGAGGAGGCACCGCCATGTGAAGGAGAGGGGGGAAGAGGGAAAGAACACGCACACTGGTGAGCCACGCAGTGATTCCCGGACCATCCGCGGGCCGGATCCAGAAGGCAGTTGGGCCTCATCCGGCCTGCGGTCCTTAGTTTGCCAACCCATGTTCTAGCCAAAGGCCATGACAAACTTGTAGCAATAGTATTAATAAAATAATACCGAGCATCCATAATGTAAACCAATATCCAGGATGTATGAGAGAGAAGATACCAGAAACACCAAGCTAAAATTTCGCTTGATTCCAAGAATATCAAACAAATGGTTACATTAAGCGTACAATTCTATGCACACATATGGGAGTAAGCCACACTAAAATTGAGACTAACATCTGAGCAAACATTCCTAAAACTGGGTTTATAGAACTGTATTAAGTATTTCAACTGTTAGGGGGGAGGAACTGCTGAATGTGTGCCTAAAAATGCGAAGTATGTTGAAAGAAGAAGCCAAAAGTATTTGTGCAATACTGTGCCAGAATTTCTAAACTTGTAGGAATGTGAGAAGGGGAGATCAAAACAGTTCTTTAAGATGAAGGCACAATTGACTTTTTGGTAATCTGAGGTTTGGAAGTTATCAATGTTTCTTTTATTGCAATCTAAACAGAATTTTAATTTCTTATTCCCTAAGTTTTATGTTTAAGAATGAAAATTTCAATCACTTCTTGCATTGTAATTCCCTTCAGGCAGCCATGGCCAATGGTCAAGGATGATGTGAGAATTGTAGTCCAAAACATCTGGAGGGCATTAAGCTGGGAGAGGCTGACCTACATAAACATTAAACAAGATACAAATTATCATTTCTAAGCATCAAACTTAGGCGATATAAAATTAATATTTTGTTTACAATTTCATTAAAATAAATATTGATAACTTCTGAATCTCAGCTTATCAAAAAGTACCTTCACATTAAGGAATGTGTTTTGATCTACATCATTCACCATTAAGTATTTTCAGGATTAGCTCAAAACATTTTTTGTCATTATTATATACCACTTGATTGTAAAAAGAGAAAAGAAAAAACCCAACAACTGCAAAGCAGCTTACAAAGAGTAAAATAAGAAAATTACCAGTAAAAACAGTCAAAAACAACAATTTTAAACATTTAAGTAATAACTAATCAATAAAACATTCAAATAACACTGTTAAACTTTTTTCTATACCCTCTTCTATCTACTTGGTGCAACCTCAATATAATTCTATATCTAAATGCAATATTATACACCAGGAGTCACTAACCTGTGTCCCTCCAGATATTGAACTAGAACTCCCAATAGCTTCAGTCAGCATGGCCAATGGTCAGAGATGATGGGGTTTGCAGTGCCCACTTTCCTGAGCAGAAGCCCCACTGAACATAGTGAGATGTACTTTTGACAAAAAATGCATAGGATTATACTGTAAATTATTTAATCTGTAATAAGGACCCACAAAGCCATTCACATAAAATAGCAAAAATCACAATGTAACAAAAAAAGCCTCGTGAAATAAGAATGTTTTCAGTGCCCACTGATACTTTCACCTCCTTTGGGAAGAAATTCCATAACCAGGCAAAAAGGTAAAGGTAAAGGACCCCTGAAAGATTAAGTGCAGTCAAAGGCGACTATGGAGTTGCAACGCTCATATTGCTTTCAGGCCGAGGGAGCTGGCGTTCGTCCACAAACAAGACAACTTTCCTGGTCATGTGGCCAGCATGAAACACAGTTTACCTTCCTGCCACAGCGGTACCTATTTATCTACTTGCACTGGTGTGCTTTCGAACTGCTAGGTTGGCAGGAGCTGGGACCGTGAACTCACCCAGTTGTGGGGAATTCAAACCGTCAACCTTCAGATCAGCAAGCCCAAGAGGCTCAGTGGTTTAGATCATAGCGCCACCTGCATCCCTGATACTTTCACCTCCTTTGGGAAGAAATTCCACAACCAGGTACTGCCCAGAAAAGACCCCATTTCACATTTCCAACAACCAGACCTCTTCTGGAGGTGAGACAACAGGGCCTCTTGTAATATTTCTTGTGTTACACTAGGACTTCCTGTGTTACAGGGCCTTCTGTAAGACATCCTGTGTTACTAGTTCCTGTGCAACTCCTGTAACTAGAAGACTTCCTGTTTTAAATAATTTAGAAAAGAATAAACATGGTTTGTACATTTATGATTGACTTAGTAGACAAACAAGCTTAGTTATGGGACATCTTGCACAAGCAGACCATTGTGCAACATAGAGTACACTAATTGCTATGTAGAACATCACAAACCACAATACAGTAATTGCAGAATATTATCTTCACAGGAGTCAAGGGTGATGGGTGTAAACACCAGGCTGTCATTTCACATACACTTTCTCTCTCACACAAAAGTGAATAAGGTATCAACTGCAAACTATACTGTGATATGCAATGGAAAACAATCTTACATGGGAGAGTAGAAGATACCCTGCTTTTCAGCATCATAAAACCTAACACTGGAGAAAGACTTAAGAAGAGTTACATTACTCTGACTTCTGAGACTGAGTACCGCTTCTCATATGTATATATTTACACATGCATGCATGCATAGGTGCATAGGACAAGGATTATAGGACAGGTTGCCATTTCTGGTGTATATGATGGCTGAACGGTGGTGAGGTCTGGGTAGACCTGGTTTCTGAGAAACTTATTTTTGGTCTACCCCTTCATTGGTTCTCAATGAGTAGATTTGCTGTCTGTACAAGTAGACTGGTCCAGATAACATGTTTTATATATAGACTTGTTTTTAATTGTTTTATACATGGAACTGTTTGGCACTTTCCTTGTTTTATGGTTGTAACTGTTTTATTTGTTTTATAATTGTGTATTTTATTATTGTAACTCATCCAGGGATGGGGTAAGAAATCTAATAAAATAAGCAAACAAATACCCTTTTACTCACTGATGGAATCTTCATCCTCCTCCAACCCTTAATTGCACTACTGCTATATAATCAACTTTACAACCCTGCCAAACACTGTATTTCCCTAAAAAACAAAAACCATCAATGTGCAAGGATAATAAAACTGGAATACATACACTACTCTAATCCTCTCTCCCTAGCGAAATGGGTTTAACAATGCTGGTTTACTTTGAAGGAGCATAATCCATGGTCTCAGCCACAGCCCAATCCCTTGCAGGATGGGCATAATGTATGGATTTAACATGCATTGGCAATGGCAGAAGAAAATGTTTACAAACATCAGGGAGGGAGGAAATCACATTTCCACCTTTAAGATCTCAGAAAGCTCATGAACTCCTGTCTTTGTTGTTACCATTTATTTTTGGGTTTACATGCCTCTCTCAAATCACAGGTACACTAATATCTGAGCTATCTGAATTGTTTTCTGTGGGACAGCAGTCCACCAGGAAAGACTAGCAGAAAAGGCTTGAAAACAAGTAAAAAGCTTCCATCTCTTTGAGTCTATAAACAGCAGGTGTTTCAGTCTAGCCTTCTCTTTGTCTAATTGCCCATGTTTGTTTTCCATTGTATCAAATCATTGCTATGATTTCATTCATTAGCTAAAAGCGCTGAAAGGCACCATCAGGCTAGGTTCTCAGAAAACAAGTGAGGTCTGCACTTTCTGCCTCATATGTATCTCAGGTCCTAGGAACTTAATCTTAAAATGGTAACGCTTGGAATCTGGAGATTTCCATCTGGGTGATGGGAAGTGCTCCTTCTTACCCTGCCTGCAGACCCCCATGACTTGAACTTAACAACGGGCTGATAGATGTTTGTGTTGGTTGTGAAGACATAGTTGATTTTCACGTCACATTCCTTTGAAGCACCACCTGAAAATGTGGGAGTCAGCTGAGGAGGAAGATTAGTCCAGGCCCTGAAGAGATTTCCCATGTTTTATTTTTTTCATCAGACAAAAAGAGAGAGAGAAATGCTAATGCATTTTGCCAATTTACCTGAAATTATTACATATTTTAGAAAATTAAAAATGTAAAAAGCTTGCTATACTGGCAATTTTCTAAGTGTTCTCTTTAAAATGTTGGTTATGAGTGAAGTACATCCCTCACGCCTGTGCACAAGCAAAATGAACAATGTGGTAGAGAAACATCATGGTGGGTTCAATGTCTTTTTCAGAGTGCTTGCATGTGCTGTGTCAGCCATTCATTAATTGCTAGTCATCTCTCTTCTTTGCTAATGCTCCCACAAACCTTTTAATTAGAAAAGGATAATTAGGGTCTTTGCTGCCAGTGAAAGATCATCTGGTGCTTACCCAAGTTTGGTGCATAAAAGCTTGTGTCTGTGTACAAAAAAGAAAAGGCACAATCACTTTATTAGTGAGCCTTCAGACAAATTCTGTTTAAAAATGTATTCAGTGTTAAACAAGGGACACAGTTATAGAAGCTTTATTTCAGAAGAGAGCCCCCCACAAAAATGTCATATTAGAGTGCTGTTGAGCTCATGTCCTACTTGTAAGCTTCCCATGGGCATCTGGTTAGCCATTGTGAGAACAGAATGCTGGACTAGGGAGGCCTTTAGTCTGATTTAACAGGACTTTTCTTACAATTTAATAGCATATAAGTGGAACTTATACAAGTCCAAATAACCTCCCATAAACACTCCTTGATTTTTGTTATGGGTCTAGTCCAGCTTTGCAAAAGGAACACAAATGCATGCCTGTTTTTACTAAATACTGCCTTGTACATTCCTGCTTTGAAATGGATTGTCAGTACAGTATTCTACTTAAAGAGAATACAGATCATGAACCAGATCAGAAGAGTAATTTCAAGAGGTGGAGGGGGCCATGGTGGGTGGGGGTGGGGTATGATCTGTATAAAATGTAACTTGAAAAAAGAGACATTGCACATACTTTTGTAAACCAAGAAATCTTTAATAAAAAATACATTTTAAAAAAGAAGAGTACAGTGGTATCTCGGGTTAAGAGTACAGTGGTACCTTCGTTCCATTCTTAACCTGAAACTGTTCTTAACCTGAAGCACCACTTTAGCTAATGGGGCCTCCCACTGCTGCCGCGCTGCCGGAGCACGATTTCTGTTCTCATCCTGAAGCAAAGTTCTTAACCCAAGGTACTATTTCTCGGTTAGTGGAGTCTGTAACCTGAAACGTATGTAACCCAAGGTACCACTGTAATTTCAATTTCCACAGATCTTAGTGTTTTGCTTCAGCTTTCCAAATGTTTTTTAACATCAGATTAGGTTCATTTTCTGTTCAGATAAAAAAATGTAATAGTGCTTTCTAAGGCTGACACCAGGCCTGGCATGCAGCACACTTGGGCATGTGTCAAAGCCTAATGGCCCCATCAGAGCTCACTGCCATGATTATTGTTGCTGGGTGGCAGCAGCAACCACCCCTGCAGCTCCTGTTGCAGGAGCCTCCTAAAATCTGGAATCATTCTCTGCATGAGCAGAAACCCTATGGAGTGAGGATAACTTTCAAATCCTGAAGACAAAACCTACATACATACCTTATTAATCACTTTTTATTAAGCATCTCAAAGCAATTCACTGCACAATAAGAATATATAGAGAACAATTGCCTATATATAAAACATGAAAACATGTAAAACAATGTCAAATGCAATAGACACCAACTAGGATCTCCACTTGTTGAAGGAGGAAAGTCTTAAAACAGAAAGACAATAGAGACGGCACCAGTCTGATATGTAATGGGAGGGAGTTACAAATAGGTGCTCCCTACGACCCTATACAACCCTAGAGTCTGTCAAGACTGGCCCGTACAGGCAGGGGTACCTTTACCTTTACCTTACGACCCTATATATTGTGTGAAACAGATGTCTTTATAAGATTGTATATGCAGGAGTGTAGTGATTAGCTGAGAATATAAGGAATAAGATGATCTCTTGGGTATCCTGGTTTGAAGTTGTATAAGGCTTTGTAAACCAGTACCAGCACCTTGAACTTAGCCCAATAGCTACTTGGCAGCCAGGGCAATTTTTTCAACAGCAGAGTAACGTGATGGCAATATTTTGAGCTGCCGAGCTGACACATTTGGCACTAGCTGCAGTTTCTGGGTCAACCTCAAGGGCAGCCCCACTTTGATTGTGTTGGAGTATCCAGTCTAGGGGTTACCAGTGCACGGACAACTGTTGTCAGGCTATTCCAGCCCAGAAATGGCTGTAGCTTCCTTTCAGACAGAGCTGTTAAAAGGCACTCCTAGCCACTAAGGTTGCCTGGGCCTGTAGTGACAGTGGTAGATCCAGGAGCACAATCAGACTATGAGCCTATTTCTTCAAGAGGAGTATGACGCTTTTCAAAGCAAGCAATCTGTATATGTTTAGGTTCTATGCAGACATTGCACTGAGCATAGAGTACATAGATTCTACCTCTATATGGGTTCAGTCAACTGGATATGTTGTGAAAGCATGGATTATACATTATCTATAATCGATACCTTTTTCTTGACAGAAGTTGTTGGTATTTTATAAAATGATTGTTAGGAAAAACCCAGCAGGTGCAGTTTTTCCCCAGCATGACAATGCGGTGATTGGATAGCTTACACCCTTCAGTTTCATAGGCACTGTTGGATAGTCTCTCAGTGTGCGAAAATAATTTGTTCCCTAAACAGAGAACAGAGAAGCAGCAGCAGAAGGCTGAGACTGTTTTGTCTATGCAAGGACATTTTCTGTGGGAACTGTAACTATGAGCATGAGCAGTTTGCAGGGCCGGGTTTACCGGTAGGTTTGATGAGGCCATAAGCTACTGAAGGTAATGGGACCCTTTATATGTCCAGATGTGCTTTGTCAACAACCAATTGTCGCTGTTTTTTGTGTTGATTATTGTTGGACTCTAAACATGCCTTGACCATGGCAGTGGTGAATGTCTGTATATATTTGCTACCAATATGTTTTTATGTCTGCCAAGTAAACCTTTACACTTGACTGAATCTTTATGATGTCTATGAGTGTTTATTGCCTACTGTGTGTACCTTCAATCCCAAAGACACTTCCAAGGAAGGAGCTGCGTTGAGATGGAACTCTGCTGAGTGTGGATACTAGAACACATGTGCAGTGAAAGTGAGGCTGGATCCAGTCCTTTCTAATTCATCCATCAGAGGTTGATGGATTGATCTAACAGGCACAGAAGGAGGGATCGGATAAATTGGTGGAAAGTGTACAAAAATTGTTTTTGTGCAAATAGTCATTTTGCCTCATAAAGATTCCATCGAACTCAAGAGCCTATGAAGCATCTTTTGCCTAATGGATAACAGTAGATGTTAAAAATAACACCTCATCAGTCTTCTTAGGCCTAACTGCCTTTACATGCAAATGTGTGTAACAGATTTGCCATAGAAGCCAGTCAATTTAAAGAAGGACAGCTTTGGATAGAGGGAATATGACAGGAAGCAATGGGGCTACTCAACCTTTCCTTTGCCCATCATTTTTCTGTTCTCAATTGCACACACATTTCAGCACTTTCTGATAAAGAATTCAAGTTCCTGTTGATGTTACATTTTGAAATATTATTGTTGCATGCCGTCCCAATCTCTGAGTGGTGTCAGATTCCAGAGGTTCCAGGTGGCTATCCAGGGAGTGGAGAAATAAATCAGAAGCAGCCCCTCAGCTCCAGCCAGCTCATCTTTCTCGGAGGGTTGTCTTCCTCCTTGCCTTCAGCTACTGGTTGAATCTCTTCACAGTCCCAGCCCATCAGCTGCCCATCCACACTCTGGATCTCTTCAGCCACCCCTTTAATCTGGCTGCCTTGCAGCCAGGCTTCGGGGTCATTTTCAACCCCCTGTAGCATATGGTCAGGCAGGGCCCTCACCTTGCATGGAGTTACACTTTTCTCCCCTAGGAGGGTTCTCACATACTCTTCTTGCAACTGCTTAATTTTGACAAACCACTGGCTCTGCTGCTGGATCATTTGCCCACACCGCTCAATCTGTTGCTGGAGTTTCTGCTGGAGCATCAACCTGAAGGAGTGTTGCTGTTCATCCTCCATCTTGACCCACGCACACATCACTCACAGGTCCTCCTCCAGGAAACACAAATCCCACTTCTTACACCAGTGTTGCATGCCACCCCAGTCTCTGAGTGGTACGAGATTGCAGAGGTTCCAGGCATTTACTCAGGGTTCAGTTTCCTTGGAATGAGGGACAGCACAGTGGAGACTGCGGTGTCTTTATGATATATGGTTTGTTTACACATATATACAACCTGAGCCTATGATGGACAGCTCACAGCATCAACAGCCCAAGAGGGTCTTGCTTCTCCCATAGCTGCAGTCTTGGATTCAAACAGAAATCAAACATGTCTTTCCCTCACAGGCTTCAGCCTGCCACTTGTGTCCAGCTTCTACATCACATATACAACTAAACTCTGGCCTTTGTCTTTGAACAATCAGCAAATTTAGGGAGGGCAGCCCACTCATTTGTTTTCTGTCTCAGAACCACTTCCTTTGTTATCTTAATGGCCCACACTTAGGGGGACATTACCTCACCAGGAATTAGAAGGGACTGAGGCATACAGCCTACTCTTGTCCCCAACTCATAACACTTTGTTTGTTTTTCTGTGCATAAATTAATATCTGAAGTAGTCACATAAAGGATTGCAGAAGTTACTTCAATAGTTAGCAAAAAAAAATGCAAGGTGTGATTTTTTTAGTTACAGAAGGGGATGCTGCATGCACCCTTACTTCTGAAGTTAAATCCTTATAGGGTTAGTTACAGGGCTGGCCCACCCATGAGGCAAAATGCAAGTGTCACCTGTTGTCCATTCACATATGCACAAAGAGCAGCAGCTACAAGAGCCAGGGCAAGTTCACTGCTGGGCTTAATGGGCCAACACACTTTGCAAATGGATTTACATGTTAGTGGGGGTGTATGCATGAATGCTTATACAGGCACATGGCTACAATCACCACTTACGTAAATAATAGCAGCATCTAGCACAAGAAGCACTTTCTGTATTACGGGTGTTTGGCAGTTACAAGGAAATACTTAAAAATAAAAAAGCCTTTGACCCCGACGTGATTCGAACACGCAGCCTTCTGATCTGGAGTCAGACGCGCTACCGTTGCGCCACGAGGTCCTGGTGGTTTGTGGCAGGCAGGGCTGCAGAACTCGCTGAGCGCGACAGCTGAAAGATACCCAATTCAAAAATACACGGCGGTTGGGAAAGTTAAGCGGGGGTGGGGAGCGCGGGAAATGTAAGAGTCTGGCGGATGAAAAAGAGATATTTTAATCTAAAGCTAATAATTGCACTTGAGTCTCTGCTAAGCGACTGCGGGTTCCCCAGGCGGGAAAAGCTCCAGTCTGCTGAGGGTGTGAGGGAGCGTGAGAGTTATAGGGCAGGGACGAAGCCAGCATTTTTGTGGAGGTGGGGCAGGCCTTTTGTGTGTGGGGGGGGGGGGAAGAGAACACCTCAGTTTGTTATGCATTGAATTTCACTGATGGGGGGGCAGCTGCCCCTCCCTGGCCCCCCCTTGCCTACGTCCATGGGGCCGCTGCCCCCCATCAAGTAAATAAATAACCCCTCCCCACAGAATGCCTACCCCACCCGAAATAAATCCCGGTTGTGGGGCTGCCCCTGACAGGAGTCCATTCCAATATCCCCTCACTACAACTTACCGGTACTTTCCCGCCTTGTTCTTTTGCCTCCTTCCTCCCCTCCGCCGTCATCTCCCACCCCGATACTCCCTCATAGCCAAGCCTTTCTCCCCTCCAGTATCCACGTTTATCAAGGCCAACTAAAATGTCACAAATCATGTACAGTATAGAAGAAAGCTTTCGAGTTTTCTCTGACTCTGCTCTTATGGGCCGAGGACGCGGCTCCCTTTTCTTGCCCGGATCTCTTATCTCACCGCGGCGATACAGTGGACGTCACAATAGAACGCCAACTACATGAGGTCTAAAGAAGTCACTTTTCCAAGCAGCTCCTCGTTAGTATAGTGGTAAGTATCCCCGCCTGTCACGCGGGAGACCGGGGTTCGATTCCCCGACGGGGAGAGGCACCAATGTTTTATTTTATTTTTTTACCCCTTGATGTTAGTTTGCTTTCACACAATTTAACAAATAATATAATGCTAAAGAGCTGGACTAGATGTCTTTAAAAAAGAAAAGAAAAGAAAAGAAGAATCCAATTAAAAAGGCGGGAGAAGTCAATGCCATATCCCAAAGAGGAAACTGAATTGTGGTCTCTGACTTGACAGGCAGAGATATAAACCGCTATTATGCTGTTTTACTGTTCATTTTCTGAACATTTTGAGCCACTTGGTATAAAGTTTGTGGGGAAGTAGCATAGAATTGATTCTAATGAACGTTTATGAGAAAACCCAACAATCAAGGGTGTTTTATCACTCAAGGGTCGGGTCTCCTGGCATTGATGCTCCTTAGTAAGAAAGAATAACAATGCGAAGCATCAAAGTTAAATGCTCCCTCATTAGTTCTTTTACTTCCCCACCAGGAATAAGTTTCCAAGACTTTTTGAAGATTTACTTCCTAGAAACCCCAAATAACTGGAGGCTGTAACACGAGACCTGGATTGCCGGGTGGAGCTTGCCTTCTTAATATTTCATAACAAAAAAAGCAACTATTTATTCCTCAGGAACAACATCTACATCCCTGGTTATTGTAAGAGACAAACCAGCAATTGCAGCAAACACTCTTAAAATATTACCCTGCTTCTCGCCAATTTCTATTCATTCTATCTGCTAACACTACATCAATCAACAGGTCTGTTTTGCTATTTCTATTTAAAAGTAACATTGACCCAAAAAAGTGCTTATATTATTTATAGAAGCCGGCATGGGTAAGAAAGCAAAACTTCAACCCTAATCCCGGTGAGTAAACCTTATTTAGTTCCGTGGGGCTTATTTCTGAGTCAACATGGTTAGGATTCACTGTGTCTGCTTAAACCTATCCCAAGCTGTTGTACAGAAACCCTAAATGTAACATTTCTGTCTACACATCTGTGCTTTTTAACCTCGCTGCTCTGTGCACAACCAGTTTAAGTCGCTCAAAGGCAACTTAAACATATATAATTGTAGTTACAGATAGGTAACCGTGTTGGTCTGCCATAGTCAAAATAAAAAAAAATTCCTTCCAGTAGCACCTTAAAGACCAACTAAGTTAGTTCTTGGTATGAGCTTTCGTGTGCATGCACATGTGTGTATCTGAAGAAGTGTGCATGCACACGAAAGCTCATACCAAGAACTAACTTAGTTGGTCTTTAAGGTGCTACTGGAAGGAATTTTTTTTATTTTGATATATAATTGTGATGACACATTGCAAAGAATGATCCAAGCTAACGCTGCAGTAATAGCACCTGCTCCAGGGAGAGAACAGTTTGAGTTTCAACATTGTTGTTGTGGTCAAAAGGGCTTGAGACCTAAATACTTTATTATTATCAGGGCCGGATTTACGTTTGAAGAGGCCCTAAGCTACTGAAGGTAACGAGGCCTTTTATATGTCCAGCTGTCCTTTGTCAACAACAAATTGTCACTGAATATATGCTGTATGGTAATTTATGGACTTAATAGGTATCGAAAGCCATTTGCCACTGTTGCTGTATGTAGGTTTTATTTTATTTGTTTTTTTATCTTATATTTTGGAAATGTACAACCAGGTTTTTCCCCTTTAAATTTTTTTGGGGGCCCCAAGAGAGTAGGGCCCTAAGCAATAGCTTGTTTAGCTTATACGCAAACACGACACCAATTATTATTATTTAAAAAAACAATCAAGACCTCATATTTCTGGAAGTTTCAAAATAACACTCCAAACTAGCACAGACTGTTGAGGCAAGAAAGATAGACACGTCATGTGGAGTGCAAAGGATTAAGATGGTACAGAACTGCTAGGCACGTCTCCGCTCAGATTATTTTTCATCGTGGAAATTAGAGAAGCAAGCCGAGTCAGCATCGGTCAAACACCTGCTGCTGGCCTGCCGAAAAAGGAGAGTAGAAAAGGAGAGTGGAGGCCCACTCCCGCAGAAAATCAGCTATCTAGTGACTGAGTGGTGCGTCTGCTTCTTATGTTTATGCCCTGCACAATAGGCCACAGTAGGGCTGCACAATAATCAGATAGGGGTTCTGGGCAGGCAGGAAGAGGCTCAGTCATTCTTGCAGTGTATGTTTTTATTGGAAAACCCACAAGTACTGTGCATTTGCAGCAGTCTTCGCTCCCTCTAGTGGTACTCGGAGATTCCTTCAGAGCTAAACAACAGCAGCGAAAATGGACCGTTCTAAAGGGACATTTTTGGCACAGCTGGTGCCACCACAATAAACCTTAAAGCAACGCAGCCCTTGTGTAACTGGAACTTGTTTCTGTTGTGTAGACTTGTAGAGTTGGATGGGATCCCAAGAGTCATCTAGTCCAACCCCCTTGCAATGCAGGAATCTTGCCCACAGCCATCCCTGGGTGGGCTTGAACCACCAACTTTGTGATTAACTGCCAGATGCACCGACTTATTGCATACCCTACAACATTTATCCAATGAAAATAGGGACGTCCTATCTATAATAATTATAATAATGTTATTATTCATACGCCATCCATTAAACTTTTTAAAAAATCCCTTTACAGGGCTGCCTGCAGATGCCTTCTAAAGGTTGTATAGTTACTGATCTCCTTGCTTGGGGGGTTGCATATCTCCATACCCTCCAACATTTCTTTGATGGAAATAGGGACATCCTAAGGAAAAGTGGGACATTCTAGGATCAAATCAGAAACCAAAATGGCTTCTGTAAATCTGGGACTGTCTCTGGAAAATAGGGACACTTGCAGGGTCTGTTATTGCACCACCTGTGTTTGCTCGTTGAAGCTCCTCCTATTAGCAGTGGCAGCAAGCAGGGGTGCCAACCTGAATAAAATATTGTGGGGACCTAGCTAAACCCCACTCCACATAATCTATCACATGACACAGTGCACACACAACATTTGAATGCCCATCAACTTGGGGGGGGCTGGCCCCCTCAAATATTTTACTGTGGGGGCCGAAGCTCCCACGGCCCCTAGGACATATTGTAGCCCAACTTGAAATATAAAAATATTTGCTAGCACCAAGAAGCTTTGCTATTATTTTATGCTTTGCAGTCTGTAACTAAGCTACCATATTAACTTCTTGTGGTTATGAGAAAACTTATTAATAACAGACTGGCCTTAGGCAAGACAATACAGGGTAATCTCTATTTTTCAAGGGGTGTTTCAAAAGGACATGGAGCTCTAGCTTGTCACATTCATTGTTTTGTTGTTTCTTTAAAACATCAGTATTTTTTTACAACACAATAGGTGCCTAGAAAGAGGATTTAGAGATTCACTATAATAAAACACTGTCTGAATCTTGTGATGGCTTTAGAAATTTCCAAACATCTAACTGTGTAATAAATTGTGGTTGGCAAAGCTATCCCCCCCCCAATAGTGTAGGGGTAGTTTTAAAACATCTGACGTCTGAGGGGATTTTTTGGATAGGAGGTTATCAGGGATGACTGATAAGCTGTATTGTTCAGTAGACAGTTGAAAGCAAACCCAAATGTTCCTCTGCATAATGTGTGAAATAGCTCTTAGGTGCCTCTGATCGGACTTACATTTAATAAGATTTCCTTCATTACTTGGCAAACACAGAAATGGAAAATGCTTTCATACGCACGTTGAAAGATTAAATTCAGCATGAAAATAAATATTATTTGAGAATTAGTTATTATTAAATTCGTGTTTGTATGGATTAATTAAAGCGCTTTTCACAATATCTAAGACGTGTGTGTTTGAAAAGAAGAAATACCACACACACAATAGGAATTTTACAGGTTCATCAAACTCCTATTGCCTTTTCCCTCGGCACCTTGAAGGAGTCCTAAGCATGTCAGTCACAGAGAAGGGACTTGGCTCTCAGCCCGGCAAGTTTTTGTTCTGCCTCCAGCAGGTTTCTCTGACAGACGTGATAGGGGAGGAAAGTGTTCCAAATGCTCAAGTGCACTGCTGGGGGATTCTGAGATAGAAATACATTTTAATGAATCTTTCTTTCTTAGCCAACTTTGAAAATGGCTGAACTAAACAGTCTCTCCCACTCTTTCCCCAATCAACCTGATCGAATAAAGGTGCTAATATATTTAACTCCAGAAGGGGGAGCCAGCACCACAGCTATGCGTTCTCTTCCATACAAAATGTCTACCTGCTGTTCTTCAAAAAGGTTAGGTGAAGTAAACATCATCACAATTGCTGGGCTCATACTATATCTGGGATTGCTGCTTGCTGGCTGTGTCATTATCTCTTGAAATAGACACTGTGGTTGATGGTCCAGATGACCTGTTTTTAAATGGGAACAACAGGTTTGTGCAACATCCAAAGTGAGAGCAATGCTATATGGCCAGCCCCCAGTTCTGCATCTCTCTTTCTCTTCCAGGGAGAGTGTATTTTCAGCAAGATGAGGTGAATAGCATCACATTCTTCCTTCCATAAGGGAACCTCTTTAGCAATTGGCATTGTCACACCATTGCCTGCTTGCCAACTCTCTTTTCAACACCTGGCAGCTTTTCTTGGGAGCAAAGGAAGCAGCTGTGCTTCTAATATTATTTGGGGAATTAATGCATGTGGAAGAAGCCAAAAAGATTGGGCTGGAGATGCACTTTACCTCTAAAGCTCTTTTGAGGGAAGAATGGCAAAGGGACTGATAAGCAAATCAAATCCCTGAAGTTTTTGATGTTTTAATTGTATTCTTAGTTCTAACTCTTTGATGATAATAATAATATAAAAACCTATGCAAATTAATTACCTGCATTGCTTGCTTTATAGTCTGTCCACCTGTTCAGAGAAACACTTAGTGCAGCTCAGGAAGCTGTTCTGGCTGCTTTCACTTTTTAATAGAAGAAATATATTCTGTTCCAGTATGTTTTGGTCCTCTTTGCCTTTCTCTATGTCGTTCTCCATCAATCAACATGATTCAACTGAAGATGTCAACAAGAAGAAAAGTAGTGATGACTGGAAGTAAATAAAGTCTGGGACATGTCTGGGGGGGAAAAAAGTAATAATCAAATGACTTAGCCTGGTTTTATCAATAGCAAGTGTTTCTGAATTATATGTCAGGTTCCCAAGATCTTGGGCACTTTCTGGTGTCCTTTTTATGGCAGATTCACGATGGTCTGAGCACAAGATGCTGTTGGGTCAGTCATATGGCACCCACCTTTCAATATTGCTTGTACCTGCAAAAGTTTCAAGGCGGTTTCATTCAGTGCATATTCTGCAACTTCTGCTGAAACCCCATAACTTTTTATACTACAAATGTTCTGGTTTCTTTTTTCTTGCTTCCATTGTATCACCGCCCCCTCCAATACAGCAATAATGTGGTAACATTGGGGAAGCATCGAAGCACAAACTAAAGCAGAATTAAAGAACCCCTAATCCACTATTATTGTGTCAAGAGCACGTTGCAGAAGGCACCTAACACAAAGCAGCAGAGTGGAGGGGGCCTTTGACACTCAACTTTTCATGCTGATTTTGATTTAGTCTGTTGAGTAAGAGGGCTTGTATACCCAATACTCAAGCAGAAACAGTGCTTCTAGACGTTCACTGTTTCCGAGTGACAAATTCAGGATGCACAATTAGACTCGATTTGGCGGTCTTGCACAAAAGGTCTTTTCCCTGTTTTAGGATTATTGCATTCTGCGGCACTCAACTTGCGCTAGTACACTTTCGTTACGCTGAAGGCTTCAAGGAGCTTTATAGGAAGCCAGCAGAATTCCCACCAAGCTGTAATATTTCCCGAAGCTTTTGAAAGAACTGATGCCAGCTTCAACAGCAAAAAAGGGTGCCAAGCTTTGCATTGCACCCCGGCAACAGCTATCCAGCACAATGCTTCTGCTCAGAAATCTGCCTAGCAACCAGCTAGAGATGGAGGTGCTCCATCTACAGAGCAAGAAGGGGAATTGCACCTGACAAAGAGAATACAGTATACGCAGCTTTCCTGCTAGTTGTCAGGTTGAATCATTTGTTGCTGTTTGTATCTGGGTGTAGAGTTTTCCTGTGTTTTTAAGGAGGGTTCCTAACAAAAAGCTGTGCTCTGAATTTTCTGTATGAGCCAGGGCCAGATTACAGCGATGGAGTAGCTAGCTGGTTATGCATTGCTTACAATTCCCAGCACAAGCCATGGACATATGTCTTTGTGTGTGGAATGGTCTGTATTTTATTTTTATTAAATTGGGTAGTTGCTTTATCTTGCCCAAGGCAACGCAAAGCAACTTACAACCAACCAAACAACCCCCTCTGACCACATAGCTAAATTAAAACCAGGTAGGGGAATGCATTTAAAAAACATCCCACCCACTTCTAAAAGGTCACAGGTAGTTAAAGGCCAAAAGCCTGGTTATAGAGGAAAGTTTTTGGCTAGTACAGTGGTACCTCGGGTTAAGTACTTAATTCGTTTCGGAAGTCCGTTCTTAACCTGAAACTGTTCTTAACCTGAAGCACCACTTTAGCTAATGGGGCCTCCCGCTGCCGCCACGCTGCCGGAGTACGATTTCTGTTCTCATCCTGAAGCAAAGTTCTTAACCCGAGGTAATGTTTCTGGGTTAGCGGAGTCTGTAACCTGAAGCGTATATAACCTGAAGCGTATGTAACCCGAGGTACCACTGTACCTAAAAATATATCATGATGGCGCCAGGCAAGCCTCCCTGGGGAGAGCATCCCACTAGTAGGGAACCACCGCTGGAGCGGTACCTATTTATCTACTTGCATTTTGAGGTGCTTTCGAACTGCTAGGTTGGCAGGAGCAGGGACCGAGCAACGGGAGCTCACCCCGCCGTGGGGATTCGAACCGCCAACCTTCTGATTGGCAAGTCCTAGGCTCTGTGGTTTAATCCAGATGCCTACTGGAAGCCCACAAGCGGGGCCTAAGTTCAACAGATCTTCCCACTTGTGATACCCCTTAACTCTCTCTCTCTCTCTCTCTCTCTATATATATATATATATATATACTATCCTGTTTCTATGCCTTCAACAGCACCATGACAGGACAGAAATTTAGGAGAGGACAGAGGACATGGAGTTATTCTCAGTTGGCAGCAGGTATATTTATACTTGAATGCAATGGTACAGAGAAGAGGGGAGAAATTAAAGCCAAATGGCAATGAAATGTTAAAGGCACAGGAACAAAGCTCATGTTGGCAATAATAATGCCATGTGCCTGAAGTGACTGAAAAACCTTCTCCTAATATGGAGGTGGCCCTAATTAGCAGCAATAAAAGTTTTGAGGAGGAAAGAGATGTTTAAAACAACAGCAACAAAAATACCCCTCCAAATAGCCATATTGGAAGATGGAGAGGGAACCAGCAGGAAGGTGAAACCTGAGGAGTATTTTCAATTACCTTTTAATGTGATTTGGAAAAGAAAGTCGAAAAGTTTGATCAGGGGCTAATTAAGCATAAACATACATTAACTGTTAGGGGCAGGGACCGCATAAATCAGGCCTTCTTGGAGAATTACCACAGGAAGCAGTGAAAACGACTAGTCTTTTTTGTAGTTATTTTCAAATAGCACATTTTCCCAGCAGTCCTCCAAGGGAGAATATCAAAGCATGACATTGAAACAGCATCAGTCTATATTCTCCTAAACCGTATTTCCCTTCCTTAATTGGCTCCTGCCTGCTTTAATAGCTTCATAAATGTTGCAAGGGAATAATTAAATTGTACATCACTTGAAGTTGCAGACAGCACCAAGCTAGGAGGGATTTGCAAACACGCCAGAGAAGAGAGCCATGACAAAGTGTCCCAATGACATTTCAGAGAACTTGAGAACAAAGCTCCTGTGGAACGAGATAAATAATGGATGTGCCAATGGCAAATCTTGCCCCTATCTCTCCAGCTGCAGGAGCTTTCTTGGCAGAGGAGCTGGTGCAATGACATAATGCAGGGACATAATCAACTCAGCCAGATCATAAAAATCTATTCTCACAACTGCGGTGGTCTGGAGAAACCAGATTCCAAAAAGCCTCTCTCTTTCTGCTCATTATATTAGCCATTTTGCTGCCATGTAGTCAATTCTTCCCTCAAGGTAGCCATCTTCACTATACAGTTGTAAGGAGACCCCTGTTCTCTTCACAGAGCTATGATTCCCAGAGTTCCCTGGGAAGAGGGAAACCACTTTGAAAACTGTAGCTCTGTGAGGGAAATATGGGGTCTCCTAACAACTCTCAGCACCCTTCACAAACCACAGTTCCTAGGATTCTCTGGGAGAAACCATGGTTATTTAACAAAATGCCCTGCACAAGTGTAGAACTTTACATTTGTCCCTATTGAAATTAATTTTGTTAGTTTTGGCTTGGTTCTCCAATCTGTTAAGGTCGTCCTAGTTTGGTGCCATCTGCAAATAAAGATGACGCTCCACTTGTCACTTTTTCACAGGATGAATAGGAACTGTTAGTGAGCATTTTGGGGGTTTGTTTGGTCAGTCAACCAGCTACGAATCCACAGTTATCTTATCCAGTCCACATTTTACCAGCTTCTCCGCAAGAATATCATAGGGAACTTTCATTGTGAGAAGTAAAAGTTAGTGAGGAGATGACTGTGTGAGAATTTTCAGAAAGCTTGTTACAAAGATAAATTGGCAAAGCACAGCAGAACTGTCACAGTTCAGCTGACAATGCATTTGTATCCATTCTATGCTCCTTTCAGTGCTCCAGTATTACAGGCATCCAGGCTAACACCAGGTTAATAATAATACTAATACTACTACTAATAATAAATTTATTATTTATCCCCCACCCATCTGGCTGGGCTGCCCCAGCCACTCTGGGAGGCTTCCAACAAAATATTAAAATACTGTAATGCATCAAACATTAAAAGCTTCCCTAAACAGGGCTGCCTTCAGATGTCTTCTAAAAGTCTGGTAGCTGTTGTTCTCTTTGACATCTGGTGGGAGGGTGTTCCACAGGCAGGCGCCACTACCGAGAAGGCCTCTGCCTGGTTCCCTGTAACTTGACTTCTCGCAGTGAGGGAGCCGCCAGAAAACCCTCGGTGCTGGATCTCAGTGTCCGGGCAGAACGATGGGGGTGGAGACGCTCCTTCAGGTATATAGAACCGAGGCTGTTTAGGGCTTTAAAGGTCAGCACCAACACTTTGAATTGTGCTTGGAAACGTTTGAATGGGCCCTGCAGAAAGCGCTCCTTGGAATGCTGCTTTCTTTGTGGAGAGGCCTGCCAGGTGTACCTGGTGGTGGCAGAGGCAGGCCTCAGGACAGGACTGGGCAGATGAGTCTAGCATCATTTCAATGGGGCATCATGGGTAATTAAAATGGTGGTTGGATATAGCCACCTGGTGCTGCTTGAACTGATGGGTGAGATTTGAAAAACAAGACATGGGAGTCCAGGACTGGCATTAGTGCTGAGCTGCATTGCATGCTGGAGTCCCACAGCTGCCCAAGGATCATGGGCAACCCCCCCCCCATATTCACATTCATTTTGCTGTTGCAGGAGAACCCCGGGGTTAATTTGAGCCACTGCTCTCTGGGATTTGGCCCTGAATCTGCCTCATCACCAGGGCCCATGCTGAGAATCTGTGAAATATGAGCAAATGGAATGCCTCTGAACATGTGCAAAGTGCTTGCACACACTGCCAAATAGGCCTTATCTCAGCTGTAACAAAGAGCTCTAGACTGAAAGGCGTTGGGATCTTCTCATCAGAAAGAAAATGAATGTTATTTTGATATTTTTGTTGTAAGTCGCCCAGAGAACTCTGCTTATGAACTAGCAAGCCCCCCTACCTCCCACATATAATTTAGTTACCTATATTTGCTTTAAACATTTACTGGTTTTGTGTTTTAATGATGATTTTATGTATAGCTTGTTTTTTAATTGTGTTGTGTATTTCAGCTGTGTTTTAGTTACAATTGTAACTAAACACCTTTCGGTAGGTGATTTATCAATCTTCTAAATAAATAAAATGAGGGAATAAATAAATAAGAGAGTAAATAAATAAATGCCTGTATCCATTTACTTCTAATGAGAATTATGAATACTTTCTGCCCAGCCTGCTTTATTTTTCTCTATGCCTAATGTTTGAGCTAAAGCTGTACAACTGTACAAATCTAATCAAGAAAGAAAGAAAGAAAGAAAGAAAGAAAAGATAATAAGCCTCACATTTTAAATGTGGACAAAGGTGGTTGATGAAATGCCCATTTTGTTGGATCTCTGTCTCCATACTTTATTTTGGTTGAAAGAGAGAAATCCATCCAGTTTGACAGTGCAGGCTGGAGATATGGTACAATTCAGAAAGTTAGATATGCAATTTGGATTCCTCAATCCAGCATTAGTTCAGAGTAAACAATTATTACAAACACCCATAGGCATAAAATCCTACTGTGTTTAAAAGTATTTTATCTTTTACTTTGCATAAAAACTCAGAGCAATTCTCATATTTTTCTCTTTTCTCAAATCTGAAAAATAAGAATTTTAATTCTTGAGCTTCCAGGCTTGTCTTTGAATATGCACATTTACATCGATGAATTCATTTGTGCTAGTGACATATTTGAAAGTAGCCATGGGCTAATGTATAACTAATTATTATTATTATTTTTATTAACAATGACTGACACATAATGCAAAATTCACACCATTGTTATTCTGCATTTCCAAGCAGAGTGATACTTCCCCATTATCAGAGTTCTGATCCTTCTTGTGTTCATGGAGTGGGGCCAGAGATATAGCCCCACTCCAAGCACCCCATGTGTGTAGACAGGATTTTACGGGGGGGGAGGCCTTTTGTTGGGGGGGGCAGAACCGACGTGATTGGTCAGTTAGCTAAGTATTTCTATTGTTTAACTTGATCTAGGGGGGCAGCTGCACACCTGCCCATGATGCACCCCAGGCTGTGAGTTGTGGTCTACCTGTATGAGGTGTAGTCCCATCTACACCATGCACTTACAGCACAGGGCTTCTCCTTAAGAATCCTGGGAACTGTAGTTTGTGAAGGGTGCTGGGAAATGTAGCTCTGTGGGTATTTACTATAGTTTTCAGCAGTAGCATCTAGAGCAGCCTTTCTCAACCTGTGGGTCCCCAGATGTTGTTGGACTACAACTCCCATCATCCCTGAGCTCTGGCCTTGCTAGCTAGGGGTGATGGGAGTTGTAGTCCAACAACATCTGGGGACCCGCAGGTTGAGAAAGGCTGATCTAGAGGCTGTGCAGCTGGGAAAGTATTGCTCTCCTGGCTTCCCAACATAGCAAGCTGCTGTTTCTTACTGAGAGACAGCAGGAAGGGGTGCGAAGTGGGGAGCCTGGCAGTGGGAATGACAGACTGGCTCCACTTACACATGCCACATCGCACCAAGCCTCTCACACCATGCTGCTGCTGGTTCCCAGGATGCTTTGAGGGAAGCCATGATTGTTAAAAGTGGCATAAATGTGCTTTAAGCTTATGGTGTGGGTGTGATATTTGTTGCTGGAACGTACAGTGGTACCTCAGGTTACATATGCTTCAGGTTACAGACTCCGCTAACCCAGAAATATTACCTCGGGTTAAGAACTTTGCTTCAGGATGAGAACAGAAATCATGCTCCAGCGGCGCGGCAGCAGCAGGAGGCCCCATTAGCTAAAGTGGTGCTTCAGGTTAAGAACAGTTTCAGGTTAAGAACGGACCTCTGGAACAAATTAAGTACTTAACCCGAGGTACCACTGTATTAGGAATTTATAAGCGTTTGTAAACAAGGAAGTGGGCAAAGTCATGTTAATTGTGTTCTTCACAACTCAAGCAATGGGCATATCTGTCTAAAGGAGCAGTCCCTAAAGGCCATTACGTCCAGGCTCTAAGATTACCTGGCCCCATCGGTGAAAGGCTCAGCCACACCAGCAACTGGTTTTGTCCAAGTATACTCTTTTTTACTGCAGAGATAGTAACAGATCACTGAAATGAAGAACATTCTGGACATTGCAATACCTCTCCTTCCACGATGTGCTGCTCTCATCATCATTGCGTGGCGAGTTCCCGCCCCCCACCAGGATAAATAAAGACACGAGACACCATAGTTTAAGGTTAAATGGGCGAATTAGGCCACAACTTTATTGAATTCAGGAATGAGAGGCATTGGCTTAGGCATTGGTCCTAACGACTATCCGGCTCCAGCCCATTTGCTGGAGACACGGGGAAGGGTTAACACTAAATCGGGGGAGTCTCCCACCGAGGCACGTCGACTAAGAGCTCCCCCGGGTCACCGCTCTGGGGCGTGCCTTTGGCCCTCACCTCCATAGGCTTCGGACAGGGCCACGCCCCCCGGAGTCCTTTAACGGACCACCCTTCGCTCACTGGGGGGAGGTGATGGCGTTCCTCCCCCCCCACACATCCTCTTAACCCCTTCTTACCAATGCCTACCGCCAATGCCGAAGAGTTGTGACGAGTTGCTACGAGGTAGGCGAAAAACCAAATGGCTATAAATTGCCAATTGGGAAAAATTCCTACCATGCCCCATGTGGCGACAGACCGAAGTCCATAGCAAAGTCAGAGACCTACCTAAAGCCTACCTAAAGGGAGGGAGGGTGGGAAAACGTGGGGCTAGCCGGCGAAAAGAGGGCGAGCCCCTTCTGCACCGGCCCTAAATAGGGCAGACACGGCCGGGATTTCTCTGCTCTCGCGGGGGCTGAAACCAGCCCCCGCTCACGTGGGGGGTGGGCGTGAAGCCCGCAACCCCACCTCTTGGGGCAGGCCCAGAAGTGGCTTTGCGTGGCGAGTTCCCGCCCCCCACCAGGATAAATAAAGACACGAGACACCATAGTTTAAGGTTAAATGGGCGAATTAGGCCACAACTTTATTGAATTCAGGAATGAGAGGCATTGGCTTAGGCATTGGTCCTAACGACTATCCGGCTCCAGCCCATTTGCTGGAGACACGGGGAAGGGTTAACACTAAATCGGGGGAGTCTCCCGCCGAGGCAAGTCGACTAAGAGCTCCCCCGGGTCACCGCTCTGGGGCGTGCCTTTGGCCCTCACCTCCATAGGCTTCGGACAGGGCCACGCCCCCCAGAGTCCTTTAACGGACCACCCTTCGCTCACTGGGGGGAGGTGATGGCGTTCCTCCCCCCCCACACATCCTCTTAACCCCTTCTTACCAATGCCTACCGCCACACGAGCAATCGCTCGCCGCCAATACTCTCATGCCTGAAACCAATCTCTTACCCCCTTTGCTATATCAGTAAGCCACATGTCATTTCCCGCATCTGAAAGATGCACGCCATCAAGCCAAATATCATTTCCCGCATCTGAAAGATGCACGCCATCAAGCCGGTAGAGGGCCTCGCAGTTGCCCGGGTGGTCAATGACCCACCCACCCAGAGCTGCCACTCTACGCACCACCGCCCGATCCAAGGCTTTCCTAGCCCTATTTGTGGCTATCGGGCACCTGCTCTCTCTCCAAACCCGGCTTTCCATCAACAAGGCCCCAAGAATGGTGATGTTTGGATAAGAGGCCTTACGCACCACCGCCCGATCCAAGGCTATCCTAGCCCTATTTGTGGCTATCGGGCACCTGCTCTCTCCCCAAACCTGGCTTTCCATCACCAAGGCCCCAAGAATGGTGATGTTTGGATAAGAGGCCTTACGCACCACCGCCCGATCCAAGGCTATCCTAGCCCTATTTGTGGCTATCGGGCACCTGCTCTCTCCCCAAACCCGGCTTTCCATCAACAAGGCCCCAAGAATGGTGATTTTTGGATAAGAGGCCCTAGGCTATCGGGCACCTGCTCTCTCCCCAAACCTGGCTTTCCATCAACAAGGCCCTAAGAATGGTGATGTTTGGATAAGAGGCCTTACGCACCACCGCCCGATCCAAGGCTATCCTAGCCCTATTTGTGGCTATCGGGCACCTGCTCTCTCCCCAAACCTGGCTTTCCATCACCAAGGCCCCAAGAATGGTGATGTTTGGATAAGAGGCCTTACGCACCACCGCCCGATCCAAGGCTATCCTAGCCCTATTTGTGGCTATCGGGCACCTGCTCTCTCCCCAAACCCGGCTTTCCATCAACAAGGCCCCAAGAATGGTGATTTTTGGATAAGAGGCCCTAGGCTATCGGGCACCTGCTCTCTCCCCAAACCTGGCTTTCCATCAACAAGGCCCTAAGAATGGTGATGTTTGGATAAGAGGCCTTACGCACCACCGCCCGATCCAAGGCTATCCTAGCCCTATTTGTGGCTATCGGGCACCTGCTCTCTCCCCAAACCTGGCTTTCCATCACCAAGGCCCCAAGAATGGTGATGTTTGGATAAGAGGCCTTAAGTTCCTCAAAGTCACTAAAGATATGCCACATCAAGTCGACTGCCTTTCTGTAAGCTGAATCCTTTTCGCCTAATTGGATAACCAAAGCATCTGGGGGGGGGCCCACCGCTGCCGCTCTGGCCCTAATTGCAGACAACATTCCGGCCCAGTGCATTCCCCTCCGAGAGATCCATGATATATTGATGTAGTTAAGGTGCGGCCCGAGACCGGAATTGATGGCGCAGACCCTGGCCCAATGCACAATGCTGTGCCCGATTATCCAGATGCGCGCCCTCATAGCTCCTGCACCATAGGGTCCCTGTTAACGGCATGGTTTCTAACCCGGTGGACAGTGCAGGGCCTATAATCCAAATGTGCACCGCAACGTCACCTGAAAGCAAAAGAAGGTAACGAAGCCAGGTCAAGTATACTGTGAACAATCACAACGTCTTACGAATATATCCCTTAAATGCATCAGACTTCCACTGCCCCCAAGTCCTTCATCCTTTCAGCTGATAGTCGCAAATGCAGTGCTGTAGTGGCGGCCCCAATCCTGAAGGAGTTAGCCACGAATTCAGCTGAGGATAAACCGCAGGCAGCAATCACCCTTTGCATAATGCACGTGGACTGATGCCATGCAAGGCGAGAGCCATCCAAATGTATAAGAAATGGACCTGAGACGGTTGGTCTCACGTACATGAAATGTTTAGTGTCCTTTACTGCTGATCGGTTTTGGAACATTGGACATGCAGGACTAAATTGGATCTGAACAAGGTCAGGTCTCTCAAACTAACCCCAGGCAGCGGATTCTGGTTGGCCCTTACAAACCACTTTGCCAATGCGCATAGCGCCAAATGCAGTGGAGTATGCAGCTGAAAATAACCGGGCCTTGTCCTCGGACCAACAGATACTCCATATTTTATTTTATTATTATAATTTTAATTTTATTTAATTATTTATTTATTTTGGAATTGGCATAGAATGTCATAAGGGCCTTCTACCATCACTTTTAGGTGGCTGCAGCCTGCGCCAGCCCTACAACAACAACAATCATAATAGGAATAATAATAATTTATTATTTGTACCCCGCCCCTCTGGCTGTGTTTCCCCAGCCACTCTGGGCGGCTTCCAACAAAACACGACCCAGCACCCTCCAATGTACCAAGTATTGCAGAGCTTCAGCCTTGGTAGGGGGTGTGTCAAGCCTAGGATTTACTAATTTGCCTTGAGGTGTGTCAAGCCTAGCATTTATTCATTTATTATTTATTAATTTATTATTTATTTATTTATTTATTTATAAATTTGCCTTGAAACTCCATAAGATCTAAGCGTGGATGGGGCTCCTGAAGCTAATACTCCCTTCAGGACATCACGTTCCCAAGGCTCCAAAGGTGCTCCCGGAATGGCTGTGGCAATTTGCTGCGCCTGAGCATCTGTGATGTCATTGTTAACCCTAGGGGTAAATTTGGTAGAGAAAATAGATGTTTAATTCTAAGCACAAAAGGACAAAGGTCCGGGACAGATCTGCCACTCTAGGAGAGTGCGGTAATCGCTTTGACAGGACACTGACAACCGTTTGATTGTCGGTCCAGAAGCATACCTGGTGATTCCTGAACTCGTCAGCACGCAAATGCCATTGTACTTTTCCAGGAACTTCAACCCAACCTTCAGGTCTGACTTGACCACTTTAGAGAGGCGCACTCAGTGTTGGGGAGCACGCAGTCCCGCTGACAGCTTAGTCAATCACCCACAAAAGGGGGTGGCCAGGGGACACTACCCAGCATGCGAAGTTGAGGTGACCGAAGTGTGAATTTTGTGACGTGTGCCCCAATTTTCTGAATGATGTGCAAGTCCAGGTGCAGCGCTTACCTGGGTTTGGTTCCCCCTGGAAAGAGAGATGACTGGAGTCTTAAGGTGTATCTGTAATATTTGAGTTTCTTTACAAAGATGCAGGTTGAGCATAGGTTGGAGGCACAGCTTAGCACTTCAACGAATTAGCCACATCTACTTCCCTAGGTCAGATTCTCAGAGAGCAGTTCTCACACCTGCAAATCCTTCCGGGTTTCATTCCTACCTCTCCCTTCTTTTGTCTGGGCAGCTTTCTGGGCCATTTACCTGTAATTTCCTTAAGAATAGAAGTGGCTGGCATACTTAGTCACTGACTATTAAGCTGATTTAAGCAGCCCTTCTGGGTGCATTAACCCTCCCCTTTCCAAACCTCAAACTTAAACATTCATTATTTTCAGCAACCAAGTTGCATTTTCATTTCTAAATTCAGTGAACTCCTACTTTGGAACATCATTCCCCTGAGTCAAAATTTCCAATACACTGCTCCACCATCATGTTCTGCTTCCCCCCATTGCTTTTGAGCCTCAATTTTGCCTTACCAACTTCTGTCTACCTTTGGAGTTCCGGGAATTCTAAACTTGCTACATAGCCCTCACACGGGAATTTGCAAAATAGCTGAGGATGTAATTGCAGGATTTCCTAGATGTAAACCTTTGCAGAAGGATGCTTATTTAGTTTTGGAAACCACCGAGGAAAGGAACTAATCAATGCCCCTGGGCATCTTCTTCCATTGCCCAGATGTTCTACTCAGTGTTACTTTTCCCTGATATGCAAAGTAAAACTGTAGTGTGCACCCCTCAGAGAAGGAAGCCACAAACTGCTGCTTGTAACCATTTTAAACCTGGACATATCTGTGAATTTCCTGCTAGATTCCTGTTGGGACCTGTTCATGAATGCAGCTCCAGAGAAGTTGTGTGGATGATTATTACAGTTCCATATTTTCAACCATTGTTGTCCCTCGGGAGACTGAGATGTTAGCGGTACCCACACTGCAATACTTTATCAGAAGGGGAATACCTGTGATAGTCTTTTGGCTTGTGTTGTCTGCTAGGAAGGGTGCCAAGAGGTGCACTCCATATTGCTTCCCACATGCCAGAGATGGAGAACCGGTGGGTTCCTGATGTTCTTGGACTCCAGCTCCCATCAGCCCCAGCTAGCTAATAGTCAGGGATGATGGGAATTGAAGTCCAAGAACACTCCCACCCTAAGCCATTCCACAAGCCCTGAGTGCATGGGGGTGGGGGTTCCCTGCTGCTTGCAACTACAACTGGTGTTTCTTGTACTTCCCATGGCAGTCGTCAAGGAACCTGAAAGTTCCTATCATGTCACGACTTTGTCTTCTTTAAGCAGTTTAATATATGCCCAGTTTCTTCAGCTATTCCTATCACAGGCAAAACTCTTATTTATTGCTCCCATCTGAACACTATTTTAAAGTTATTAACTTTAACAATTTACTCAACACCGTGACTAGATCCAATCCTCACAGAAAATACAGGATAATTAGTCTGATAACTCATGCTTCCATTCCACCATCTTGCTGTCTCTAGCGGCCACATTTTAAAAATCCATCTTCTTACAGCTTTCCTTTACTGTTCTCAAGCATACAGTACAATTACCACTAACTTCTGCTTTCATTTGTCTTCCTCTGCACCTGCAAAGGACATCAATGACAAAAGAGACAATAACTTAAAATGAAAGATAGGTTCAGGATCATGGTCAATAACAGCTTCCAACCCAGGCTAATATGGAGCAGGGGCTTTCATGGGGATTGGGCAAATGGGCTACCCCCCTTTTTCCCGTGCCAAGGCCTCAATACTGTTTGTGCTCCTGTGTCTCAAAACCCCTCAGATATGTAAAATGTGATCACACATTTAATGCAACTTATAGTTGGACCCTAGTCTTAGTTATCTATTTTTAGTTATCTTAGTCCACAAACCAGAGTCAAGAACAAAATGGAAGCTACATGAAAAATGGTGGTAAGACCTAATTATCTATTCCACTCTATGAGCCATGCACTGAGCCTTATCACACATGCAAGCAAAAATTTACACAAGTTACTACAGATTAGAATTATAACCTTTTTAAAGTTTGGATGTGTGGGGGACATTGTTGCTTGTTGCTATTATTAAGCAATTTGGGAGGCAGGAACCCTTGCCAGCAGTAGCGGTTGGTGGGGTGGCACAATCAGGGGAGCATTGCTCAGCTGGCTTCGTAATGCTGTGCATCGCAGTCAGTTACTGAGGGGACTAGGGGCAAGGCAGCAGCATTGGCTTGGTGCAGGGCAGGCACAGTGGTGGAGGCAATCTGATGCTCCCACTACTGTACCTGCATTCAGTGGTGTAGGAAGGGTGTGTGTGGTGCGTCCCGGGTGTCATCCCTGAAGGGGGTGACAAAATGGCTATGAGCTATGTGACACAGTGGCTTGGGCACCTGCAGACTCCACACTGCCCAAAACGGCAGCGTGGGGCTTGCACTCGCCTGCTGCCTCTCCCTCAGCCACCCGACAGCTGGGGGGGGGGTAGTGGCGAGGCTCGATGGAGCGCGCCCTGCCCCAGCTTGCCTCGCCCAATGGGTGGCTTGCCCCGCCCCTGGGTGGAGGGCACATGTGATGCTCCATGCGCCTGAGCTACGCTGCTGCATGTGTGTGTGTGTTGGTCCCGTGGGTTACCCGAGAGGCAAGGTCCAAGTCCGGTCCGTGGTCAAAGGTGCAATGAGGAGCAGTCTGTAGTAGCTGAAGCTGGGTGCAGGGCAGGGAGTCGGGTGAAGTCAGGAACAGGCTTGCAAGCAGGGAGTCAGGGCGGGTCAGGAGCTCAGGCAGGAACTAGCAACCAACAGTGTTACTCCTGCAACTTGGGACTGGGGCTGGCCGGCTTTTATCTGCCCCAAGGCATTAGGGTAGCCCTGATCCTCTGGTGACTTGCCTCTCCTGGCCTAGAGGCGAGCACTCCTCCTGCGGGAACTTAGTTCCCTCTGCCTCTCTGCCCTGAGCCTCTGCAGCTCAGGAGAGGCTGGAGGGTTACTGGACCCAGAGGCAACCTCAGCTTCCCCTGACGGGGCTGAAAGTGGAGCACCTGCAGGCAATGCGTCCTCCATCACCTCAGGAGCCAGAACAGACTCAGCTGATGCCTGCATCTGAGGATCCAGCACAGGTGATGACCCTTCAGGCTCATGTCCTAGCCCCGGCTCAGCTGGTTCTGGAGGTGGGGAATCCTGTGCAGGCTGGGATCCCTCAGGTCTGAATCCCAGGCCATCACAGTGTGTGTGGTGGGGAACCAGCTGCAGATTGCAAACAACAGGAGCAAAGCATAGCAAACAGGTCTGCAACCAGCTACCCCTCTAAGAAGGCTTCAGCTGGGCAATTTGGAATGGGCAGCAAGCAGAGGGGTGCTGTGGGTGCCGTGGTCCTGGGCCCAATTTTGAGAGGGGGCGCAAACAGGCACCCCCCCCAGCAGGCTCTTTCACTGGAGCCTGACTCTGCACCAGAAGGAGCTGCGCTTTGGCAGTGGTGCTTGTGCCTGGCGCAGCTCTGCGGGGGCCAGGTCAGGCCTGGCCCAGGGAAGGAGAGCAGGTGAGTGGGTGGCAGTGCTGCTGCCCACGGCCACTGCAGCAGCTCTACCTCCAAGTCACTTCTGATCTGGCAGCGGAGAGCAGGAGAGCCGGAGGAAATGCTTTCCTCCTTGGCTGTGAGGCACCTCCTGCTTGGCTGCAGCAGCTCCCTAACCCTGAACTGTGACCCGTGGAGGGCGCCCTTTGGGGGCGTGCCCCATGTGCCCACCCCAGGCATTGTGGGAATGCGCTCCACTGCTGCCTGCAATGCACTGAGCCCCCGAATGCGTTGCCTCCCCCTCCCTCTCAATCACTGGCAGTACCACACAGTGTTGAGAAACCAGGTGAGCTATGCTGCAATGCCTGGCTGGCCTGCCCTGCTAGCTGCTACTGCTTCCCCGTCAACTTTAAATCACCCATTGATCTATCAGCAATCAATGCATGAGACATGCTGGAGAGATATATATGAAATATCAAACATACCATGGTTTGTGGCATATTCCACATCATTTTGTTTCCTCTTGTGACTAGGCATCTTTCACTTGGGAAGGGCTTTATATTCACACTCCAGTGTTTTTCTCTCAGCTCAACTCCCCTTCACTCCAGTTTTTAAAACCATTCCACGCAAGAGTGGGTCCTACAGTTTGGATTTTAGCAAGTTCCCAATCTCCAACTCTGCTTTAAGGTAGCCTTTGATAACAATGCAGAAATTGGTTTTCCCCCAGAAGTGACTTCAAACTTCACAGAAGTTTAAATTTTTCAACTCTTGTCCAATTTTTTTATTTTTTATTATTTTAAAGCAACTGCAGTGTTATTGGTTCTCTGAACCACTGGCAAACTTTTGATATATGAAAAGCTGCTTTCTAAGGCACTTCGGGAACATAAATCTTGCTGGAAAGAAATGTGCGGACTTTAGTACTTATGCTTTTACAAGAAGCATAAAATGTTCAGTTGTGATTTGGCCTGGGACTACCATTAGTCCTCTCAATTTGCTTTAGGGATTTGAGAGTATTTGGTGATCAAATCCTGTTGTATTTCATGGACATGTAACAGTGCTGAAACCCTGGAGGAAGGGACTGGTCTCAGAACTGCTACTCAGTTGACATTCTCTACTTAGGTACCAATACATGAACAGAGCGAATATGTGTTTAGGTACCTGGTACAGTGGTACCTTGGGTTAAGAACTTAATTCGTTCTGGAGGTGCATTCTTAACCTGAAACTGTTCTTAACCTGAGGTACCGCTTTAGCTAATAGGGCCTCCCGCTGCCACCGCGCTGCTGCCATGCGATTTCTGTTCTCATCCTGAAGCAAAGTTCTTAACCCAAGGTACTATTTCTGGGTTAGTGGAGTCTGTAACCTGAAGCGTCTGTATCCTGAAGCATCTGTAACCCGAGGTACCACTATAGCTGGGAATGTTTTATATCCTCTCTCTATAGGCTTGTGTGGTTTAAAATGAAACAAAAGCAACCATAACAAATCCCTGCTGTATCATTTCACAGATGGATTTCACAGTTTGGAATTCTTCTAAAATCTACAGGTGAGCTTCATATATGCTTGGAGTTATGTACATGTGTTTAAAACAACACCTTTCTATTTGATCAACATTGAAACAATGATTAGGAAAGGATCCAGGACCTGTTTCAGTGTTTACGGCTGTGAAAAGAGATTCCACAAGGTGGCAGAATTTCACACAGAATTTCCAGTAATTTGGTAAGCATAAGGCTGCAGGTGGGCTCACTTGACTATGGACCCCAGCTTTACTTTGCTCCCAGATGTAGAATTGACAGTCATATTATGAAGAAGGTATTGCCACTGCACATTTAAGGCTGCAGATTGCATTCCATTACAGTGGTGCCTCGCAAGACGAAATTAATCTGTTCCGCGAGTCTCTTCGTCTTGCGGTTTTTTCGTCTTGCGAAGCACGGCTATTAGCGGCTTAGCGGCTATTAGTGGCTTAGCGGCTATTAGCGGCTTAGCGGCTATTAACGGCTTAGCGGCTATTAATGGCTTTAAGAAAAAGGAAACAAACTCGCAAGAACTTGCAAGACGTTTTGTCTTGCGAAGCAAGCCCATAGGGAAATTTGTCTTGCGGAACGACTCAAAAAACAGAAAACTCTTTCGTCTTGCGCGTTTTTCGTCTTGCGAGGCATTCGTCTTGCGAGGTACCATTGTATATCAGACCTCACCTGGAGTACTGTGTCCAGTTCTGGGCACCACAGTTCAAGAAGGACACTGACAAACTGGAACGTGTCCAGAGGAGGGCAACCAAAATGGTCAAAGGTCTGGAAACGATGCCTTATGAGGAATGGCTAAGGGAGCTGGGCATGTTTAGCCTGGAGAAGAGGAGGTTAAGGGTGATATGATAGCCATGTTCAAATATATAAAAGGATGTCACATAGAGGAGGGAGAAAGGTTGTTTTCTGCTGCTCCAGAGAAGCGGACACGGAGCAATGGATCCAAACTACAAGAAAGAAGATTCCACCTAAACATTAGGAAGAACTTCCTAACAGTAAGAGCTGTTCAACAGTAGAATTTGCTGCCAAGGAGTGTGGTGGAGTCTCCTTCTTTGGAGGTCTTTAAGCAGAGGCTTGACAACCATATGTCAGGAGTGCTCTGATGGTGTTTCCTGCTTGGCAGGGGGTTGGACTCGATGGCCCTTGTGGTCTATTCCAACTCTATGATTCTATGATTCTATAACCTCATGTCTGGAAAAAAAGAGAGAAAAGGGCTTATTTATTAAATTAAACATGGCAAGTGATTGAAAGATGATGTCTCACTAGGTCACATATTATGTTAAGGATGCTTCAAAAATGCAGCCTTAAATGTACAATGGCAATAGCTTTTCCATAACGTGATGAAGCAGCAAAAATAGCTAATGCTATTTTAGGCTGCATCAACAGAATTATAGTGTCCCAATCAAGGGAAGTCATATTCTGCCTTGGTCCGACCACATCTGGAATACTGTGTCCACTTCTGAGCATGATAGCTTAAGAAGGATATTGACAAGCTGGAACATGTGCAGAGGAGGGTGACCAATATGATCAAGGGTCTGGAAACCAAGCCCTATGAGAAACAGGTAAGGGAGATGGGTATGTTTAGCTTGTAAAAGAGGAGATTGAGAGGAGATATGATAGCCATCTTCAAATATCTAAAGGGCTGTCACACGGAGGATGGAGTAAGCTGGGTTTTTCCTGCTCTAGAGGCTAAAACCCGAGCTGATGAATTCAAGTTACAAGCAAAGAAATTCTGACTAAACTTCAGGAAGAACTTTCTGATGCTAAGAGCTGTTTGATGGTGGAATGGACTCCTTTGGAAGGTGGTGGACTCTCCTTCTTTGTAGGATTTTAAGGAGAGGGTGAATGGTCACTTGTCACGTATGAGCTAGTCAGTGTAGTGTAGTGGTTAAGAGCAGTGGACTCGTAATCTGGTGAACCAGGTTCGCGTCCCCACTCCTCTACATGCAGCTGCTGGGTGACCTTGGACTAGCCACACTTCTCTGAAATCTCTCAGCCTCACAAACCTCACAGAGTGTTTGTTGTGGGGGAGGAAGGGAAAGGAGAATGTTAGCCGCTTTGAGACTCCTGAAGGGGAGTGATAAAGCAGGATATCAAATCCAAACTCCTCCTCCTCTTCCTCCTCCTCTTCTTCTGGTTGAGATTCCTGCATTGCAGGGGGTTGGACTAGGTGACCCTCAGGGTATGTTGGACAGTATTTTGGACTGCTGGCCTGATTCTACAGGCTCTTCTTATGTTCTTACGGGTTACCACCAGATCTTGCCCCATGAAGCCCTAAATGGCTTAGGACTAAGTTACCCAAAGACCTACCTTCCCCCATATAACCTACCTGAGAATTGAGATCCTCCACAAGGGTCCTTCTAACCAGTGCTATTTTTCTAGAAAAAGAGGTGCCGGAGCTCACAATGAATACCTCCATTTTTCTCTAATAATGGCAATGGCGCCCAAACTGAGGGTTACTGGACCTGAGTTCCTGCGAGTTCTAGCTGGAAAAAAGCCCTGCTTCTAATTGTCCCATCAGGTACCCATTAGGCAACAATGCAGAGGAGGTCCTTTTCTGTGGTCCCCTTGCCTCTGAAGGTTCCCCCCCCCCAAGGGATGAAAGTGCATAAGAATGTAATAAGAGCCCTGCTAGATCAGGCCAACAGCCTATCTTGTCCAGCTTCCTATTCTTACAGTGTCCCACAAATCCCCGTGGGAAGGCTGCAAGCAGGACAGAAGCGCCTTAGCACTCTCCTCACTTGTGATTCCCAGCATCTGGGGATCTGTGTGGCTTCTCCCCTGCTTGCATTTGGGATGGTAGTTAAAGCTTTTATTTGAACCTTCCTAGTTTTTTGGACTAGGAAGGTTAAAAAGAAAAGCTTTAACTACCATCCTCTGGAAGGACAGATCGTGAAGCTGAGGCTCCAATACTTTGGCCACCTCATGAGAAGAGAAGACTCCCTGGAAAAGACCCTGATGTTGGGAAAGAGAAGGGGACAACAGAGGACGAGATGGTTGGACAGTGTTCTCGAAGATACCTGCATGAGTTTGACCAAACTGCGGGAGGCAGTGGAAGACAGAAGTGCCTGGCGTGCTCTGGTCCATGGGGGTCACGAAGAGTCGGACACGACCAAACAACTAAACAACAACAACAACAAGTTTTTTGGACTGCCATAATCTCCATTGTCTCTGTTGCTTGTTGTTATTGTTTTACTCCTTTAGGCGTGCACTGCTCTGATCTCCTTAGGGAGGAAAAGCGGAATATAAATGTTCACAATGCTGCGTAATATCTTAAACATTGCCCTGAGTGCTACAGTAAAAGGAACACCTGCCAAACTGCTTCTAAGATCCCCATTTCTCAATACATCAAAGGAAAGTTCAAGAGACATTACTGGACAATGATCTTGGCAGGATATAATTATGCAGGAAGAAGCTTCTCCTTTATGGCCATCAGCTCTGCTTCAAATAAAGTGCAGAGATTTATAACTTTTGAAAAAATGCTATTTAATCTCTCTTTCTTTCTGTGTAATAAAGATTAGCTGTTTCCTTAGCAGCAGAATGCCATCATCATTGGCAGTAATATCTTCTTCTAAACCTCTTATGTGCAGAAGCAGAGGTTTAAAGTGCAACGCTGCCGTCAAAAGCCAGCCAGCCTCCCCTGGTGCCGAGATGAACAAAAGGACCAAGGTCCTTAGCAATGCTACAGCCCTTTGATCTCTAAAAGCCACTCCAGCTGGAAAGCAGCTGTTCTTCTGTAGATCTAGTTGCTCGCCCCCTACCCTCTCTGCTTTTCATGGCAACTTGCCAGAGTTCCCTTTGTCCTTCCAGTGCTAACTCATACTGTAGGTAAGGCATGCTGTTCGAGGAGTAGTTCTGAGGAAGCCTTGCAAAGTTGCTGAAAAGCCTATTTTGGGGGTTGGCTTACACTGCATCTCATAAAGTTAAAATCAGGGCCAAGCGGGGACCAGCAAAGCCCTTTTCTTTCAAAAGTCTGCCATCTCATTTGGTGCGGTGTGTTCCTTCCAAGCATGTGTTAGGATGTTGCCTGCCATCTATCTACATTTTACATGGTCATACAAGCCCTTCATGTCTTGGGATGTTACTGATCAGATCCCCTGCTTTATCTCGCTTGAGTCCCTTTGTGTAAAGTGCCCTTGTCTGACACTTTATGGAGGGCTCATTCGCACTTTCCTTTTGCCACGTCCGAGCACTTTTTCTGCCCCAGTATTTTCCCCACACAAACCCGCTCTTTAAAGCTGAATCGGAACAAACAGCAATTCAAGCCTGTAGTCTCCACTGCCATCAGTTGACACCAACATGGTTCTACCACTACAGAGAGTGGTAGCCATCGACTATAACATCAATACAGCTATGGGCCTTTCTGCTCTTACTGTTTATTGTGGTATAGTTGCTGTTTGATCCACTGTTTAAGAGTGAATTTGTAGCTGATTGTCTTCAACTTTGGTTGCATGTTCCTGCTATTGGAGAGTAAACCCAACATGGTGGATTGTGACGAAATTGAGAACTGTTCTGCGGCTGTAGCTACACCCCTTATGTACCATTGTCTTCCTCTGGTCAGTAAATTTCAGCATTATGAGCATGTGCACAGGGAAAACCCTTTTGCGGCTCAATTTTTTTTTTATTTAATGCCCAATAATCCAGAATTCTAATCCTGTGGAAATATAGGAGATTAGAAGGAACTTTATGTCTGTCTGAGCTATGGTAAAGCCTGGTTATTGTGATGTAATTTTGTCTGCATCTAATGATTGTTGTACTATGACTCAGTACCATTGTCTCTACCTGCAATATCTCCCTTGTAAACTGAGTTCACAAACTGACAGCTCACACCATGCCCACCATCCCTCAACCCCCCCCCCCCACTCAGAAACCAGGACTATGCTTGAACACATGCCACACAAATGAAAATATGGAGGAATCATTCCAGATCCTTCACAGAAGTTGGATTATTATTATTATTATTTTTTGCTTTACTGTAAAAGAAAAAAGCATTTTAATGGGTACATTATTCTGGAATACTAGCTGAATAATGATGACATTGTGTTGCAGCATTCCCCCAAAGTCTGAAATCCCCTAGCAACTATTTCAGTAGAAATGGTAAATGTGGAAAGACCCCTAAGGTGACCATTCTGTCCCATTATGCCAGGAAGCTGAGAAGTATGTGAATTTGCATTTGGATCTAGCGATCTGCCTACAGGCGTTTGACAGCTCATATATGGGGGAGTGATAGCGAAGATCCTCTGCTAGGAATATATTCTGAAATGCCTGCTTCTTTCTCCAAAAATATCCAACTGAATAAGTATATTTAATTGTCTGACACCTGACGGTTCTATTGTCCTCTCAAATTGTAGATTTAAACTTTTGATGCTCCTTGCTTCAACGGAGACCAAAGGCATCTGGAAGAGCTCAGAGCTGAGCCAGCTTTGGCAAGACACAGTCATTTCTTTGTGGACACACCTCCTGGTCTTGATGTCTCCATCATTCTATGCAACGCCAAGGCAAATCATCTGTATCTTCATCTAGCTCATCTTCTTTGTAGGGCTGTTCTAAATGTGACTGAATGGGTGCAGCTTCTTTATGATTTGTTCCAATCTGCATGACTCTCATCTGCTGAAACATTAAGATGAAATGAGAACACCCATATGGAGTGGATCTGAGCAGGGTCCTGTAATCTTTCTCCATGCAAAGTCACTGCAACAACATTATTGGGGGCCCTGCCATAGGAAAGATTCTGGTGTTCTCTGCCTTTTTCCTTTTCAGCAGACTTCCCTTAATATTGTAGTGTTCAAAGCAGATTGCTATGTCTCTAAGACAGGGGTGGCTAGCCTGTGGCTGCCCAGATGTTGCTGGACTACATCTTCCATCATCCCTGACTACTGGCCATAATGGCAGGAGCTGATGAGAGTTGCAAGCCTGACAACTTCTGGAGGACATAGCTATCCCTGCTCAAGGCTTTGCATTAGAAAGGGGCTTAGGTGCTCCTTATCTCAGTCAGCAAAGCATGAGATTCTCAATTTCAGGGTCTTGGGTTCAAGCCCCAAGTTGGGCAAAAGATTCCTGAGCTGCAGGGTGTTGAACTAGATGACCCTCATGGTCCCTTCCAACTATGATTCTATGATCAGGAGCCCATAGTCCTCCCTCTTTATCAGTGTGTTCAAGCTCTAAATTTGGGAATTGGCCTTTTCACCATTCAGTGAGAAAGCCCACAGTGTCCTTCCCATCTGATGATTTTAGAACCTTATGGACATGTGACAACGATTATTCTCCACTTATTCTATCTTCATATGTAGTTTCCTATTTGAAGCCATCATACTTTGCATTTTCCCGAGATGGTGATCTTTACTGACAGCTTGAAGGGAGGCTGAAAGCCAAATGAAATTAAGTCATGAGCTGCATACAGTCACAGGTTGCCCAGTCCTGGGACAGGGGATTTAGCCACACTATTTATATTTGGCTTAAAGGGCATTGTATGGCTATATTAGTAACACTGCACTAGGAAAACCCAGACTTGGCTCTTTTACTCCCTGGGCTTTCCATATTTGCTCGTGCCTTGCCTTCATTCTGGTCATTAAGGATGCCTCCAGGCTGTCAGTTTTTCTATGGGAGGGATTCATGTGCACACCAAAACTTGTGCAGTTAGCATGGATTAAAAAGCTCTGTGGACCGAGCTCAATGAATCCACTTTAAAGAAGAGATGAACTTTTTGTAGCTTCGACATGGGGAAATGTATTGAAAAGCATTGGGTGAATGGATGACTAATGGGAAATCCTGCAAGCAAATTGTGATGCCCAGAGAATAAATTATCCTTGTAGTATAACTGTCGTGCAAGCAAATCAGAATGAATGCTCCAAGAAGACTGGACTCCATGTAAGCTTGGTGCAAGCAAATCAGGAGGCATGTTAATGCATTCTTATATAAACAGGTAACTTGGAGGGGCCCTAAGGTACAACAGTGGGCATGTCCAGCAGGCAAGTGGCTTATGGTTAGCCACCTCAAAATCTGAACCTAATAGGTATGCTGACCCAAATCTTCTTCCTTCATTGGTTCTTCTGCCTTGCCAGTGTTCTCTTTGTGAAAAAGGAACAATATGTCTTCCATGCTTTGATGAAGTGCTTGTAAGCACCAAAGGGATAAATAGATATGGTAAGCAGTGCTCTTTTCTCCAAAGGTACCAGAAGAAATAGATGAAGAGTCCTGCAGAGGGAAGAAGCACTTTGCTAATGAGGACAGGATGACACTCTTACTGGCATAAATTGGCCTAGTTGATCGTAGCAGGTTTTGTTAAGGCTGGCAGTAATGCTGATCTTTAATCCCTGCTAAAAAGTGAGATCGTGTTCTTTTTAGAGCTCACAGTGAAAAGGCAGTGGCAGCCTCATTTTCAGTGAAGTGGGCACATGCAATAGTGCCATGACAGTCCTGATTACCAGTATGAAGGAGACGAAACTGAGATGATGAATGTGTTTAACTTCAGTACCGTTGGGCTGTTGTATTAATGTAAACACTATTTAACACAATTTAGAAATATGAAAACCAACAGAATATCTGTGTCCAGCATCAAGGTGGCATAGACTTCATGCACTTGTTATATCTGTGGGTAGAAACCTGCAGGTTGGTTGTACATGGGCAGACGATGTGCAGGTATGTAGTGAAGTTGCTTTCCTGCATGGAACAGAGCTCATTTGTCTGGACCACATCAGTCCTGGGTTCATAGGATGTAAGCTGCAATTCAACTGTTCTTAACACAAGGGATGTGCATTCCCTACAGGTCACACAAACAGGGCAACACTGAATTCTAATATCCGTTCACCAGTTTAAAATTCTGATACACATTCACCATTTTGGCATGTCCTCCTGCCATTCAAATGAACAGCCTAGTGTAATTTTCATAGCACGCTAACAATCTGCACAGCTGCAGTCACAGAAGAAATAAAACAATGGGTCTGTAACCTGGAATCTAGTGACTCTTTTCAGATTATATGAACCTCATTGTTCATTTCTTTTTAAGGAAAGAAGGTGGGGACACAATCCATCTTCTCCCACATTCACAGTTGTGCAAGTGGAAAGGAAACCCCATAAAGCTGTCTATCCTCTCCTCTACCTCCTCTTTCCTCTCTTAGGGGAATGTTGTATTGGGTTTAAAAACAAACAAACAATTTATAATTTAGATAGCAGAGTTACTAGCATGGAAGCTGGATCTACCTCCCATTCTGTCTCATTCTCCCATCACTAGGATTGCTTAAAAAGAGTAAACAAGGTTCCCTGGGGAAAAAAGAAAACTGCTTTACTCACTGTTTCTTCAAATTTACAAGGATGGCTTTGAATTCTAAGCCTACAGGGTAGGGCTGGTTTCATGGCTGCACCATGCAAGAGAGAAGGATGAGAGCAAGAGCTAAAAGAAGGGACCGAGCTTGGCAGCAGTGGCGGTGAGGGAGCATTGTGGGAAATCACAAAGTGTATTTCCCTCTGGCTATGTGTTTGTCTCAACCCTGGCCTTATACCTAACATGTTGCTCTGCTCACAATAACCATCACCTCCAACTGGAGAACCTACTATGCATCATGTGGAACATTCTTTTCCAGATGCCCTTAGGGCTGGCCAAAGGTATTTTGCTGCTTGGGGCAAAAAGACAAGATGGAGCTCTCCTATGTACAAAACTCAACCAGACTGCCAGATTTACTTGAACATTGGCAACAGGACGGCATAGCCTCTCTAAGGCTAGCTTAGAGAGCGCAGAGAAGATTGTGTGATGCATACAGCTCTGCCCACTTTGCACCCCCTAGTATCTGCTGCTAGAGGTGGCTGCTGCACTCTGCCTAGTGGTAGGGCCGGATCTGAGGCAACTTTTGCTCTTCGTAAGAGTAGTCCTGTGCTGGAATGCTGGACAGCAGCAGGCTGCTGTATCCATTTATGTGACTGCAGAGGAGATGGAAGAGGACAGACCACACCTGTCAGTCTATGACAAGAAACTGCACAGGAAAGATGGAGTGGATTATACCTCAAGTTCTTTGCTTCTCTAATTGTGCCGAATAGCAAAAGGGCCAAGACATTTTCAAGCTAACTGCTGGGTTTCTGTCTCTCTGACAATACACACATTAACAAGTTACAGTTCCCAACTCCTGAATATAAACTTGACTATATATATTCCAAATTTTCCAACCAGAATAAATGTAGGCATTAATCAAATGCACCCATTATCAACTGACCCAGTTGGTACCATTTCTGCAAGCTGCAGAATTTGGGTTTCTTGATCTCAGGCTGTATATATGAGCCCTGGATTGCTGACCAAGGAAATTGCAGACTTTGTAAAAGGGCTATTGATAAGAGCCCCTGTAAGTCGCTAGCTTATGTGGGCTAGAAGAATTTCAGCTCTATCTATATATAGATACAGAAAAATCATTTACTGGAATCCATACAAAATGTGCAAAGAATACTAAAGGGAAGCATTTCAGACTCTTGACGGCAAAGTATAAATAAATGCCATATGTAAGCCCTTCCCCAAGTACACAGAAGCCCACAGATGTTGACTATATTGGCAAAACATAAAGAGAGCCATATTTTAACGCAAGTGAAAATTAAGCTATTAGGAGAAACCTCAATGAATAAGAAAAACATGATTTAACACTTCCATTGTGAAAAGAATGTATTTGCCAAGATTGCATTACAAGTACAGTTTCACTGAACTGTTAGACAGAAACAAAGTGTTGAGAGAAAACACAATAAAGGTTAGTTCTGTATTGGCTCAGCTACCACAAGTTTTCACTGGGTGAGGATCACAGTTTGCCTGGCTATGGTAAATCATTCTTCCAGTTGCTAATAAAAATGCTGGATCTTCCAAATTACTGCAGACTGCGGCACCCTTTAAAAATAATTCCTGTTCCTTGCTGCTGAAATAAAATCCACTTGTATTCATTAAATAGGATGGCATTTTCCATTGGGACAGGTCTATTCTTAATATTGTGTTTCACTTGCATACTGATTGGCCTAACAAAACAGAGGTGAAGCACTCCCTGCTAATGGGAAAGATATGACAGATGGGAGATTTTGGACCAAAATCACAGAGAAAATTCTATCCGGCTGGAGACGCTGTGTTCTCAAAATAGCAGAACACGTGAACTACCGGTAGCTCTTCAGCTTTATAGCAACCCTTTTCTTCGATACAAAGAAGAATGTACTGCATAGAAAAATAAGGACTGAGCCAAACCAAGATAAGGGAGCTGGCTTTTCATACAAGACAATTCACCCTGCAAAACCCACTCCACCCAGCTTCAGTTTGGTGGGTGGTGAAATGGGGAGAAAATGTCTTATTCAGAAGATAGAGGGCGATCTGGCTGTGACCTCTGTCACCCCATTGATTGCCAGGGTTGATTCGGCTGATCTGGCTGGTTAGGCGGGTGTCCCCTTCCTCCCTCACCGCTCCATGTGCGTCCCTCCCGAAGCTGCATGCTCGGTGCAGTGGCGTAGCGTGGGTTGTCAGCACCCGGGGCAAGGCAAGTAATTTGCGCCCCCTAACCCGTGGATTTGCGCCCCCTAACCCGTGGATTTGCGCCCCCTAACCCTAACCCCCAGATGTTGCGCCCAGTGTGGCCGGCCCCCCCTGCACCCCCCACGCTACGCCACTGGCTCGGTGGAAGAGGACGACCATCCCAGATAGAAGGAGTGTACCGTTCTTCGGTCAAGGGTATTATACATTGTTTTATTTTTTATTGGGTTTTTACATGCTTGAATTTTAGCTTGTAAAATCATTTTGAGACTTTCTCTCTGTGTGTGTACAAATGCAATACATAATGCTAAATAAAAGATTTAAAACTCAGCAGGGTAGGTTTTGGACACGTATAGAGACACATGTCCCAAATAATCCCCTTTTCTGTGTTTGTGTGGTGTGTTTTATAATTATTTTTTATAAAGTTACAAAAAGTAGGACACCACAAATTCTTGAATAAGTGGCATACTGTTGCTACATGTTACATAGTGCAGTAAAGGGACATACGCATATTGCAAATGATCTGTGGCTAAAGAAGCCAATTTCTCTCCATGGCTGCAACCTCACCTACTCCCACCCCCTTTCCATAAGCAATCAATTCATAACCCTGTTCAACCCCAAGAGAAAAGCTCCTTTGTTAGATTACCCAGATTCATCTCACCTTTCTACATGCATAGAACTCTAGAGAACTCCACTTAACAGAAAGGCAGAATACTAAAGATGAGAAATGCTGGGAGGATCTGAGAGGAAAGCTGTTCTGTGAGGGCACAGAATTCATTTCAAGAAATGCCATTATTATGCTTCTGCCTATGACCAGACTTTAAAAGGCCAATTCCATTTCTGTAAGTGGAATCATGCAAGCAGCATCCTTTTGTTGTCCTTCAGGAAAATAGCCATTCTGTTCGTATTTATACTGCTGTGCTTGAATTGGGCCGTTTTCAACCTCTGTTTATCTCCTGAGCAGAAGCCAGGAGATAAACAGCCAGAACTTTGGAGATCTCCTAAGTGACTCATGTTCTGTTTTATAAGCTTCCTGATTATGAATCAGCAAGTGTTTGTGTGCATGCATATGCGGGGAGGACACCAAACTGCTCTTTAAATCCTGCTAAACAGAACCTTCTACACTAATGAGATTTTAGAGGTGACATTAAAAATGCTTTAAAATCCAGATTGCATTGTTTGAAGTAAAATCATTGTCATGTTCTGTTCACCAGGCTCTATTTCTACTAGCTTGTTTAGGACAAAGGATGGTCTCAGAAAATATCCAATCTAAATGAGTTGGTTGCTAGTTCTGTCTCCTTAGATCCCTGAAGGCATTCACTGCAGGTAGCCAAAATACACATCCTGTCGCAATACACATCCTACAGACATGTGCCCATAGGAAGATAGTTGTTGTTTAGTCGTATCCGACTCTTCGTGACCCCATGGACCAGAGCATGCCAGGCACTCCTGTCTTCCACTGCCTCCCGCAGCTTGGTCAAACTCATGCTTGTAGCTTCGAGAACACCGTCCAACCATCTTGTCCTCTGTCGTCCCCTTCTCCTTGTGCCATCCATCTTTCCCAACACCAGGGTCTTTTCCAGGGAGTCTTCTCTTCTCATGAGGTGGCCAAAGTATTGGAGCCTCAGCTTCAGGATCTGCCCTTCCAGTGAGCACTCAGGGCTGATTTCCTTAAGAATGGAGAGGTTTGATCTTCTTGCAGTCCATTGGACTCTCAAGAGTCTCCTACAGCACCATAATTCAAAAGCATCAATTCTTCGGCGATCAGCCTTATTTATGGTCCAGCTCTCACTTCCATACATCACTACTGGGAAAACCATAGCTTTAACTATACGGACCTTAAAGCTATGGGTTTCCGAGTAGTGATGTATGGTATGCTGCCTTATACCAAGTCAGACCATCAGTCTGTCAGATTCAGTGCTGTTGAAACTAACAGTAGCTTTTCAGGGAATCCTTCACTGCCCTACCTGGAGATGCCAGGGTTTGAGTGTGGGGTGCAGAGTCCGTGCTCACTGCCACCATGTGTGTATCCAGTACCTACATCCTAGCTTTTCTGCTTCCTGGAGATTGCAGAATGAACTTAGCAGTAGTTTCTTGAAAAAGGAGTAAAGTACCAGTTTCCAAAACCACCCAGCAAACTGAGGGGAACTTGGCACTGAAGTGAAGACCTGCTAATTGAAGCATACCAGGAGTTCTTAAGAGCTGGAGAATTTCAAGCATAATGCAACTATTTGTCAGAGGCAATGGTCATTCCGTGTCTCCTGCACGAGAAGCATTTTCCCTTGACAGAGTGCTTCCTGTTCATGCTTCTCAAATCTGGCAGCAGCTCAGCACTTTGATTAGCCAGTTGGGCTCTGTCACTTCCCAGAAAAACACATTGGGCATGGGGAATCTTAGGGTGGAATTCAGTGCTGAGCTTTTCAAGTTGTCTGGTCTGCGCAAACATTCCAGCTCGCCACATGGAATGATACCCCCCACCCTCTGCACACTGTTTTGGGGTGTTCCCTGACCCCACTCAGAGCGGGGGGAGGGGAACTGGGTCACCCATTGTGTTTGCAGCTCCTGTGCCCTCAGCAAATCGCTGAATTGTGTCAAATTATGCAAATTTAGAAGAGCGAGGACTGCCTTTTAAAGGATGGTTTACCAAAGCCGAAAGTTTACTCACTACAAGAAGATATTTTTTAAAAAAGGAAGTCAATTCAGTTATTGTCACAGTATGCTATAGTATACTATGCTATACTCCCCCACTGCACTGTAGAGTATTAATTTCAGTCAGCTAGCCCCTTTAACATGTATTTCAGCTGGATGCTCTTTTTGTTGAATTAAGATGCAGAGGTTCTCAGCTTGGAGAAAGAAAGGAACTGTTGCCAAGTGAATTCAAATTAAGTCCATTAGATACACAATGAACCCATCACTGTTTTCTGTAAAACACAGGTCATTTATCAAACACATTTCGCAATTCCCATTGGGCAGGATTATTAAAGCTTCTATGAAATGGAACTTCATAATACCTGCTGAAGCTTTTCTTCGCATTTCCCCTCTCTGCCATTACAGGGGCTTCCTTCACTCTGCTGCCACCGCTAACTTTCATTTAGTGAAATGCTTTTACCACTTTGCTTTCTGAGCATGTACTCCAAGACCTTCTGCGCAATCCGAAGAGAATGCATAGAAGCTATCTCTCCAAGGGGGTTTAAAGAAGTTTCAGTAAGAATGTAACATTTTAATCAGACTTATGCACTTTGCATGCAAATAAATCAACGTGAAAGAGACCTAGGTATGTATGTTAATAAAGCAAAATAATTATAATTGAAAGTAATACCATCAAGAGGCTTACAATAAGCATTTTCACCTTATTAAATAGTAACGAAGTAATCATCCAGTTCTCAATAACATGGTAATGAGGATCCAATTTAATCAGAGCTTGAATTAGTGTTACAATATTAAGGGTCTCTGCCTCTAAAATATGCCACCGTTAATGCTTATATAATGATAGTACAATAGAGCTTATTATCTTTACTATTAGGAGCAGTCTAATGCATGTGTGTGTATCTCAATGCTTTCATACCCTTCTGTTTTCACTCTCCCTTTCTCTAGAATTGGTTGACTATGGGAGTCAGTGATGTGTTTTTATACCTTTAACAGGAAGGCAAACCCTCCACTGACCACAGAACAGCAGAAATTTGCTACAGACTAACCTGCACACTGAAGTATGATAAGTCAATCTTTCCAATTAAGACATCTGTCTGTCTCAAGAGATGATGGAGTGTGCCTCTGGGGGGTGAAAAGGGTAGGTTAATTAATATTAAGCATACTCAACACAAATTTAAGGCACACTGCTTCTCCCAGAGAATCATGTGAACTTTAGTTTGTTAAGGGTGCTGCAAATTCTTTTTGAGATGAAAGCTATAGTTCCCAGAATACTTTGGAAGAAGTCATGTACTTTCATTGTGCATTGGATGTACCGTACTTCAAATGTGTAGTATGGATCTGTATTTGATCCTCACTGGAGGAGTCATTTTGTGGGAATGTGGATGGAGGCTTTGGGCCTAGTAGGAGACTTTAAGGTTGGAAAAGCAAACAAAACACTTTAAGGTTGGAAAAGCAAACAAAACGCAATCTGGAGAAAGTTAGACACACCCATTGAGATCTATGAAACTTGAATCCATCTAACTTTCTCTGGATTATATACTTCAAAAGGTATATTCATGTGAAGAAGTCGTTAAAAAGCTAAGCTGCAGTGGTTTTTTCCACAGTATGTTAGCATGTGGGTAATGATGATGCCATTATAGCTTCCTCTCTTTTCGCAATTCTGGTTTATTTATAATAACAGCACAGCCATGATATTTTGCATAGCGTAGTTTTATTTTTCCCTTTGTGAGGATGGCTCCATATGGCTGCTGCAGGTCGGAACAAAAAACATTTTCGGCGCTGAGTTTCCTAATCTCCTGCATCACATTAAAGCAAAAGAATTTGGCATCCAAAGGCCATGCTGCCTTTATTTCTTCTTGATGACACTCATTTAAGAGCCATTAAAATGCAAATAGAACTATGATTTTTAGATCACAAAATTAACATTAACAGTTGGATGATGGATTAAAGGTCATGGCAACTGTATGACTTAATTTCTCACATAATTGTGTTCAGTTTTCTGCAGATTGTTTAAAATTTGGAATTAATTTTATCTGTTGCTGAATACTGACAGCTTCCAGTAATTGGTGGGGGTTTGCATTTACGCTGTGTGCAGCCCCATCTTCAGAAGTCATAGGGATAAGAATTTCAGTACTGCCATCCTGTAGCTAGTTGGAAAGACTGTGAAGAGGATGTATATTACTGATCTAGGCAGGGCCAAAACAGCAACTGGTTTGTGCCCCACAAATTTGCCCAGTGTGTTTTATGGAAGATGAAAATGATGCACATTAATGGCCAACCAGGCACAAATATATCTTTATTATCTATTTTCATCGTGTCACGGCTGAGATTCAGCTGTTTTATGATCTGAATGGGCTGCTTCAGGGGTGGAGGCCAAATGCAGCACTCCTGGCCTCTTCTCTGTCTGGCCCTTGGATGTCTCCCCAGGACAACCCCTCCCCAGCCCTGCTCTCCACTTATAAGTTGTTTCTAAGATTCATAGCTGTGCAGGGGTTTGGGGGGAGTCAAGAGATAGTCTCCCCTCTTTAGGCACCGTCTTCCTAAGTAAGAATCAGGGTCCCCCATGCCTGCAATTGTTGTAAGGAAAACAAAACATTTAGTTCACTTATTTGAGAGCCAGTGTGGTGCAGTGGTGTAGCGTGGGGGGTGCAGGGGGGGCCAGCCGCACCGGGCGCAACATCTGGGGGTTAGGGTTAGGGGGCGCAAATCCACAGGTTAGGGGGCGCAAATTACTTGCCTTGCCCCGGGTGCTGACAACCCACGCTACGCCACTGGTGTGGTGTAGTGGTTAAGAGCGGTAGTCTCGTAATCTGGGGAACCGGGTTCGCGTCTCCACTCCTCCCCATGCAGCTGCTGGGTGACCTTGGGCCAGTCACACTTCTTTGAAGTCTCTCAGCCCCACTCACCTCACAGAGTGTTTGTTGTGGGGGAGGAAGGGAAAGGAGAATGTTAGCCGCTTTGAGAGTCCTTAAAGGGAGTGAAAGGTGGAATATCAAATCCAAACTCTTCTTCTTCTTCTTCTTAGCAAACATCTTGTTTGGCCCTTAGTCATGTTCTATGCTGTCATTGTTGGTGGGATAAAGATCATGCACTTTGGTGCCTGTGCCCGATTCCTGATTCCCTTGAGAACAAACTTTCTGGCAACTGAACTGTATGACTATGGATGCTCACTAAACCCACATGCAAACATGAAGAGAATAGCCTGCTTTTCAGACTGTGGAGCCCCCAAAGCATGAAAACAATCTTGTGATGCATTGTATTTCTCAATGACTGGGACCACGGCTCAACCTCTACATGAGAGGGTCTTTAGCAGGAGACAGATGAGTGTGGAGAAAGGATAACATGTCACAGACTATTTGGGACTGCCCATCTGACTGGTTTGCCCCAGCCGCTCTTTATTGGGTGGCTTCAAATAAACTTCCCTTTACAGGACTGCCTTCAGATGTCTTCTAAAAGTCACATAGTTGTTTATTTCCTTGACATCTGACGGGAGGGCATTCCACAGGGAGGGTGCCACCACCAAGAAGGCCCTCTGCCTAGTTCCCTGTCACCTCACAGGGAGGGAACTGCCAGAAGGCTCTCAGCACTGGATCTCAATGTCCAGGCTGAATGAAGGGGCTGGAGCTGGGGGTGGAATATGATATACATGTGCAATAAAGACTTTACTGGTAAAGTATCCAAAGATAATAATAATAATAATAATAATAATAATAATAATAATAATAATAATCGGCTTCCAACTGAATATTAAAAACAGCACAGCATCAAACATTAAAAACTTCCCTAAAGAGGGCTGCCTTCAGTTGTCTTTTAAAAATAAAATAGTTGTTTATTGCTTTGACATCTGCTGGGAGGGCGTTCCACAGGGCAGGCGCCACTACCGAGAAGGCCCTCTGCCTGGTTCCCTGTAACCTTACTTCTCGCCAGAAGGCCCTCGGCACTGGATCTCAGTTTCCGGGCTGAACAATGGGGCTGGAGACGCTCCTGTGTGTACCAGCCCCAAGTCTGCTGCTTACAGTGTCCATGTCATAAACAGGGCAAAACTAATTTGAATCCAGATGGCTAGTATAATTGCATTTTATTTTTTTTAAAGATATTTCCCCCAGGTTTCAAAAGGCTCTTGTATTTCATTTTAATACTTTATCCCTGTTACATTTTATTATTATTATTAGGGTAATAACTAAGGATAAATTTATAGAATCCTAATTAGGAAAAAGGTGCCTATATGTTTGTAAGCAGAGGCACTTGTCTATGACATCTTAAATCCTGAAGTTGTATTAGAGCTACTCAAATTTAAAAATCCAATTTGCTTCATAAATGTGCTGATTTAAAAGGACAGATGTGTAAACCTGCTAGTGAAAAATGAACTGAACTACAAGAATTTGTGGTTCTTAGTCCTTGGACTCTCAGGCAAGCAGGAAGACTTCTGTCCACTTGGGGGCACTGCATACTTAGTCTAAGATTTCAGCGCTTCTGTAAGGAATTGGGGATTCCACCCCCCAAATCCAGAGCTGTTAAAAACTGTTTTAAAAACTGTTTTAAAATTAGTATTTACTGATTAATATGCCATCTCCACTTCCAATTTCCTACCTACTAAGGGAGAAATCCTATTATAAATTACAGCTCAAAATGGTCTAAGAATCTTTGCATCCAGAACAGAAAAGGGGGTGTCAGCATGATCCCAAATCCTATATTGTATTGGAGCAATAGCATCAGTAGAAAAAACATCCCTTGTTCTGTGGGTGTGGTTTTGTAGCCACTTCTTTTCAAGACCCTTTCCCACTTAGCTTCACTAACAGAAGAAGAAAGTGGAACAGAGAGTACTGTGGCACCTTAAAGCCTTGCAAATTTTTATTGTGGCTGTAGCTTTCATGGATTAACAGTAGTATCATCAGATGCATGGAATATGCTCTTTTGGTTGTCATGTACATGAATACACATGCATGCAAAACGCGGAACGAAATGGCCGGAATTCAATAAGAATGGAATGTAAAAAGTGTGACACTTCCATTTGAACTGGAATGTTTGCAAAAGGACCCTCCACAAAAGTAGAGACATATTCTATTCCACAAATGCTTATGCCATAATAAAAAGTTGTTCATCTCTGCAATTTTTTTTTTTGCTACAACTTGCTAACATGAGCGCCCCTCCTGGAAATGAAAAAGTAGTTTCCTCCTCAAAGTTCTGATTGTACCAGGATGGAAGTCCAGGAACGTGATCAGATATTGTGTCTGAAGGCTGAAATATTTAAAGAAAATGCATCTGGGCATATGCAGAGTGCAATTTCTTCGCCATAAAGCAACTGATGCCTTACTCACACTAAGAAAACAACAGTGACAGCAGCAACTTATGTTGAAACTCCTAACACTGCTATGGTATGTCCAAATAGTAAAGGTAAAGGGTCCTCCGACCATTAGGTCCAGTCATGGCCGACTCTGGTGTTGCGGCACTCATCTCGCTTTATTGGCCGAGGAAGCTGGAAGCCGCTTCTGGTGAACCAGAGCAGCACACGGAAACGCCATTTACTTTCCCACCGGAGCAGTACCTATTTATCTACTTGCACTTTGATGTGCTTTCGAACTGCTAGGTTGGCAGGAGCAGGGACCGAACAACGGGAGCTCACCCCGTCGTGGGGATTCGAACCGCCGACCTTCTGATCGGCAAGCCCTAGGCTCAGTGGTTTATAGAACCTCTCTATTTTACTGATGGATTAAGGTTATAGTGCTAAGAATCTGCAAACATTTTAATTAGGATTTTGCTTAACAACAGCATAACTTGACTTCTTCAGCTAAAACTCACACCCAAGCTTCTAGCTATTCCTAGGTGTGGCAAGGAACCTTTCAGATGTATTAGAAGTGGTAGAAGATTGGATAGATACTTTTAAAAACAAAGCATAACTCTGAAGCTATATTTATTTATTTTTTAAAATTAAAGTATAGATCAGATTAGAATCTGACATGCTACAAGAGGGATTTCATGAAAATGCCTTTGGAATTTAGGATTTATTTATATTAATTTTATATTTTAAAAAATTCTAAGCTTTGTGATCGAGGAGCTCTCTAAGTGGTGTACATAATAAAATTGTTACCTAAAATTGTAGACTTCAAATATAATCAAACATAATAAAATGGTGTATTTGCTGTGTTGGACTTACTTTTCCATAGTAATATTGTAGTGGGGCATTTCAGTTGTGAAATATTACAGAACTTCGAAAGGAGGAATGCGTTTGGTTGTGTCATGTTTTCTGCTGCAAATGATTGAAGATTTGTAAAGTTATCTTTCCCTTGCTTCCATAGTAGGCACTTAGTGTGGCATCACCAGGCCTCTGTTTATTCACATTTTGGAGCAAAGTCTATGCAACACTTTCTTCCATTGTAATCCTCTCATGTTTTCATCAGTGCTGCTTCTTCTCTCTCTCTTTTTTTACCTCGTACAGCACAGCTTTCTTGAAAAAGTGAGGAGCACAATATTCACATGTGTAGATGTCCTTTGCAATAGTCTCTGGGTTTTTTTTTAAAGGTATATGAACCATCTATTCAGAAGATATTTGTATTTTGAGGAGTTAGTGATCTAACATGGTTATCCTTCCTGCCCCCGTTCCTTCCTTTTCCCTGTCTTTTGTTAAGCTCTTTGATGGCATGAGAGCAGCCTTTAATGTTTTAATCTGTTGGAAGGAAATGATAGGACTAGGTACCTTCTTTGATGTTCAACATTGTTTCAAGAAAGTGAGGCATTGGGAGAGGGTGGTTAATGAATAATCTCCACGTAGCTAGTGATCTGCAAGCCACACAGGTTTCCTATCTATAAATCAGATAGTTGAGACAGAGTGTTAGAAAGAAGCTTGTGCATGGACTGACGACTGCCAGGCTGTGCAAACTAAGGCTACCTGGGGGAGTCACTTTGCCACTTCTTGAGGGCTTCCAAGTGGCAGATTGGGGTGCTTGCTTGGTATGTATATATTGCTTGCTGTTTAGAATAAAATCTTTAATCTTCTCACTCATGGTTTGTATTACTTCTGAATCTCATTTTAAAAGAACCACCTTGCATTTGGCAAGACACAAGTGGTATGATTTTGACGTATCTAGTGGGTGAATTATCATACCTCCGTTGTGGTGGAACCATCATAAAAGTGTCAACATCAAGGGAATGAAGCTTGGGAGACCTAAACTGAGTTTCAGCCAGGGCTTCAACTCAGTAGTAGACTATCTGCTTTGCATGTAGAAGCTCCCAGGTTCATTCTCCAGTTAGGGCTTGGAAAGGCCACTGTCCGAAACCATGGAGAGCAACTTCTAGTCAGTATAGACAACACTATGCTAGATGGACCAAGATTCTGAAAGTGTATAAGGAAGTTTCCTAAGTTCCCGAGTGAGAGGGGGAGGGCAAAAGTAGAGCCCTCGTGAACCCCATGGAGACATCTCTTCATTCAGACACTATCTTTGCATGGGAAAATATTATGCTCTTACTGTTTCCACTCTTTTCTAAAAGCAAAGCCAAAGAAGCCATTTAGAAAACCATCACAGCAATACGACATGATTACAGCTCACACTTAGATCAACACGACAGCCAGCATATTACCGTATGAATAACAAACATACGTATTGTGAAGTTGAGTGCTGAATCAGACACCAGTCAGGCCCCTCCTCTCATGACTCAGGTGGGTATGTCCAGCTTTTAAAAAAGATAGGCATAGATCACAAACTTCTAAAATAAGATTAAGATGGAAAAACTAGGTATTGCAGGAAAGTCAGAAGCGCTGTGACATCACCCCTTTTGATGAACGGTTATATTGCATGCTGCAGCATTTACCTAAATAGCTCAATAACCTCAGGTCCTGGACTGGCTGTGCCCATCCAAACCTATCATTGTAGCCTCCTGGACAGTATGTACCACCCACTGGCAGATCTTCATGATTCAAGAACCACAAGATGAAAATGTTTTCCAAGCATTCATCTCAGAACAGAAAATATGATCTTTACAGAGCAAACCTACACTATTCACCAGTTTATTACCTATTTTCCCAATGCACACTACATGCAAAGGGTGTTTGTATATGTGTGGAATGACCAAATCAGAATGCAAGTCCAGGTGAAATGTGTGGATGGTGATTAATTAGGGGGAATTGATTTTCAAGAGTGACCTTAAAATGTACAAGCCAGTTATTATTATTTATTGAACTGAATTATGGCAGACCTTGCCACGTTAGGTAATTACCAAATAGAGCACACTAGCATGCTTATAGTTACTGTATTTTCATGTCAAATATACTTGCATTTTGAGTCTGATGGAGTCTACATTTCAGGCTGACAAGCTCAAGTGTGGAGAAAGGAGGGGGGCCTCACCCACACCCTAAAACATGGGTAGGCAAACTAAGGCCCGGGGGCCGGATCCGGCCCAATTGCCTTCTAAATCCAGCCTGCGATCGGTCCAGGAATCAGCGTGTTTTTACATGAGTAGAATGTGTGCTTTTATTTAAAATGCATCTCTGGGTTATTTGTGGGGCATAGGAATTCATTCATTATTTTTTTTTTCAAAATATGGTTCGGCCCCCCACAAGGTCTGAGGGACAGTGGATCGGCCCCCTGCTGAAAAAGTTTGCTGACCACTGCCCTAAAATTTGGAATACCCAACCAGAGTTGTCTTACGATTTACTTGCAATAGAACAAAGAGTTCAGATCATTAGGTCTATGGGATGAGCAGTGGACAAAGGTTGTCTGGGCATATTGGTACAGTTTTGTAATGTATGTACCCTGTACTAGTGGCTGGGGAAATAAAATGCAATAATGACATACAGCTCCTTTCAAAACAGCAGAGAATGCTAGCCAAAGAGAATATATAGAAAGCCATACTTGGCAAAATGCTTTTGGAGCCGTACTAAACTGCCCAAAGTCCTAACTTTCTGCAGGGTTCTAGCAGTGTGTAAGCAGTGCAGATTTTAACACGTCTGGTGCAGGATTTGCTTTTGATGCGTAGTTCCCTGTATCTCGCTTTTCATATCATTCATTGTTTAGCACTTGAGTATTTTCAACTGAGATGTTCTCATGCCCCTGCCCCTGCCTGGACCTGGATTATTTCCTGTCTCTGAGGCAGGGTAATAGTACTTCATCAGTGCAAGTGTTTTCAATATGTCTCTAGGGCTCACTAGTCTTCTGCTTTTGAAGTAGTTGCAGATTTCCATAGCTAAACAAAGAGGAACAGCTCTGCTTTTTTGCTTCCCCCCCCTCTAGTAACCTTATATAGAAAACCTGTGCCTTCTTTTCAACCAATCAAAACAGTAGCACTAAGTTTTTGTTTACCAAAGAAAGGAATTTTGCTAATGTTTTCTTGAGGACCTTGTCAGCACTTTTGGTCTCTATTCTTGGCCACCGCCCCACCCGCCACTCAAAAAAGCAGGGTGCTCACCAGATCACCCAAAGGCACCGCAACTCATTTTTAAATGTCCTTTTTTTTTGCATTTCTAGGGTTTCCAAATCTTGTAACATTTGCAGAAGCAGCATCATTAAATCTGAGTCTGCATCTGAACTGCCTGCTGGTCCAAGAAGGCATTCCTCTAGAAAAGTAGAGAAGGTGAGCCTGACATTCGCTCTCAACAGAAGTGCTTCAGAGATCACTTTGAACCTCTTGTTGACTACCAGGATGTGTGTGCGTCTGTGTACATAAAAAAAAACACATCTGGGGTTTCTGGAAGACAAGTGCCCCTGCCGCCCCAATCCTCAGGCACATCCATGAGCTGAGTGCTTCTGCAAAGGCATCCACATGCTCTTCTTAATTACCTGAACTTGTCAAGGTGAATTGTTGACACATGAGCCATTTCCCCCCCAGCAGAGGGGTGATACAGCACCTGCAGCGCTGGCGTTAGTACAGGTGGAGTGCTCTGCTCAACTCTCATCTAATCCAGCCATTACAATGCTGCAGACACTTCAGCAAGCCTATTGAAAAATTGCTATTGCCACTTACACAGCTTTCCTAATAAGCAAGAACCTCTTCGGCAAAATCTGCCCTTGCTTGTGCCAGTGCACGCCGCTAAAGTTCACACAAGGCACCTTCCTCAAACAAATTAACTCTGATCTCATTGGCAAAAGCCACATGTACCAATGCTCCCCTCTTAGTCATCACAATCAATGAGCACAAGTAATGCTTTTCATTTTTTAAAATTTCCTGCCTTATACTGCAAAAACAACGCTCTTCAGCCAGTAAAAATGGCAGAATTTCCCATTTTGATTAAAGCTATAAAAAGGTGCATGAAGTGGATATGATGCTAACCCGACACACATAGAAACAAATCAGAAGTGACTGTTGTACTAACCCAGCCTGTGATGTGCCTATTTTCATCAGATCTTGAAAGGAGGCTGACAAGCAGACTTTCTTGTTTCACAGATCACTTTCGGAACATGAATGAGCAGATGTTGTGTGAAGAAGTGGACCAAGAATGTTGACCTCACCTCTTCCTTTGAGACAAAGGAACAACCAATGCAACTGACTAGAATCTGAAGAAGGCCATCTGAAATACTCAAGATTTTTTTTTATGATATGTGATTATATATGGGCTTCCATGCAAGTATTGACTGCACAATTCACTTCGTTGTAAGGGTCTGTTCCAAAAGACGTGCAGAACCCAGTGCAAAACACTGTGTGCACACCAGAACTCTGTATCCTTAACCCAAACTAAGGTCACTAGCAGCCTGCAAGCTTCATTCGGGTGGTCTGTGAAGAACAGCAGGAGCAGCAACTGCAGGTGGCAGGCACATTCATTCTGATCTTTAGTTTTCTCTTTATTGCTTCTTTCGCTTCTTAGGTTCTTAATATGATTTATTATTGTATTTTACATTGTATTTTATGGAATTCAAATTGTAATGCAGTGAGATGGAATGTAAGAAGTAAAATAAGCAATAAACAGACAATTAAAAATCATACAGCATCTAGCACAGCATGTTACAGTCCATGGCACGGGCACAACCCCCTCTTGGGGGTTGACCAAACCAAGCTGAGTCCCTGGATTCCTTTAACGGAATACCCTTCACATAGGGATGGCGAGACCGTTCTCCCATCCCTATCACCTGAACCAGTGCCTGTCCACAACCTTACAAGTTGTGATGATTTGCTATAGGGCAGGCGAAACCCAAATGGCAACAGCCTATCAGCCAAGTGGGGAAAATTCCTGCTCTGCCCCTGTCCCAATGACAGACGACACACGACGGCATAGCAAGGGCAGGTGTTCCGTTTGCATGAGCTGAAAGAGAATCTCTGGGTCACGTGCAAGGGATTAAATAGGTCCCTCAAACCATTTAGACTGCACCCCATTGGCCAGATTACACCCAGCAATGAGGGACCTACCAGTCGGGTGTTGTGTCTGTCCAATAGACCCACCCACAACCAGGAGGTCAGTCTCCAAGTCTCACCGCAACATGTGCTCTCTTTTAGGGAGGACACGATTTAGCTTCCATTATTTCCTGGACAGTAGCATGTGAGCCAGTGAGGGATACCGGTTCAGGGAAACCTGAAGTGCAGAAGACACACCTGTTTATGCTGGCCTTTGACACTGTGTGTGCATACACACACACACACACACACACTTTCAACCCCTGGTGAAATTTAGTTATGAGGATGACAGTACATTTCAGTCAATGCACAAGTTAAAACATTGCTTCAGGGAGAGCCTATATGTTCTACCAAACCACAGAAACCCAGCTCCTTCTGCCACTTCATTAAAAATAGGAATGGAATTTACTGCTAATCTATGACCCATTCACGCAAGCCTGCTGCAAAATGGTTTCTGCTGATTTCAAATAAGGGCCCCACTTGCGATTTTGAATCTCTTGAAGCTGATGTCGCAATATAATTTCATAGGACTGACGGCAAATAAAATATTCTGCCACTTACTGCAATCTTTTTTGACGGTGTAATTATGGGTATCCTTGCTCCAGGCTCCCAGTCTGTTTTTCACCAGGCAGGTGGCCTTAGAGAATTTATGCATCCAACAAATGGATCAGTGGTTTTCTGAACATTAAATAAAAAATTGAATTGACATTAGAGAGCGGTCTCTTTCTAAGTTGTTTTCTGTCTTCCATGTTTCAAAATGCAAAGACAAGATTCTAGGGTGAATTACTAAGGCTCAGGAAGAAAGTAAGAATTTGGTGGGGCATTTTTTTCAGCAAAGTTTGGTTTAAAGAAATCAGATTAAGAATTAAACCCCATCCTGCATTTTGATTAAAGACCACTTAATTGGTAATATGAGCTGAAACTTTATTACTGGTAGTTGGATATTTGTTTATAAATAAACAAACACTTTGATTTAATATTCAATTTATTTGATTTCTTCAGATCATTATCATGGGGTCTCTTCACTAATTGATAACCAACACAGTGCAATCCCAATCATGTTTACTTAGAAGTAGATCCATTGAGTTCAGTGGAATTTACCCCCTAGTTCTAGTCTTTAGGATTACCATTTATACCATTTATACTTTTTGTTTTTCAGTACTTTGGCACTTAATTACTTATATAGTGGCACACAAACTAACAAATCACTGATAAGATAGCCATTTGCAAACATAGAGGCATTGTATAGCAAAATATCAAATGCTAAATTAGTAACAGTGCATACCTATTCCCATTCAATTCATTGGGTTTACATCTGGTAAATTTGTATAAGATTACAGCCTAAAACTCCAGTTACTGATTGATTTTAAGGGATTTATACTTTACTTTTTAACATAAGCAGTCATCCTGATCACACACAGCAAAACAGGAATAGCAAATTGTGATGAGAATGGATTAACTTTATCTTATTAACTTTATATCTGAAATTATTTATTTTGAATTCTCATTTCAGCTGCACTGAAAGCTCCAGGAACTAAAAAATTGTAGTCCCAATCTGAAAGACAGCGAACACCCACGAGTTCCATTAGCTTTCAAAAAGGCCTTGGCGACTTCCAGGCCCAAATCCTTTCAGTATTTGAACAAAATGAAACCTTTGTGACCCTTTCAATTACCAAGTTCTCTGACAGGATGTAACTGTTTGAGAAAGAACATGAAAATATTTCAGTGCAAAATCAGGAACCTGGCAGAAAAGAAGAGTAGGTTGATCTTGCGCTTTTTTTAGCTGACCCCGATAACATATCTACTTTTTTTTAAAGAAAAAAAACCTCAGCTATATCTTAGTCTTACCAATAACTGATCTCACTTTTGATCGAGAGACATGGTCTTTAGCTCTGACATGAAGCATGTGACAAGACTTTGGACTTCCCTTCTTCAGGTTTAATTGTGTAGTAAATTGTTCTTCCATCTCTTCATGTGGTCTAGGAATCTGCTTTTTGCTGGTCATCTGTCTTCTTTTATCACACTATGAGTTCTTTATCTTCTTCCACAGAAAGGCAATAGCCTCATAAAGGACTGCGAGTTCTCTATCTTCCCTCATATACAATATGATTTGTAAAATGAAAGATGCCAGGGCTTACAGCAAGCACAGAGATACAGTACTTGTTTTGCTTGAAACACAATTCCTCCTCACCCTTGATATGTGCGGTTGGCTTGTAGATTCCCAGTGGAGAGGAATGGGTTAAAATTAAGACTGAAACTCTTCTTTCAGATTTTGTTTGTTAATACAGCCTGGTCCCTTAGAAACTGTCTTGCCTGATTCACCACACTCTATCATCATCATAATCATCTTCAACACCTTATCATTCATATACTGCTTAATGCCAAATTCGGCTTCTAAGCAGTTTGCAAAGTATAGAAAACTTTAAAATATAAACCGTCATAATTAAAACATACAATAAAACAATGCTGCTAAAATATAAAGACCCATAATTAAAATAGTTTTTTACAATGTGAGCACTCTCTCAAGATGTCGGCAATATGTTGAACCACCTTATGTTTGCTACTGTTCAAATATTTGTCTAGTTAAGTGCTCAGGAAGAGATAGATTTTCTTCACATTTGTCTTACTACTGCTCCCCGATGCCTGATTTTTTAAATGTAGAGTGCAAAAAATTGGAATGTGGTAGGGAAAGAGTTGTAGCTCAGTGACAGAGCATCTGCTTTGCATGCAGGCAGTCCCGGGTTCAATCAATCGCATCTTCTGGCGGGGCTGGGTAGGCCCCAGTCTGAAACACCAAAGAGTCTCTGCCAGCTGTCCTTAAACACCTATCATCTCTCATAATGGTGTAACCCTTCTCTTATCACTTAACTGGCTCCTCTTCCATCACTGACCCACCGGTCAACTTGAGACAAAGGAAATTAGCTGAATTCAGTCAACTGAAAGGTGCCCCTCCCTAGCCCCACGCCCTAGGGAAAAACATCCCACACTCAGGCCATTCACTGAAAAATGCAAACATTCCTTCCCAACCCCAGCAATGACTGAGAAGCCAGGGTGATGAAGTGTATTTGGCTCAGCCTAGCTAGAATTTCAACTGCTGAACTGTTGAGGTGGAGCCAGGTTGAAATATCCCAAGATGTTACTCTTTCTGACCAATAGGTAGAGGGTGTTCCTAAATAGCTGTTTTACCCAACATCCCCACACCTGCTCTATATTGCCCCCATGTGGTGAGCTACACCACTCAGGTGAAGAGCCATTGCAATGAAATGTCAGGTAATGATACTCTATCTCTTTATTATAGAAATATCTCATATGTCTTCTCCATTTTACTGCTCCTGAATGGCTTTACCAGTACAAGGGGAGAAGCAGCATAAGAAAGCTGAGGGAGAGGAGATGCAATCTACTGAATTTGAGGAGAGATATCCCCCCAAGTGACGAATCCAGTACAAAATTACTATCCAGTGCAGAGTGAATGACAGCTATTATAAGTGATAATCCCTGTTTTCAGATGTGAACAGTTGCCACATTAGCAGCTAGTACAGCCAGTGCCTTTTTCTGGGGGGGGGGGACACAGGGGTATGCACACCCCTAAACATTTTGTGAATCTTTGTACTTTTGTCCATGTACTGTATTTCTTTTCCCTGATTTGAACTATAAAATGGTGATGTTCTTGAGTCAAAATGAGACTACCCCTAAACATATTGTTTTTTAGAAAAAAGCACCGAGTACACCCATCCTTCACCCCTACTTCCCAACATCAAAGAAGCAGAGTCCACGTCCAAAAACACAACTCATGGCAGAGCTAGGCAGGTAGGATCTATACATCTACTGCTAAGGTGGCCATGGGAATGGGGTGTGGGTGAAGTGGAGAAGGCACAGGCCTGAGTTAAAAGTGAGGCAGCGGGGAAATTGGCATAGTGCAAATGTACTAGCAGAGCCAATCCAGTGATTCTGCCAATGTGTTTGCACTGTACCAACTTCTCTCTCCCTCTCTTTCCCTGCAAGTAGCAGCGACTCAGCTGTCAGGAGGTCAGATGAGTACCACCACCTCACTCACTGTCCACTGCTGCGTCCTTTCTTTCTCTCCTTCTCCCTCTCTCTCACACACCAGCATTTTGATTAATAAAGGACCAGAATTGAAAATTTACTGGTCTTTCTTCCCCCTTCCTATTTGCGGTGCTTAACTGTGTTCCTTTTCTTATTTCAGAGGAGTTCTGATTGCTACTTAGTTTTCTTTATTGTCGATGCTCTGTGCGATAGCAATCACATTTGCCAGGAACACTAAAACAAAATGTCATTTAAAAAGGAAAGGCAAACATTCATGCTTGCAACCTATCGCACATCCTGACATTTTACAAATCAGAAGAGACATTCAAGGAGCCATGTGAGACAAATGAAGTACATTTTGGATGGAAGCAGCAAATGACCACAGCAAGGTGATTAGCTCTGGACTCTTTCTTCGAAAGGAGAGGAGGGGGGAATGCCACCAAATGGGAAGATCACAGATGTTCAATCCTGTAAAACAAGACTCTGGCAAGAATAATTGCAAAACTAAAGCAGCACGTACGATGCTCAGGAATAGCAGGGGGCTGTGAAGAAAAGCCACCACAGTGGGTGGAAATAGAGAGTTAGTAGGAGAGAAGGGCCACAATCCAGAGACCTACTTTCATCTTGCACCCAGATGGGCTTTTTCTTTGAGCAGCCAATCCTCATGCCAGATCATAAACTGCTGCTGAAACTCCACTGAGTTGGCAAAGAAATTTCCCAAGTGGTGCGGCGAGTAGCTGTTTGAGAAACACAAATGCAAAGCCTCATAGGGCATGCAGAACTAGTTATTTGGATTGTGTCCTAGAACTCCAGCCAGCCAGCAACCTTTAAAATTTCTGCTATTTGCCACTGCAAATATAGAAATGACTGAATTGGAAGATGATGCATAAATACGGTAACTATATGCACTCGTAGGAAAAATAACATTCAGATCCTAAAGTTAGTCCAGATAGTATGAAAGTCAAAGAACGATTCTGCTGGAAAAACAACTAGACGACTGCTTGTATACATTTATTCATTAACATCAAAAAGCAAGTACATGTTGTAATGTTTAATGTGTAGTTTTCTCTCTAAGGCCTTTTCCTATGGTATATTAGCTATGCAGTAGTGTTTTCTGTGACAGCAACAGAAAGGGATGTTGGTAACATCACATTCTTCTGCAATCTCCATAGTTTGCTGCACTCACACAATCTTTCTCTCTAATTTTTTGCAGATTCCTCACCTAGAAATCCAGTTTTGTGCCAAAGAACTGAGACATTGACTTGCCTTTCCCAAGCTGGTGCACTCCAGCTGTTCTGGACTACGGTTTCCATCAGTTGACCATTGACCATGATGGGAACTGTAGTCAACATCTGGAAGGCACCAGGTTTATCTGTCATTAGGCAGGGCATCATAACACAGGGAAAGAAACTATGATAAGCTATGTGGGACTTGGATATTTCAACCATCCCACAAGTCTATAAGGGCTATAACCACCTTCATTTGATGGTTATGCATCTTCCTGATGCTAGACTGCTACATTATTGAAGCTTGCTCATGGGTTTATCTCATCATGATAGCATTTGTATATTCTTACAACCCATACATTAAAGCATCTTTATATAGCACCACATGTATATCTGGACAAAGATAATGTCTCTAACTGGGCAGTCACCTGATTAAAGAACTCATGGTTGATTCAATAAATCAAGTAATTTATTTAATTTCCACAATTTTTATGAGTACTGAAGTAAAGAAAGCATTTGTTTTTAGATTATGCATCCATGTGTTGCAGCAAGCATCATCTTAGAAGAAGCATTCCATCCTGACCTGTCTTTATAAATACTGGATTGACTCTAGACTTACACTAGAGTCCTAACCTCACTTACCTGGCAATAAGCCCCATTGAGTTCAAGAGAGTAGGCGTGGTTAGAATTGT